>NW_026086604.1:82066689-82691689 GCF_022539395.1 Myiozetetes cayanensis | reverse complement strand
AGCTGTCGTCTTATCTTCTGTACCACTCGTCTCTCTCTGGTTCTGCAAGTATGAAATAAAGAACATTACTGGCTGCCTCCCAAAGGGGTCTCAGCCTTCCCAGCAGGAAGGACGGTGACTGCGATGAGAGGGCCCCTTTACAGGGAGAGCGAAGATGGAGAAAAGGGGGGGATGGGATCTTAAAAGAATGGACAGGGATGGTAGGGACCACCCAGAAGATAAAGAAAACATAGGTTGAGGGGAAAGCTGGGGAAGCTCCTGAGCATGTACAGTAGCTAATTGTCAAATTTTAGGCACTTAGCCTTTTAAATCCTTCTTTTCCCCCCTTTCCTTTACACACACACAGAGCAAAGGCATAGTTCAGATTCAGAAGTAACAGCTTGCAAAGACATTTAAAACTAAAGCAGATTTTTAAATTTAGCACAGCTTTCTTAGTGTTTTCTAATCCTGACTCAAAGGTTGAACTTTGTTAAAATTTGTTACAAACAAGAATGTTGAGAAGTTCCCAGACTTTGATGGGCTTTGCTAAATTTAAACCCATGCTGAAATTTTTATAGGAAATTACAGACCAAAAACAATATAGCCATAAGGAAAGACCACAGTGGAGCTCCTTGTAGCTTCTCTCTTGTAAACCTCTGGAGGATGGGTGTCACAAAACTTAGCTCCCTTTGTAAGCCCTAAGTTTCTCTCCTCCGGTGCTTTCTGGTCCAGGCTTTCCCACACATAGTAAAGCATTCCAAAATGTGACTTTACAGCAGCCCTCAAGAGGAGAGGGGAGCTGGAGTACTGGGGCTAGGCTGGCCTCCTGAAAGCCAACTATTGTTCCCAGAGGCAAGCAGCCCCACAAGGCACACTGACTCCCTGTCTCCAGAGGGAATGCATGCACAGGTCTTCTTTCCACCTTCCAATATGCTTGGGCACAGAAACACCGTGATCTTGTGTTAATTGGGTCAACCCCCTACTTTAATTAAAATAAAACTCCAGGCTTTTCCTGTTCTACCTCAGTTACGTTCTAGTACTGCTCCAGTCCCTTCTGTTGCTCTCGACTGGAACCCTGGATGGACTCCGAACCCGACTCATCACCTTGCCTCACCCGGAGCTGGACCATGAATCAGGCAACTTAGCATAACCTGTCCTTTGGTGACCTATGGAGGAACGTGTACCAAACCAGCACTGCAAGTTTCTGTGAGACACATTGACTCAGCAGAGAAAAGTATCGGGTTCAGTAGGTTTTTCCTTACTGCACAGGATGAGGGAATGCTGAAGAGCAAAACCTGTCATTTGCTAGCCATCTGACACATGGGTTACTCAAGGCTGGTCACAGTTCTGCTTTGCCAAGGTGGCACAAACATGTATCTACTGAATGTAACAAGGACAAGCCCCAGAGTCAGCAGGACTGCGAAGCCTGACACCAAGCTTCCCTCAAACCCTGGCTTTTGTCAGACTTTCTTGGGGCCTTAACAAAGAACTGTTATACTCTTGGCTCACATTTTGCAGAAATAAAACCTTAATCTAGGCCTCTTGTCCAGCTCCTTATCTCCTACTTTTCTGCATGTTTTGCAAGATGACACTCATTTAATCTGGGCAGAGGAGAGATTACAAAGGATGTCATGTCTCTAAGAAGATATATAAGTAAATGAATACACAAGTCTGTCACGTACTTATGCATAGGAACATCCTATGCCTAGAAATATCCAGGGCATCAAAACTGACTGCTACATAAACAGTGATTCAATACATCAGTCTGAAGAGCACAGGGCAGCACTGCTTGACAGATCTCTCCTGCCATCCCATAACCACTCATCTAGGTCTACGACAATTTAACACTGCATCTCATCAGAACATGTGTGTACTCATTACTTACATGCAGCAAATTCAAAGAAACTGAAACCAATTATGAAATTAAATTTTGGACTAATCTTATTCAGGAAATTGTTTAATTCAGTACAATCAGGTACTATTTTTTTTCCCCCAGGAAATTGTATTTCTATGCCTGCAAGAGAGTGTGAGAATAACCATATATTGTGTCCCACAATTGAGCTGCAACACTCTTTAAGTGCCTGCCTTTTTTAAAAAGGGTCATTCTGTGCTCACTGTTCCATTAAATCACTGTACCTCTGGAACCAAAGTTGGAGATTTACAAAGGCCATAATGCAAGCAACATGTAATTTCAGTATATTTTACACATTTATATTCAAATATACTGAATTTAGATACATACACATTTCCATATCTGTCCCTTTCAGAGCCTCAGGAATCTTCAGCTAAACTATTTTAGTCAAGATGACTTTCAGGAATTTAATATAAAACAGGCACCAAGCAAGCTCAGTGACTGGACATGCCACATATATATATTTTTTTGACCATAAAAAGTGCAAAAGTTCACTCACTGTCTTAGCTTTATCCCACTCCCAATTAATGTTGAACATTTTAACAATTATATTCTCTAAGGCTGTTAGAAATATACACATGCAGGCTTTGTATTTTTTTCAGAGGTGCTCTAACATAGAGCTTGTCTTGTTTTTTGCCAACATAGATGCTATAAAATCATGCTTGATTCAGTTTACTTCTTTCCTCCTCTCCCCTCCCTTCCTCCCTTTTCCTCAGCCTTATCCTCCTCCATGTTCTTGGGTGGGCAGATTCATGGGGAGACTTGGTTTTTAGTATAGCCACCACCAAGCAGTTTGCTACTCTCCTGAAGCACATCTGGGCTTTATATCAGGCCTTTAATTAATCCTCAGTGAAAGCCAAACTATGACATTTTGACTGGGCAGGCTCCAGTTTTGGACAGGTCTTGATTTATTGCGACTGAGTCTCAACCTACTTTGATTTATTTCAGCTTTGGGGAGGAGGGCAAGAACTGAACAGAAAAAGCACTGTTGGATGCAGAACATGTATGCACATAAAGGACCTCCAGAGTACTGTGGCCCAAATGACAAACAGTTCAGACAATTTACAATAAAAAGAAAATAAAATAAGAGAAGCGATAAAAAGATTTTGGTGAAAGAAATCACTTAAAGCAACAACAACTACCACTATCAAAATGAGCAACAACAAATAATAAAATAATTAGTGAACTAGGATCAAATTATTTGGCAGGAAGTGCCAATGAAGGAAGCTAATGCCTTATCTCTAAGTAAACAATAAATCCCTGGTCACTCATTAGTGTTAATCATGCCTCTCATCTGCATTCAGCTAAATACAGAGAGGCAGGACCAATGCTTTCCTGATGAGTTGCTTCCAAAGAAAAGGATGTTCTGCTATTGTCTGTCAGCTCGCCTTGGGTGGATGTCCTTTTGCAGGTCTCCCTTTCTAACCTTACCGTGCACGACATTTAATGTGCCAAGCCTTCCGGACAGCGAGAACAAAGACAACCAGAGCCAAACTCTTCATCTAAATAAAGCAACAAACATCACAGTAATAGTAGCCACCGAGTAACAAATCCAGTCTGCTCGAGGTACAAATCTTTCTTGTTTCTATGGGTAGGCCTACTCTCTTAGGCCCTCTTTTTATTCTGTTTTAATTCAAATTCTGTTGGACAGATGACTTGGCAAGTTATTCTAAATACTACTGTAGCTACTTCCAATTATTTCTCATTGTGTATACACGCAAAGGAACTTGGTATCTTGAAAATTCTAATGCAACCAAGTAATTTTATTGTCTTCCTTAAAGCATTTTTGTTAAAAATTCAATTACACTTATTTATCCCTCTCTGTTTTCTCTTCACCAACTGAAATTCAGTCTCTGTTGTTGTATTTTTTCCCATCTAACTATGGGAACTAGAAGATTTATGGCTCTATCAAAATAAAAGAAAGTATGAAGTTCCAGCAATTGAAAAGCAAAAAAAAAAAAAAAATTAGTGTAAACAAACTGGCACTTTTTATTTGCTGACACCTCTCAGGCTTTGATGCCTAGTGAGCCTTTAGAAGAAAGGATGCTTTTGTTAAAGACTGGGCACCTGCTGCTATTAAAATTTCAGTAACACCTCAGATGCCACTTCAACAGTCCCCACACGCAACCTTGGAGGACAAATCTCTGCACTCCTGTTATTCCCTGTAACACAAGACAGAAGGACCAGCAACACACGCATGTACCTTCAGGCTTGCTTCAAGGCATCTGCAGCTGTTACAAAGCAGAAGAGGACACACACTCTGGCTATGAAAATATTATGTGAGTTGTTATTAAAAAAGTAATTGTTAAAAAATTAGGTGTTAATTTTTGACTTTCAGGGTGAAGTCTGAAAGAAAGGTCTACCGTACTTGGTTGATCAGATGTGTGTGCAAGTTAACGCCACTGTCCAACTGTGCACTTTGCCACCAGTAGGTAAGCAGTGGGATTCAAAACTTAAGACCACTTGTGTCTTCTGCTAATTAGAAGCGTCTACAAGGGTGTTCTCAATCTAATTTCCGTCACTGCTGACTAGTTTTATCATTTGCAAAAAAGCTGCATTTATTTTAGTAGTGGTAGGTTGATGGGCCTATTTGTGCTGGTAGGTTACACAGGGAAACCAGCTCTGCTGTCTTCTCCCCTAACCAAGTGGGCAGGCTGAGCCTGTGCCCAGTACAAAATTACTAATTCTGCAGAACCAGTCTCTTTTAGTTTCAGGAGTAGAAGTCTAATTAGTGTTAAGGTCAATTCTCAAGTCAAACTTATCTACTGAACACATCCTTCCCTCATCTCTCTTCACTCTTTAAGGAAGCAAACCATCAAAATCTAATGCAAATGTTTGCTACTTTCTATGCATGTTTTTCTTTTGTGACTCACTCAGGTTAGAGAACTTCAGTCTCTTTTCACAGGCAGAATGAAGCACAGGGGCAGCTGGTGGCTCACTTTGGCCCAAGAGCATGCAATAAGAACACAGCATTCTGCTATAAACTAGGGTCTTAATCCTCATCTTGTATTGCCCACACATCTCTCCCATAGGAAGATGCAGTGTTATCACCATCAGTTGTGGTCCTCCTGAGTATAAATTTGCTTTTCTCTCAGAGACAGTGCTCCTTTTAGCTGCTGCAGAACTGGTTCTGGGTGGGATTCCAGATCTCAGCTTTCATCCTTAGCACTCCTATTTTGTTCTAGTTTACAGGCAGTTTTATTTTCTACCTTTTGTCTGCCTTCATGAAATAGAAAAGTTTGTGTGATTTTTTTTTCTTCCTTCCAAGAAGGTGTAATAATACCTCAAGGTCCAGCAGTACTTTCTAAAACCAACACAGCCAGAATTTGCAGTGACAAGTTAGTAGACTGTTTCACTGAAAGAGACTTTATATGAACCAGTATCCCACTGAAAGCCATATCTAGGCAAAAATGGATCACTTTAAGATCCTACTAATAAAACCATTAGCTTAGTTCTGAGTCAACTATTTTACAAGCAACTCCAGAACATAAACAACTGTTCAAGATATGGTTAAGATAGTGCTTTCAGAATTTGGATTTCCTCCCCCCACCTTGAAATATTTATGACACATTGTATTTAAATGATCAGACTGCTACAAATCAGCGCGACTAATTGCCTATCATCAGTATGCAATTTCATGACACAATTTGTTCCCAAACCTTATATGAATAAATTAAGCCAAGGGAACTGAGTCTTGTTTCTCTTTATTGCACAGTGTATTTTAAAGGTAAATGTCAAATGTGCATGATTCTGCTATTATTTGACACTATGTTCAGTAATCACTCCAAAATTAATGTGGTAACAATGATGATTAATTTACTTTTGGTTTGGGTGGACTTTTTACTCAAACTTTTTCTTTTGCCAGCTATACTTTTACACGTGTGTCTGTTGGTTTTACACTACCTTTCTTTAGATGTGACCTTATGAACATCACCCACAAAAAAGCCTTCTTTAAGGAAAGTCTAATTTACTTAATTACAAGGAGTGAGTAGTCGTGCACCAATTCCATCATTCTGTCAAACTGGAGACTGAAAACTGGCACTGACCAGGCCAGGTGAAAACTCTTTATTATGCTTCCTAGTTTTATTGGTAATGTGTTAAATGTCATTTTAATGTCTCCTGAGGTCACTTTTAGAGCCAAATTGTGGCTGTCCCTATCACAGGTGTACTGTGTAACTCTGAGCAGGCACAGAGCCTCTTTCTCTTCTGCTGGCCTCTGCCTCCCTGTGCACAAATGTATGAATGTACAATGAATGAAGTCAAGTCCCACCTAAGTCAAAAATTCTATTATTAGAAGAAGATTTCACTCTAAACCAGTTCCTGCAGTTGGTTTGCAGCATCCTTGCTCTTCAGGCTTCCCAAGGGGGTAATGAGAGAACTCATAGCCCTACAGTCCTCTTGGGGCTTGAGCACTTCACACATATTCTGTATTGCTATCTGGATCAAATAGTGTATTTTCTAGAATAGCATCCTTATTTTTAAGACACCATCAAAATGTTGTACATGATATAAAAGTGTTACATTAAGTGTGCTCAGACCATAAGAACTTGCACAAACCACCAGCCAGTACCAATTCTAAATTGTTACTCAGCTGCTCTTATACTTTCAAAAGAAAAAAAAAAAAGTTCTTTTAGAGATTGAGGCACCAGTTAGGTTGTGAAAGGTCCTTGGAAGGGAAGTTCCTTTGTGCTCCACCTTGGCATTCCCAGAAAGCAGAACACAGAAGGGCCCTACTCTATGTCAGGGTCCTCCTTGTGAACCAGTATCATTTCTATTACCAGTACTATCAACTCAGAAAGACACATTCCAGTGGTGCATACCATGGTTATGGCATGTGAATCATTGGAAAATGTTTACAAGGTATTATGGGCTGAAATAAAACATCAAATAAACATAAACATGGAACATGCATATATAGGAGCAATGGTAATTCCCTATCTGCAGTTTGAATACAACACTCAAATACAGCCTCCCCTGGGCACGGGGGTTTCAAGAGCAAGGCTGCTGGTAGCCAGATGATGGTGGTAAGAGGTCAGTGCCAAGCAGCAGCTAGGCACCTCTTGGGCTTTCCCTTGTTGGGAAACTGACCTAGTGGGTATTGGTCTGTTACACAGCCTACAGACCATCATGTCTTATGCCTCCTGACACCTTTCCAATAACCTGGGATACACTTGTTATCTGGCAGATGGACAGTTTTAAACCAGCAGCAGTTTCAGTATACATCTACCTTGGATACCAGTAATAATATTGACAATAAAATGAATATCTTCCCCTTGTCACTTATTTTCCCTATAAAATGGATATGATATATTAAAAACCTGATGCTTGTTGAATTTAAAGCACCTCAGCGGACAGAGAGAAATTCCCACCAGATTTGGAAAAGTAGTGTTGGTCTGGAAATAAATGCAACATAATAAATTAATGGTAAGGGGGAAAATATGCCTGCGTTGCAAAAGAAACATACTGCATCAGCAACACAAAGTATTACTTTTTCTTGTAAAATGAAGCACAGTGTGACAAGATCATATGATTTGTACCAACTTTCCATTATGTCTAAAGCAACACGTGTGCGTGGCATTAGAGCGTTAGGGTTGCCTTGATAAACCGTTATGGGGTAGAGTAACATCTCACCTGGCAGAGGTTAAGGCAGAAGCAGGAGTTAATGCTCTACCAATGCAATTACTGCTCCTTAAAGAAACCTGTAAAGTGCACATGGCAGAAAAACCTCTTCTGACATTAAAAAAATAAAAATCAAACCCATTTCCAGATCAAGAAATAATAATGCACAACTTGCATTAAAAAATATCACAGCTTCTAAAAAGTACAAAGCTTGTTATTAAGAGCAAAGTTAAAGAGTAAGCAAATGTGCTTGGACTGCATTCAAGTCTCAAAAAAAAAAAAAAACCCCAATAATTTGTCCTTGCAGAGAGGCAACATTTCACATGAATAGTTAGGGATCCCCTAATTTTCTTCCTCAAATCCAATAGCAGAGATCCTTTTAATCCCACTGTGCAACAGAAAATTTGGAAGCAGATATATGGGCCTACTCTCTTAAGAAGCATCATTAAAACCCTTATTTCACTAGAAGCAATGAAATGGCCACCGAGGTTGCTCGCAGCAGGAGTTGACCAGTGCATCTGCAGGGTGTGTGAGGAAGGACAGCTGCTTGGCTCCCTTGCACCAGTCAGCCTCGACCCTCCTTCACAGGAGGAAGTGCTGGGAAGGTTTGAAGGAACCACCAGCTGTTTCGCACAGGCCTCTCGTAAGCTGCAGGCACTGGATGATGTCAGGGCCCCACTGTTTACTTCGTTCTCCTCTTCGATGGCTGCAGGAAAATCCACTCCGGCCAAACTGCCAAGCTGACTTGGGGCAGGGCTAAGAAAACACTAATGTCACTCAGCTACAGTGTAATGCACCTCATACTCCTGAGGAAAGACACAATTGCTTTAACTGCAGAAATCACGTGGATTTTGAGACGAAGAGAGAAAGGAGTCAAGCACATGACAGCAATAAGCTTTCTTCACATACTTAACCTGGTAACCAAGTCAACCATCCCTAGGGAAAGCTTAAAATCAGCCAAAGAAGGCCAACTGGAAAGTTCAGCTGCTCTATCTTTGGATCATTAATGTTGGTTGTTAGGTCAAGGCTTCATCCAAAAACACCTACAGCTAAAATTCAAGTATTTCTGCTACAACTAAAAGTGGCATATTAAGTGCACTCTGTGGGTTTGGGGAATGTTTCCCACTCAAACAAACAAAAAAATGGTATTTCTTTTCTGCACCCAGATCAGGAAAGAACAGTCACTCTGCTGATAACCAATCTTCTTAATAATGCACTGAATATTAACAGCTAGAGTACAATAAAACTGAGCCCTGACATTTTAATTTATCCTCTAAAATGTTTCTTCTTTCAGTGGAATGACCTGAAATTACTGGAGGTTTGCTAAAAACTTTGGGTTTGGGAATGCACTGCATGATGTTTTACTGGCTTAATTTCAAATGAAAACAATTACTGTACAGTGAGGATGTTGCCACACAGACATAACAACACCATTAACTATTTTTGACTTCCAGTGTAAATTGAACCATTATGGGGTTTTAAAAATGTCCTCATTAAATTTTAATGATCTGTTTTAAGGGATTTTTTCCCCTTATTAAAATTCAAACCATCTATGCTAAAGAGCTTTCTCAGAATGTGGTATGCTACTCTAAGATTCAAATAAACCTGTAAATCACAGATTAGTTAATAAAGAGAAACTATCTGGATTATTACAGGTGAGGTTGGTAGCACTACCTGTTATTAATGTTACCTAACATTTACAAATAAAAGATGCTGCTTCCCATTCTTTAAAATGTTGCCAAATACCAACTGATTGAATAAAAAGATTTCTGAGTTCAAAGGTAGACACACCTGGTTGGTTTTATTTTCTTTCTTATTTTCCACTCATGATAGGAAAAAGAGCAAAGAAAGAAAGGAAAAATCTCAATTGAACTGATTCAGCTGATTAAAGAATACATTTCATTTGTATTAGTTCTCTCATAATCTTCAATATTTTTTTCCATGAACTAGGGGTTTCCTTGTTGTACAGTAAGCATTTGAAATTTTGCATGCAGAGGGCTAGAGAATGTTTATGAGAACGTTTCCTTCAAATTTGCCTTGAACTTGCCCAATTCATAAAATTTATGTGCACTACAACGCGGAAAAAAATGTTGAAATCATGATTTACACACACTGAAGAGAGACTTGTGAGACCTTCACTGTTACATTTTGGGAAGATTCACCTTGTGGTGAATCTCCACATCTCACTCCACATTCCACGATGTGACAGTGGTTTCACTCCAGGCACAGCTGCAGCCTTGAGCAGGCTGTCTGGTGTATTCACTCCCTGGGTCCAGGCAATCTCATCTCCCTCGTGAGAGTCATCTCTTTCCCACAGTCTCATCTGCAATTGCCCCAAGTTAAAATCCCCACAAGACTGACTGGAAAGTGGAACAGACCTTTTTTTTTAAAAAAGTCTGGCTTGTTTTCATGCTGGTGTTATATTGCCACCTGCTAATCAGTAAACACTGTCCTGCAGCATGCACTGACGTGGACTGCAGTGATGGTGTATATATATACTGCATTATATAGTCTGTCTGCTGACATCCGTATGTTTTCTACTGACCTTACAACAAGTAAAAGTACAGCTCCTAAATGGGGACCCTGTAATAATTTTACTTGGGTTTTAACGCATTGCCAGACAGAGCAGAAAACTAAAATTACAGGAACACAGTATGCATTTACAGTTACTTATGCAAAATGCCTTAATTTGGTATTTTCAAGAAGAACCTACCACAAAAGCAGAATTTGTCAGGAGAACTCTTGTAGTTGCATTATTTGATGGGAGAGATACTGCATTGAAATTACAATGGCAAAATAGGTCAGACTCAGAAATATGACAACAATACATAATTTATCAATCTGGAAACCTTATACTTGAAAGAAGCCTTAGTCTAACCTTTCCATCACTCCAATTGAATTGTAAGACCACCACTGTAACAAGACCACTTAGAAAACCACCAGGGTGGCCTTGATAATAATACACATATCATTGTTGAGACACAGGAAACTAAACCAGATGGCTTTGCTGAGGAAAGCACTTTTTTTTGGTTTTGTAAATCCTAAAAACACTAATAGGTCAAACATGAAAGTGGTGAAAAAGAAAGTTAAAGGAAAATCTATGTAAATAATAAAAAAGAAAATCTATTTACATTTATGTTTCCCTCACAGAAAATACATCTGCTAGAAAATAAAAAGAGGGAAAAGATGCTATAGTTCTGAAATAGATCAGGATAGTTTTCTGAAAGGAAAGAAAGTCTAACAGCAACACTTACAGTTGGACTTACAGTCTACCACTGCTGCTGGAAATCAATACCATATGATGTGTGTTAGACACAACACCTACATATTGTAATTAATACCCTTTTCTTTCTTCATTTTTATGTTTTAATTATGGAGACCACTCCTGCCTATTGTAATAAACAGCTTACTTTTGTGCACAATCTCTTATTATCAACCACATAAAGAGAAAATAGTACATACATGAAATCAAAAATAATTTCCACATAAATCATCCAGGCACAGAAACATACCATCCCTTGGAGGTGTTCAAGAAACAACTGGACGTGGCACTCAGTTCTCTGGTCTAGTTGACAAGGTGGTGATCAGTCACAGGTTGGACACGACGATCTCTGAGGTCTTTTCCAACCTCGGTGATTCTGTGGTTCTGTGATATTCGGGTTGTGTTGTGTATGTGTGTGCATGAGCACATGAATAAAGTGTGTTCAAATTTTCTCATTTATGCTGTAGTTATTTAGAATTATATTATTTACAGACTTCAGCATTTCAAAAACCATGAAGGACTTTGTTTGGGTTTGTTTTTCTCTAATGTAGACAGCATCCACTTGAGTAGAATTACGATGGTAGACAGACTGTGCTACTCTGTTGGGAATTGCAACTATTCCCAATAGTCAAGAACTCTAAATTACATGCACTGAAAGAAATGCATTTTAAGGTCTTTTATTGTGCAGCCTTATTTACAAAAATGTAAGCCTCTATTTAGCATTAAAAAGGAAACTTTTACTATCACAGTTATTCTAAAACATGTCCTCTCTGCATAAGGGAAAGTTTGCCCATAATTTCAAAATCTGAAAGAAGATGCTTGAGAATTATAGCTACACTTTGCTGGCACCAAATCATGCTCTAACAGAAAGAAAACATAATTATTTAAATGTCAACTTTTTCTCTGTTTGTATGGGAGACTGGAGAAGAAACGTACACTGAGCTTCACTATATGCTTATAATTTGTGACACTTCATTTTAGTACTGCTCAGAAATAGCTTTGGAGAAAATGTTTGGTCTTCAGTCCCACTCCAAAGTTTTTGACTAAAATCAGAGAGCTAAAAGAGTGGTTTCTGAAGCCAGAAGTCAAGTGGGGCCACAGGTGCCGTCTTGAGCCTAGGGAGCCCGATGGAGCTTACCTGGACAGCAATATATAGAGAGAAATTATGGCAGTGTCTCACAGGTCCCTATCTTGATTCTGCATGAGAGACATGCTGGGGAGACACTGGTTCTGTGGCCAGTGATGACATCTACTACCTCAAATCAAGACCTGAGCTCTTTTGTAGTGTTGGAATATTGTTGAGGAGCAATATGTACAAATAATTTAGTAAAACAACGGTAGCATGAATTGCCCTTAGAAGTCCACTTAACTATGTCTTTTCCCTATAGACACAGCCAAAGGGAAGACAATCTTTTCTTCTTGGACCTGCTCTTCCAGCACTCTTGTGTCATGGCTGCAATGGATCATTATTTGCATGGATGATTGATTGAACATACTACCATGGTCAAAAGCTCCTTCCTTTATCCTGGACAAATCATATCTCCACACGACCAAAGTATTTACATCAGGAAATCAAAGAATATTCTGTCCTTGGCAAATGCATACTTAATTCAGGAAGATATTGTTTTCTCAACAGTCTCATTCTTTCAGAGACTTAGTTCCACATCAAAGATTTTTAAACTATTAGAAAGAATCTAAGGTGGAATAGTCACTGTCTCAGTGTCTTTAATATGCGCGCTTCCAGAAAACATAATGCTTCAGCAAGTACCACCTGTCAAGAGTTTTATGAACAGTCAGTAGTGGTTCCAAAGGAGCATAGTCTATCACATTTTTCTCCTAAAGGCCTTGCTGCTCTCACAATTACTTCACCTAGATGGAAGCAAAAACCCGTTCAGTGGATAATCACATCAATTGGAGCAGATTTGATTTAATTTGAAGATAAGTTTGGCTTAATAGAGCCATCAGTTATCCCAGTTCAGGCAAGTTGATGAACAGAAAATGTGTATTTGGAAATACACAAAATACACTTTACCTGGATGGCTATACCCTCATACTGAAACAAGTCCAGCACTTAGAGTTTGAAATTATTTCTTAACTTTTATTAGAAGATTCTTCTTTATTATTAAAGAAGGCTTTAAACATAAAAACAAAGCAGTAAGAAAGGAAAAACCTTTTCACTTCAGTCCATAACAAAAGGGTAACCCCATTTAGAAACATGCCTCAAGTTCATGAGCCAATCTCGTAACTATAGGAGGTATTGATAGTTACACAGACAGATAGAACTGACTTTCTTTTCACAACCAACAGTCCTTAACAAAGCCAGACTCTCACAAGCAAGAATTCAGCTAGGATGATGAAAGGATTAGTAAGAAAAAAATTAAAGTCTTAGCAGACTAAGGTAAAATGTATCTCAAAAGACAACATATTCTTAACACTATAAGAAAACAACAAAACAGAACTAGAAATGCCTTGGTCAACAGTCATGCTGGTTGACTCCTTTTCTTACGCACAAGAGTAAAGTAAAATTTTAAATAATTTTGTCTGACAAGAGTTTTTATATTTAAACATACACACAAACATACAAGAAGAGATTTCCCTCAACAGAAACGGTAGCAGTTGTTTCCAAAGGTCAGTTTCTGCCTATTAGAGTGGTGAATAGAAAAATCATGAATAAAAGACCAGGTGATGCTGACTAGAGATTTAAACAAACATTAGACTTTACTATCTCAATTTCAAGGGGCACAAAATTGTTTAAGATAATAAAAATGACTGTGAATTTTCTTATGCGTTTTAATTGCAGAGTAAAGTGTGAATTAGCACCAGTACCAATTTAAAAAAAAAAAAAAAAAAGAGTAAGATGGAAAGTGTCTCTTCAAGCAGTTTCTTAATATTCTTGTTTGGCTTCTACAATAACTTACTATATTACTTATTTATAAACTATTCTCTTTCGGTTTGATTGTTTTCTTTTACATTATTTAAATATAAATTAATGGAAGCTGATTCCCATACATTCAGAATATCAAATGCACCCTGATTTCACCATGAATGTAGGCACATACTTAATTCTAAACATTTGACCAGACATGTAATTAATTGAATTGGAGCCAATTATGACCAAATTATGAGTCCTCTGTAATTATTGCTTGAATACTGCTGGATTTCTATTGAAGGCATTGAAATATTCTATTGAATATTTCTGATCTGTACTAAAGATTATTAAAATTGTTACCTTTCACTAGTTCTTTTAGTTTTGTAAGACATATATTGGTGGGCTTTTCTAGCATTTATCAGTGCAGTATTTCTGCTGTCTGCACAACATTGAGGTGTAGGCAGCATAACTGCAGAAGGCAGACTGATCATCAGTGGGTGATAAAGAGGAAATTGAAGGAAAGGAAGAAAAATTCTCAGCTTATGAACTTTTTCCTCAGGGTAGGAGGGCTCTGCAGAGGTACCTGAAGAGGCTGGATCAATGGGCTGAGACCAACGCTATGAGGCTCAACAAAACCCAAGTGCTGATTCCTACACTTCAGCCAAAGTAACCCCATGCAGTTCTACAGGCTGGGGGTAGAGTGGCTGGAAACTGGCCCAGAGGAAAAGGACTTGGGGGTGCTAGTCGAAAGTCGGCTGAACATGAGCCAGCAGTGTACCCAGGTGGCCAAGAAGGCCAGTGGCATCCTGGCCTGTATCAGGAACACTGTGGCCAGCAGGAGCAGGGAAGTGATCCTTCCCCTGTACTCAGCGCTGGTGAGGCCACACCTTGAGTATTGTGCCAAGCTCTGGGTCCCTCAGTTCAGGAAGGACATTGAGGTGCTGAAGTGGTTCCAGAGAAGGGCAACAAAGCCCGTGAAGGGTCTGCAGCACAAGTCTTATGAGAAGCGGCTGAGGGAGCTGGAGTTGTTTAGCCTGGAGAAGAGGAGGCTCAGGGGAGACCTCAGGGAAGCCAACAAGGAGGTGGTAGACAGGTGGGGGTCAGCCTCTTCTTCCAGGCAACTAGTGACATAGTCTTTAGCTGCACCATGGAAGGTTTAGTTGGATATTAGGAAGAATTTCTTCATGATAAAGGGTGATTAGATCCTGGAATGAGATGCCCAGAGAGGTGGTGTAGTCACCATTCTTGGAGGTATTTAAGGGAAGACTGGACATGACGCTTTACTGCCATGGTCTAGTTGACATGGTGTTGTTAGTTCACAGGTTGGACTGGATGATCTCAGAGGTCTTTCCCAACTTAATTGATTCTGTGATTCTGTGACTGATGGGCATTTTTTAATGGTCCAAGTTAAATATTTTTAAGATCTATATTTATTTGAAATAAGACTCTTGGGTGAAGAAAATTTGTATGATTTCTGAGGATATTTGTATGATGAGTTCTGTTTTATAAATGCATAGAAATGGGACAGACTCTTGAGGCTTGCTATTGAACTAATAATTGAAAATACCTTGCAGATCGTCTGCAACAAATGAAATGTACATTACCCTCAGAAAGCAAAATAGTACACAGAAGATTCATATGTCAACAGCCCTGATATATTGTTTTTCCTCTTCCAACTCAGTGGCATTGATCCTTATCTCTAATATCATCTCATGAGAATTGTGCTGGACCACAGCAGAGTAAAAATTAGGAAAGAGTTAGAAAGCAGAAGCAGCAATTTCTGCCAACATGTTAAGAGTTACCACTGTAATTATAGATTAAAATTGATAGTCCCACACCAAAAATTTTCAATGCCCACTTATTTCTATTCTGTTCTGTTCAAACACTGAATGGAATCCTTTTTAACAAGTTGGACTTCCCGGTTTTCACCAGGAAGTGAAACCAGCATTCACCAGCACAATGTTGCTGTACCTTGTGCCTGCAGGTGGCAGTTCAAGTTCCAGAACAAAAGCCTAATCAAACACATATTCCAGCTATTCTCCACTGATATGAACTTATGTTTGAACCTCAGATTTCTGAATCATCTGTTACTACTAAAGCTAGCCTCAACCCGTCACTTGGTGGGCACATACTGCTTCAGTGCAGGCACACTCTTCCCTACTTCACTGTACGCAAAGGAGTTTGCCCAAAATCATACCAGGCTTTGCAACCACTAGACATTTTCAAGTTGAACACATACAGGATACGGTCTCTCCACAAAGTCAATGGGAATCTGCTCATCAACTTTCATGAGATCAGGAATTGACCCATAATATTTTATAAAACAACAAAAAGGAATGTATTTATGGTTTTATTATTATCCCTAATAAAGAAATAAGAAGAAAGAAAACACAGTACATGGCCTGGTCTATATGCACATATGTTACTTGTATTAATATTGATGGGATTTAAAACTACATATGGAGAGGATAAGATATATCCCTATGTGTTCAGCCATATGCTTAAGGAAGCTCCCCAAATGCTTGTAAATATGATCATGCTTTCTAACACACTATGTATTTATTTGAACAATGTTAAATCTCTAAGCCCTACTTTCCAGTCCATTAAAGCCTCAAATAATTGTTTATTTCCAGTTTAAAGTTACTCTTATTTTTTAGCCATTAGAAGGCTGCCTGTAACCACATTTCCACAATACTCAGGGAATTAGAGAATTGATAATAATTCTCCCATTATCTGAAGGGGTACCTCTCCAGGATGAGAAATACTCAAGATGAACTATATTTTAGAGAGGAATTCTTTCCAGAAGATTTTGGGACAGGCCCAAAATGTGTAGCTGAAAGGTCTGGAATGCTACTTGCACAAAAAACATGTGTTCGTGCCATAGACCTCAGACAACTATATTCCTTCTGGAGGCCAAAGGCCTTGAAAGCTAGTCATTCTTCTCAATAGACTTGTTCTCATTTCCTTTTTGATTTTAAAAGTTTGAATGATAGAATAGATAGGCTGAGGGAGCTGGGCCTGTTCAGCCTCAAGAAGAGATGACTGAGAAGGGATGTATGTCATCACTGTATATAAGTATCTGATGGGAGGGTGTCAAGGGGTTGGGCCCAGGTTCTTCTCTGTGGTGCCAAGCAATAAGACAAGATGTAAAGAGCAGAAACTGCTGCACAGGAAGTTCCACCTGAATTTGAGGAATAACTTCTTCACTGTGCGGGTGACCACGCACTGCAACAGATTGCCCAGAGAGGTTGTAAAGTCTTCCTCACTGGAGATATTCAAGAACTGTCTGGACACAATTCTAGGATATGCTCTAGGATAATCCTGCCTGAGCAATGAGGTTGAACTAGATAACCGTCTGTGGTCCCTTCCAGTGTTACCCATTCTGTGTTACTGTGAACACAGGTCAAGGATCTGACACAGAAGGCACAAGAGCGTTATTCTGCATTTCCCTTATGGAACAAGACATTAGGATTCATCCCATGATTTATGACTTAACATAATTTGTCTTGAAATGAGACAGCCAGAGTCTTTATGAAATGTCCAATGCAAATTATATTCATTATGTTCATGCAACTGATCATTTTATTTGGCATCTTTTACTTCCTTTCAGTTGAGACTGGGTAACTGATTTTATGAACACTCTTAATTATAGTTTTATGCATTAATAATATGATAGGGCTGGCTCACTGCTTCAGCTAATATTGTAGCCACAAATATAGAACAATAAAGGCACAGTCATGACACTCGTGGTGCCCTTGGCATCTCACACACAAATGCTGCACAGAACCACAGCCAATTTCATTTATAGCTGACTGCCGAAAAGAACCTTCTTCGCTTACTTTAATGTAACCCTTTTGATGCCAAGGCGATACGGCTGTTAACTTGTTTTAATGTCTGCCAGAGCATAAGTTTACATTGAGGTATTATGATTTTGTTTTTTTGCTGTTTCTTTTTGACCACAAGATTTAAGAGCTTAGCTTTTACTTTACCTTTAAAATCTCAATTTATGATAAAAATCAGACTTCTTCCTACTGTGATACTTCTTATTTTGTAATATAGAAAAACAAAACAAACAGTTGTCATCTTTTTAAACTCCATCAATGAATGGTGAAGTCAAATCCGGTTTCCCAGCAAGGAATTATTAAAAGACAGAAATAGTCCAATGACCACAGGAAATCTTTAAGCACCAAAATGGGGACAAAAATCTCCTGGGGAAAAGACAATATTTCCTACATGCTCATTCATGTCCCCTTGTAATACAATACAGGGGTATTGTTTGTTTGTCTGCTTAAGTAGATGGGTAGAATAAAATTAGAAACAAATCCTGACTACAAAAACATTTCAAACACTAAATCCAGGCTCTTGCATTCCAATACCTGCCATCACAATGATGTTGTGATGCTTCTTTCTAATGTATAAGCAGAAAGATCTTTGATCATTAATATATACATCCTTCTTGCCTTATTAAATGAAAGTCACCAACCTCCAGCAGGATCTTTGACTTCAGGTCACAAAGCATCTTGCTGCAATCTTAATATTGGTCATAAAATTTGTCAAAAGAATGGAAGAAATACTCTAAAATAGATCCACGTTATAGTCAGACCCCTTCCCCAGGAATTCAGGCAAGGAATGTAAACTCAAAGATTTATTTTTCTGTTCAGGTCATGCCTGGGGTAGACTGCTGTGTTACTAAATTCCCTAATCTGAAATCAAGAGCAAGACAAAGTTAACAGACCTCAACAGGCAAAAAAAAAAATCTCAAGATAGCCCTCCATGGACCATGACCTGAAGTTACAGCATTAAGCATTATCCCCACCATGAAGATGATTCAGAAAAAGGCCCACAGCTTACCTCAACATAGTCTCTGGCATGACCCCAGTCTCTCTTAGCATCCAGATTGCCCAGGCTGAAACAGTCCAGCTGTCCGAGGTGAATCTTTGCTACCGATCGGCTAATTTTTCGAGTGACAAAGTTAGCCCCTGAAATAGAAATAAAAGGTAGTATCAGCATAATCACAGTGGCAGATAATTGGCCACAAGAAACACCTTGTATACTCAGTCCATGGTCTTCCAGTCTTCATTCACTCCCTTTACATCACCTAGACCCATGCCATCATTTGAGCAGGCTAAGAAGCTTCCAGTGCAAGTGTCACATTAACTGCACTTTCACAGCAAACATCTTCCTTTGTGAGACTTCTTAAGCATTCCTAATTTGCTGCCTCAGTATTCACTCCAGGCATAAAGCCAAAGAAAATCATTTGGAATGTCAGCTCTTAAACACAAAATGCAAAAGGTTCCATAAAGAAGACAGACATTTTAGACCACCCTCAAGTTTTTTGTTGCTGTTTCTGTTTTTCTTTTTAATTTTTTTAAAGGAATGCATATCTCTAAATAAATTTGTTTATCAATAAAAAAGTGGAGACTGTGCACATACTACATATTCTCCAAAGGACTGGTTAAGGTTAAATGCATTCCACTTTTCTAGTTATTTACAATTCTTTGTCCACCAGGTTCAGATAGGTCATGAAATTGTCATTTCAGCTTTCTCAGTTGAAGACTAAATATTGTTTTATCATATTTCAGTATTTTGTTTACAGTATTACTTTAGAAAATTTGTGTACCTATTTCTGCTCTGGGTAGATTCCTTTAAATAATATTTGTTGTTACTTACTTTTGTATCTTGATTTTTAGGTTATGATGGCAACATTTCTAAAAGGTGCTCACAGTCTCCTCAAAAGCAGAGGGATTTGAATTTAGACCATGAGTTTAGACTAAACCATTTTAATGGCATTTGCACACTAATAAGCCACAAAAATTAAAATTACATGCCTTTTTAATAGCTAAAAAAAGTATGATTAAGTGGTGACAGATGATGCCTCATCCAAATGAAAAACAGGAAAGGTAGTGACAATGACTGTACTTGTAAAATGCTCTTAGCAAATTTCAGAAGTCCTAAGTAGTGCATAGATATAGTTTTTTTTCATTATGGAACTCTGCTGTTGAGATATGCATCTCAATATATTCTGTTTCCTGTCAAACAAACAGTAGGCTCCTGTAACATTATTAAAGAATGGGAAGTGTCTTTTTCAGACTACTGATTTTTCCTGTAAAGTCAGGAGCACTACAGTACTTTTTTGTGTCATTTGACTCTCCCAAAAGTAAAAAAAACCAAAAGAGCATAGTTCTAAGAACCATGTGGAATGAAGCATATAAATAATTTAGAAGTTACCACAGGATTAAGAGAGATTTTTAACTTTATATCAACTGTTGAACTAATTGGAATTCTGGTTATTAGCCATTTAGGACATATCATCAGTTTGCGCCGGTTTTTTTAAAGGATGAAAATCATATAATTTCCTTATCCCCTGAAAATGTGCTCATATATAAAGGAAGCCTCCTAAACAGCATGATTTGCAAACTTTCAGAAATAAAATATACTCCAGAGCCTTTTTAAAAGCAAAGTTTCTCTCAAATTGCACAGGACCAACACAGACCAACTCTGCTATTGCAACTTCTGAAAACAAAGTACTATGGTTCTCCTGTTCCTGGCTGGACAGACTTGCAGCAGGAGTGGAGGTCTGGCTTAACAGAAACCAGTGACAAAATGTCTTTGGCTTTGTCAGACTGGTATCTCTCCAAAGATTGTTTCAATTTTTACCTTATCAAAGTCCTTTGAGACCTTCACACAGGTTATTGCTAATTAAGTAAAAACAGATTCAAATTATTACAAAAATTTATTACGATTAGCTCTGAAACTTCCTAACCTTCTCCAAGGAAATAATTTCAGTTAGCATTATGATTCAGTAAATAACAGTTGAAGGAACAGCTCTTTTTCTAGGATAAAGTATATGGCTTTTTGTTCCAGACTGCAAATGAGTAATAAGCAAAACTGAATTCTTTCAACACTACATTCCTATTCACAGCAAAAGCAGTGAGAGTTCTACTCACCATCTGCATTAAAGCAAGTTTTACTGTCAACCTAAATGACTAATGAATGTCAATTTCCATTTTGGAGCAACCACTTCTTCAGCACGAAAAAATAAAAAGCGTATTAGGTTATGTGAGAGAGAGAACTTTTATGCTATTAACTTAACTTTAAATATACGAAAGATACTGCACAAGAAAAAGCTGATTTCTCTAGCACAACACAGCAAATACTAATAACTGCTGTCTTCTCGCAGAATCACAGTTAACTGGAGAGAAACTATCTTTGTGATATTCTCCAAGCAAAATCAAAATATTACTCAAAAGGCTGAAGTGAAGAACTAGAGAGCACCACAATGAAAAATGAAAACTTTTATTTTCCAGAAATATTCCAGTAAGGGTTCCACCAAATAATACCAACTCTCTTTTTGGAAGTGCTTCAGCATTAAAGCTGTGGAAGAAAACTACTACTGAATGCTACGGTTCATTCTGAGAAATGTGATTAGGATTTTTTTTCATGCACCCCAGCACTGAATGGCACATTTAAGAAGCACTTAAATGATAGGGTTCATAAAAAATGCTCAAATACTGATCCTCTTCAAACACAGTATCTTAAAATATCCCAATTACGCTATGTTTGATCCCATGCCATTAAATGCACATCACAATTGGAATTAAAGCTGGTGCCCGCTGGAGTCATACAAAATAGTTAAGGCTTTGTCAGCATTTCCATTAAAAAGCCCCGTCCTAGGGGTTTGCAATCGGGCTATAAAATCTTGCTTTGGCCTGAAATTTGGCAGACGTAATGTCTCTTTCCTCAGGATTGATTCTATCTATAAGGTTCTAGGCGGAGTGCTACAGACATCTTTATATAACTGAATGCAAAGTACCTTTTGAGGCACAGAAATGGTTAGCTTCCTTCTTCCTCAGGAGGTGGTGAGGACTTGCTAATGTTGAACCTTTAAGTGCATTTTCCTCCACGGAATGGCCAGCCAGTGCCAGGAAGAGTATCAACAAAGCTGCTGGTGTGTTAACCACTTCACCCTTTATATTGATTTTCATGATCAAGATGATGCAGCTGTTAAAATGTCACCGGTTATCACAGCTGAATAAGGCCTAGTTTACTACACCATCCCTACTAATTCACCTGGAATTGTGTTGGTGGTAGCAACAGAAACTAACTTGGATTGGTGGGGAAGAGAGATGTCAGAATCCCACATTTGTGTCTGGCTCCACGCTGCTTCCTCAGTTCAAAGAGATTTTGTAAAACATGCTTCACTGCTCACACCTACTATGAATGAACGTGGAGTGTTCAAAACTCTATTAAATGGTTGATGTATTTTGACTTTTTGGAAGACTTTTTTAAAATGTGTGAGGGCAGCATTGGTCTGGGAGCTCACTATCTTACAGTAACCAAGAGAAGGTTCGAGGGCCAAGCATGATGGGCTAACCGCCTTGCATAGTTATCTGTACAGCGAATACATCCAAACCACGATGGGCCACATTATGCTCTGGTTTGCACTGCTATTGGCAGCACTGGAACCGCTGCACAGCAGCAGAAGAGATGTGGCCAGATGGAGCAAAGGATGCTTTGGTGTGTCAGCACATTACAGCTGTTGCAAACAGCCCTACTGCAGCAGTGTCTGACAAGTTTTTACATTTTAAAAGAGGCCTTAAACATGAGTTTTCATGATATTAACAGCTCTTTCAGGAACCCTGGCCATTGGCTTAGACTTGTTTTCAAAACCTAAGCTCTCCCTTTGAGATCATTAGCATTCCAATAGGAACCATAAGGTCTGATTTACAAACCCGACTTTTCCTGGACAGGATTTAAAGCAAGGATTCCTCATCAAGCAGACCTGATCTGTAAAACATAAAACTTGTCAGCAAACCACTACAGGAACAATACTACAATAAAAAAGGAATAGCAGAGGTATAATGCAATAGCTTTGGCTCTCCAGCCCAGGCCTGTCACCCACTGCGCTGCCTGGCTAAGGGTGGGAAACAGCTCATCCTGTCGAGAAGGATGCTGTCTACCTCTGGTAAAGATGCAGCTTTGAAAGCTGTACACATCTCTCATTAACACATATTTAAAATTACTGCTTCAGGGACACAGTCTAAATGCACCTACAGTTCCAAAGCTGGATGCCCCAAGACAAAAACAAAATCTTGGCCTATACACCAGTACCCCATTTCTTTTATCAGCACTGGAGTTTCACCGTTTGTGTATCATTGGGAAACTGGCTGTTTGAAGTAGGTATTTTTCTCTGGAATCTGTCGTTTAGAAGAGACAGCCAAATGAATGAAGAAGCTTTAAGAGCCACTACTGTAGTGTCTGTTTCATTTCAAGAACCCTCATTTTCCGGGCTCTCAAGACTACATACAAAACCCAACTGATGACAAAATTGTGGTCTTAGGAAGACTGTAAAACACTAGTTGTTTCATGCATAAGAAAATTCATTATTAATACAAGTAATATTATAGAATTACAATCAGTCTGAGAGAATTTAATAGCAGTACTTATCTGAGACACAGTCCTAGCACATTCTATTAAGTTGCTATAAGACCTTTTTCTTCATTTTACATAAAATATGATAAAAGGTTTCTGTCTCTGAAGAGAGAAAGGTTGTAGCTTTTTTTTTCCCCTCCAAGTTTCTACAGTTCTGGCATAGATTCTAGTGGAAGCCTAACATGTTCAAACACATTGTGTACCCAGTGCTTCTACTAACCCAAAGGAACATATTTCTTTTAATATATAGGTGTTGTAAATGATACATTTAATGAGATCATGAAAATGTTTTGATTGCCTGAAAATCCACACTGCTCATAATTTCCATTCTATGAGAACCTTTTCCCTTTCTTTGTAACAAGCTAAAATTAAAAAACAAAGCAACACCCAGATTTTCTACGAAGTCCAGAGTCTCCTTTAACTTATGTTGATGAATATCAATAACAATTATTCCGAAGCCAATTAATTTATGTCACTGTAAAACAGACAAAAAAAATCTAGTTAAGATCTTTAAACTGGTCTTTCATATTTTGTGTTTAAATGGAATTTTTAATTGTGTCTCTATCAAAACAACTGATACAGTACTGCATTTTTGTAAAACTAGTACATCAACTACTTAGTACTATTAAACACTCATGTATTTAAGTTGTGAATCCATTCTAAATTTAAAATACCAAATTGTTCTTCTCACAACAATTGCACAAAGTAGAAACATCAGTTTTTGGCAACAAAGGAAAAACCAAAAAGTGATTTTTTTCCCTTCTGCTCATCATAATATCCTGTAAATTTTACACAGCAAGTACAGCTACCTTTGGATGAGCTTTCCATAAATCAGATTTTTGCAAAATGAAATATAAATGAAATAAGGGTGATATGATTCATAAGCATCTCCTTGTAAAGTCATGCATTGTATGGGAAACATCGTCCTGACCAGAACAATAAATCACTTTATTTCCTGAAACATGAGATATAGTGCTTTAATCCTTACATTTTAATCCTGTATAGTATAGCTGGAAATACTTTGCTTCATCATCATATGTTGAATCTTCTTCTCTGGTATTTAAAATGGTAATAGTACCTTATGGTAGTAGTTTTCTCAGATTTTTAAATATATTTGTAATGGTTTTCAAACTCTTTCAGTTTATGTACACCAAACTATTTTCCAATGGACATGTGAGATCTCTAAACAGGAAAGACAAAACTAATGACAATATTTTTTTAAAAGTTATTCTTCATAATGGGAAATAATCATGTAACATTAAAATCCACAGATCCCAGATTGAAAGCAACAGTCTGATAACATGAGGATAAAATTGCCCCTCTTTATCAAGTGACTCTCATTTGGTACTACTTCGAAACGTGTAATTATATGTGTGAAATAAAGTGATGTGGTAGCAATTCTTTTAAATGTTGCTAACAAAGACATCAGTCAGCATATCAAATGAATTATCTTGTTTTATGATGTATTGATACATATTTTGACCTTTCCAATACCAAAATGTACTAATTCTGCTTGACCCCATCTTCCATTCCTTGGGAAATGGAAAATATACTACTACTTACATTTTTAAAAGGAGGAGGTTAGGGTAGAAAGGTAACAGCCTGCAGAGGTAAGAAGCATCAGCAGGGGAGAGCAGCACACTGGAGGGGGCTGATGCTCTTAAAAGCAACAGCAACTCTGCCCCTGCTATCCACTTGCACACAACATTTAGAAAGCTGAGGGCAACAGGAGGTCATATGAACTAGGCATGGACAGAACACTGATCAGTGATTTTTATAAGCTGAGTGGAAAATGAGAGTGAGAGACAATCTTGTGAGGAAAAACAGAGTACAGACACGGAGAGGGAGAACAGAGAGTAGCAAATTTTTTCATTTTCCCAGTGGGTGAAAAGACAGCATAAACTTACCTCAATGGACAACTAGTATGCCCTGTAAAAAAGGTGCATAGAAGTAGGGCAAGAGATGTACCAAGCACCACTAGAAAATGAGAATCAGAGGTGATATTTGTCACAGCACAGCAAGCCATGCTCCCCTGTGACTCAGTGGTGCTAACCCTTCACTGGGCATCTGTCATCAGGGCTTTAGGCTCTTCATGATTGTTTTGCGTACAAACAGATATAGGTTTCCACCTCCCAAGAAACAATGACAGGATGATTTCTACCACTGCACAGCAGCAGTTCTCTAAAGTGACTGTGAAAAATGATGTCTGATCAGCACACAATCTGCATGTGTGCTGTGTAACACAAAGCTATTAGATTTCACATTAAAAATACTACTATTTAGGACTAATTACATATCTCAGATCTACCATATGGGCTTGTTAAAAGGACAGGGTGATATACCAGCAATAACTGCTGTGCAAACGGTGCTATTTTAGTATATTTCCTCCATATAATTTTTCTTAAATTAAAATATTTTCCTCTCAGGAACTGTACACTGAACAGGAAAAGGTGAGGCATCAAAGATTCTTATAAAGGAAAACTCAAACATTAATACTGAAAACAATATGTGAAAGTGTTATTCCTGTTAATGGCACTTACATAAACAGAGCAATGTTTCGCTTACAGAAAACTTAACCTTTTGCTCCAAAGCAAATCACTTTGATTTTTTAATCGCAGTTCATATACACTACATTGTAAAATAAAGGTAAATGCCACTCTGACTTGCTAACGCTCACTTATACTGTGTTTTCTAAATTGTACAACTAACGTTATTGAATTAAATCTCTCATTTCAGCTGCCACAGAATTAGGCAAGCACTTGCATGTATGAGTTGTGGGTAAACATGAGTGTGCTTGCCCATCAGAACAGACTCTTTATATTGTTAAAGCCTGTGTAAACAATTGGAGTTAACTACGTGCTTCGCTGAATTGGTGCTACAATTGCTAAAAATGTATGCAATCAAAAGGAAAATTCAGTACTTGTACAAAATGGAATTATCCTGCAGTCTAAGGCAACTCGCACAAAAAAAAGCCCCAATTTTAACTTCCTTCTTTGATAAATAGCTATCAAAGTTCAGACATGTGTGCTCTTAAATTTAACACTCCTTTCCTTTTCTCCCAGTTTTTCCCCTCCTCCACCCTCTCAGCAACCAGTAGCACATCAAAAAAGTTGCTGTTTGATGGTTCAAGCTGAGACATTCAGCCTTTACCCTAGCACTCCCTTGAGATGAAGCAGGCAAGGCTTTTAATCTTACCTGGTGACACATGACTGACTAATACAGTTTCTTGGACCTTCTGACCTCTGAGGGACTAAAGCTGGTTGGTCTCTCAACCTCTCCAGGTGGCTGGAACATCAGTTTGCGGTGGGTCATGGTGTAAACAAAGTTTTGCACAAGTCCTCTGTGACTTTGTGCACCCATAACTGTACTAACTTTTAATGTGCAAATTTCTGAGTGTAAAATGTATCATTTCATCTCAAGTCAGGAAGAAAAAGAACTTTCCTTTACTACTACTACTATAGGTAAAAGACTGTAATAAGAGATAGCCTTAAAACCAGTCACAGCGGCACACAAATTTGCTGAGTCAGTGCTGATGTATTTTCTTGGAGAGAGAAAAATGGTCTATCTACAGCCAAATAACTTACTTGAAACTTCGCCTCCCACACAAACTAATAAGCACTGCTAGACGGGTTTGACACTTATACAGTATAACTCAAGATGTTCCTAAATCCATGTGCCTCCCTTTGGAGATTTGTTGCTCAACTGTTTTTCTCTCAGGACTTTCTTCTAGTTAGCTTTGCAACATTGGTAGGCCTTGAGGCACCCTTTAGGCCCTCAATACATCATTTGGTAAATGTGTTTCAATTTTACTGAATCACCCTTTGCTACAGGAGTCCCGGAATCACCAAGAAAGAGAAGGTCCTGAAACACAGCTGAATCATTTTTACAGGGAGCTGGAAACAGCCATGGGCAAAGAGCTCATCAAGTAACAAGGTGAGGGCCAGTGAGAATTGGAGGGAAAGAAAAGAGGAAATCTCAGCTTCTGCAAATACAGGAGGCACATTTTTTTTTTCTACTACATAAACAAGGTACATAAAATGCAAGGTGCTACATTTTGTTCCATTTTCTATGTTACGAATAATTAGATTCTCAGCTAGGATGTGGTGAGAAGTATGTGTATCTCCAACACCAGTGATGATCCCAAAAATGCAATGTACAGATCATCAGTTGCGAAGGTCTGCAATTACAAGTACACGGATGAAATCTTCCAGGTACAGACACCCTTTCAGACCTACAACAGACCAGTCAAGTAAGCACGTGGCTCGGACAGAAGAGCCGACAAAAATATCTAGATAGTGTGTGCTGTGCCATGCAGTTAAGCTGGTATGTGACCCAGAGTATGAGATCAACTCACAGAGCCTGCTCTGCCTGCTCCTGCTGTACCCATTTCCCAAGCTTTGCTTCCACACAGGGACAAGTGATTCTGCTGAGGTCAGAACACGACAACACTGGAAGTCATTATTTTGGATAAAACCAACCAAACAACCCTCAAATGTAGTATTTTAACAACAGATCACTGCAGAAAAAAGCTTCAAAGTGATGTGTGGAGCTGCGGTGGGGGAAACCCAACCCTAAAGTAAACCCCCAGCCCCTAACAGTTTAAGGTATTAGGGTGAAAAGGCAGAGAGCAGATGACAGTACACCAGGAAGACTGCAAGCCAACAAAGACAACACGTCCCTTCTGGTCCGAAAGACTTGGTCATGTTTGGTCTAGCTGTGTTGACCTCCTCTATTCAGAAAGCCAATAAAAACATTATTTCGCTTAGCTGTAGTTACTGCTGGTTGCTTAAACTTCCCATAAAAGTTATGTCCTTATTTCAGAGCAGGCTGTGATCACTCTCAGAGGACCCTGAAGTTAAGCAAGGGTGCTGTGCCTTCCACACTCAAGCTCCACAAGCAGAAAGGGTATGTCAAGAGGTTGCATAAAAACCACTGCTGAGAGAGAACTCCCTTCTGGGACAAAGCCTGGGCCTGTTGCTAATTTTCACTTTAAAATGAATAAGGCACCAAAAAAAGAAATGCACACTTATTTAATCAGAAAATAACTTGAACACAACCAATAAGTAAAATTATAACAGCTTTTTGAAATGGACACGCATTTCAAGGAATATTCCTTTTTACTAATGTTGCCACTGAAATTGAATCCCACTCCTGCATTCTTTCTGTGTGGGATTAGAGTTTCTCTAGTGTAATTAATAAATTAAATAAAAATAAATATGCAGCTATAAACACACAGAACTCAGTCTTCTGGCAAGATAAATTGATGCCGTTTCACTGAAGTCAGATTACTTAAATTTACAAAGAATCCAAACTTATGCATACCACCATTACCATGCCCACAAAAATTTTTTATAAGAAAATGTGAAACACTTGGGAAGTGATCGAATAGCAAAAAAACCAGAATGTCTATATAAAATGTCTATTTACCACGCTTCATTTTCTCATGTGCACTACTGTTTTAATATCAGTATTTTTAAGAACACTTCTTCCTTTGTGGAGTCCTGAAATTCATTGTTATCCTGTTTTTGTGATATTTCCCATTTAAGTTAGTTTACACTTCCTCTAGGAACAGAAGAGGCAGTCAGATCACCTGCTGTTCTGAGATGCCTACAATACTTGAGCACAATGGGGTGAAATCAGGACAGAAAGTTAGCCCAATTCTGAATTTCCTGGCTTTGTATTTTTAGTGGGACCTTTCACATAATTTTAATATCCCCATAGGTAGCTGTGCATGCTCTCAGAAAAACACACATGCACATACACACACTCTGTACATACTCAGGAACAAAGCTGTAAATTCTAGTATTAAAAGCTGGGATTATGTGTGCCGTGTTGTTTTTGTATGCACGATGATATAGTTTCACAAACCACCTCCAGATTAATTACATACTATAACTTTGTTCCTAACAGGATTGCTCCCTGTCCAGAGAACAGACTTGCTCTGAGAGCAAAAGTTGCTGTCTTGTGAGAAATTAAGCAGGTAGGGTCCTATGGAGTCTCAAGGTAAAGAACTTCAGAAAAAGAAGTTATAGATTCACAGTTCAGTCTGATTAATGCTGTTACAGGAAAATGAATAAAAGCCAGGTTTCTTGTGGAAATTCTGAAAGGGTGCTTAGAAAGTCACTTAAATCAAGGTTCTCATTTAGTCACTGACACATATTCCTCTATGTGTTTGGTTACCAAGCCCTAGGATGAAAATATGTAAGAGTTTTATCCTGAACATGAACCAATCAATCAACTAACGTAGACTTTTTTTGGTTTTTCATGCCTTAGTTTCTCCCCCTAAAAATGGAAATAAAATGCCAAAATTTTACATGAGTTTGAGTATCTTGGTATTTGTGAAACAATGAGACAGAAGTACCCTCGAAGAGTCAAAAAGGGATGAAATTATTCAAAAGAGTAAATCTGCTGTCAAAGACTGCTTTTCTTGCACTCTGCCCACCACTCCACCTGCCCTTTTCCCTCTCACCCTGAAATTGAACATCTAGCCATTCCAGTGAGAACCATGTGCAAGGAGTAAGGAAGAGGGAAACACTGGGGAGAAAAAACAAAAGTGTAAACACGGGCTTTATCAGAACACACAAGCACAAGTTTAAATTTGTGGAGGCAGCCTTCATTCAGTCATTACAAAATTTCTGAGCTAATCAAATTTGCAAAGTTCCTTTTACCCTCATTTCATAGTTTTCAGGATGTATTCATATGTACCTCGTTTTTTATGCCCCCACTAATGTGGGGAAGACTGTAACTGCTGTGGCCACAGAATTCTTAAATTTTCTGCTTCACTCTATAACACACTTCCAAATCTGGACAAAACTGAACTTTAAATAGTTTTCCAATGCATACTGAAGAGTTTGTCTCTCAAAGGGCAGTTAATTGACAGCCTTGAGGAGCAGGGAGGGAAAATCGCTGAAATTTTACCCTGAACCCCACATGAACCCAGGGATTGGGACTGCATATTTTCCACTGTCCTGCCATCTGCTGCTTCACTGCACATGGTAATCTTTGGCAACCCCACTGAGAGCTGCCTGGGCTATGGCTCTGTTCAGACAGGGTGTAGAAAGAAAAGACACTGAGAATGTCATGACTGACTGACCAGACTACTGAGATCAGAGAGATTATGCCTCATTTGCTCACCAAGCCCTGCCAAAAGCAACACCATTTAACTGCAGGTACTCAAAGCCCAACAGGCATGTTTAAAGGAAAACTAGGCTAAAAAAGAGGACCATTCATAATATGCATTTGTTTGGGATACTGTAGCTACCACCTTCTGGCAATTATTCATGACAGTTTTAAAAGAAAGTTTACAGTGCCCAGATTTCAGGTACAAGTGATATCTGGCAGAAAGTATCATACCCCATTTATAGGACACACAGACCTGGGAGATGACTCAAAGTAGGAATAAACAAAAGGGACCTAATAGCCCAGCAAACAGAGATTAACAGAGAAAAAAACATAGTTGTTATTTTAGAACAGCTACAGTCTGTTTATCTCCTGGCTGCGAAATGCTGCACAGTATGGGAGTGTGCAAGTTTGGTACTTATATGCATAACCTTCATATGTCATCTCACGACAAGGGACCTCCCTTGAGCCAAAGCCAAATCTACATTTGTTCCCCAGAGCACCCCCGCTAGGCTCCAGATGCAGCAGGCGAAGAATCAGCTCTCAAACTCTGATTACCTCTGACCACACTCTTCTGAATAAGGGTCCCCAACCCTTTTAGCGATAAAGTATGAAATGTTTACCCACAGACGTGCTGACTTTCCAAATGATGACTATAAGAATTAAGGACTATTTCAGAAGTGTCTTAGAGCTGCTAAGGTATATTTTCTAATGGTGTTAGACCTGCAAGAACATTACTGTAGGGTTTTCGAATCATATCATGCTGACAACAACCACCTGTTATTAACATCTCTCCCTCATCCCCCCTGTTTCTGCCAGAAGTACTAGAAATGAAGATACAATTCTATACGTGTCTAAAATAACATCCTGCCCTATTTCCTCACTCAAATACTGATCTTGGAAATTATTCAGTGTTTTCTCTTAAATCTGTTTGGGAAAACAAAGGCACTTCAGTGAGAAAAGTTTCTCCAGGGGCTGCAGAGCTATGGTTGGCAGACATCAGAGTTGATAAATGTTCTTCTAATTGCAAAGGGACACTACAAAATTGTCCTCTGATGTGGAAAAGACAGTCACTGTCACCCTTTCTTCTTCCCTGCTGCTCTACTGCCTCCACTCTGTCTGCCTCACAGGGAGATCAGGAAAGAGATAGAAAAAAGCCATGTAAGAGAGGAGGAACAGGCATCTTTTCCCCAGCTCCAGCTGTGTTGGAGCCAACAGGCTCTGTTGTTTTGATGATTCCAGGACCCTCGTATCTCATTTGATCCCTGCTTGAAAGAAGTGCATAGCAGAGGTGGGAATGGCTCACAGACTGACAGAGAGAGCTTCTGAAATCCTTAAGCTGTTTCCTCCTAGAAAGGGCCCTTCTTTCTCAGAGCTGGAATCAAATAACCTTGGCACCAGCCTCTGGTTAGTAAGCAAGACAGGAGCAATGTGTTAAAATGAGTAAGGCAAAGAGATCAAACATGCTTTCCAAGTTATTTTTCTTTTGATACAAACATATAGCTTGAAAAAAAGTAAGTTTGAAGTAATAAGCTGCCCACTAATATTTTCAGTTTAAACTTTCTCTGCTTCTAAGCTCCGGTGAATCAGAGCTCCCCACTGCCGCTCTCCTTCTTGACTCATAACCTTCTTGACAGCCACAAAACCGGGCAGAGCCACTTTATAAAATGTACTAAATGAAGCAACTTTCAATAATAACAAGGACTGGCAGGTAGCCATGTTAGAGGAAGAAAGACCTAGTAGGAATGTCCTGCAGCATAAAAGTCTCTGTTGTTCTCATTACTGCTAAGGAAGAAAATCTCTTTTAAATGCTTTTGATTCAAATTATCATTTGACAGAAACAAGGGACAAGATAAATGGCTGTAAAACAAGGCAATTGGATTTCCTACTGCTACAGTACCTTACTTGACTCACATAACACAATTTCTCTGTTATTCTGCCTTGCCATGGTAAAGTAAACTTACAGGCTACCCAGAAAACAGATGAGTGAAATCAGTCCTTTATAAATTATATCCCTTCACTCAAGGAAAGCAAATAACTTTGCTTGCTCTATAATAACTGTTTCTAATACTTCATTTATTCTTTAAATTGTTTATAAAACACTTCAAGGGAGGTCAAGATGAGAGGACAATAATAATTGGAGATTAAGGAGACTCTCTAAGTATTTTGCACCTGTGAGTAAACACTTTGGCAATTATTATGATATGAGATAGACCTACTAAAAAAACCCCAACAGCTTATTTATTATTTTCTTGGACATACATGTTATTTCATCTGAGAAGGAGTCCTCATCTTTTCCACAGCTATTTCAATTCAAATTTAAGCAGTGGCAAATTTGTCTGATGTCAAGTGATTGGCAAGCAACAATACATTTAACCTGGTCTCTTATCGAAGAAATCTAAAGAAACAATGAGCCAAGGGTAAGTGATTTTCTAGCGAAGTTTTTCCAAGTCCCCTGAGGAAACAGGGGCTTTCCTCCTCAGAGACAGATATATTAAAGCCCACTGCAGAACCCCCTCTGAAGGACAGGGATGTGGGTGTCTTCAAGTGGGGTTTCGGATAGGACTTTCTAACAAAAGGGGTACATCACGTGCTTTTGCAGTCTCTGTGGCATAGTTCTTAAGTTATTCTTGAGTTTCAACGGAATTCAGTAAACAGCATGTGATTCATGACAAAGTACTCTCTTTACCCATTTTATACGTCAAGGTTATAAAAACATAGATTCAAAATTCAGATTTTACATCACTCCCCTTTATTTTTTTTTAAACTCACATGTTCTTGATTTTCTCAAAGGCACAAAATCATGTGGACCTAGACACAAACACAAACTCTCTGCAAACTGCTTCATCCTAATACCAAATCAATACAGATTATTTATACATAAAAAGGCAACTGAACCACAACTGTTACCTGAACCAGTCTTTGTTGACTCTAATACAGAACCGAACCAAGAAGAAAATACCTGATTACTGGATGAGAGTAATTAACAGAGAATTTTCCAAAGGAAGTTCCCTTATCACTTAAATTGACATTTAAAATTTTTGCATTTTCAGCTTGAACTGATTCAGAAATACCAAGGCAGATAAATAACTACTAAAAAATCAGATCTGAACCTAACAATGTAGTTCTTTTTCATGCCTATTGCCTCTTTTTTTTTTAATTAGTATTTTTCAAGTATCACAAGTCCAGAAAACGCAACTGTATACAGGAAACACAATTTTTCTTTCATTTTTAAAGGAATTATATGAATCTTAGCAGTGCTTCCCACAAACATTATTTCAGAATAAAAGGGAAATTAAGCTAAACAAACATTTCAAGGTAGCTTCCACCTACATCAGTACATAGTTGACAAGTTCTGCTTTTAGAAGCAGAGAATTATCAGGTCCTCTCAAAACTGTTAACGTTATGCTTCTGTCTTGGAAGATTTCTGTAAGACACCTTTAAAATATGTAAGATTCCCAAGGCTTTGAAAAATCTGAATGACCTCGCCACTAAACAGCAGGTTTGCAAATCTGATGAAGGCAAATGAGATTTCATTCACTTGCCTGTAACAACTTTCTTTTAAAAATCAAAAGAACTAGACTTAGATTTCATAAGCCTCAAGATGCCTCTGTAAGTATTTGCATGATCATGACTATAACATTCTGTTTAATAAAAGGCAGAAACATTCAAAAAGAACTTACTGCATCATGTGGATGTGTAGGTATTTCTTTCCAGAGAGGCTACAATAAAAAAGAAACATTTATGTTAATCCATTGAGGATTAACATTCTAATTTTTCTCATCTTGGTAGCCTTGAGGAAAAGTATATTTTAAAAAGTGTTAAATCTTTCAGATTGTTTTAATTCAATCCCAAGCCTTTTGTATTAAATATTAATAAATATTTGTATTAAATATTACACTATCTAATTTTAACCAGTAGAAACAACACTGAGCTTGACTGAACCCTCACGTGCATTATCAGGTTGGACAACTTTGATTTATTCTGCTTTTATAGCAAATTTTACTGAACATAATAATCCTTTCATCAGACTTTCCTGTACAGGCAGCCATTTTCAAGCATCATCCATGTACTCACATACATGCATCATTTTGGAAAAAATGAACATTCACTGTTGACTCAGTGGGTTTCTTCATGGGTGTTGATGCCTGGTTATCACTATAAATGTGATGGTAAGTCAGATAATATCACCCCACCACCAAACCCACAAGGAACCTGTAGAACCAAACACTTAACTTACTTGCCAGTAGACCAAAGTTGTGCAATAACTACAGCACACTAATGAACTCAAACCCAGAATTGCTTCATCCCATAATTTCAAAACAAAGAGCTTCTTTAAGTGTAATTTAAGATTATGATGCTTTTCTTAAGAAAAGCATCATCATGAAACATAGCAAAAATTTAATAATGACCTGTTATTCACTGGTTACTTTTCTGACACCATTTTGGCAATAGATCTTGGATTCACCAGCATGACAAAAACTGTTGCCAGTTCTTAAGTAACACCAGAATTTTAAGAACTAGGTAGTAAAGGTAGCATTTTCCTTCTGCTGTTACATTAAATAGAGCTTTCAAGTTCTCAAGAGTACACCAATCTGTCTCCGTTTTTCATAAATATTATGTGGTCTTCGAGGACCATTAAATATCCTAAAAATAAACCAATTGTATATGTGCTACACTCTTTTTTTAGTTTTGTGCAAAAATCAAACAGTATTAAAGAAAAAAGCCTACTATTTGTACTACATGCTCAGTTTACTAGTTAATGGACTCTTTCACAATAGCATCCTTATCTGAAGATGCAAATGTAACACAAACATAAGACAAGCTAGCTGGTGTCCATTACGTATGATTTAAGGAAATGGACTTGAGACTCTGTGACAAATGAGGGAACACTTACATTTCTATGAGAACACACCAAGTACAAAGGAGACCCATACAGCTCAGATGCATGACAAGCACCTGTAATTTTCACCAGAATTCAGATGATGCAAGTCATTACCTGGAAACTGCAGTGTATCTGGACAGGTTATGGCCGAGAACACAGAATGGCTACTCAGAAAAGGAGAACATACACTGCCTACTTTTAGACCAGACAGAGGGGAGCAGTTTGTCCATGACATATGAATACCAGATGCTCTATCCCAATAGAGCACAACTCCAAATCACACCAATAGCATCAGTCCATCCCATTCCCCCATTTGCCCCAACAGGTCAGGATTTGAGAATGGGAAGATGCATCCTTGCTGAAAAATATATGTTAAAATTAGCAATTACTTGCCTGATTTGCAATAACAAACATGCAATATTTATGCAAACAACAGCATGGGAAAAAAAAAAAAAGAAGGAGTATTTGCAAACTCAGATGCCTGTTATGGTCACAGGACTGACTTTACTTTAGATGCAATGGCACTTCAGCATAAATGTTTAAGGACAACACTAATGCCACCCTGAACCAACAAAGTGCTTACAGCCAGGGATAATTTCCAGTTTACTTTGCTTTCAAGAATTATATAAAATTTGGGAAGTTTAATAACTCAGGAGGTGCACAATGTTTCCATTTATCTCGAAGAAGTGCAATAACGGTGATAAAAGATCTTGTTGGTTATTTTTACAGTCTGCAGCAAATAGAAACTCAGTGTGAGAGCACACAGTGGACGACGCAACACAAGTACCCCTAATGGATGCACACCAATGACTCAGAACATGGGCATGAGGTGGGGCTGAGAAGAGGAAGGTGTCAGCAAGAAAGCACAAAGAAGATTTATAACTTAAAAAGCCAATGTTTCAAAAGAAATGTTTTAAAAAGTAATGGAAAGTAAAATGTATTTGAGTGCTACTGATGTTTTTCTCATGTCATCTGGATTTGTCTTAAACCCAAAATGAGCATTATATTTTTCCAGATTGACACTGCCTAGACCTGGGATTACTACAGGATTTTATTGTAAACTTTTGGGAAATATTCTCAATCCACCTATTGACAGATATTGATAAAAGGAATAAACACCTTAAATCTCTTTTAATATAAGGATTTTAATATAAATGAGGAAAAAATATGTAAAATGAAGGTCTGAATTGCTTTACTGGATAATTCTTTAAAAATTGTAAATCTATTCTCATATAATGTCATGAAATCAAGGTCTTGACTTCAAAAATAAAAATCTATCAGCATTCTTGCAGCATTTCTATAGCAGTGGTTCTCAAACTCATGTGTCCTAGGGCAAAAATCCAGAGAAAGTAGAGAAAACATGATACTGAATTGTCTCTGTTGGCTTCGTTTTAAGATGTTTTCCCATACCAAAGAGCAACCCTGAAGGGTTTCATTAGAAATGTGCTAAGTCTTTGTTTTAACAGCTATCATTCTGTAAGGGTGAGATACAATACAGACTAAAATATGCAACTGATATTGCAACATCTAAATAGCAGGGGGTATCTGGTTTAATTATGATGCTTTTGGCCATAGCTTTCATTTGCCAATTGTTGCCTAACAATTAAGTGGAACTTATAATTAAATTTTAAGTGTATGTGAAGTGCAAATCCTTGAAAAAAGAAGTATTTTAACATGGTTGGCAAGGTGTGCACACATCAACAGTGGGGAAACACATGTAGCTGACATTATATACACTGCTATAACTCCTTGAAACAGAGGTTAAAATCTGTTCAATAATACTTGCAATTAGATAAATAAAACCGGCACAAGTCAGCAGTCTGCCACACTGTTGGGATTTTCAGCTATTTTGTAGTGAAAACAGTATATGCTTATAAATGTAAAACTTGCATGCCTACCAAAAAGTGCATAATGCATGTGATGGTCTGAAATCAAACTACCTACACAAGCAATGTTTGTTTGTGTGGTTTTGCTTTTTTTTTTAAACACATGTTTCTGGGAACTGTAAGTAAACACTTAGTGAAATCAAGGCAGAGAAGTAAAATTGTTCGTAAATTCAAACAAAGCTCTGACAAATGCACTAACCTTCTCTCTGATCTCGGATAAAGTAGCTTACCCTCCTAAAACTGCTATAAAATCCCACTAGGTGATGAACCTTATCAGAGGTGACATCTGATCACATTGCATTTCTCACTTAATTGTTTTTAATGAATCCTGATAACTTTATTGATAAATTTATTTATTAGTTGACATTTCCTTCTGCAGTGGTTTTTGAGCCACTAATGCTGGAATTTTTTATTGCGAATTAGAGTCTCTCCTGTTCAGTTTCCCATATCTGAAATGACTTGGTGGGTTGATTTCAAATTACTATCAAACAACATGCACTTTCAGTGGATTTACTTTAAAAATATATTTTTTTAAATTATGCATGACTAAGTAGAGTTCTAACAAGAGGGAGACAACCTTTGGGAGAGCTGTTTTAGGGAAGACAGGATGTATACTGTTGAGAAAAGGCTTCAGATACTAAGATGGCCCAGGTAAGTGTGGTAGTCACTGTATGCATACAAGATATGTGTATGACCAGGCTTTCATAGAATGGAACCATAGAATCAGATGGGTTAGAAAGGACCTCTGAGATTACCAAGTCCATCCCTTGATCCAGTACCACCACAGTTACTAGACCATGGCACCATGTCCAATCTCTTCTTAAACACCTCCAGGGACTGAGAATCTACCACCTCCCTGGGCAGCCCATTCCAATGCCTGATTATCCTCTCTGTAAAGAATTTCTTCCTAAAATCCACTCTAAACCTCCCCTGGCAGAGCTTGAGACCATGCCCTCTTGTCTTACTGAGAGCTGCCTGGGAAAAGAGACCAACCCCCACCGGGCTACAGCCTCCTCTCAGGTAGCTGTAGAGAGTGATGAGGTCTCCCCTGAGCCTTCTCTTCTCCAGACTAAACAACCCCAGCTCTCTCAGCCTCTCCTCACAGGACTTGTGTTCAAGTCCCTTCACCAGCCTGGTTGCTCTTCTCTGGACCTGCTCCAGCACCTCAATGTCCTTCCTGAACTGAGGGGCCCAGAACTGGACACAGCACTCCAGGTGTGGCCTCACCAGCACTGAGTACAGGGGAAGGATCACTTCCCTGCTCCTGCTGGCCACACTGTTCCTGATCCAGGCCAGGATGCCATTGGCCTTCTTGGCCACCTGGGCACACTGCTGGCTCATGTTCAGCCTCCTGTCAATCCAAACTCCCAGGTCCCTTTCCACCTGGCTGCTCTCCAGCCACTCTGTGCCCAGCCTGTAGCGCTGCAGGGGTTGTTGTGGCCAAAGTGCAGGACCCGCCACTTGGCCTTGTTGAACTTCATTCCATTGGAATCAGCCCAACTTTCCAGCCTATCCAGGTCCCTCTGCAGAGCCCTCCTGCCTTCCAGCTGATTGACATTGCCCCCCACCTTGGTGTCATCTGCAAATTTGCTGATGGTGGACTCAATTCCCTCATCTAAATCATCGATAAAGATGTTAAAAAGGACTGGGCCCAGCACTGATCCCTGGGGGACACCACTGGTGACCGGCCACCAACTGGATGCAGCCCCGTTCACCACCAGTCTTTGGGCCTGGCCCTCCAGCCAGTTCTTTCAAGTTTCTGCCCCTGCTAGATGATGCCCAAATTTTGAAGGTTGTGGAATAAGGCCTCATATAGAGTTACATGAGTCTCACATACTTAATAACAACTCTGCAGTGATACCCAGGACTGTGAAAGTGGCCCATAAGCAATTTCTAATGGTTTTTACCTCATACTCTCAGGGGAACACTGGCATCACTGATGTTGGATAGGAAGAAGACAAAGCAGTACAGTAGTATACCACACAAGAAATTTATATATTTGAGAGAATTTATATGAATAATCATAGTCTTCAGAAGGTTAGGAAATAATACAGTAACAATGACTGAAATACTAAACACTCATTACTTATAGAATATCAGCAACATAAGATGGATTCATTTATGCAACATGTCTTGCAATAATGACCTGACCTTTGCTCTTCATGTCATTTTTTTTTTCCTTTCTTGACTTTATTTCAGAATACAACAGTATTTAAATTTGAGAGCAAAATGAAGGAGGAAATCTTAGTGAAACACAACAGAACAAAACAATTGTTAGATGCAACTGCAAGAAAAAATTGCTCAAGGAACTCTTTGACAGAAGCAAGATACACAAGTGGTTGACTGAGTGTCCACATCCAGGGAAACTGTATCCCACAGTACGCTCTCTCGCCCTAGGCTCTGGGTACAATCGAACTATGACTTAACCGTGTATTCAAAGAAGGTGTTACTCCCCAGCTAAAGTTTCCTTCAGAGAGGATCTCAAGAGCAGCAGCTTGGACTGGGTTCCTACAGAGCCCTGGACTGGGCAAGTAGTGGACTGGGGGGATTCTCTTAGGAATGGTCTCTTAGGCACCAGCTACTGTGGTCTGAGATGACCACTCTATATCTATATTGTCTGCTATACTTCCCTTAATGTTCCAGCAAGGGAAATGGGATAATTCAGCCAGATGGACTTCTGGCTGAAATCACTTTTGTTCTTCTGACTTTCTGCAAACTCTGCGTTCACTTTAAGCTCATTTGTAAAATGCAAGATGTAAACCTCATAATCCTTGCCTGTATTTCACTTCATTTTCTCATTTATACATATGCAAGAAGAGCAGAATGGCCACATTTTCTACTGTGTTTTGCTTGGAGAAAAACAAATGTAACTAAGGGGAAAAAATAGGGAAATAGGCACCTAAACCACATAATTTCTAAAAATTTTGCTACAGATTTGTGCAGTAATGAAAACATAAGAACACTACAGGTGAGTCACATGCTATGCCTCTCCATTTCCCATTGCTGACTCTTGCAATTTCCATAGCATTTATTTCAAAGTTTTGGGTTGATATTTCATTAGAGGAAAAAACCCCTGCATATTTTAGTTTAAGAAAGCAACACTGATATATGTTAATATAACTTGAGAAATGTAAAAAATTACATGGTCAAGTTTTCTATATTTAATGGTTTTGACATTTTGTAAATTGTGGGGATGGTCTGCCTTTTTTTTTTTTTCTTAAAAAAAGTTGAAATCAATAATGGAAAATAGCAAAATCTGTAATCTACTTTCTTCTCAACAGAGTTTAAGCCACAAGAGAGCATGATTTAATGACAAAAAGATGCATCTGATAAGATAATAATTTGCTCAGGGAGTGATCTGGGTTGTGAATGCAGCTGTTCCAAAAAATCTAAACCCACAGGCAAGAAATTATTTAGGTTTTTGTACAAGCTATATCCATAACTGTCTAGATAAACTGGTTATAGACCCCAGAAAAGTGCATCAGATAGAGAAGTGTAGAATAAGGACTACTTTGAGTTTAAACAGAAAAAAAATAATAAAAAAAATTGTAAAGATTACTACAAACTATTGTTGCAAAGACTGAAACAAAAATATTTCAGTAATTAGACGGTTCAACACAGCATCTTTCTTCATCAATTACTTACTTCAGAAAAATACCTTTTTATATCCTGATTCAGTTCACATACACAACAGTTTCGTTCCTATACGTGACAAGTTCCATGGTACTGACCAGGTTCAGCATCATCATAATTAACTGAATTCACTTATTTTGTAACACTGGATCTTTTTCAAGGGGAAAACACATGTACTTGGGTAAAACAGCAGAAAGGTATTACCTGGCAATTTTCTATTATTACAGTCAATATTACTGCAAATCCCTCTGTGCAAGTAGTCCCTAATGCCCACATTTATCCCCGTTGACATTTGACTGCGTGTGTAGATAAGGAAACACCTGCATGGATCACTTAGCAGGATCAGTCTCGCAGCAGGGAGAAAAAGCCAGTAGGAATGCATGTCTTCAGGACACTGCGTGCTTTCTCTGTTGAAACATGCAAACTAAAAAGCATGAAATGATCTTGGCTGCTCTATAGCACACAACTGTCTCAGTAACTCCTTTTACATTGGCCATGGTACCTTGCCATCAAGTTTTCAATATGCTAGGCAAATGATCCTTGATGATACTAGCCAGCCTGCATTCTTCTCATCCAGCAAGGAGTAAGGAAGTCACAAGCAACACTCCGCTGACTTTTGCTATTCAGAAATACTCATGGGTTGGGAAATTTTGTATTAAATGAAAGAGATGTAGCTCTGCACTGAAAATTTTACACACTCACGTGAATTACAAAAAAAAAACAAACCCACACCACCAAAAGCCTTTAGAGTTTCCAATGGTACTAGGTTGACCAAGCTTCTCTTGCACAGAAAGTGTGTCAGGAGACTAGCAATTAGTCTCCTCAACCACAGAAATGAGAAAGGGGAATCTGGCAGATGTTGACTACAACTCTATATAGTAGATACAGAAGAACAGCTGTTACAGTAGGGATTGTATGGATTTTTTTTGAAAGTCAGTAGCAGATGTCACCATCTGCTTCTGCTTTCTCAATTAAGTAGAGGCAAAAGGGAGACTGAAAGGTGATTAAAAAAAAGGTAACAACAAAAAACATAAATTCAAAAGATACCCACACATATTGACAATGAGTAGGGGAAACTCCTACCTCCTTCCCTGTGGCAAACCTGAGATCCAGATAAAATAAAATAAAAAATAAAAGCAAAGAACACTCCCCATTCTCTTTAAATCATGATTTCTTTTCATTTTAATATTACTACATGTACTTTGACAACATTCAGCCTGCAATCTAACACCTAGCCATTTCCTCCCTGGCTGAAAGAGATCACAGAAATGAGCAGTTGTATCCTTTCCCTCTGGCTATACAGCAATGGTTTGATGACAACTGCTTTACCAGGGTTGGTATCAGACAAAAAAAATTCCCTACTGAATGATCTACACAATGATGTCATGTGTGGAGGCAAAGTATTACTTAGGGGAAAAAAAGCAACAAAAACAAACAAAACTTCTGTTGCATTGTGTCAGGAAACATGCTGTACATGTTTGTACATCTTGGCAGATTAAGATCAGTTGAGGCAAGCAATGAAGTGGTTAACCAAATCAGAAAGTTATCTCAGACATCCAAAGGCACATCTTGTAAACCTGAGAAAACCTCTTACACAGAACTGAGGAGAAAAAAACAGTAAGCGCTTGTCTGGGAAGAAATAAATGACACTGTCAACAAGTAGTTTGCCTTCTCACTCAGAAGAGAAGGTATTAGTGAGATCCAGAGCCCAAAAAAGAATAGAAACCTTTCCAGTGAAGTAAAAAAAGGTTTGGATCAAGCCCTAGCTTTTCTGAAAACTAGACTTGCTAATTGCCTCACTCTTTCACTGTCAAACCCACCATCTCACTGAACAGAAATATCTTTCAAATATTGCTATAGGGCAGACATTTCCACACTGATAATATTGGAAGACATGTTCAGCCACCATCAGAAACTAGGTGGCCACCAAGTTCCCCATTTGGTATCCCATAATGCGATCTTGGGGAGTGAGGGGAGGGAGAGTGGGGTGGGAAAGCATCATTCTGGAAAAGTTTTTTAGACTTATTTTTGTTTGTTCATTTTTGGAAAGAGAGGCCACCTTCTAGCTTACTACTACTGTAGAGGATTTTGCTTTTCAGCTCCTGTCACACTTAGACAGTAAATAACCTTCAGCAATGGAAGATCCCACTCACCTTGGCATTATCATAAATCAGGAAACACTTGAGCTATACTTGCATAAAATTGATGAAAGTAACTGTAGAAATCAGCTTTAGCAAGGTATACTGCTAATACAGGTCTTTTCCCCAAAGGAAGCAAGTCATGCTTATCTTACATTACCAGACCATTACTGGAAGTACTATGCCAGACCCTCAGCTGGCATAAATCAACATGACCCTATTCACTTCAGTGCAGCTGTGTTGATTTATGTGAGCTGAAAAGTATGTACTGGTCAAAAAGTGACTATTTCATCTTACAAAACTGTAAAAATGATTAAGTGAAATGCAAAGCAAATCAAATGAAAGGCAGTATGTATCATATAAAGAAAATAATAGAAAGGAAAGTACTACAGAAAGGCTCAAAGTAGATGTATATTTTATTAAGATTAGTCTAACATTGCCACTAATTTTTCTTCATTTGAAATTTTAGATAATAGTTTCTGCTGTTACATACACATGTATCTCTTGAGTATGGACACAAGAACTTGTGCAATTTAATAACACTGTACTATTCCCAAATTAAGATGTAAGGCTCAGGCAGTGGGTTCAGCCAACCTGGAATTTATCACTGGTGTTTTTGTATAAAGTCACTCTGACTGTCAGAACATGAAACATCATACTTAAAAGAAAGCCCACACAGCAAACTTAAGTGCTCAGCTTTACAGTATGGCATCACATCTTAAGAACTACTCCTATTACAGTCTTTCTCTCATAGAACAAGATAAAAGTAGAAAACCAAATGTTCTCAAAGCCAAGACTTCTTTCAAGTCTTTGTGATTTTGAGGAATATGAAACCTCTCATATTAGACTTAAGCATTCTTTACCCTTATGAACTCTGTGTAGACTTCCTTATTATTATACAGGCTACATGAGATTAACTACTGGTGCTCCTTTCTGAGTTTAAACTGGAAGGCTCAGAAGAAGAACTAGCATTCTGAAATAAGAGGTGTATATTCCTAAACTCTTTTCACAGAGAAGCAGTTCTTGAGATTAGATAGTTCTCATTTTCACTAGGTTTGTGTATTGCTGCCCCTACAGTACAATATCAGAACACAATATAAAGAGCAATTGTGACAGATGCACTTGACTCCCTTAACCAAACTAGCAATAAATTAGTTCAGGCTCCAAAGGAGGTAAAGGCCTAAGCTGCAGCCAGGTAAAGAACTCATCCAGGAAACCCACAAATGGCCAGAGTGATCCACAGTGCATCAACGCACATGAGCTTGAACACATGAATAGTGGGTGGTTTTTCCAAGATTCAGCTATGAAGGAACAAAGAAAGTTGTAGGTACAAAGAATCGCTTGCATACCTTTCCCATCACATGTAATTTGACTACAAGCCAACCCCTTTATCCCATAAAGATGAGAGCCTAAATGAGCCTTCTTTGAGGTCTCCCTGCTAGGCAATGTGGCAGTGCTCTCCTTGAGTTGGGACACCTCTCAAGGTTGCCCCTTGAGCCAGAGAGACCTTTCTACTCATGACAGGCCTTTGGATAAGTCCAGTTTGAGTTCTCTCTAAATTGCAACTGGACTTCATGGCAGTACCTCTCCCCTTGATCTGGGATCCATCTCAAGGTTTGAGATTCCTTGCCTGGGACTGAGGGATCCTTCATTACCCGAGGTGGAGAGATCCTTTATATCAAGCATGATGTTCAGGAAGTTGCAGAGCATGCTAATTCATTAATACTAATGAAAAAATGAAAGAATTAATTCCTTTAGACATAAAATATTGTACATATGTCTGAGAATGAGATTGTAACTACCTGCACTTAAGTTCCATGAGGAGTTTAGAAAGCAAGGAGGTGTACCCTGAACCTCATGACTCAGTGGGTCTCCCTTACACTTTAGTGCTTTCCGTTTCTGTGCAAATCATTCTAAATTGATTCTAACTCAATTTTCCTTTGTATTTTTTCACTCACGTAGTAAGAGTGAATCTTGCCATCAAACTTTGTTAAGCCACACTTTTATAAATTCATATTAAAACTATTTTTGTTGCTTTGAGGGTGATTCTTTGAGTGACCCTAAACCACAATACAGATCATGAAGCAAACCCTTTACAATTGTCTATTCAATTCCACATCAGTTACCAGCTGCTAAAAGCCACTTGGTAGACAACTGCAATTCACCATCCTTCACCATGAGCACTGGTACTTCAAATACAAATACTTCTGTATTTGATCATAGTCCACAATTCAGCCTGCAAAGTTCAAAAAATGCAATTTGTTTATCCTTAACAGTGCTTTACAATGTAGAATACCTCATGGATCCCTGCCAACAAGAAATACTCGGATTTGTCTCTTTACAATATTTTCCTATAAATACATTCACTGTAGGAAGCCTACAGAAATTTTCAAAAGTATGGCTAACACTTTAGATATGCACTGCTTGCCAGGACTGATCATCAAATCACAGAATGTTAAAGGGTTGAAATGGACCTTAAAGATCATCTAGCTTTAACCCCACTTGCCATGGGTAGGGACACCTCCCACTAGACCAGGTTGCTCAAAGCCTTTTCCAAGCTAGATTTGAACACTGCCAAGTCTGGAGCATCCACAACTTCCCTGACTAGCCTGTTCCATGTCTAACCATCCTCTTCGTAATATCTAACAACCATTTCTTCTTAATATCTAAACTTCTCCCCTTTCAATTTGTACCAGTTACTCCTTGTCCTGTCACTATAGTTCCTGATGAAGAGTGTTTCTCTGGCTTCCCTGTTGCTCCCCTTCAGATACTGGAAAGTTGCTAGGAGATCTCCATGCAACCTCTTCTCCAGGCCCAGCTTTCCCAGCCTATCTTCATAAGGGTGATGCTCCAGTCCTCTTATGAACTTCATTGGCCCTCTTCTGCACTTGCTGCAACAGTTCCATGTCCTTTGATCTACTCTGCAACTCAGCAAACTACATTGCCACAAAATTCTGCTCTTCTCTGACTCCTGGGCATTAGGTTTTGTGTAGATGACATGCACATAGTGTCACAATAAATAGGATGTTGTATTTGATCCATTCAGTGTAAAGCTAAACCAACTGGAATAACGGTATGTAATACTGGAACAAAATATGTGTTGGTTTATTTAGGTATTTCCAATCTTTGAAATCAGTAGAAAAAAAAAAGGCCAAACCATAAGGCATTTTAAAATTTTTGCATAGGAATTAGATATCGCAGTTAAATCCTCCTTTTCTCCCAAAGTGCCTTTCTAGTCTTCAAAAGTATTAGGAAAGTGACGAATGGCTATCAAGAAACAATCTCAAAATTACTTTTCTTCCACTTTCTTACCTGTACAGTTTTTCAGACTTTCTACCATTAAAACACTATGCAAATGGCACTAGCCTGTGGTTACAGTTGCTTTCATGGCATATACTCCTGCTAAGGTAAACAGAGGATTTCTAGGACAAGATTCCTCTTCATGGCATAAGGGGCTTAAAACTGCACCCAGCACATTCACACAATGAAAAGTACAGCCCGAGGCTTCAAAGCACAAACTTGGATTCTCCACAGGGACATTAAATGTGTTGAAAGGGACTTTGGATCGGTAACTACATTGCAGCAGTGTCACAGCAGGAACAAATGTCAGAGGAATCAAAATAGCAGTGAGTACTGAAGTTTTCCTCCTTCAAAATGGCAGAAGTCTACAGAGAAGCAGCACAAATGGTAAATGAATTTGCATAATTTCCATCTCGTCTTGTAGCTCCTTAGTGTTACTAGAAATCATGCCAAGCAAATAAATATTAGTTATTGCATATTCTCTCACTCTTCGTGTTGGTCAGAATGTTTTAATTACACAATAATAACTCAGAGCAATTTGGACATCAGTTTACAGCACACTAAGAATATACCTTGGTAGACTCTTTACTAGAAAGCAAAGTATTAGGGCTTCTAAATGAAACAATGCAGTAAATTTGATTCTCTTTTAATTTTGAACTTGTGCTGTCATTTGCTTCAGTGAAGTGATGCACCAGCTTCTACCACCAAATATTTGATGCACCATTTACTGTAAATGTTGCCTACCCAGTGTATGATGAGGTTTCACAGCTGTGACTTCCAAAGACTGAAATCAATATTTAAATCCTATTGACATCAACTCCTTTTTTCTCTTTTTTTTTTTCCTTTCCCGTCACCCCCTACCCCACCACTTTTAAACAGAGTTACAATTATGGTCTATTTTACATTTGTAAGTATGATTAAAATTTTGTGCCAGGCTATAATTTATATAATTGCATTCCTGTAAAACTTGAATTTATTTTTCATTTAGAAACAGACCACAACAAAAGGCCTCTGCACTGAGAATCCAGTTTTCTGTTTTAATATAGAAGTTTAATTTTAGAGTGTTTTCTACAGTCACAGTACTTAAAGGGTAGAGGAAACTGTCATTGTAAAAGACTTATAATCAACCATGGATTCTTGCTCAAAATACCAGCATTAATTGTTCATAAAGTACTGTAAGTGGAAAAGGGATGATTAAATGGAATTTAAGCTGCATTGCTATTAAGGATTAAACTGAAAGGCATTTTGAAGCCATGTGTTAAAAGCCGTCTAGTCAGAAGCTATGGGCTATAATTCAAATTTTTTTCAAAATACCAGGCTGTACTCATTAGTATTTTGAATTTAGAGCATCTATTATTTCTGTCTCTCAATTTGACATTTATATGCAAATAAAAATCTTCAGCATATGTCACACCTGAAATTGCATCTGTTTATGTAGTCACCCAACTAAATGTTTAGAAAACTTGCCTTTTTTAATGTGTCTTTTTAACATTTTAGCCTTAACTTATTATCAAGAGGGAAAGAGAACACAGGGACGTTATGTTATTGCAATATGTCTCTTTTGATACACAAAGTTAGGTACACAAGCCTCCCTTCGGCATCAGAGGGCTACAAAATGGAATATGAAGCTCAAAAGAGAAAGCTGCTGTTCTGTAGGCTCTGCCAGAAGTGCTACATTAAATGCCATGAGTAGGCTACAAGTCATGGTACCCTCCCCATGGAATTCTGGCAAGTTTAAATGAAACCTGTGGATATGTTGTTCCAGTTTTCTGACCAGATGTATGCAAAATTGGAAAGAGGTTCACATGGATTTTCTAACCTCTCCTGGGGCTTTCATGATTGAAGAGGATGCCGTTCACAGCAAAGAGATTGTAGGCTTCTCTGAAGTTCACCACAATCCAGTAGGCATACAGTTTTGCTGCCCCTACAAAAATAATTTTGAAGCATTATTATACATCAGCTAAGCTTGTACACAGCTCAGACACACACACTCATACACATCTATTTCACATATAGGTTGAAGTCCACCTTTCCAACAGCAGAGTGCTTTAGAATTTGGTTAATTCCCTATATATGTCAAATTTTATATGGAAAAAAATCCAACCCAATAAACAGCAGCTGACAGGGAAAATACTCATCTTCTGTGCAGCCTCAGAGCTGGCTAGAAAGCATTAGGGCAGCCTCTTACTTGTTTTCTTATGCACACTCAAGCACAGCAGTCTTTCTTTTACAGTATAATTAACACAGAGCGTGTGAAATACACCACTGTGGTGACCTCTGCTAATAAAAAAAAACAAAATAAAAATTACTTTGAAGGAATAAAAGCGAAAATCTGGTGCCTTAACACTTAAATTGATTTGAAACTTTATCACCAAAGTCCTCCATGCCCACTGCTTTAATAAGTGTTTCAAATTTCATGCGATTTCATGAAGGAAGAAGTGAGCTCTTGGGAGTTTTTCATTTAGGCAACAAAAAGTATGAAACCTTATCACTTCAGCCATACCTCACAATCCTTTGTGAAGGAAGAGTCACCCTGCCTCTTCCAGCACCCCCCACCTCCCTCTTCAAGAGCTCTTCACCTCTGAGCTGAATGAACAAGGTCTTGTGAAGTGAGATGCTAATTTCCAACCCCCAGGCAATGGCAGCAAATACTTTTTATATAGTAATTCATAAAGGTATGCCTCTCGACATGTCTAGTCACTTTAGCTCTATCATCATTCTAATCTCACTCACAAATGACTTCAGCCTTGAGACATGAGCAGGGAGAATAGACAGACAGACACTACACACACACACCCCCCATCAGCAATCCTCACCGTAAGGCGATCTTGGGTAAAAAGGGGTGGTCTCCTTTTGCGGGATTTCTTGCACTTTTCCAAAAAGTTCACTGGTGGAGGCTTGGTAGAACTTCACAGAGTTGATAAGGCCACAGGTCTTAATAGCATCTAGGAGCCGTAAGGTGCCAACCCCATCAACGTCAGCAGTATATTCTGCTAGGTCGAAAGAAATCTTGGGGAGAGAAAGAAATAAAACCCCACTAATTTTACTAGGGGGACCAGAACATGCTGTGAACATGCACAGCCAAACAAAGTAATATATATATTAATATGTAATATAATACATCACTTGTCACTGACCATCTAGACACTTTTGTACAGAGTAGATACTCAGAATACAAAAGTATCCTCAAAAGACTTCCAAGAATAAATAAGTAGTTCCATAAAGAGCAGAACAAAAAAACTAGTGTTCCTTGGGATTATTTTCCCATGTGAAGTAAGGCGTAAGCCTCCCCACAGTGGGAACATTATCAGGCACTGTTATCTCCACAGCTGCCAATTTTCACAACATTCACTTGGGCTTAGCATATTTGACACACTTCAATTTGGTTATAATTGCCCAAAATATATTTAAAAAAATAATAGGCTAGACAGACAGCATGACAGCAAAAAAATGTATCAAAAAACCCCCAAAATTTTAAACAACATCCAAAGTTGTGCAATATGAACATACATCAAAGTTCAGAGAAGACTGGAAATATCTGCTATCAAATGAGACTACCAATCCCACTTGGCCAAGGTGTACCAGAGCTGTTGCTTTTGGACAGAGGTTGGGGGGATGATGACGTGTGAGAGCAAAGGGTGGAGGTATCCTAAAGAAACCCGACATCTTGAACTGACATATTCTTCAAAGTATAATAATAAACTCATGCATGCTGGTGGGCCAAGAGTCCTTTTTCTCTCCCCACTCCAGTTTTTCTCAGTTATCTTTATGAAGAGCTTGTGGCCTGTGCCACAATCAATGCTAAAATCTTAGCTTTCAGAGTATCTAAAAAATAAATTAATTATTTTCCTTTCTGTTACAGCAGAAAAAAAAGGAAAAAGCAAGCTGAAGGTAAGAGATGTGTTATGACCACCTCAATTTGCAGGCAGGAGAAACCATGCTCAGAAGGAAGCTCACATTTTTGATTGGTAGGTACAGGCTGGTTTTTTGGATGTTCAGGCAAAGCTCCTGGACTCCAAGGAATTTTTTCCCACCAGTTCCCATCCCAGAGGCATGTCTCTCTCTCTACATTCTCTCTCCAATCCAGGGATTTTGCTTATGTCAGATTTAGAAAAATTTTCCCTGTTTATACTGACAATGTCATAAAAAGTAAGGGGAATAGACTTTTAGAGCAATCTCCTTCATGAACTCGACCCAAAGAATTATTCTACCTATATCCCCTCTGGCTGATGATTGACTTCCAGTAACGAGCTCTAGAGTGATGGCAACATTGCAGTCTCTTTATACAGTCTATGCTGGATGTTAGTGAGACACTACCAATATCAGATAGTACAGATGTACAATATCCCCTTCATTAGTCTTCAGTGACAGGGTAGCTACTAACGGAGTGGAGAGTAAATGACCATAGTTGGACAAGTTGAGGTGTCACAGTGAAACCAGTGGGAAACCTGTCACTTATTAGGTAGTTTTGTAGGATCTTTGCAGATTCAGACAGATAGCCCTATATTAATTTCTTTTGTTAAGCCATTTTCTCTATTCAGTAATTACCAGAAGTTTAAGGCTTATTTATACAGCAGATGGAAAAAAAAAATCAATTAATTTGAGTTTTCACTTTTGGTTAATTTAACACAGGTATGAAATTATCTGAATTGTGTTCCTGTTCTCCAAAATAAAAAGGTTCTCCCAGAGTTTTAATCTGAAATAGCTAACACTACGAACAAAAGCAAACCTTACTTTTTTTTTTTTTTTTTTTAAACGAAAAAGAAAGGAAACCCAAAAAACGAAACCTGATACTTTGGCTTGTTAACCTGCTATGACCCAGCTGAAACTGAGCACTGATCTACCAAGAAGTGATGTGCATTTTTTGTTTTAATCCATTTGGCACAAAGATGACAGACACTTAAGATCTCTCAGCTTCAGTGTATAAGTAACATCTTAGGAAAACATCTTAAAGAACACGGTGATACAGTCAACAGTGCACTAAGGAACATAAATTAGTATATTACCATATGTCCCAGCTTTCCAACGAAAGGCAAAACACATACTTATTGTAGCAGAACCAAGAATTTACTTATATTAAGGTACCGTTTCCAACAAATAACCTGCTAAAAAAATCACTCTGAAATGCAAATCTTTGCTTACATATCCTACTACAAAGTAAATGGCACATGTAACTGAGCTAGTCTAAGAGATCACAGATTATAAAACCTCTTAACCAGAGGGGGCAATGAGGCTGCAGCAGCACTGGGAAATGCTCTGCCTGGCTGATGCAGAGACCAGTTTCACAAGAGATGCTTTTCCCTATTGCCTGATGAATGACCTCAATCTTCACCTACAAAAAACACTCCCTGGGGTGTGAGGTAATTGTGCCTCCATGCCTACTGGGTCTGAGTGTCCCCAGGCAAAAACCACCAGTTTTGTGTCTGCTGGGTGATTTTGTAATGCAGACAGTTGTTCACCAGGGTCAGGATTCAGACAACTAAACTCATTTCATTTTGGAGTGCAGGTTAGACAAGAACGGCATTCATGAAAATAAAAAATGGTTTTATCTACTAAAACGTTGACTGTTAAGATATCCTGTAACAACAGGCAGTCACATTGCAAATAGAGATAAAAACAAACAAAATTTTAATTTGATTCTAATTCAAAGTTAAAAATGCAAACGAGTTTTATAAAATACAAGATCAATTAAGTAGTTTCAAATGAAGAAGGGCAGAGTAGGAAAAGGTGATAAGTTATCCCTTACCATCTTATTTCCCTCTCTTTATACACATTATTTTGTTCAAGACCCACAGAAAGGCTAAAGAGTAAAAAAAAAACCAAAGCCAAACCCCAAAACAAACAACCCCCACACTCCAACCCCCTCCCCCCAAAAAAACCCCAAACAACAAAAAAAGGCAGGGACCTCATTGAGAGGGATGTGCAAGAGAGAACAGACATGCATGCATAACACAAGGAAAGACTGAATTATAGAAACAAATTATAGAATCAGATTGAACAGACGTTACTCATAGAAATAATCTCTGCTGGTGCACTGAGCTCCAGTAGTGAAACTACCTGAGAGAGTAGATATGTCACGGAAACGATTGTAAAGGCAGGTGTATGAAGGCTAAGAACAAGTCATACTTATGAAAGATTAAAACACTTACTCATTGGAAAAAAGAGCTTAGCTAATACCCACAGATGAGAGTTTTCCAACTGCCTACTTTATGACAACTTTCTTAAGTGCCTGAATTACAAAGATCGTCTTCCTGTACACCAATAAAGACAGTGGTGAGTCACAGCAGAAGGCCTAATGGAAATGCTCTTGATCCTGCTTTGGAGAAACTATAAACACACTCCTTTATTAATTTAGCTACCTAAAATAGATGACCCATTCCTCCCTCAAAAATCCAAAATTATCCATTACTGTCAACTCCTAAAAGCAAGATCTTGTTTTGAAGGAAATGCCAGAACTTTTTGTAATGACTGGAATACAGAAAAGAAGCTTCTTTGAATGGTAGAAACTTTAAATCTGAAAGTTTTCTCAAAGAATATTGAAGTCCTGGATCCAAAACTTCTTTGGCCTCTTTGGACAGACTTTGTGACAAAGAGAAAGGATGATATACCAACAAAACAGCAATTGCCTACTTGGAACATGTTAGTCTGCGTGACTTTGGCACTCCCTTCTCATGCATAATGGGGACAGCATGCTTTTGCACTTGTCATTATTGATCTCTGGAGATATGGTAAAGTATATTCTTCAGATATGTCTATTTATTCCATTCAATAGGTAGTGATAAGTGTGTCATTAAAGGTGGACAGAACAATAAGGAGACACTTAAATCCTTGGTAAAAAGTACTTCAAGTTCCAGGTTTTCACATTATAAACACCACGCAGAATTCCCTCAAGGAATACTAAAATGCAAACAGACTCCTTATGTACAAAGGAATTCTATATACTGAGTATCTTCACAGCCAGATTCATCCCTAATATAGTACATTTCAAATATATTCTCAGGCAAGGAAAGATTTTCACAGCAAGGCTTACTCATAGGATGGCAACATTTTCTTGAAAGAAGCATAGTTTCATTAGTTGTAACACTTTGGAATCACAGGACACAGTATGAATACACTGAACCACATTATGTCTCTTCTTTCATGTGGCTACAATCAGAATGAGTTTTGTGAACTTGTTTCTACCTTTTGAATTTGAACTCTTGTATTTCCTCCCTCCCATTTCTTTATAATCACCAGATTCAATCTCTACAAGAGATTTGAATTTAATAGAGCAATGTTTTAAATATGATGTTTCCCAACTGATCATTCAAAACCAAGCTTAGTAAGATCTTTAACAAGATTTAAAAGCTTACTGAAAATTATCTAAATGAAAACATATGGGTCTTACCCTCCACAAGACCACATTCCTATCATGTCTACAAACACTACATACAAGACTGTAGACTTAATAATACTTGCTTCTGAGCAGTGCATTGTCAGCACTGGTGATATTCTGAAAATTATCAAACACAGGTTTGGCTTTGTGAGATACTTCATCTCTCTTTAGTGATTTGGAACAATCCAACAAATGGGCTGCAGTCATAATTAACTATCAGTTTTCAAACATCAAAAAAAAAAGTGTATGCTAGCAGAATATGCTTCAGTGCTCTACCTAAGGAATATAAATAATGATTTGAAATTTCATCTCTTTCTTACAGCTTTCTCAGTTTCAGAGAAGGCTGGTGTAAGTAAGAGGGAAGGTTATGTGAAGCCCCAAAAGAAATTAGGATAATATAAACATAAATTATTATTCTTTCACTGTAAAAGGAAGGGTGGCTAACCTAACTATAACATCAAAATAAGCATCTTTTCTCCCTTGAAAAAACCTATTGTACATTCTTGAGATTTATCAAAGTAGAAGATATGTATTGGGTCATTGAGAAAGGTTTAGACCTGAAAAGCAAATCACAGAGCAAAAAAACTGCTCAGAAATTTTTCAAGTCTCACAAGCTTCACAGCGGTTACTTTTTTGTATTCTTTAAAATAAATTCTGTTTGCTTTGAATATTCAGTGTGCTTTCCACTGCCAATAAAAACCACTGGGATCACTTATATCATCTCAGTAAACAGGTTGCTCAATCCCTAGGAACAGGCATGTAAAGCATAACATTCCAGTTGTTAAATCTAATGCAGACTATGGGCCAAGCATTCCTACAAAGTCCTAACACACTGGAGAAAAAAAAAATTTTAGGGATTTTAGGAAATCTAAAGAATCTGAGGGGACCTGGCTGATGTTAAGGGGATGGGGAAGAACCTATATATCTACAAAAATGTCAGGTAATCTTCTAGGAGAATACAACAATTCCTCTTCCTCCCAGCCTCTTAACTCATAATGAATGTTTAACTCATTATCCTCTCACCCAATAACAAAAGTAGTTGAAAGACAAAAAATCCCCCAAACTGCTATATATTTTGCTATACAGAAAAATAATCAATTCAATAGGTCTGAACTGTTTTTTTTTTAAGCAATACTCTTGATATCTTAAAGCCCTATTCAACTTCTTAGCTAAACAGAAATTGACTAAAAAATTAATGACAAATTCTGGATAAAATGAACATTCTTTTTGTAGTTTTATCTTCTTTCCTATTTATTTCCCTGTTCTCTCATTAGCAAACCAGAAAAAAATAAAGTAACCTGTATAAAACGAGAGTAATTTGAAAACATGATAACAAGTTGAGAATTAGCCAAGAAAATTTTTATAAGTGGAAGCAGAAATCAACATTGTTTCCTAAAATTCCTGTTAGCCCAAGACATTTACAATACTTCTGCAGCAAGAGAGCTTGGGTAACTTGGATTTTCAAGGTACTCATGATGTAAAGGAATAATCAGTGCAGCTTCTAAAAGATATGCTTCTCTACCAGTGCTTACACTTGGGTCCTAGGGGTGGAGTTTCACTGCAGCTCTGTCATACTATGCAGGCTGTGTGACTAGAGAGACTTCTTGAAGTGGTTAAAAGTTTCATTTTGACATCACTGGGCCAGCACTTCACCTTCACCTCGAATTGCGAAGACCCAAACTAAAGCACAAAAAATAAGCTCTTTGCTGTTTAGCAATTTGAAATGATCCTTGATGCTCTTCACATTCTATAACCACTTTCTTTGTACAGCTAAAATATCCAATGATTAGGAGCAAGAGTCCTCCTAAACATATTGCACAGTGTATGTTTGTATGGCAGTTTCTCATGGTTTGGTTTGTGTAAATCTTCCTCGCAACTCTGTTCCTGATTAATTTCAAGTTCTTGATGCACACGCTGAAATAAGATTTAAAGAGAAATAGCTTGGCATTATTAAAACAGGTTCCCTTTTTCCCTTTTTAGGAGTAAAAGCTACTACTCGCTTTCTTTTGGGGGGAAGAAAAAAAAAAGAAGAAACATCCCAAAGCACCCAAAGCAGAGAATAAGCATGGAGAAATACTCCCCAAGTAGTTAAAGTTTCTTATTTATCAGATCCCCTATCAGTAGGGCTTGCAAGTTGGATTAATTATTCAGTTTCTTTAGAAAGTTATTCCTCCCTGGCAAACTGCAGGTGCAGTTGTAAATCCAGCTCTCGAGGTCATCACATTCACCTTTGCCTCTAAAGCATCCCACTGGTATATGCCTGACCACTTAAGAGCTATAGAAGAACCACCAATTGCCTACTATTTTCAAAATTTTTATGCCCAATCATTAAATTGGAATATCCAATTTTATTATTAAAGTTAAACATTATTATTATTATTATTATACAAAGTCTCCTACATATTTTACAGTTGTCTTTGCCATAGACTGTTGATTCAAAGGTGTGTTTGGAACAGATCTCCATTACAAGTAATTTGTAAATTGCTTATTCTTCCAGTCATTAACTAGCTACTTTAGTGAATTAAGAGAATTTACCAGACTGGATTAAAAGACAGTTGCCCAGAGACAGGTCAAAGGCAATGGACAACAATTGAAACATGAGAAACTACAACTAGATATTAGGGAAAAAAAAGTTCACAATATGGGTAGTCTCATACTGAAACTGGTTGTGCAGAGAGGCTGTGGCATCTCCACCTTTGGAGATACTCAAAACTCAATCAGACATCACTCTGAGCCACCTGCTGTAAAAGCTGGCCCGACTTTGTGAAAAGAGCAGGTCCAGAAGATACTCAGTGACTGCTCCCAAAATACATTATTGCACAATTTTAAGAAGAGAGGGAGATGGGATTGCAGCAGTGTCTTTCGATGTTCAGACATGTAGCACCATCCAATGAGTAGAACATGGATGGACAGTGTGAAAGAACAAGGCCTGGCCTTGTGGAAAATCAGCGATTCCTACTGTGGGAGTAGAGAGTTGTTCACAGTAACTTTTTGGAGGCACATAGTCCAGCTCACTATTCATCATATCTCGTCCAGAGAAGAGCTTCAGATAGAGGAATGCTCAGATCTGATAGTTAAAAAAAAATACCAAAGCAGAGGAGGAAAAGGAGGAGGGCTATCACAGAACATGAGATTCAGTATACCCATAAAACTTTGTCACAAAAATGTAACCTCCCCATTAGTTTTGCTTATCTTCTCATCCATTTGTTATTAATTTGATGGAACTGGGGAGTTGTCAGGGTTATGTGATGCAAGGGATTTATCTTGCAGAACAATCTCCAACCCACTGTGCTAAGTCTTCAGTTTCAAATTACAGAGATTAGAAGAGAAGCTTTTAAAAAAGGAGCATTGATTCTTCATTCATTGTCAGCATGATTTTGTTCAGGGATAGCTTTGACAACATACATACATACTCAAGTTTTTAAGCACATGCCACATGCAGCAAAGTCAGGATGGGTTTCAGCGTTTCATATTTTGCAGCTTCAATGGCTAATGACATCGTAATACCCTAAAAGCTTTCTTACATACTGAAGTCCAGCTGTGCCAGAGGCTTTAAATGCTATTTAGTAGAAAGACAAAAAGGGGTAACTTGCAGAGTCACTAGAGAACATTCAAAGGCAGATGTAAAAAGATAGCCAATTCATTTCACTTTATAAGTATATGGGGAATAGAGAGCTATGAATAAAATGCATGCAGGGAATGCAGTCGCTTCCAAAGAACCAGCACCACTTTTACACATTTTCACATATAAAGAAATTAATTTAAAGCATACAGGTGATTTAAAATTGTAACAGGATGACAATTGATTTTTATTTTTTTTACCTCCTGAAGCTTTTTAAAAACTTTCACCCTTGCTTCCTTGATGCTTCAGAACACATTGAAAGATGTTTCGCACAGAAGTGTTAAAAATATCATCACAAGCAAATAAAAAAAAAGAAAAAAAAAGAAAAAGAAAAAAGAAACAAATCCCAGAAAAAACAACAGACTTTCACCACCTATCTGCTTTATGATTTTAATAGACTTTCAACGGATAGCTAGATAGATATTGAATTAAAGCAATAACATAGTACGGCAAAGCTTTGTTAAGAACAGTCTCTCTGCTCTTTGCCTTCCTAGCCAACAAGACACAACTTAACATAATGGACCCTCCCAAATAGAACCAGAACTTCTATATTGCCTAGAAGCTAGAATTAACCCACCACCTTGCAAATTACTACCTTACCTGACTCTCTTGTACCTCTCACTAATGCACAAAGCAAAATACCCCTAGGTTTATGGGGCCTGTCAGAAGTTTTGTTTTTTCAACCAGAAAAAAATGTTTTCAGCATTTATTATCACTGAAGATTCCTTCCCAGATTGCAATTTCTTATGCCGCATAGCATTGTTAAAGCTCAAAAGCAGTTCAAAGAACTGGTTCTCCAATACCTCTAAAGTACCAAAAGTGCTTCTCCCTTCATGACAAAATAAAATATTTCATAAATGGAGTTTTGACATACTTGATTAGGGACCAGAGTCTTTTTTCCTTAAGGGCATTTAATCTGGAAACAAAATGCACTGAAGAAATGCAGATCTTTTGTAAAATAATGTAAATTGAATTTGAAAAACTTGAGAAAACTTGCTATAAAATTGTAAATTTTTTTTAATAAAAAATATTTTTGTTATTTTTTCCCCTTGCCCACACATTATCTACCAGCAATTGTCTGACCAGTTCTCTAAGCTACCATTGTCATTATTTTGAGTTGACTTTCTGTGCTATATCTACCTAGTAACCTGATGCAGCAGAGATCATGATGAGAAGATGAGAAAAAACACTGCTGGCAAAATCCTGCAATTAATTCTGACCAAGCTGTGCACACTCTGAATGAAGCATCTATAGAGATATGACATATACTTTATAAAAAACAACTTTCTACGATGATTAACAAGAGCTTTTACTTTTTACTCTACGGAAACCTCAGTGATTTTTAATTTTGTAAAATTAAAAGCCTTTTCTTCTCCTTTAAAAAAGAATTTCTATCTCCTTCCTAACAGCTAACTAGTGGTTGAAAGAGCTTCCCTGCTTCACGGGGATGCTCCAAAAAAAATTAATTAGATGAATGTGCATGTATTACTCATTAATGGCATCATAAACCCAACTAGAGGGACTGCCCATGAATATGGGCCTTAACTCAGTCATTCAATTTGAAATCTAAAGGTGCAGACACAGCCAAACCACTGCAAGAAAGCAAGTTACAATTTCACTGTGGAACTGAGCTAATGCTGTCTGGAAGCACTCTTAAAATACAGCAAATGCAAGATAAAGCAACTTATCTTCTCTCTTTTACTGACAGTTACTCAAAAATCAAACTACTTCATTCATCACAGCCTAAGAGCAGGCACTAACCACACATGGCAGCTTGTTACCTTGTGGTGATTCGATTATGGAAGAGCTTTCAAAACAGGGCTTCAGGGAGACAAAATGAAAACATGAATTTTGGGGGAAATGAATATGCATGTGCATACACACACACACACACACAGAGAAAAATTGATGACTTGTCTTGGGCACAATGGAGAAATAGTGGAATCATCATCCCTGGAAATATTAAAAAAATGTGTAGATGTGGCTCTTGGGAACATGGTTTAGCAGTGAAGATGGCAGTGTTAGATTCTGAGTTCAACACCTCCACCTGTGTGGCATCGCAGCAGGCTGCCCCGTTTGTGTACTCAGTTTATTCTTAAAATAGTACTATAAAATACTATAAAAAGTACTGTATAAACACATTTTCAAAATAAATGCCACCACTTCAGCCCTATTCTTGGTCCGCTCACATTGTTCAGTAAGTCCACGTTCTCCCTTACTTGCCATCACTTACAACGTGTCTTAATGTTACACCTCCAGAGACCCAGTTCTACTCTCTGGTTTGCCACAAATCAACTAAAATTGAGAACAACTCTTCTTTAGCTAGAATGCTCTCAGCACACCTCAGACTTTTATGTACTTAATTTCTGAGGCTTTTTTTTCAGTTTTACTGCATGTGCATTAAGAATTAAATTGGGATGGCTAATTGTATGGGGCAAATTTGGATGGACATGTATGTACTAACAAAAGACATGCTCCCACAGTTGCCACCTTCCCAGTTCTTGCTCCAGTACTCCAGCAGGAATGACTGGGAAAATGAATAGACATGCAACAGCATGTCAAGAAATAAGTCACCAGGGTTTTTTCAGTTTTCTTTTTTTGAAGAGGGCAAATAATTGCCTTTTCTTCCAATGCATAAGGTCACCTCCTGTGAAATTTCACTCTGAAATCTTACTCAAAGAAAGGACAGCAATTCCAAAACCAATATATTTTTTCCTTCACACACCCAGCAGCATTCTTTTCCTTTTACTTGTTCTTGAGAACAGCTGATACTTAAAAACATTCTTTAAATAAACATAAGAGTCTGAGGTTTGCCTTTGCCCTGAAAGAAAACCACTGACTCTTTTAAATTTATTAAAACTGCAACCAACAAACCAAAAAACCACACCACCTTTAAAATGCTAAAGTGGGTGAACCCTAATAGAGAAGCATCAATACCCCTACCTGTATTGCAAGTACAGGCACTAAATATGATTAATTTTAAAATCAAGGTATTAATAGCATCCACAAAACCAGTAACTGATGATGGCTTTGTTGTGAATGATGTAATAAACCTGTAGAAACAGCTTTCAGTAAACTCACCATAGTAACACCTAATTTTAACATTCCATTTCAGGCAAGATGGGGATAGCAATAATTACATACCTCAAAGTGGACTGTGATAGTTCTTCATCCTGTGTAAGGAAGCTACAGGAATGGAATACACTATTATCACCACTGCTAGAGCTCAGATTTTAATGTTGTTAGAATACTTATGAAATCACGAGCCTTACATCTCCTCCAGTTGCATCCTTTCAGGGAGAACACTATGTGACAGTGAGTACTCTGAACTCCAAGGCGATCCCCCCACATAAAATGTTTTACTAAATCAACTCATCTGTCTTAGAAGGATGTGGGTGGGTGGCTGGCTAGAAAGAAACCTGTAGGATGAATCTGAAAAACCCATTTGTCTTGACAGGTATGTGGGGGTAAGGTGGAGAAGGCCAAGGGGCAGAGAGCTTAAAGGGATGAGACCCTCTGGTTAAACTTTATTGAACAAGCAGGACAATATTTGCAGAAAACAAATCAGTCTGTTATTTTTTCTGCTGGTATCCCCTTCGCCCTACTTTATTTTTACTTTTACTACTGACTACTAAAGCCTCTTCACTACAGCTCTTAGAAAACAATGTATAGGTATAAATTTTAAAAGGCAGGTTTGGGCACTCAGGAACCATGGTGATCGTAAATCAAAGCAGAACATTGCAACTGATTTGTATACTGTAGCACATAACCCAAACTTCAGCCCTGTTTTTCACCTATGTCTTGGGTTCTGACCCAGAGAAAAGGACTAGGAATAATAGCTGCTTTTCACTTGAATATTAAGGTAAACCTTAAATTCAGGAAATAGGGATGTCATAGTCAACTATTTGCATAAAACCAGCAAGTTTGGGAGTTTCCCCTCTCACCCCTTAAAACAAATATTGCTTTAGTACCCCTGACTGTGACCTAAAACAGCACTGAAGCTTTTGTCTCTAGTAGTGCTAGAAGCAACAAAAGACCATATTGACACCTACAAGACAGTGCCTCTCCTATTCTAAATTATAGTGTGGCATTTGGTCTGCCAATAAACCCCCTCTAAGAGAAGCTTTGAGTAATATTTGATTAACATATAAAAAGCTCCATTAGCTTTCAAAGTGAACTTGGCAGCTTCAGGATGAGGCATATTGGAAAAGCAATATGGAAGACAAGACCAAGTTGCCAAAACACCCTGAAGAAACCATTGGACATGATCAGTGGGAACATCAAATTTCGCAAATAAGGTGAAGTCCATAAAACTGTGAATGACTGCATTTTAGTTTTAAAAGATGTATAGCTCAGGCACATGCCATGTCTCTATTGTATGCAAATATTTTATTTCAATTAGCACGTTTCAATCATGCTTTTTCTTTTTTGAATGACTCACAGATATCTCAGTCAAGAAATGGCAGGATCAGAAGCACACGCCAACAGACTGCATTTATCTCACAGTGAGATAAATGTGGAAGGAATCATGTAAATCTATCTCAGGATTTTTTTGAACCTGTCTTCCCTTCCAAACACATTTTCTCTACATGCCTGCAAGCCTCTATAAAACTGCACACTCAGTTTCCATGTCCTTCCAAGCAAGTGGTATTCACAAGAATTTAATTGAAACTAAGGAGATTGTATTTCCAGAGCTTATCCATCAGGCAGGGGAAAAAAATCAAGTTCAGTCTATAAGTTTTATCACATAGTATTAAGCCAACGAAGAGGTCATAATAGTAACTTGCCCACAAATGCACATGCAAAAAGGGGAAATCTTTAGAACTTTTACAGGCCACTGAGAGAGTCCTGCTGCACAGGCCATTATAAGCAGTGATCGTCCATGAGGGAAACACACTGAATAGCTGTGAAGTACGGCTGGATGAAAAAATACTGCGAGTTAACATCCGTGATTGCACACAATACTGACATAAGCTAAGAACACTATGTCTCGTGGCTGCAGTAGGAGTTTTAGCTAATTTCCAGTGTGCTGACCCCAAGCTGCTTTGGGGCTCTGTGGGGCTCACCTGGGACACTGTGTTCTGTCAAGGAACCACAAAATACTGGGAAAAACATACTGGTGCTGCCTGTTAGCCAGAGAAGCAGAGGAAATTTCTAAAGTGTCATACGGGAGTTTAGAAACATTAGCTAATTTTTGATCCTGCATCACTACTATTACCAAAGAAGCTGTGCTGGGAAGTCTGAGAAACATAAATAGTCAATGGTGATGAAAAATTCTATAATTGGTAAAAAATTAAAAAACTTCAGCATGAAAGCAAAACCTCAGCAAGTGTTTCACTTTCCCCTCCTATAGATTTTAACATCTCTCATGTTGCAAGAGTACTCTCTCCATACACAAATTTAAGCTGATATTAACTGCAGTTGTATCTGAAAATATGTATTTTTAATACTGGTTAGGTTCTAGGCAGTAATCCCTTTCTCAGAAACTGAATGATTTAAATGAAGTCATAGTTGCTAAGTGCACTAGTCAGCCATATATCATGTTCTCAGAAGTACAAAGAGTACTTATGGGTGAAAGGTTTTTAGGATAATGTATGATTTCTGCATTAAATACAGAACCACCATTATATAATTTTAGCATTTTGCCAACCTTTTTTTTTTTTTTCTTTTTTTTTAGTAGAAGTAGGAGGGAGAAATAAGGAAGTTGAATGGAACTGAAACAGTACTGTTTGTATCCTGATGAATATTAGGGAAATGATAAATGATCCCTAGGCACACAGACTGATTTATGCAATAAAAAATAAAATACGGTGGGGTGGAGCCTTTGTGTGAAAATCTCATCCTTGGACAGCTACAAGGTATGAAATGCACCCAAGTGTCTCAAATCCCTCAGGGTTGCAATTAACTCATGATAACCACACCCTTGAGAACTGTCTCCTTTGCTCCTCTGTTGGGTGGGAGGAAAAGGAGAGAGAAAGAGGTGTATTTCTGATGATGATAAAGAGAAGATTGATAGTTTACATTAGTAAACCCTTTAAAATCAAACTGTTAAGAGTTCTTATTTTTCCTAATTAACAGCATGAATAAAGAGAAGTCACATCTCATGTCACTATGATAAAGAAAAAAACAGATTAAACAAGACAGTAAGACCAATACAAGTAAAAAAAAAGCCACATATATGCATGAATCAGATTTGTTAGTAGCTCTTAATACAATAATGAGATTAATAAACACAACAAACAAAATACAATTAAACCTCATTCTGCAAAAGGTATTAATCAGAAAATTCAAATAAAATGTGCTACCCTTAAACTGGCAACATCGTTTGACAATCCTACTTGCACGCAACTACACCTTTTTATTTCTGCTTGCAGTGATAAAAGATATAATGATAGAGCACCGAAGTCTTGTACTATCTTGTATTTTCTTGTAAAAGACTGAACTCTTCCTAAAAAATTAAGGGACAATGCTAGGAAGTGTTTTATTGAAGAAAAAAAAAAAAAAGTGAGAATCAAACCATTTTAGATTTCTGAACTATACTGGCTATACAGACAATCCTCAGATTCAGGTAAACAGACTTGGTTAATATATATCCAACCCAAACTGGTTGGTATCTACTTATACCCTTGGTGTATGGAAATGCAGATGCATTTATTCATGTTATAAGCTTTCCAAATTTATGGATAAAATAGATACTATTCTTGTAAATTATAGCAATGTGTTGGCCTAGTAACATTATTTACTGGGGACTTTTATCTCTTCCAGAAAGAGAAAATAAACAATGAATTTTCTTCCCGGGGTAAGAGAACTGATAGTTACTTGATTCACTTTACTGAACTGATAATATTCGCTCTCTGTGCAAGAAGAGCAAATACTGTGCAATGTATTATCACAAGAACTTACCTTATGCAGGTATGAGATCTAATTAGATACTCTGCCAGGTTTATACAGCAATCTGATCCTAGTAGTCTTGCATATCCCCAACACTTCAGTTCTCATCCACAACTACTAAAACTTCTGAAATTATAACTTCCCCAAATTCTAAATTCAAACTCCATTCAATTACGTATTTGTATGACACTTAGCATGGGAAAAATTAGTATGCTCATAAAATTGTATGTAAGGACATTTCAGCACACAGTAGAGCAAATATACACTGCAACTCAGAAGTTTGTTTCAAATATTTATTCTTTTCTTCAGATCCACTGGGAACAGATAAACTGAAGCTGTTTTAAGAACAGATGAGATGCAGTGGGTTGCCCAAAAATGCACATCTTAAATGGTATGAACTCTAGTTTAGATTAATTCTTCATCCTAAAAATCTCTCTCAGCTGAAAATTATGCTGCCTGCATTGGGAATTCTCACTGAACTTTATAGATATAAAAAATTTTATGGTTCAAGACAGCAGAGGAGGGGATAACAAAAACTTTTTAGTTGTCACACTATTTTTCTCACATTTCCCTTTGCTATTCATCAGATCCTTGAATGAAGTCTTTCACTGTATCTGAACTATGACTCTACGATGTTTTTTCTATTGTTACAAGAGGGAGTGACTACCTTGTCAAGTAGGGGCTGAGCTTTTAAAACAAAATAGGTATTTCTAACACAATGAGTCTACAGTTCATCCATCAACCACCCACATCCCTGTCTAAACAGGGAAAAATGTGGTGTGCTCCATGGTAAAGATGAACTAAAAATTTCACAGCTGGCAAGTTTGAGGTACTGTTTTCTCAGTAAAGAGTAGGGCCACAAGCAGAGAAACTGACTGACTGCTCACCGTTTTTTTTTCCCCTTCTTACTTTACTGCCTCAGTCTTGAACTTTATAGAAACCTATTAATTACAGGTTATTATTATTATTTTTACAAATATTATTATAAATATATTTTATATATTATAAATATAATATATAATATAAATATATTATTATAATTTTTGATTACTTATTTTTCTTCAAAACTGTATCAAAATATTAATACATTTAAAATTGGGGTTTGGAATCAAGTTATGATATTCCAGTATAGTTTGACAAGAGTATTTATCTGAGCTTATTTCAAAATTCCAGTTACAATGTATGAAAATACATTTCATCTCTCTCTCTTTGCAATCTGAGGCAACACTTTTATTTTTGGAACAAAAGACTGCAGATATTATCTCTGATAAACAGCTCCAGATCTGTCAGCATGTTGTCCAGACTGCAAATCCTCTTTAAAAGTCTTGTGTAGTATGCTAGAGAACAATAGGTCAACAAGATCAAATTCCTCTAAAATTTATTATCTGTCATTCTTTATGTCTTTATCTGTAGGCTTGAACTGAAAAATTAATAAATGATGCAAATATAAATAACCTCAGCGTAACCAGAGCTAATTTTGAACCTCAAGTGCATACACAGGTTGAGCAAAGTTGAGAGGTTTCCCATGGACACATGGTTTCATCCTGGGGGAGGTGATGGTTTTGGTCAGTGTCTAAGTTTAGACTTCACCTTTCTAAGGAGAAAGAACACGACCACCAAAAATGTGGCCTGTTCGCATACGCTATCAAGATATCACATATGCCTTAAACACTTGGTATTGTTCTGTAGTTTTAATCTAATGCTGTAATCTGCCCTCCCAAACCCATTACCCACCCCCCACCCCCTCACTGTCCCCTAGTTAGAGAAATCAGTAAATCTGGATCCAAATCCTGGAGTCATTAGATCATGTTTTGGCAGACCTTGACACTCACAAACTGGTTGGGCACACAACCAGCAATATGCACTGACAAGATACTGCCAGCCACATTTCAGAAACGCAGAGCTTCATAATGGTGAGAGTAAGAATCCTGTACATAAGTGGGCTATGGAAAATGTGTACAACTATATGAGCAGCAGGAGTACTTTCTGTGTAACCTCACCATACCAATGCATGCACTGAAAAAACCCCTTAATTGCATGCTGATTAAGTAACTCCTCAACACTAGGCTAAGGAGAACCATCAGCTGCCTTGAATTGCAGCATAAACCCCAGAGAGGTTAGAAATAGGACTATAGCAAGGGTTTTATTAATATGTATGAAAGTGGCATACTCCACATGACTTTACCCTTCCATGCCTCAAAAAACAGTCTTTGCCATTGCTTTGTTCAAGCCCTCAGAATTAAAAAAATATAACACTGTAATGTTTCACACTAGTCTGTCTTGGCAGCCTATTGCATTCTGGCTGTAGAAGTGTCTGCTTTCAAACCTTAAGCCCTCACGGCAATTATGCTGCTCTCAGACTAAACCTACAGAGCATATTTCAAAAGAAGTTACATCTAAACAGAGGGTATTCAACAGTGATCAATGTTCAACGGGCCTCAGTGGCAATAAACTATTTACTGCCTTAACCTTTTAAGTTTGCACAACCGAAGCGCCCAAGAGCCCTGTGATGAATTAGCTGAAGTGTTTGGTTGTGAGTGGAGCAGCCGCTGGTTCAAATCATCTGTCCAGCAACACCACCCGCCTTGCAGTCCTGCAAACGACAGCCGGGTGCCAGAGTGAGTGTCTTCTCATCTCTCCTGGCATTCCAATGCCCAGACGTAGTTTCTGCCAAATTTTACTATGTCCACCACCCCAATGGAGTAATTTTGGAAAATAAAGCACATCAAAAGCTGGGCATGATCCTAATCATCTTTTCATTACCCACCTGATTATTACCTTACAGAAGACATAACATAAGAGAGGACATCAAAGTGCACTCAGCATACTCGTGGCTGCAGTAGCTAATTTAGATCTGCTTCTCTCCTCTTGTAAGATTGCCAAAATAAATTGAAAGGGGAAAAAAGAATCACACCTATTGCATTAGTGTCGTTGTCACCAAGGCTTTCCCACCACCCTGCTGCTGAAATACAGTAAAAGAAAGTAATCCACTACAGATGGCTGAAGACACCTAAGCCTTGGCCAAGTACTTTTGGAAAGTCTGTCTTTACAGAAATTGGAGTTAGTTTTTTAAATTTCAGATGGAATTACTTTGCCCATAACTTAAATGCAAGACTAGTTCTTTTATTTTAAAGTTGTCTTTGTAATTCTGGGATTATTAGCATAGGTTTTTAAAACCACTAAGACCTCTCTAGGCCTTCTTTTTTTTACAGTTTTGGATGAATCTGACTTCTATCACCATTGCTTGGAAATAAACCAGTTTATCTCTACCTTGTCTTTTCAGTTGAAACATCCTGAGATGTGTATTTCTCTTTATGCAGATATATGCCTGTGAAATCTACAGGCTAAGATACTACATATACACACCACAGTTAATTCAGGCTTTCTAAATAATCTAAGGAAATATAGAATCAGTTTTATGCTTCTGTTACCATATAAAATGTGGAGATCTTATTTTAATTTTTAGTTTAATTTCAAAAGGAAATAGGGTTTTTTTCTTTAGTTGTTTGTTTGAGGATTTTTGGTAAACACTACTTCAAGTGTTTATAATTCAAATGCTTTAACATGAAGTGTGTTAATGTAAGAATCTGGAAGCTAAACCAGAAACACCAATAACTGCTTAGTTTCATACAGAGTAAAAAACATAGGCGGTATTTTTTAAGTCTTTGGATGAAAAAACTGAAAGAAGCATCAGCAATTCTGAAAGGTACATAAATAAATCCAATGATTACTAAAGGAGAAGGAATAAATTTTTTTGTTTGTATTTACTATGTTCATAAGTAACAATTATACACATATAGCTAATACTACTTAGAATTCTCCTTTTTCTAATATAATAAAGTCCTGCTTACACAGGCCATATGACTTCACTCAGTGATTCTTATACCAAGCTGTATAAATAGCTAGCAGTTATTTATATCTCTTAGGCAAGCATCCAATCTTGATTTAAGGACTGCAAGTACTGGAGAATCTTTCACTTCCTTTGGTAAGCTGCTCAAATGCTAATTGTCCTCACTTTTAAAAATTTGCACCTCTTCTCTAGTTTGTATTTGTTTAACTTTAGTTTTCAGCACTGGATCTCTGCATAATTGCCTGTGAGGTTAAGCACCCTGTAATACCAAACATCTTACTCCCTGTGTGAGCAGGATCAAACAGCTCCTTCACATTCACTTTAATGAAGTAACTCTAGTGGTCTCCTAATGTCGTTTACCGGGAAGACCGTTTTCCAGGCCTAAAAATCACTTTTGTCTTTCCTCTGAGTTGTTTCCTATTCTCAACACATTCTGGAAAGCGGAAGACCTGAAGTGTTCTCATATTAGTTTATATAGTCCATATTAGCTCCTTATGTCTACTCAGTAGCACCCTGGCAGGGTATCACCTTCACTGTTTCTCTGGCATGTCATTGTCCTGTGTATAGTCCAGAACTTACTGCAACCTCTGAATTCTTCTGCAGCTTCTACTGTCCAGCATACAAATCTTTTCCCCTCCTTTGACATTACTAAACTGCTTTCAGTTCTGTGAATGATGCCCAGTTCTGTGGAGGATGGAGCTTGGCTAATGCATCTGCTGGACCCTAACTAACTCTTGACGGAGACATCTTAGGTATTCCTACTCCATATTCCCAAAACCAGGAGCATTGGGCATTGCCCACCCTGTCTCCAACCATACTCACCATCTTCAGTGGACCAGCACAAACCTGCTGTATGCCACAGGGGTGCTGTGCCTACCGAGGCTGCCTGGCCAAGTACAACTTCAACTCAAGACAGAGGTGAGGTTGGCAGTGGTGACAGGAATACTGATGGGGGGAGGAGGAGAGAACACTCTGCAGCATGTCAAGAACCTATGTGAATGAGTAATGTGCTGCAGAAGCAATATGAACTATATTCCACAGGATCACTAAGCTGCTACTGAGCTTCTCAGGCACCAAGAGTAGATGCTCACCATCTCCATAGTACTGATACCCGGCCTTGGTGTTTTCATATTTGTGCTCCCTTGTGCACCTCCTGTCAGAGTGCTCTGCCTATTTTCCTAGATTAAGAACTGTATCTTACCCAGGGCACTTACCTACTTGAACCCAAGGCAAAATACAGTCAAAGGAGGTATTACACTAGTTTGATTAAAGCTTTATAAACTTAAGAGCTTAGAAACACCAATCAATTCTACCTGCAAACTGGAAAGCAACTCAAATTTTATAGCAAGTTACTAAGGAACAAAACACTAGATTTTTGAGTGACAAATCTGTTTAGAAGGCTGATAACGCATTTGTAAATAGAGAGAAAAAACCAGGGTATCTCACATCTCAGAGTACGTGAGAATGAAGAAATAGGAAATGTCTCAGTATTATAATTCTGCCTTATTTCAAGTAAGTAGTTGCTTTGATGATGACACCACAGAACTTTCAGACAGATGACTAATGATTCCTCAGCACATAGCTTAACATAAAAAAAAAAAAAAGTTATAAGGCTTTCCAGTTGTGGGTATGGGGAGTGGGAAGGTCCAGTTTATGAAACTACTAGTGTTGTTTCTCTAGGGCTTCCATAAGGGAAACTAGCTAACTGGAAATAATGTTTTCTTGTGGTTTTTAAATTAAACAGTATGTTGCAAAACTTAGTTGTCTTTTAGATTTGTGTACAGAGTAGATCTTTTTGAAAGGCAGTTCCTACACCGTAACTCTGAGTTACAGACGGGTTTCCAGTGGTACCTCGAAAATCATAGAAAATAGGTCTTGAGCTCAGGACCCCAGGCACATGCAACACAGCAACAGTGACTTACACAGCTGCAGATGGAACTTCAGCTTCCAGGTGGTCATGACTCCCCTCATTGCATAGATCTTGAACAGAAGTGAAAGGTACATCGTAGCCATTGGAGCTTTCCTTGCTGTGGTGCCACACAAAAGCTATGAGACACAGCTAAGTCCTTGCTATGCCTCCCCAAAAGGCAAATTTGACTGAATAAGACCCCAGCAAAGACAGCTGCACCAGACTAATCTCTCTTTCTTGGCTCTGCTGGCATCAACTAATCACCAATTCACAAGCAGATGCGCTTTCAGACCTCTGGAGCTGATTTGCCAGATTAAGCTGCAATGATTACCTTCTTCAGCATCTTTATTGAATTAGGGACCTCCCTTGGATTGATCCAAAATGAAAGCAGAGGGAAAAAAAATCTAGATGAAGCAGACAAGATCACCCTCCCTCCCAGTCTTGTGTCACAAAGTTATGTTCCTGTATTTATCTCCTGAGTCACATCACTAAACCCCTCCATCTAGGGTCAAAAAGTAGATGAATAGGCCTGAAGTTCCTGAACTTAAGTTTGTCACAGTGCCTTACAAGACCAAAATGTTCACTAAATCTATCTGAAATCCTGTTGAAGAAAGTCAAGTTTTACTATGGTTCAGGTCAGTTCTGCTGTGTCTATTCCAATTTCATTTGCTGAGAGGAACACACAGGAAACATTTTTTTTTTAAAACTGAAAACGTGTCATTATATAATTAAGTGTAATTTAAAAGTTTAAAAGCAAATGAAAGGTTTCCCCTAGCGCAAGACACTTTTTTCTTGTACTGATGAGTTCCTGCTTTCATTTATATTAGCTTCATTGCTACTCTGTCTCTGCTGGCATCACAGGATACATTTTTGCTAAACTTCATTGTAACAGTTTATAGTGATTTACCACCCTCCACCAACAACTAAAAGAAGTGGAAAAAAAAAAAAAAGAAAAGGAGTGTTTGAAAGCATCATGAGATGCACGTAGTTTCTGAGTTAATGGGAGGAAAGAGCCTCCCGAAACAGAGACAGCCATCTGGGTTTGTTGAGAAAAGGAAAATAAGTCATAAGAAATACTCCTTTGGCTCATTTTGAGACTTAGCATTGTAGAAATGAAATAATAAAAAATTTGTGTTCTCCTTGTTGGCTTTATCTCTCTGGCATGAAGGAATCTGGAGAACACAACTGAAGTAAAATTTGTAATATCTGTAATGTGGCCAAAGAGTATTGAAGCTATTACTTTATATTCATAACTATATAAAGAGCAACAGCACACCACCTTAGAGGTACATGGTAGAATAAACCCTAGGGAGAATCTACAGAGACACACTTATATTTGCAATTTACATGTGCGTATTTTTCACAGTCTTTACCCGAGTTAAATAGAAAAACTAACATACTGATAACAGTACTGTTTTCAAGCCATAATATGCATTGAAAAATATAGAATACCAACTGAACCATATATACTACATCATCCAATGGAAAACTTTAATAAATTTATTCATGGGTTGTTTTGCACATCCTTCTCCAAAAATTTTCAATGCAAGGCAATTAACGTCTAACTATTAGAGCATTTTCTTCTGAAAGCAATCTCTTTCCACAAATGAACCAAAGTGAGCAGGGGGAATCAGACTTAACATACAAGTTTCCACAAGTTGTCTCAACATCCAACATCTGCCCTGGGCTTTAAATATAGATACATCTAAGAATACATAATGATTGTGTTCCAAAATAGCAGCAGACAAGTTCCATTAGCTCAGAGAAAATAAGCGCATCTCTTGGTACATTCAAGCAACTTTTTTTGGCACTACAAGACAGGAAAAACACATTATGTGATGAGTAGGAGTTTAATTGCTCCAGTACTTTAACTTAGTCTATATAAATACAACTTGTATTGTCATATATAGTGTGAACAATAATTTATAAAGAGTTTCCTAAGCTTTATTAGGAAAACACATTACAAATTAATAGGAAGCTAGGCTATACACGATCAAAGGAAAAAGGAGAGTAATTTGTCACTTTCTAACAGGTGTTAAAAGCCATAAACAGAATGATACCTGCTATACACTGAAACATGCCCATTTGCCTCAAGCAATGCCTATTTGCTCAAAGAGCTAACTGCAATTTTCCCAAGGGCCGAAGCCCTCTGTTTATACAAGCGAGAAGGCAGCATAGCAGCCCAGTACAGACACCTGCTCACCTCTTCTTCCCATGAAATACCACACGAAAATCATTTTAGCCTCAACCAAAATCCTGCAGTCCTCAGAAGAGTCAAAAGGGGAACATAAAGTACCTGAGGTTTTTATTTTATAGCACAAGTTCATGGAAGTGTCCTTTTGTTCTCTCAACATCTGCAAAGACCCTTGGCTTTCCAACTGTTTATATAAGTATCACTTTTCTTTGCTTGATGTAAAGACACACTGTTTTGGTTGACGTATACCAAGATCTTAAATACAGAGCCCTGGAGATCATAAAATTTGGCAGCAGCTATTCTCACATTGCCATGGTAAGCAGGCAACAGCCCCAGTACTCATATGTCAGGTAGACTGCTAATGCCGTTTTTCACAAAAAAAGTACCAGCATTACCCTGGAAATTTGAAGAAAAAAGGGAGGTTTAGAAGTAGAGTGTCAGGAAAACTTTAGTAAAGAGAGAATAAAAGTGTATGCAGAGTGAGACTTTAATAGGCACATTTTCCTTTAATTCAAGATGGGGAAAAAGTGTTTCAGGGATAGCTTTAAAAAGAAAACGATTTTTTTATGAATTACTTGCTTTTCTGAAGCATTAAAGTGAAGGTTGTTACTCTGGCCCTCTGGCAGCACTGCTGCCCACAGAGAAAGGAGCCGAGGGGTGGATGCCACAGTACAGAGTACTAGCAGCAGCAGGCCTGATCCAAAGCTTAGGGAAGCCAAGAGAAGTCTTGCTCCCGACCTCATCGCTTGTTGGATCAGACCCAGGGGCTGCACGAGCAAACAGCCTGTGCTATTGACTCAAGGCACAGAGGGGAAGCTGCGCACGCATAAAGTAGCGTTGTGATATGAGCGCAAAAAGCCCAGGAGTAATCACATAAGAAGTTAATTCAAGAAATGTTAAAGAAGGAGCTTTGTCTTAAGGTTTTTGGAAGATTTCTGACACTGAAGTAATTGCTGTATTTTAAGCAATAAACCACTGTATAATTGTTACTGTATCTACAGCATATGCTACACGATGCTTATTTTTTGCACTTGGCTGTAATCTGCAACACATTCTACAACTGCATGGGGAAAAATAACTGCTTAACACTTATTTGAGGGCATGTGTGTATTCTAAAGCTTTAAAAAGCTGTGGGTTTTTACGGTTTTTAGAGCACAGGAAGAAAGCACTGACAAAAGTTTCAAATTTTTTCAGTGTTTCCATAAAAAAAAGAAGGAAAAAAAAAAGAGAAGCACGTTCATTGAGGGGCTCTGCGTGAGCTTGCAGCAGTGAGAACTACCACAGCGATCCAGATGGAAAATGCATCTTGGTCTCCATGCTGCTCTTATAGTTTTTGACTTGCTGAAGGTGGGTGGGCAGAACTTGGAGAATTTGGCACCTGCATGACCAGAGTCTGTAAAGTTAGCAATTTGGCTATACTGATGATGAGGAATGTTGAATAACATTGTGACCAAAACTGACTGCCTAGGTCAGGCACATACACATGTAGCTTTTTCCTATGTTCTGCACATTCTACGTGGTTTCTAAGGGGTCCAAATACCAGAGGAAATAAGTGCTTATCTGTCAAAGAGTCAGGAAAACAGAACAACAAAGGTGGAAGGGATTTAAAAAAATTCTTTTGCTGTCCTACCCCCAACTGAGAAGAGCTTGGTGCTTCCTCTTACTCCCAGCTGTTCCTAGTGCATTTGGCTTTAATCAGGTGCAGGGCAGGAACTCAACATCCTGTTGCCTTGCTCTGATTAGGAGGAGTCAAATTCTACAAATTGGCAGATTTCTTCTTTTAGTGTTCCTTATTTGATGAATCATTTGTTTTAAAGTATTTGGAAAGGGCCATTACAGAGGCAGTGGACCCAGCTTGTGGCTGCTTCCAAGTCTATTTATAACTGCAGCTCTAAGGAGTTTCAGCAGACTGCAGTTTCTTCTTCTTTAGCACACATAAAAAACCGTCCTGTTAGAGCAAGGGCACAAAGGAGAAGCAATAAAAACTCCAAGGCACCTATAAGGGGCAACATGCTAATAAAAACATACAGAAATGTGATCAGAAGCCCTGTCCTTGACGTTAATAATCTTTTCTTCAATCTCCATTCTAAATAATCTCAGTTTGAACGTTTAAGCAATCTAAGTTATTCCTCTGTCCTTGGATTTTACTCCTTTCTTATGAAGATTCTGCAGTCATAATTTAACTGACCGAGCACAGCCTCATCTCCCACGATATTAGCAGTAGCAAACCTGTAACTCTATAATCATTAAACTTTTAAGGATAGTTACTGAATCAGTCAATACAGTTAAAGATAGCACAAGAGCCATTTTTTTTTTTTAAAGTATCATTTTGTGAAAGACAAGATAATTGTTTCTCTGAATGAAAGTACACAAAAATACACTTAGGAAAGGTATACAGAAAATAAGTAACATGATCAGCTAAAGTATTTTCCCCCGTTCAGCACTGAAAATAACAAGAAAGACAAAGGAATAAGTGTTTTACTACTATTCCTTTTCACTTTTCTTTTATTTTTCTTCTGGTTTAACTTGAGAGAAGCCGGTCAAAGAAGGGATGACACTCCACCCTGCCCATGCACAGGATTTCCTCTTCCTTCTTTCATTCTGCTTTGCATCTCACACTTTAAAAACATAGAAACATAAGATGCTGACCAGACTGGAAGTGTATTAGATTGAAGAATAAACTTTCAATATTAACCTTACTCTTTATAGAGGGATCTTTCTCCTAAGGGAGGTCTCACATTTATTAAGGAAAGTCTAAAAACTACAAATATCCAAGTTTGACTTGGATACATAGTAACCCGTTTGGGTTCACTACAAAGTAAGGAGTTGCTGGAAAGATCTAGTTTATATATTACTGAAATTAACTGGAGCACTGAGAGTTGAATCTACTGTACTTTTTTTATCAGCTCTCCATCAAAAGCTGCTGCCCAATTTTATCATAAATCTTATATTTTATGTCTGTAATGATTCAGACACATCTGCCACACAGAAGCCTAGCTGTTATGTTTCCTAACAAGATCTCGACCATGAAATGCAATTCTGTACAATAAAAAGTACACAAAAGGACTACATCTACCCTTCAACAAACCAACAATTGCTCCTAAGAAGGCAGCTCCCAAGTAGAAGATATGCATGGTGTAGCCAAGTGGTCAACATCTGGCAACCTAGAAACCCTCAGAGGAAAACTGAGATTAAGACTTCTTAGCTGCAGCCTTCTTCTGATAAAAAGCAGCTGCAATACAGAGAAAACTACAACCAGTAGTAGAACAGTTTTCTAGCTCCTGACCTGCACTCTCAGCTGGGTCCTTCATATTTAGAAAGGCTTAAAGTATGCCGTAGAGCAAAGAGGAGAGCAGCAGGGTGCCATCTTTCAAAGACAAGCTCAAATAACTTTCAATACCTCCATCATCTCTGTCCCCTACATTTCACATGCAGGGACAAACAAGATGCAGAAAAAAATCTTCCAGTGCTCCATTCACAGCTTGCTGGTAATTCAGGGTTGAAGAAAACAGACTTTAGGAGCAATGAGGACACAAATTACTACATAGAAAAATGAAGATAACTGGTAGGAGATGCTTCTAAACCCTCCCTTCTTCTGTTTAAGTTGGTTGCTAGTGCTGCCAGTCTTCAATCAAGAACGACATTTAAAAAGATATTTTATAAAACCGAAGTGTAGAACATCTATATGTAAACCTTAAAAATTTTAACTTCAAAGAAATTGAATAACATAATTTCAAAATAAAATATCAGGTTTTCTCCCCTCTATCTCAGTGATAGCCAAGCAGCTCCTCACTGTCACTTAAAACTATCCTATTTATTTAGCTCAAATATAGGGCTAGTCAGCAACAAAATACCATGTTAATTTTGTTTACTTTAGATTTGAGCTTATTTGTTTATGCCACATTTTCATTATATAAAGGAGGTATTTAATTTTGGTATTTTTCTCTTTTTCCAAGAGTAACATTTCCTCATTTCAAAGTCTACTACTGATTTCAGTCAACTGATAAACAATATCCAGACTATATTTAAGGCTTCACAAGAATTCTTCACAAGAATTACTTTTGTCCTGTTGTGCATATCAAAATCAAGCTTAATTGCAAATTATATTCCTGTTCACTTCCAAAATGTGCCAGATGACAGGACAATTTAATGGCTTTTTTTTGCCTTTTTTTTCATTCTGAAGCTCTCAGTAAAACAGCCCAAAAATCCCCACAAAGCAAAACAAAACAACAACAAACCAAAAAAACTTCACAAGGAGAGGGGAGAGCTGCAGAGGTTTGGGTTTTTTCAGTTGGAGTAAGGCCTTGAGAACAGGACTGAGGTAGTAATGGCCTTCGCATTTCCAAAAAGGCTGAAACAGAAGGTATTTGGGAAGTCTTTGCTATTTTACATTCTTTTTAACATGGCAAAACAAATTGCAATTAAAACATATTATCAGTCCTATTTTTTCAAATTTCAGGGGGTGAGGGGAAGGAGTTGAAGTTTCTTTGCCATCCAAAAGCATATATTTTAGGAGGTTTGGTGGCCTTCTTTTCCCCAACCCCCAACAAATGCATAGTTTAACCATGAGGGTGTGTATGTATTTCTTCAGACAAAAATGTCCACAAGGCTCTACGTGGTTAAATGAAGCCTTAAAATATTTACTGATACATATCAAAGGGAATATATTCTCCAGAGCCAGCACAATACACTTGGTAAACAATGCATTATTTCATAAATGTACTTTTCAATAAACCTCTTTTGCCAACAGAATGCACAACTTCTGTGAGCCAAGACAGTCAGTTGGCTACATTTTTACATCCCAGAGTATTAAGCTAATCATTCACAAGAACTCTGGAAGCATTTAAAATGAAAAGTACTGATTTTCATCAATCTGAGTCAAGTTCAAGTCCAGTATATGAGTGCAACACCCTGTACACTCTACAGCAGGGCTTCTACTCTTCAAGCAGCAGTAAGAGCAACTACTCCCTGCTGTCCTGATCTGAATGGGAAAAGCTTTCCTGTTTTCTGAATCACTGAAGTGACATCTCTTCAAGTTGCAGAACAACCCTCTAAAAACAGCTTATGTTGCAAGCACTGGTAATCTCAGCTACAAAAGCTCAAATAACTTGGTTTTGTATTCTGAAAACACTTATGAATTCTCCATCTTTACATTTGTGGGGAGTTCCTCTGAAACCTTCATAGGCTTAGTCCATATGGTAATATTGCACTGTTGCACAAATCAGTATTACTTTTATATACACACACAGCATAAGATCCAAGTACAGTATCATTCCATGCCGTAGTTTTCTTCATACTGAACAAACCATCTATAATAAGAGCTAGTCAAATTTAAAAGTTTTTACTCACTCAAGCTAAGAGCTGGTTTGAGTTGGCTCTTTCATTCAGGAATCAGAAAGGAAATTAACAATATTTTCTACATTAAATCTAAAAAATGAAATTATTGCAATACAGTTTCAGAAATCATAGAAATTTGTTTGATTAAAACATTCAAAATATTTTCCCCTTAAACATAAGATGGAAGATATGTGTCCTTTTTAAGGGAATTCTAAAGAATGTTTTCCTTATGGACACCCTATCACAGTCCTGTGAATTGGAAAAAAAATATCCCACTCCCCTTTTTTCCTGTTCTCCTTCTGTACTACAGCAAAGGACGCCAGAAGTGTTAAGGTCATTAGCCAGTTGATTTTTGCCTTGCACATGTACACTCATTAGTCAAACAGGATCTAATAAGATAGCTGTCTCAGTATCTTAGGGGTGAAGAAAGGACAGAAGGGCACACGGACTTCCTTTGCTGCTGGCATCTTAATTGATTCCAGAACAAACACTCGCTCAAACTTGTTAAAGGAACAACCCTACTTCCATAGCAAATTTGCACTACTTGCAATCAAGTAAGGATTTCATCCACAATTTAATCACACCAACCACCTTGCCATAAAGGTCCCCTCCAAACTGCATGTGCAGAAGGTAGCTCTTCCAAAAGTGCATCACTGTCATTCAAGAAGTCTGCAAAATAGTTCGTGGGACTCAGCTGTGCCATGGACTTCTATTGCAGATTTGGGAAGGTCACTAAAAGCAACAGTTTAAGAGTTTTACACTCAGTTGTAACATTGGATTGCAATGGGTAAAAGATTTCACCCTCAATCCCTCAAGAATATGAAGAACTAATTTTCTTTCAACTTTTCCTTACAATGCACACTGAAATCATCTTGTATTTAATTTGCTTCATTTTTTATACCTCACCTATCTTACTTGTAGTGTCTTTGATCCTGTGACAAACATCCTGAATTCTTGGCTGCTGGACTGGTTGCCACCTTGGTGTACTCTCACAGTAAAGTGAGAGTGGGGAAATTGAAGTCCTCTAGGATGAGAAAGTTTTACCATGCAGGTTTTCCACTTCTGAAACAAGTAGCTTAAGCACCAGGCTTTATACAGAATAAGGTAGGGTACTGTTTCAGCTAAGTGTCTGAATAAAAGTGGTTATGACTATATAGTCAACAAAAAAAACTGTGGTAAAAGGTGATTACGCGTTTCCTCTGATTCATGCACTAGAGTAAAACCCCTTTCTCCATTAACTAACAAGGCACCTTAACAAGGAGACCCCCTCCCTGGGCTCAAGTCAGGATAGGGTAGGGTATTTACCAATTCACATTACCACCCTATAATGTTCCACAGGTATAAACAGTCCCCTAGAAGTTGAATGTATCACTTATGATAAGCATACATGTGCATCTCAGCTAATCTGGGCCGGGGAGAGTCATCATCTCACAGTGGAAGGCTCTGGGAGTCCTAGTCAACTCCAGAGGACTTGGCCTGAGTACAGACATCTATGTTGGCTGGCTCAGTTCAGAAGAGACCCTTTAAAAAGTATTTAAAAGAAAATATTTATGAATTGCCTACAGATATGTTCTACAGGATAAAAAAAAAAAGGAAAACCTAAAAACCCTCCCCTTATAACAAATCAACAAACCAAACCACCAGCAGCAGCCTGGTAAATATATGGAAAATTGAGTTAACAAGTTTTCATTTAGTTTCCCTTCATCTCTGTTTAGTGAAATACTGTATCTGTCACTAAAGAGAAACTATCTACAATCTAACTTCTATCCAATTAATCTGATAATGCTGTGAATCCATTGCCTGTGAAATTAATATCTCCTCCACAGCAACTGATCTGTGATACTGTCAGAAAAATCAAGCACAAGTAGTTCAGAGTAAGAATAATTTTCTGTTAAACTTATATCCAATAAAAAAAGCCATAAATAAATAAAAAGTAAACCTATGCAAATAAACACATGTAATGGAAGATTTGACTTTTCAAGAGAAATGTTGCAGTAGTACCTGACTGGATGTTTGTGCTTACACGCAGAAGAGGCATAGACCTAAAATTTTGTATGTAGTTGAAAATATTTGGACAATTCCCAGTCATATGGATCAAAGGAAAATAAACACCATTTTTTACTTGTATGATGAATTTAGAAACCCACAGGGCAAAGTTCTGTCAAAATGTAGTGACTGTCCTTTGAGGGCTGTGTGAACAAGCCCTGCTCAGTTATTCCCTGGAATACCGTTCCCCAATAGGCTACCAAAAGGCACACCACACTCAACTGTACTTTCATTTATGCTTTATAAGGGGAAAATATGACATGTTTCCCAAATTTAATTAGCAAAGAAATTATTTTTCTTAATTTCCAAAGACAGCTCATGTAGCTGCACTGAACAGAAAGTCGACTAAACAATGCAACTTACTAGCATGGGACAAAAGGTCATTTGGAAGGGATGTGCCTTTAAGGACTTACAAAGGCTTCATCCTCAGTCCTGTATTAAAAGAGGAAGCCTATCTCAGTAAAGGAAGGATGCCCACTTTAAATAAGGAAATGAGTTTGCAGGATGTACACATGCTGCTTTCTATTAATGATAAGCAAAGTCTACAGAAAAAGCAATAGACTTCTTCAGCTTTGGCAGAAGTGATCTTCTTGTGGATTACCTGTAAAGAACTTTAAAGTAAACAGATTGCAAATAAATGTCCTCAATCTCTTTTTTAAACTGATTTATGTATGCATAATGGACATTAACAAACAATGATTACTATGCTCTGTGGCAAGAGATATAATTACAGACTGATGATTTTACATGTAGGTCAAAGAAGATAGCAGTGGTTTGGGGCAGCAAAAATGACTGGTTGTAATATTTGACATTTTTTTCTTCAAGCTAAACTTCCCAACTAGAGAGACTAGCCAGACTTAAGGTCTTCTAAGGATTTGCAAAATTCTCTTTTCACGTTTAATAAACCATCACAAAGTGATTATTGTTTTCCATTAAAAATCTGTCATTTTTTAAAACATGTAATAAACCCCACATTCTGCTTTGTAGCAAAGATTAATCATCTGGCCACAAATTTTAAATAAAAAAAGAAGGTATAGAATGTTTTGCTGTACTCTCATTTCACTCTCTGTCAGTACATATTACTTGACCACTGAAGCTCAGGAGAATGAGTATCATATGTCCTGGAAAAATTGCTGTAAGACTGAAAAAAGTATATGAGTAGCAATGTACAGAAATCCTTAATAATAACATAGTTAGTTTAAAATATACATATATACACACACATCCACACATGGGCTTTTTAAATAAATATGTAAAGTTGTTTACATGCACATTCAGAGTCAGGTAGAAGGGTGAGCTCATCGCCTTAAAAAAATTACCAATTTTCATGGTTTAAGCCCAGGACACCAGTTAATGAATTAAATCAAGTTTCCTATGGCTCTTCAACAATTACAGGATTCAGTGTTCTCATACATTATTATTTTTACATCACAAAACATTTTGAGTTTCAAAGGATGATTTCCATCCCCCCCCCCCCCCCCCCCGGGTCTTTAAGATGATGACAAATTCCAGCTGGCTTAAAACTCTGAGATGAACATTAATGGACACAGGTAAAACAGAAATTCGCCTCTGTGTAACTAGCAAGAACAAGACTTACACTCCTTACACCACAAAAATCAGACTTTCCCCTCTTTTTTCATTGCCCTTTTTCATACTTTTAAGAAAAATTTCCCATCCAGCCTTCAAAACATTAGTAAGATGCACAGGGAAATTGTCCTGGCATGGCATGAGGAACAACTGCATACCAGAGTGGCCATAATCCTTGTTTATTCTCTTTCACCACATTGCAGAAACAAGTGTTACAAAATCAGATGTGTAGGCTCAGACAAATGCTGAGTACTAATATTCAGGAATACCACCACCTTTTTCTTGGGCGCCAGAGCCTGATAGTTCTGGTGATGGCAATGTCTTTTTTGGATCACACACAACACTCCCATGCTATCTGAAATAGTTTTGGCTTTAAAGAAATGGTTCAAATAAAGACTTCAAAACATGCAGCTCTAAAAAGTGAAAGTCTCATTGCACAAAAATTATTTGTTCTACTGGCCTTGGAGGTGTCAACATTTCCATTATACACTCATGTGCTTAATGTTTATTATTCAGCTGTAAAAATTCACTGTTAGCCTGAAACTTGGCATAAAAAGATTTTTTAAAAATTCAGCAAAAGTCAGACTGCATATTATATTACATAAGTGTTTGGTTTTTAAAAAAGAAATAATTATGAGGATAAAGCTCTTCTGGGTGCTTGTGTAATTCCAAAACAAACAATTTTCCTTAAAAGTGTCTCTAGGTATTTATGGGAGAGAAGGAAAGAGGGAAATTAAAACTGACCAAGCAATTTCATTTACAACTTTCTGTATATATTTTTTTCAATCAAGTATTTGTAAGGATTTTCAGCAAGCAGACTTTACACACATGTATGGCAATCAAATGAATATGGATAGACCACAACAGGTCCCAAGAGTTGTTACTGTCTATTGGGTCAATAATATGCAAACTAAGAAGGATTTACAAGCTGGGCCATAATGGTTCCTCAGGACCCATTACTTTCCGATGGGTAAATAATACATGTTTTCTAAACTATTGCCATGCCAAAATACTTGTTTGCCCTTCAGGCTGTAAAGGTTCCAAATAAACCATAAGGATTTGTCAGATAAATAATACTTTTACAGAAGCAAAATACATGTTTAACTAAATAGCAATGTACTTAAACACCAACTGAAAGATGAATAGACGTGTCCCTAAATACTGCATATATTTAGAAGTTTATTGGGAATCAACAAACATGAAAAAACAAAATAAGTTAAGAAGTATTAGGGGGGTTTTCTCCCTTCTGAACATATTTGCAGACAGCCCTTTGAAAGATCCGTCAGAAATTAAACCCACATTCATACAACCAAAGTGAAAGCTACTGAAACTGTGTGCATACAAGAAGCAACTACAGAAGTTACAACCTTTTAGGGTTCTAAATGCTGTCACATTTCTCAAGTGGTCTGCATTTCATGGGATGTCCTGTTATTAAACCATTTTCCTGACCATGTCTCACGACGCTGTTCTCACATCATGCTTGTTGTCTCTGGACTGTCTGATCTCCTCACACTTTCCTCCCAGCTTTGGCTGCAGCATGTGAGCAAAGCTAGGAGGGAAGCACCGATCAAAAGCATGAGAATTAACCTGATGATGTTGGGAAATGCGATCCCAATGTTTGGGAAGGGGAGATAACACATAGGGATGGTGCAGAGAGCACCAAGGAGGAAGGAACAACAAAAAAACCCACAAGGGAAGAAGTGGGTGGCAAAGACAAAAGGCAAAGGAGGAAAGGAAACATGAAAGGACCACAGGCAAAAAAAAAAAAAGAAAAGAAAAAAGAAAAGAAAAAAAGAAGAAAGGAAGGAAAAAAAAAAACCAAAGCAGAACAAGATGTCCTGCATTTCAGACTGCAGGGAAACCTTTGTCTCTACCAGAAGCCTCATAAAGTGTGAGGCATGGTTAAACAATGAGCAAAAATAGTGAGTTCAAGTATAATGCTAAAACCAAGCTTCAGATGTACTAAAATGGCCCACCTCTAATATGGATATACTTCTTCTGAGGACGTTTTATGAGTTCATCAGCATCTGATGTCAGGAATGCAAGAACATACAACATTCCTTTATCTCACACAGAGGCAACACAAGCCTAGTCTGGCAAATCTTAATTAAAATTAATCAAGTTACAAAACAGTGGTTTTGAGACTGACTGGATGAATCAAATCAGAAACTGCATTTAATAAGAAATGAAATAGCAGAAACAACCAAAAGACAGGCTGTAGCAGGGAAAGGTGCTGTGAAAGGAGCAGAGGTGATGGAGTCTCAGAGCCTCTGCTTCCAGAAGAGATCTAACTTTAATCAGCAGTAGGCAGCTAAAAGAGAGGCTGCAGTGGCTGGCAAGGAATTGAGTGTTATTTTTGTCCTGCAGCCCAGGTAAACTTTTAAGTTGGGTGAGGAGGGTACAGATACCGAAGCAAGCAAAATATGTGAACAAGACCTACATTTAGTCACAGCAGCAAAAATGTTCTTCTGTTTCCCTTCAGCTGTTTGGAGAGCACTTCCTAAAGGGAAGGTGGTGAAGCTTGTAGTGTTACCCTTTTCAAAAAGTATCCTGCTGAATAAAGAATTTCTTTCATATCTGCAGGAGCAACAAAATGAACGAGATTCTCCAAAGGGCACTTTGCAACCCTTTGTGTCTTAAGTTAACAATAATTATTGAAACAATAAGCCTGGACAAATCATCGCTTGTTCACTGCTCCAGATACAAAGGAAATTCTATATTCAATCTCCATGTCCTTCAGCAACATTCAACAGAATATGAAAAAGAATTTAGCCTCTATTTTAATTTAATTTTTTAGCAGTTCCTTTACATTGGAGGGTAGTAATTTAGCAGCTAAAATAATTCATATTTTATAATAAATCACAACTGGTGATACATTGGGGAATATAACACTTTATTAATGTATTTACCCTGTAAAAAGAGAGATGAGATGAGATTGTTGTGTTCTGACAAGGTTTTTAAAATTAAATTAATGGTCATGCTCTGAGGGGTAAAAAAGTTTCAGTTTAACCTCCATCTCTAACAACTTGTCAATAATAAAAATCAGTAGAGCAAAATTAAATAATAAATTTTTCTTTCTGAAAAACATATTAATCTTTTCCGGACAGCTCTTAAGTTTACAAGATATTAATAAAATTCTACATGTATTGAGACAATATCCTAGCACATGTCTCCAAAGGATATTTGTCACCATCCACAGCCATCTTCATGCAGCACGCAGAATCGTGGACAGTCAATCCTCTGTGAAGACTGTGCTATAAATACTCTTGAGAACAATCTCTTGCATGCTCAATATAGCTCACAAATACTGCTCAAAGGTGCAGGATTTAGCATTAGTTTCAAAATCAGATGAATGAATCTGCCAGGAAAAAAAATTAAGATTTACCCTCAGATTTAATCCAACTACTAGCTCACACATCATACAGGAGGAGATGATAACTTAACATGGGATTAAAAAATGGTAAACCATAATTTTATTTATAATATGTACCCATGATCAGGCAGAAATGAGTTACATCTATATCTTACAATCAGCAGACAAGTAAATTCTCTATTTACAATCTGCTGAGCAGGGAGGTAGAAGGGATGATTTCCGGGAACCAAAGGCCACTTACAACTCAGGGTTCACCAAGTTGCATCGCTGTACTTTTCTGCAGTGGCCATGACTCAAGGCGTGCCAACCTGTTATCATTTCACTTACTTCCCAAGGCTGTCAACTGGCCATCTAAATTCCCAAGACTCTCAATCACTGTGACTTGTCCTTATCCTTTAAGGCATAGCTATTTAAAAGCACATTTATCTTTCTGACACAGTCTACATTCCTCTGAAATTTCTGATGGAGCTACATCAGTCCGAGAGTCAGAAGAAAAATCCTGATCTATCTCCATTGTGGCAAGTTGCCCACTGTTTCCTCACTTTATTAAAAAATAACAGGTTTTGCTCAAACAATTAACTTAAAAACCTGTTTGGCTCCTGAGGTGAGTCCTGGTCTATAAGCCTTCTTCCTTGACCCTCTTGCTTCCAATTTCCTGTCTGGGACTCACCAAAGGGAGGAAAGACTGTTGTGACTTACCTGTCCTGAACATTGAAACACACGGATTAGAAAGTAAAAAATTAAATTCTTTGGTTTTGCTACCCTTTAAAAATCAGTAACACTTTGTTCCTCAGAACTGATGATATCCACCTGCCTTATGTTTCTCTCCTCCTACTCTGAGGTATGATTCACACCTGTAAAATGTGTTTGAGAACCTGAAATAAAGAGCACAGTAGAGTGATCCACAGAAAGCAGCCTCCCTTTGGCATGAGGTCTGTTAATAACTCACCCTGGGTAACTATTTTTCTTGGTCCATACAATTTATAAGAATTAAATTGAACATGTCCACCAGAAATTAAAAATCACACTAAATTAATGAATATTGTTAACAACCAAGTGAAACCCTTCAAATCAGCTAGAGATAGCAAAAATTTCTATAATATAGCTGCTTTCAAGTACTTCTTAGATGACTTCCTTGCAAGGGCTGTCTGTTCACACCTACCACAGCCGTTATGCCGCACCAGTAGCTGGATGGGGCACATTGTGGGGGATATATTCCACAAGCACTTCAAGAAGTTACACTGGGCAAAATAATCTGCATTGAAGCAATATTTCAGGAACTCTCTAGGTAGCAATTTGTCAGCAGAAATAACACCTTTCAGGTAAGGGGTACTACAATAGCTAGAGATGCCTTGGCCCTTCTCTGGGTAAAGACTGCATAGCACTGTATCCTAGGTAACACTCTATCAAAGTATTTCCATTCCAGCTGTCTAAATCCATCCTGTTCAGATTTAGTCATTAATAGCCTCAAACACTGTCTCAAGCTTGTAACCATATTTGAACATTCTTTCCCGTCTTTTAGAATGCAAGGTTTAGAAAGAGTCATATCAAATAGTTCTGATGAGTTCCTTGGATTGACATAAAGTGAGTATTTTAGGTGGGGTTTTTCTGGAAGTCTTCTAGATCCCAGTTGTTAAAAGAATGTTATTTATTACACTTATAAGTGTCATGGATCAAATAATCATTACTAAAATTAAAATTCTCTACTCTTCCACATTTCTTATTAATTTGCTATGTTTAAGGAAAGGAATGAAAACACTGTCTGGTAACAGAACTCATTTGCACAAGTTCAAAGACTGATATATAACTCATTAACAGGATTTGTCATACTTCTATCAAAGTAACCAAAGTAAATTGTTTCTAGACTTCACTTGTATGCCATGCAAATGCTGAAATTCTGAACAAGTTGAATATTTAACACTCCCTCCTCCTACTCTATCCCCAGGAAAATGCTTCTGATGACAAACTTTCCTCACATAGAATGGCAGTTTTGGGAAGTCATCGTAAAACTGTTCTAGGAGGAACCACGAACCACAGCCTGAGATTTAGCTTTGCCATCAAGATGACTGAACAGAAGGTGTTTAGAAGACTGCAGCATCATGAATTCAAAACACTCACAGTGGTGCAGGGATAATCTTCTCTTGGGATGCCTGTGGTCTGCAAGGTGAAGCGTTATGCCGTAGCCTGCCAAAAATCAGCAGTCTGTCAGTGTACTTCACCCAGCGGAGAGACATAAAAGCCTGACGAGCTTCAGAGGGGCACTGGAGCCAAACCTGGCCTCATCACCGCCCCAGCGGGATTTGGCCTGGCATGAATGGCATTCCACTCTCGCCACCTTCCTTCTGCAATTATTAATCTCCAGAGGACTGGTACAGCTTGGAAATTTTACAGAGCATTTATGAGCCTGAGGCCAGTGTACAAGGTAAGGCGGAGGAACGGGGAGTGGAGCAGCAAGGGCCAGGGCAACAGCCCAGCCTTTACTCTAGTGAACATCCCACGTGCTGTGGGTGCCCGCTGAGAATGAAGAAGGTATTTTCAGCAAGTGACAGGAACCTTTATTTGAAAATTATTCTTCTGTATTAACCTCTGGCTAATACAGGAGGTGATTAATAAATGCTCAACGTCCACTTTCATCCCACACAACTCTCTCTAGCACAAAACTAAAGAAACCCCTTGCTATTCCTCTGTTTTTTAATCCACCCAAGACCCTCTTAAATACTGGGCAGTCTGTTAATCTACCCTGCCACCCCATGTGTTCCCATTTGCTTGGGTTTAGGTTTGCTGTGTCAGTCCCCTGTGTACCCCACAGTGGACCTCTATTTTGTGGGATCTCCAGGCCCTGGAGCACCCTGTGGGAAGCTCAGCAGTTTCACCATCATGCTTGTATTCTGAAGAGCAGGTCTGGTACTAAGTCTTCCCCCAAAAGTGCGCTAAATCCATGCATTAGCAGAGGGTTAGGTTTGCCTCTGTGAAGGCTAGATATTTAACTTGAGCTTAAGTAAGAAAGCAAACATTGACAAAAACGGGGCATTAGTTTCCCCAATCTAAAATTGCTATGAAACTGCCCCTCAAAAACTGTTCAGTCTCAGTCTACCTTAGAATCTATTTTTATTCTCTGTACAACCACATTAAAAAACCAGAATGGAAATAAATAGAAATGTAAGCACACACATTCACAGCCTATATCTATGTTAAGGATATACAACTCTCAGAAATACTGATGGATCTGGTCTGCTATATTAGCACTTGAAACAGATATGCTGACGCTGTCCAGAAAGGGGAGACGGCAAGGGCCAGGGGTTTACCAGCAAGCAAAAATCCCTGTACCAGTGCTCTGAAATCCACCCTGTGGATATTGCGTATGTTAAACACGTACATAAACACCCACGCTTAGCTGTGATTGGGAAAACAGATTTTTTTCTTTTAAATAAAAAACAAAAACCACAGAACCTTGGAGCAGTGCTTGGATTCTTTTCTCTTAAAGCTTATAGGAAACAAACCCCAAACCTGAACAAGCCCCATAGTACAATGTTGTTCTTGTCATGAGCTCTGAAACAGCTCCACAGCACATAGTGTATGCATTGAAAAACAGCTGTTGGGTGACAGACTGCTAGCTGGGAAGTTTGAGTTGAGTGAAGCGGTTAACCCACATCCCTTCCCCACTGATAAAGTGCTTTGATAAGCAGGCCATACTGGTGAAAGCTAGCAAAAGAGCCAGAACTGAGACTTTCAGGAATGAATGTAAGACTTGTTTGGTGGAAGCAACCTAAATCTCTTGCACAGCCTCCTTCAGTTGTATTTTACCCATCCATTCCCAGTTACTTTCAGTACACACTCCTTCTGATTGCAGCAGAACCAATTCTTTGATACGTCAAAGCAATATCCTGTACATATGGGAAATAAAACCAGAAAACTGACAGAAAGTCTCCCTTACTTCAATGTTTTATAAAAGTATTTTCTGCAATTCAAAATGTTACTAGTGGTGTAGCGTTAAAAAAAAAAAAAGTCTGCATGGGAAAAAGCATGACTGAACAAACCACAAGCAAGAAACACATGGGCATACTTTTTTTGGGGGGGCAGGTGTTAAGAAAAATGTAATTCAAAGGGAAAAAAAAAGATTTCTTAATTTCTGAGCTTCAGCTGAGCACCTTCAGAAATAAAATCGCTAATTAACTACAAATGTCATGAAGACATGCAAAAAAAAACTAGTCCCCTTTTAACAAATCTTACATTTTAGAAACATGTCCGCAAGCTGTACTTACTATAAAGAAATCCACCAATAAAAGATATTTTTCTCTTAGCATGTCATCTAAACAGTTCTTACACACATACGAATTTATAGAAGGTTTCTGTCCTTTCAATAACATAAAATTTCAGAAAGAAGGCATCTTTAAAACTCTCTCAAATAAATCAATACCTACGTAATAAGGTTGAAAGCTTGCTGTACTAGAGATATACACTGGCACAATCTGAATACTTTTCTTCCATAATGTTCTGGTCTTGGTGTCTCTATAGTTCTGGTACTCAGTCTCTTTGAAAACTGAAGAAATAAATTGCCTAGCAATTGTTGCTTGACCCCTAAAGAACCATGCTATTGCTTTAATTTAACATGCAGTTATTCATCTGGCTTTGCATCAACGTGCATGTTGGCCTGCATGTGGAGTGAGACATATTCCTAGATAAAAAAATTAAAGCCTCTCCTGATGTATTCTCCTACAAAACCATTTAACTTAGCATTGATTTTCTGCTGCTAATGTTGACTAGTCAACAGAGATAACAGTAATGCAAAAACTATTTCAGAAAATTTTAATAGTTCTGATGATGCAAGTTTACAAGAAAATTTATTTTAAGTATTTTATTCTTAGCATTTTGACATACCACTGTCTGATCAAATTGATCTGAAGTAATTTTTCTGTCTGCATTTAATCAAACAAACAAGTAATTTCTAAATGTCTACACTTAAAACAGTTGCAAAGGGAAATAAAAATTACTAGAGGGAATACAGAAATACAGGCAGAATTCCAAAAGCCAATTAAGAATTGCTTAAAGGAAAAATACTACTAGACACCCTCTTCACAATTAGCAATTAACCAGAATTTTTTGTTAGTATAAAGCCTGTTAATTTTTCAGGAAAGGTAACTAGAAGTGCAAATGAAGAGTAGAATAATAACAGTCCTCCCTATACTTTAACTAAAAGCATATTGTTCTAATGTTCAAGAAAAGGGAGAGCTCAACCATTTTACTTTCTAAGCTTTCTTAACTACCTTCACTAAAAACATGGGACAGCTAAACCAAGAAATAATTTTATTTGTTGTGGGTTTTGTTTGTTTGTTTGTTTGTTGTTTGTTTTTTGCACCAGAACAGAAATCTGAAGAAAATGGATTGTGTGCAGGCCTAATTTGAAATTGCTTTGTTTATTTAGGCAAAATAAATCCCCCTAAACTGACTTATTATTAAAGCCAGACAACTAATCGAATTGATCATCTATGAAGGGGAAAAGGACAATTTGACTAAGGACATCAAGAAAAAACTATTCATATTCAAAGGATTGGAATAACGTTGAGTTCTATTAGGGCAAACACCTCCTCTCTCCCCAAACCACAAATCAAATTAAAAAAAGAAATAACACTGCTTTGAAAATGTCATCCAAAGTCTTATTTACCAATACATCAAACATTTCACTGTAGATACCTATGGTTTGAATGAAGGACTTGAAAATGGAGAAGGACTTTGCCTTCAACCAGTAGAGGTAGGAGAGCTCCTGGAGGAAAAGGAAACAAGTTAGAGAAAATCAAAGGTAAAGAAACTTCTGGTGAACCTTCTGCTGTGTTACTCACACAGATGTGGGTAACAGTAGCTCACACAGCTACTGAAAAGCCATGGTTGGTGTCCTTTTCATTGATTTTGCCTTTTAGATGCTATTTTGACAAAGAATCTTCCTACTAGAGTACATAAGCAAAAGCTACAGCAACTGCAACACCCAGTGAAGTCCAACAGCCCTACTTTTCCAGTGCATTATCTTCTTTTGGGAGAGCATCATCTGTTTCAATGACATGCAGTGAAAAATTGGTATGTATAGAGATACAGCAGAGAGAGACTGAGATAGATATTGGCTTGCTTCTGGTTCCAGAGTGCTTCAGGGTCCAGTGAAACTTCCCATTTCAAAAGAAGTTTGGAAGGGCTCTGAAAGCATGTCCCCAAAGCAAAACCAAAATATTGCCACAGCATGGGTACGCAAGCTCAAATTGAGGTGGTATGGATACAAACAAAGCACTGAAGGCAAGTTACATTTGCGTCAAAAATCCTTGGGCAAACAACCTTGGTAGCAGACTTAATAGACAGAATGCTTGATAGCCCAAAGCAGAAGTCATTGACGTCACATTTCTGTTGCTATCCAGCCTTGTGTTCATTAGGTCAGGTCTAAGAAAGCTGCACCACTTCTGTTTTATGGCAAAGATATACTGAAAGCTCCATCTTTCAGTGTATAGAAAGACAGCAGCTGTGGACCTGTCCCCATGATAGTCCCCTATGCTTACGTATGAAAGATGACTCTTAGCCTTTACAACAATACTTGACAGGGTGAATTGACCCTTACTTTCCTCCAGAGAGTCTTCTACTACTTATTATTTATTATTTTTTAATAAAAATCACAACCACTATCTTTATCCATAATAGGGAATCGCACCAGTCAGAGTAGAGAAAAAATTCAGTGCAGCCATCCCAGAGTTTGCAAACTTCTCCATGGGAACCAGATAAACCAGTAAATCTTGGTTTTCATTACAGGGACACAATTTACCCACATAAAATATATTTTTCTGTAGGTGTTTTATCAGGCAGTACTAAGCTTGAATGAGAAACTCTAGTTCAGGCTACAAGCAGTGTGATGCTCATGTCTCCAGACACTAAGCTAAACTCTGGCCTCTTGTCCACTGCCACTTGTTACTTGTTTTAAGTTAGATTTTTAATTCTAGGTTACAGGCAAATGTGTTTTGCAAACCAGGAATGAGGCCTAACAAGACATCCTATATATTACTGTGTAACAAGTAATGAAGGACCTCACCAGCTGCTTATAGGACTGATCATATTAGCAGGCAGGATGCTGTGCTCTTCTTGAAACTGCTGAAGTGGGTAGACCAGATGGGACAACCATCAAATTCTGCTTCTGAGGTAGAATGGAGAAGACTGAGCAGGAAAGTGACATTAAGGTCCTACTCCAGCTTGAAGAATAGAAACACCTATTGTTGTCAAAACCGAACTTTTCTGTAGGGACTCTGTTCCCTGGCCCCTATGAGCTGGTTACACCTGTAGCTTCCTGAAGTACTTGCATCAAACCACCTTTGATCATAAAAATTTCAGCTTTTACCATAAAACACCATAGTTATTGCAGGCAAAACCAGAAGATGGGTAATTTCCATTTTTTCTTACAAATGCAAACATATTCAATATCTAGAAGACCCAAATTAGATCTCCCTTTGAATCATCCCAGATCAAAGGCCAAGACATTGGACTGGTCTTAAGATTGATTAGTCACAGTATATATTACAGTTCAGCAGAATATTTTGGTATCTAGGTCACAGAGAGTTGTCCAGGCACTTTAAGGGAAGCACAGAAAGCATGGACTTGCATCTTAAAGGATTAGATTCTGTGAGAAATACAGCCCTGAGACACATTAACACTGGAATAAAGCAGAGGTCACTCACAGATTTAAAAGGTAGTCCTGCAACCTAATAGTCAGGGTGACCAGTGATGCACTTAACCAAATTAATGTCTTGTTCCTATTGGACAGCTTTCTTATGAGATCTTTTTTTTTCTTGGACAGCCAGTCACTTTGCTATCAAACTGACTTCATTCCTTCCACAGAGTTAGGAGTTGCAGGTGCTGTAGGAGAAAAATAGTTATCCCACATAGGCCTATTCTTTCTTAAACATAAAATACAGTCACTTCATTGTTAATAACAAAAAAAAAAAGGAATAACTCAGAAACAGAGGACTAAGGCAACTAATTGCTGTGCCACCTGAGATTTTTAAAAAGCTGACCAAACAAAAAAACATAACAACAGAAAACACAACCAACACAACTGCAACGTCTGTCCTCCTCTCAATGTAACTCCTACTAACACAAAATAAAACGACATAGGAAAGGGTTAAGTAGAAATTGAATCTCTAAATATTTTGCCATCTCACTATTTTTTAAATTTTGAGAGATAAATCAATGAAACAAGCAAAAATTCAGCTCTCAAAAAGGCTGAGACTTATTTCAGTAAAATATTTCAGTGCAATATATTCTGACAGCTATTTCAGCCTATATTGTGTTACACAAAAAAGCAAGGCATACTATGAAGCAGGTTTTCCAATATTCTAGTGTAAAAAACACCTTTCAACTCCTAGTTTTGAAGTTTCATTGATAATGATATTATGCTTGGGTGTGAAACCTGCTCTCTACATATCTATCATCTTGCAAGACAAGCCTCCCTACTATCAATCCCAGCTTTCTTCTCTGACAGCCAAAGACAAGCTTCTTGCCTGCTTATTCTGACACGAAGTAGGTTTTACTGCTGCAATAAGTACAGAAGAAAAAAATAGTAAACAAAGACCAAAAATGATAGAATAAGAATTTTAGTCCATTTTCTCACTGCACCTTTGTAACATGAAACTATTTCGCAGCTTAGCACATATTTAGATGGCATTAGAAACAATTTATTTTAAGAATAATGTGCAGAGATTGTGTAAAAGCTCTAAAGACCTACCCAGACAGAGATACTTTTAATAAATTTTGTGCCAGAATTGTGACACAATTGTTGGGATGTTTGCAGGGACTTTTGGAATTAAGACTTGGAGAAAAAAATATCATATGCTCACATAAAATCAGCAAAGTTATGTGAAAAATGCAGTATCAAGAATACAGCTACATATTAAAATCTCAGTAAAATGAAACAATTCTAGTTCTTACTTCGAAAAATGATTTTATCCAGTTGTGTCTTCTTGATCTTATGTGAAGGGAGCAGACAATGCAAAAGGAGCAATAGAAAGCTCAGTCAGCACACAAAGCAGACACAAAATTTACTGAATATATTCATTCTATCTTCAACTGAACTGCATACATACCATACTCTGAAAAATATAATTATTATACTTAATTTCTTAACTTCACACTTAATTTCTGATTTTGACCTATTTTAATTTTATGCACTGAATTTCATAGAAATTTGTCCTTTTTGGACAAATTAGAAGAAATAAGGATATCAGCAGATCTTCTCACTTCAAGTACATTTGATTCATGTACTCTATGTAGAATAACTTCACTGCCCACATTCTTTCTATTTCTTAAGCCAAACAATTAATGATTAAGCTCTTTGTTACACTCTTAATCCTTCATGTAGAACTAAGGGTCTATGCATGTTCATGTATAAAATTTCCACTGCATCAGCCTGTTACAATGATAATAATACAGGTTGGAAAGGAGCCCTAATACTTTAAAAGCAGGACTATCTTATATCAGGTCAACCACAACTTTGTCCAGGTACGTTCTGAATATCTCCAAGAACAGAGTATCTGTGCAATGGAGATAAGTCTTATTTCATGCCTTTACAAGAACTGGGGAATGATGCAAAGAGAGTTACAATGAAAAGAAGAAAATATATACCTACACAACACAAACCCAACACTACTTTCAGTGATGCCAGGACAGTTCCAAGATAATGAATACTGACTTTGCAGACTCTTGAACATCTACACTTTTGGTCTTCTGAAAACATGTGTCTGTCAGAAATTTCTTCGAAACTTAAGAACTCTGAGTCTAATAAACATTATGTCCAGCACAGTGAACTTAATCTGAGCTGAAAATTATATAATAGCAATTGTTTTAAGCCATTTTCCACAGGAATAAATGTGTGCCAAGAACCATGGGGAAAAAAAAATCTTAAACTTACTAACTTACTTTTATTACTCATGAGAAAAATAAATGTGGAGATTAATAATCCTGTTACAGTCTATCATAATTACCTACTTCATTATTCAAGTCTAAATTCTAGATTCCTCAGGGTACTCACACATCTAACTTGCATGGAAATATGATTATTTTTACCAAATCTGGCCTCTGTCCTGTCTCAGGCTTGCCTCATAAGCTCTATGGTCAGGTTCTGTCTTCAGCTGTTCTTTGTCAGACATTAACCATTTATGAAGCCAGTATTTTCCATATTTGCATTCTGCCTAAGGCTGTGGGGGTTTTTGTTTTGGTTTTCTCAAGTTTATCTTAAGATACAGCTCATGGTTTTTTGCAAGTTTGAAGCTAGTAAAACTTCCCAACCCCTCGCCCTCAATGAAGAGCTACACTGCCTAAAGAATTTCAAGTAGCAGCAACAAGATATGACTAGGAGGGTTACAGGCCAGAAATGTGGATTTGCTGATCCTATCAAAAATTTATCCTTGCTAAGTTTTAAGACTTTCCAAATATTAGCACTTGCTTACAGTTAACAAGCCTGAGTATTTTATTGGCCCATAAAAATACAGTTTCAAAACTCATCAAATCAAGCCCAAAGTCAAGTAGACTTAAGTAACAGGTGACAACATCTGCCAACTAACGTGCCTGTTGAAGCCTGCAGAGTGGATAGATTAAAGGAGGAACATCTAGTGTTAGTCTATCTGAACCAGATTAACTTCTGTGTACTTCTTCTCACTTGGAAGATGACTGCTGTGCCTCTCTTCCTATTCCTAATTCCATCTATTTGAACCAGTGTTCCTGAAACATTTAAACCTTCAAGAGATGGGAACTCTTCCTTATGATTAATGGAAATATTATAAGCAGAGGTGATGTCTCCTAGCATCCCACCCTGTCATCACACCTTGCAATGATTATGAGGGATCAAACAGACGAGCTGGATATAAAACATGCACACGTGCACCACATCACCACCTCTCTGCACACACAGTTTTCTCTTCCCCACATTCCTACTTGCTGAGCAGCTGACTACACAGGGGTGGTCTTTAAAGCACAGCATGCATGCACAGAATTTCTTCTATTCTCCCCAGGTCATGATGCAGGTGCTTTTGTCCTGGACTCCATTAACACATTCAACCTGCAGTTTTCCAATAGCTGGTTGCCACTATTCTTCAGGAATTCCAGTACGATCACCATCTCCCTTGCTCCCACCTTCCTCAGATCACCAAAGGGCAATATAGGACACAGCCAGAGAGCGGAAAAAATGTAGAGAACATTATTTCTCTGGACTAGCAGTCAGGAACACGGTAGGGACTTGGATGCTGCATGAGACAGGCTTAGCGGTGCTAGGAAAGTAATTGGGTAGGTGTTTCCCAACTTTCTAATAAATGCCATCACAATACAGAGGTTCTTTTGCCTTTTCCTTTTATCATCTATACAGTAATTGATTTTAACTTCCCCAAACAATTGCTACTACATAGAAAACAGCATCATGGAAAAGAATGAAATGTTTCACAAAGATGAAAATTAAAATTAGTGAAAAATGAAAAATTTCTGGCTTACGTTTTACTCTCCTTAACCTTCCTCAGTAATTAAAATCCTCCAATTTATATCATATGCCTGTAAAATGTGGAATCTTGTAGTTAAAAAAAAAAATGAGTCATTATCTTAATTAAGATAACTTCCTGTAGGAAAAATACATACACATAAGTGAATCACAACCCTGAAATTATCGCTTTTAGTCATGAAAAGAAAACATTTGTAAGATACAAATGCATTAGGCTGCCAGTTTATAGTGACTCCTAATCCCTGTGTAGTTTAAAACTATCTTCTTTACCTCACTATAGGGAGATGCTTTTCCAGCAAACACTAACATGGATTGTTAGTGGATTGTCAGTATTGCATCCAAAGCATGAAAGGGTTTTTTCCTTCCCTTTTAAGGAAATCCCAGTCAAAATCCTTTTTAAGGAGAGAAAAAAAAAACAAAACACCAAAACAACAACAATATATATATATATATAAAAAATCAGCCTTATACCAGCCTTTTAATTCTGATACGTCTCATTTACTGGTGAAGCATACTGCAGAGTATGAATTGCTTGGTTTTGTTACATTTGGAAAAATTCCAAGGACTTAAAAAAACCCAAGTAGTTTCAATGTGTAACAAAACTGATACCGAAGTCACACCCCAGATTACTGCTCTTATGCAATTGACATTGGCCAGAATCCATATAAAAACATACATATCCTGGCTTCCTGCTCTAAAATTTGCACTATTCCATTTCAAATCTGTGCTTTTATTCTTAAAGCCAGAGCAAGATTATCATACCACAGTGAGAATATTTCTGCAGAAACTCAATATAGCATATTTGCAAAACTACCCTCTTTTTCACACCCAAAGAAGATATTATTAAATTATATATCTACTGCAGGACTAGTAAAACAGTTATAAAGTACAAAATTAAAAGGTAGGGAGAAGAACAACAATAGATCTACTTTTTTAATGGAATATTTGCAAAAAACCAGTAACAGTTGTCTGGCAGCTATGTTTATGATGCAGCTTTTAAAATCACACTTTCTTTTAAAATTATGAAATTTTTTATTACAAATGTAAACTAACAAATCTTTCTAATCAAATGCTGAGGAGTAAATAGAAGATTCAGTTTGCATGTTTGCTAACTTGTTTTCTTTGGGTGAGAGAGTTAACCATTACCTAAACTGAAACATGCAACTTATGCTGTTATTAATGCATGGTATTTTTGCACTGTCTCACAGAGTTCTTTATTTTTGACAGCCAAGGAAGGCTTTTGAAAGATATCAGCCCTACTGTTTACAATATAACCCTGCAGCATGAGATGGAAAAAAGTTAACTCAACAACATACTCCATCCATCATACAAATTCATCTATTGCATTTCAGTTTACATGACTTCTCAATCACTTTACAGAATATGACATTTCTTTGTTGTGAACAGTAGTGGGTATAGTTAATAGCTATTAATTCAGCATAGTCTGTATATCCTGACTACTATTTTCAAAATTACTGTGTGTTATATGCTGGAAAAATCAAGCATTTCCACAGAAGAAAGCAACACTACTTGCAAGTATACTGTGCATTAAAGGCATCATTCAATAAGATTTTTAGTCTTCCCAAGAAATTATACTAATGTGAACTGTGATTTTTATTGGAAAAAACCCACAAACTTTACTTCATATGGATATCCTTGGAGAAACAAACAGATTTTTTAAGCTTCCTTAAAAACTGCAAATATACTTAAAGGCCCAGAGTTTTAAATATGTGAACACCAATGCCAGGCTGGAAAGACACAAGAGTCATTTTCACTTCTCTTTCTGCTCCTCCAGCATGCAGAAGACCAAGGAAAGAGAAGAACATTTCTATAAACAAGTAAGTTAAGATATCTATGGTGATACTCATATCTGTGGTTATACCCAGTTGATAAAGAATGCAGCAGTCATATAAAACATTTACCAAGTCCCATACCAAAAAAAGATCAAATACAACAAGGAGATCAAAGACAGGAGGTCACCAGTTGATGGACAATCTTCCTTTTGGCAGAAGACCACTTGTATTTTCTTTTAAAAGTAACAAACAAGCAAATAAACCCCAATTCCACTCTGTCCTAAATGAACTTTTTAGAAAGAGCAAGGAATACGAAGGGAAAAAAATATTACTGTTTTGGTTTTGTTTTTGGTAGAGGGATGGCAAATTTAAATATGAGAAGGGCTCATATCAGCTAAAGTTATATTTGTTTCACTCACATCTCTATAGGTTATACTTTACAGCTTAGAAATCACAGCATGGCTTTTCAAACACTGACAGTATAATGAACTAGATACCCTTAGCATAAGTGAGACCAAAAAACATAGATAAAGTTAATAGCAGATTTCTAGCATTAATGATTCATAGCATTAATGCACTGAAAAATAAAGCTTCTCTGATAAAAACATTTTCAACACATTGGTACTGATACTTCCAGAGCCTTTTAGACAAAAGCTAGAGGAAAAAATAGTGCAAAATCTGCAGTACTGATAGATAAAAGTAATTTCACTGAACAATTAGTTTGACTTGGTGACTCTGGAATTATGTTGAAGTCACTGAAATCAAAAAGTGACCCTATGCATAATAATGACATACAGGCTTACCAAAACCAGCCACATATGCCCTGTCAAGCTATTCATGATCTTTGCTACCAAACTCAAGTGGTGAGGAAGGCCACAACAAGTGTGCTAAGACTATTTTTTTGCATAAAATATCTTAATGTAATTATTAAAGAGGTATTATATTTTACTTTCCATCTAATCCTTCAATGTGTACTCCATTATTTAATATTCATTGTGTTCTGCATTTTCCACATGGAATGCTAAAGACTTAACCAGTTGGAGGAAGGGGGAATAAAAAATAATTTTCGGAGGTTACGGCTTTAGTAGTGCCACAAAGTGGTACCAGTTTGAATTAAATGAATAACTAACTAATCCAGTCAAACTATTTAGCAAATTTCAGGCAAAACACACTTTGAGTTTCAGAACATATGCATACATGAATAGCTAAAAGTGTGCACATATGTACCTCCAGATCACTAAAACATTGAGTTTGTTACACACATCACAAACACAATCTTTACAATTTAGAATTTATCCAGGTAGAACAAATACTTCTCTTCTAGGACAGGAATCATCATCATCATCATTATTATTATTACTGATAATAACAAACACAACAACACATATAATTTGGAGAAAAAACAGATCAACGAAACATGCTGTTTCCTCTGTCTATCAAGAACAATTTCAAAATTCAGTAATTACCTGACAACAATTCCTTGCCCTTCCCAATCTGCTTCCTTTAAAGATCAACAATTTCTGTCACCTCAGTCTATGCAAGCCTCCCCATACAGCTGCATACAGTTTTAATAGTAAATTCATGTTGCACGTGTTACCAGAGGACATCCAATTCAGAGCCAGTAGCTGCAAAACTAAAAATCTGCCCTAATCAAAATTAGGGCAGAGGGTTACCGAAGGGCTAGTAGGGAAATTCAGTTGACATATGATGCCAAAAAGGACATGAGGAGTGCAGCAAACCTCCATTCTGACACGTTGGCAAACAAAAATTTCACAGCACTTACAGTGTCATAACCTATAACCTAGTACATAATGTTGCCTTTATGCATGCCTCCCTCACAGGAATTTTTGCAGGTATTAAGCATAAGAAGTCCGTTTCTAAGTCAGTGTACAACAATTACCCTACTGTCACTCAGCCCACTGTGCATTTAAAGTCTGAATTCATGTAGCAATCTTGCTGCATGCTGTCATGCCTGGGTATGACAATTATGGTATTTTCACTGTTCCTCCTTCAGGGATGACAGATCCACCGCCCCACCTTCTTCCTTCCTTGTGTCTCCCTCCCTGGACAGAAGGACATTTTAATCCATGCACCCTCACAGCAGAGTGATGACATCATGAACTTTACTTACATGTGCTGTCTTGAGATGCAAGATGTGGTCAGTGATTTAAGCTGTTGAAAGGTATCACTGGTTCACTTCAGTGCAGGTGTTTCAGAACTGATCTATCACATTCACAGGGCCAGACTCGGTGAAAAGCCAATCACTTAAAATCTTACATTAAAAGGTGCTTCTAGTCATCATTTCTAAAATGTTTTCCTCAAATTCTATTGGGAATAATTTGACAGGTATGTTTTATGGACAGAAGTAATAGGCCACCAGGTGGTTTTAACTTTTCCTGACGGGTTTGTTTTCTATTCAAACTGTTTCTCCATTCGTTTAAGGTTTGCAGTTTAATGACAAGACAAACCAGCCAAGGAAAAATGAACACAGCAAAAATAGGACAAAAAACATTTCTAAGAAAAATATAGAGAAATAGATAACATTTCAGGGGGGTTAATATGAAACAAAATTCCTTTTAAAGCTACTATTATCAAAGTACATATTTTTTTATCCAAGAGCAACAGAAAAGAGTATCTTCAAGCAGGTAATAATCTTGCCAAGAAACATGGGGGAAAACTTAAGAACTTTTTACGAGAAAGTTCATGGTCTCTATTCACATTTGGCCAAAATCCTGCTGTAAAAATTGCCCGTGGATTAGTCACTGGACTACCATTACTAGATTATTGCAGAAGGAAAATGATAAACTTATCTAATTCTCTATTAGTAAACAGTTGCTTTACGAAAAGATTTTTACTAAATAGGAATATTTAATGAAGTAATTTTGAGGATCAAGTCAGCTTCCAACCATTTCCTTCAAAAGATGTCATGAAAAATGGTGATAAGGAATGAATGAAGCACTCAAAGTGATACCTGTTTTCATTTTGCCCTAAAGCACTATGGGCTGTAAATTATTGATGTTAGCAAGAAGTTGCCTGTTTCTGTTAGTAATTGGACTGTTCCAGAGAGAAAAAGCCTTATCAGAAAAAAAAACACCCCTAATTAACTTCAAATATTGATTTCTAACAGAAAAAAATAATATCTAAGTTTGACATTTCACGGTCTTGAAAGCATACCTCTCTGACTTCTACTTGAACAAAATAAGTCAGGGTGTTTGCCATGAAGATTACTGTACTTTATCACAGAACAATGTAATTTGTTTTTTCACAAATAATGTGGGGGAAATAAGCAATAAAATGTGACAACTGTTTTTTTTAGGCAAGTGACAAAAGACTGGGTTGACAAAAAAGTTGATGTATTAAGAATCCTTGTATATTTGTTATTAGTATCAGTATGCTCTTTTCTTTCAGCAAGGAAGTCTATTCATTGTTAAGATTTCCAAAGTTACATCTTCTTTTGGAAATTGGTCTATTTATTACAGAAGTGGAGATAACAAATCCAAAGAAAGTATACTCCACAGAAAAAAACTGGGAAAGGATGTTAGCACAAGTAAGCTGAAGCCCTCCAGCAAAATGGTTGTTCCACAGTCTAGATGGCATTGCCTCAACCTTCTAAGTTTGGACACCTCAAGTTCCCTCTAGTTCTCCAGCAGGTACTTTATCCTCTTCAACAAATATATATGGAGCTTGGTTGCCCAACGTGTATGTTTTGTTTCACTGTCAAGTTACATGAGCAGAACAAAACAACACGGCTACTTCCCACTGCACACAATTCTCAAGTAATGCTTGCAAGGCAACTGCAAGACCAAAACCACTTAGGACAGGCTTTCTACAGAATTTAAGCATCTGAAACTTCTAAAGCTAATTTTGAAAGTAATAATTCCCTACTAGAGCTTTTCTATTTAATTCAGTGGGATTTTCCCTTTCTTTATTCAAATCTATATGAGTGGGAACATTTCATTTCAAATGCAAAAAATACTTCAGATTTGATTTTTCAAGAAGATGTATTTCTCAATGTTTACTGTTTGCAGTTAATCGCTGCTGAGGTTCATTTCAGGTTACTTAAATAATAAAGACCATAATACATATTCTATTTCAATTCCAGGTATTCTGTTGTCCAGGATTTAGAATGGCAATTATTTTTTTTAAGCCACATAGTGGTCTTATTCAATATTGTAAAAGTCTGTACGACTGAATACCTCTGAAATGTGGCCTCAAAGTTTCGAGATGTCAAACTTCTAAAACTGCTAATTTTAACACTATGCTTTGATCTGGAAGTTACATTTTTCAGAGCTGTCTCATGAAAACATCACAAATGTAACAGTGTCACTCTCATGCTTGCATTGATATTATCGGGAAATACAGACATGTCATTAGATATCCTTTTGAAAGTTCTCTGCTGATAAGAAAATCAGGTTAAATTTGTAAAGTACCACAAACATATTAGAAGTCTGGATCTTATTTTGGAGAACGTCACCAATTTTGAATTAATAGGAAATTTGCCACTGGCCAATTTGGACTAGGAAATCCCATTTTCATTGTTCTCTTACCTTGTAGCAATACCTACATGTGGTTTATTATAAAATTTTTGGTGAAGCAGTATATCATCTCCAAATGAGTATAAAAGAAACTCATATTTTGGTTACTTTAATTTTCTTGATGTTGATACAAATGTTAAAGTTATATATGTAAAAAAAAAAAAAGTATTCTCAACCGGTTTCTCCACCCACTCCATTGTTATGATGGCCTTTCCAAATCAACTCTCCTACCCAAAACATGTTGCCATAAATTAAATACATACATAGTCCTCATTGAAATAATTTGTAAAATAAATACTAGAAGACATATCCTAATTGCTGTGGGTTTTTTATGGAATGCATTCTGATCTGGTTTTAATACATTACACTAACTTTAAAGTAGCTACTTTCAGTAGCTTTTCCTGAATTCAACATAATTGTGAAGATTTGTACATTTGCAAATATGAAACCTGGAGTTCTAGTTCTCATGCTTTTTAATTCCAGTTTATTATTTATCAGCATTGTATGCATTGCACAAAATCACTAGACTCATTTGTTAACATAGGGGAATTATTTATTTTTTCAGATTTATATGATCGTCTTATATGTTGCTCTTTCCATTTAGTGATCATCGTATTAGTGTGGTAATTTGAAATGTTCTTTTGATTGCTAGCACATCTAGCACATATATAACTATACCACATATGTATCACACCCTTAACGTAGATCACATGGAAGAACAGACATCCTAGCTGCTTCATTCCACTACTTTATTTGTAAGTGCAAAAATTTTTGTTTTGAATTCAGCTTCAGTGGCCTTTTTTTCCCCGCTTGATTCTGGTTTTCACCATGAATTATAATCAGTTGTTTTTTAAATTTAATTTATTTCAATGAAAGCCAGAAAAATTCCTTACACCAGGAATACGATAAGACCTTTACCCAGCTTACAAAGCACATGGCTTAAAAAAAAGCAAGTTACAATGGCATAAACCAAGTACAAACTTCTGCTACATCAGGTCTTTTCACAGGTCACTGTATGCCCAATTGCTTCCTTCCAACTCACTCCACACCCCACCAATTCAAGTAACATACAAGGGCAGCACACAGCAGCTGCCTCAAGAAATATATCTTAAGTTCAAGCACTGGCTTTTTACATGGTAATTCATTCACCTGCCTACTTTATTGCAAGGAAGACTTATAATAGAACATACATAAGGCGAAGGTAATCAAGACAGAGGACTGCCAGATGCAGCTATTTGTGGTATTTATCCTGAAATGCTTTTGGAGTGTTCCCCTATTCTGTGGATTTTTATAACAGTAAATGCTAACAGAACAGTATTATGAGCACATGACTGTTCAGCAGAGGAACAGTGGAACAAATCCCATGTTTGAAACATTAAGTTAGGTTTAAAATCTAGGTGAAGCACTTTTCAGGCATCATTAGCATCATTAAATGTAAAAGCTGTAGTTTCTGCTACCAGATTACAGAACTTAGTTTGAGTAAGTCACAATGCTATATAGTGTTGAAAACCTTATAGTTGGCTTCTGAATGTTAAATTTTGGCAATCTTGGCATATTCTGTGAGTCTGTGATTCTGTGAAATTTATCATGAAAGAAGAATATCAACACATACAGTGTGCTAAGGTCTACATATTTGAAAATATTCAGGAACCTAGCAATAGAAATTTCATAACTAAAATACCTTTTCACATTTAGTGTGAATACTTAGACAAACAGGATTTATTAAATGGTTCAGAGTGACCATCCTAAAAGTATCAGAAAGCCAATGTAAGACACATTCTAGGCTGCAACTGTGGAAAACAAGCTACAGAACAGATACCTAAGACAACAGTAAAAGCTGCTTATAAAGGGATTAGACAATTTCACAGAAGCCAGATTTGATAATGGCAATTCAAATAAAGGGTCTGGACATCACATTTGGTTTGTGAAATCACCAATTCATTTGCTGCCAATTTCTTCTTAATTCAGCGACTTGCCCACCTGGGACCTTGCTAACTCAATAATGTATTAATTTATTTCAAGTTGCATAAAGTAGCTCATTAAAGATAAAGTAGTTCATTCCAAACTCTGGTTTAAGTCCACAGTATCAACATTACACAGTATTTGGTCTTGACATTCACAGATGCAAGAGAGACCAGGTTTCCTGTTTCTCTATTCCTGTCTGCTTCCTGTATCGCAAATCAAAGTTTCTAGTTTGCCTTACCTATTCAAGACTTTTACTTAATTCTCAGAAAACTGGAGTCTTACTGTTACTAAATTTAAAGCTTTTTTAAGCTTTACCTTCTTTCTGTTGGTAATTGGGAAACTGAAGAAACTAACCTTATCCAGAAGTCCTCTGCAGTCACAGAGGAGTTCAATACCCACATGAATCTTCAGATTGCTCCTTGCTACCCACTCTGTTCCAACATTAGATCACCTTTTTTCTTTAAATCTACTTCTCATGTTTATAATGTTATGACACAGCTTAACACAAGCTGAACAAAAGGCATCCTGAGTAGGTCATTAATACCACTGAACTAAAACTTCATTTTTTTTCATTTTAACAGAAAACTACCCAGAATTTCAAAATACTGAGAATTATCCAGGTAATCCTTTGCTTTATGCCATTTTCAGAGAAGTTGTGGATGCCCCACTGCTGTAAGTGTTCCAGGTCAGTTTAGATGGGGCCCTGAGCAACCTGATCTAGTGAAAGGTGTCCCTGCCCATGGCAGGAACGTTGGAACTAGATGATCTTTAAGGTTCTTTTCAATCCAAACCATTCTATGATTCTGTGTGTTTTCTCTGCCCGAAAACTTGAGGTTATTAACAAAATGGGGACACTGCTTAATGAAATGCTAAAACAAGGAATAAAGAGCCCAGCCCTAGTATGGGCATCCAAATTTTTATTCATGTGAAATGGAGGTTCACTAGAAGTTCCTAGAGAACTCCTGACAGCTGTGCTATAACCCCATGGCACACAGGCAGGCGCTACAGTCCATATGTAGGCTGGGCACCTGGGCAAGGTGCCTAAAGGTACATCAATTGGCAGTGTCACAGAAGCAGGATATTTGGCTGTACTGGAGTCCAATGGAGGTGCAGCTCAGGGAGGAAGAGTAAATAAAGTAAGAGTAAGTAGGGCCTTCTAAGTAAACTGGACCCTTACCTGTGGCATTCCTGACTTACAGAAGACCTTACTTTTGACATGTCTTTTCAATCGTGATATGCAACAGAGAATACAGCAACACCAACAGCCTAAAGAACCACATAATGCATAAAACTAATGACAGCATTTAATCTACTAGTCATCAATTCTTTCCTAATTACACCTTTATAAAAGTGACATCACAGTTTGTTTCCTGTTGGGATATTCTTGCACAGAGATAACAAAGTATCAAAACCAACTGCCTGCCTCCAATGAACAGAGAAGAAAACTACACATATTTAGCAAACCAATGTTGAAGTTGTATAATTTAAACTGCCTCCCCCACCATCAGACTGCAGTTTTAGGGGCACAGTTTTAATAAATGTTGCTGAAGAAAACAGAATTGAAATATTTTATTTATGGCTGTATATTCCAAACTAAGTGTGAAAGGGAAAAAAAAAGCATGCACACCTAAATATAATGGGTGATTTACTGTGGAAAAAAAAAAAACCATACAAAAGAAAACTTTTTAACTCCTGTTGAACAATTTGTTTCAGAAACATGTTAACAATGTAGGAAAAAAGCCTTGATGCCATTTATAAGGCTAACTCTCGCAGGCATGTTCCAAGTCCAATAAAGAAGGTTAATGCTACAATGGCAGTGAGAAACATGCAAGTCAAAACACAATCTGGAAAGAACAAAGCACCCCATACAACCCAAATTTCAGCAGCACTAAATAATATCCCACCTGTCAGTATGTCAAATATCTTGGCATGTTTCCATTACAAGACAAAAGTCACTTTTGTTTGTGTGTCAAATGTGCTCTGAGCAAAAGGGAAAAAAAGAAATCATGCTTACCACCTTTGTGTCTATGTTGGAAAATAGCATTTTGGTGAGCCAGATGTTCCAAATATAGTTGCAATCACGCATAATGAACAAATTTAGACATCACTGATGCATAGAAGATAAGACAGAGTGGAAGATACCCTGCAACTTCAAAAAATAATCTGCAATTTACAAATGGGATCCAAACAGAAATGCTTGTTAGTACCTTGTTTTCCATTTTTCCATGTTTCTTTTTGTGTGTTGATTTATATTTTTTCTATAATCAGGAAAGATTTAGTGTTGCCTTTTTATTGCCTGATATAATTTCACAAAATATACTGATTTTTATTTTTTTTAGTTTAAATAATCTGTTCCATTTATTTTAAATGAAAACATTGAACTTGGACAGTGACAGAACAGACTGCTTTTGTCTCAATACAAGATGTGCCTTACCAAGGAAGCTGGTGATCTGTCACTGGTTTGAAAACCCTCTGTTTATTATAGTCTCTTAGCAGTGACAATAATTTCTTTATTCCAGAGCACAGGTTGTCAGACTACTTGGTTCAGGGGACAAGAAAAATCAGAGTTGGAAAATGTAAATGAAAAGATGGATAGCAATACTTTACCATTCTGTCCCTGGATGTCAAAGAACTTTACAGTTGTGAATTATAAACTTCATTGTGGAACACAAGTAATATTTAATGATGACAGTCATTCCTAATAAGAAAACAGGAGACCTTTCTGTACCAAATTCATTGCATTAGTTTACAACAGCAACAACAACAAAACAACAACAAAACAACACAACAAAAACCCAAACCAATAATCCTCATAACTCACAAAGTAATAGGGCACAGCTTTGGCAGGTTCTTAAAGCAGCTATACCTCGACACTGGAGACTGTAAAATACAACTTAGAACATCAACTATGTAATATCATGCAAGAAGTACAGGTTCAATAATACTGCTCACCTTTTAGCTAGTTGTTTTGCCTAGGATATTTTCAGAACATTGGCAGCCACAGAAACACTTAAGGAAGCAACTCAGCAACAAATACCTGATATCATGACTTTATTTCCCATGAAAAGGAGGCATGGGGAAGTCAAGAGCACAGTTAGATTCAGTGGTAACCACCAAACGGCTATTCAAGACGCTTTCACATACTCAAAAAAAGCTAAAAAAAAATCCCAAACTTTATATGAATTAATGTAGAAATCAGGCCCCAAAGCAAAACCAAAGCTCTTTGATCCTGTCATTGCTGCATAGAACCTAAACTTCTGGTTGTTTTATTTTTATTATTGTTATTTAAGATCAGCAGGCAACTCACTCATATCACTAAACTGAAAAGTGTTAGGAGTGAAAGAGATCATCAGTTATCTGATAAGGGAAGTCAAAGAACTCATACCATTCCAAAAGAACTGCAAAGATTTAGAAGATATGACAGACTGATAAAAAAATGTACTTCCTGTCCAGAAGGGTAGCCTTTGTGAAATTAATCTTACATCATGAAGGTCTCAAACAGAAGGCAAGTTCATCTGCTCTGGAATTGAGACTTCAATCAGTAGAAACTTTTATGGTAAAACATCATTAATTTTTTTTTTTTAATAAGTTGTCACATGTTTATTTGCATACTTTCTCTTACGAAAGCACATGCTCAATAATTAGAAGGATCCTAAATTAAACCAAGTTGTGGTCATCACAGCAGACCACGCTTCTTGAAAAAAAAAAAAAAAGACCAAACAAACCCCTTAAAAACAACAGCATACTGATACCCTGCCTGAGTCAGAAGGCAGACTAGTTAGCAGTATAGTGTAAAAATACTTCAAAACTGCTATTTTGAAGCACGTTAATCTTTCTATATCTATATGGAGCAATATATTCACCACACACAAAAAGGAGAGAGAAAGTGAAATCCCTAGCCCTGCAAAGGTCACTGCAAAGGAGTATGGTGGGAAGGAGGAGAGAGCTCATAAAATGCAAGGTTTAAGGAATGATACTGGAGCACATCCAAGATAAATCTCCATTCCATTTCATAATTTTTGGGAGAAGCAGCAGGTTCTTCACACTGCATGGAGTAAGATCACAAAATGCCAAGAACAACAGGCATAATTCTTTCAAGATCATTCCATCAGGATTTTGCAAATGAAAACAGATTGAAATATCTGGGAAAAAAAATTGCTGAAGGGAACAAGGTTTTCACTTTTCATCCTTCTCACCACCAAGATGAGTCTGATTTCCTCCATCTCACAAAGACTTTCTAAAAGACAAGGAAAAAAGCTGGCAACTGAATACTCAACTACCTCAGACAGGTGAAAAACCAAACAGTTCACTGGCTGTCTTTTTAATATTTTATATGAGCCTTTCCAAGATTTTACTGGTTTTCTTTATGTACTTTTACTATCAGAGCCTCACTGATCTTGGAATATTAGCTAACAGTTGTGGTTTTACACCACAATGTTTATGTTAGGCTGTCAGCACACAAAGAAAATGAATACAGCTCCCACCTGCAGCTCCTGCTGTTAACTTATGCACATGGCACACGTGTGCAGGATTCATGAAAAAAAAACTCTGCTGCATCCCTGGATTCCCTAGGAGGCCTCTCTCCAGCCATCTCCAGCTACACTGAGTCTCTGTGGTATCCCAGTGGGGCAGAACCAGGGCTGGCTTTAGGCACAGGCAGCAGTAGTCTAAAGCTGCAGATTGCTGGGGAGCAGCAAACAACCTCCCCATGAGGGTATTCATGCCCATACATTGTGTTGTCAGATGGTTGGAGAGGCAAGTGGGCTGCTACAGCCCTGAAGGGAGAGGTCTGGATGAAGCAGGAGCCTTTCCTAGCTCCTGCAGGAGATGCAGCCATCTCTCACTCCCATCTGTGGTGACAAAACTAATTTCTGCCTACACCACACAGAAATACCACCTATGGAAGAACCATCTAGCTTTAAATCCTCAAAGAAACAATCAAAGGACCCAAAACCATTCAGGAATGTATGTATATGAATATGTATATGAACAGGCACAGATGAGACTGTTCTTGCTTTCATATCATCAGTCCCTTTATTTCCAGGAAGAGCTGTATACTATCAGATTTCCTGAGTTTTATGCCTTTTCTTAGAATTCCAGCTCATGGCAGAGAGATCCTAAAAACTCCCTAGGAAAGTGTTACTAAAAGTTTTCAGTTTTATTCAGTTATAGTTATGGTTTCTCCCACACATCCCAATTTTGTATGCTTGTGATTTGCAAAGTTTGTCTTTCATTTTTAAGTTAGATTAATGATGTTCAATTGCACAAGACTGTCCATACAACAAAGACTAAGTGACACAAAGGATCAGAAAATGGAAGCAGCTAACCAGTCTACAACACAAGTTTGGATGTAACTTTCTTACTAAATTCTACTGCTCTCTTCCTTGAAATTGAATTAAGAAAAAGGAAATATGTATTTCAATCGCAGACATAACATTGAAGATGTCAAGAAACCTACTTTCATTAACAAAAGAACTTCATGACTTAGCAGCTGCAACTGTCAAAAAAAGTACATGTCTGTCTTCATTTTTTCTTGGTCTAGAGAGGTTAATGCTTCCTTCTGAAACCATACACTGTCTTACAGTATGCTAGTAGGACTAAATTTATAACTGGGAAACACAAACAACAACCTCACAAGCAAACGGAAGTCAGCAGAAAGGAATAGTATATTAATACAGTCTAGTGAACATACCTTTCTCTAAAAAATACTTTACTTGTAGTATAAATTGCTGTTTGATAAAGTTTCAGTAGGACCAGAGCTGTGACCACCATTAATTTTTTCATATTAATAAAAGCTCTCAAAATTTTTCTGTCAAGAGCACACCTTTTCAGCTTGTCTCATCTGTTTTTGAGAATTAGGGGAAGCTCAACAGGTTCCTTGCATAAAAGATGGAGCAAAACACACACTTCAAGAGATTAAAATTTAATTCTTAGCATTTTTTGGCAACAAATGAAACATATTTGTCATGTACCTCTGTACATGTCAGTCAATTTAAAAGAAGGTACAATAATATATGTAAAAAAGGTGTTCCAGTAGTAGAGAACTGCATTAGACTTTACATAGAGCATGTGCTAAGAGTTTAGCAGATCTTTCTAAAATATTATTCCTCCTTAACATTACAGTGAGCAGAATATCACCTCAATCTGACAAAAATTTGGGGGGTTATCTATGATAGTCTGCAGAAGAGCATTACTGAAACATCAGAAGACGAATAGTCATCCTTCCTCCATCATGAAACTCTCTTGAGTAAATAAGGGGTAAACACAAGAGAACTGGGAGACAGATTATTGCAGTTTAAACATGCTGTTCCCATGATAAAAAAGAAGGGGTTCCTTCTTTTTAAAATCAGATAAATATAAAGTCTACTCTTCAAGGTTGCAGAGAAGCTTTCTAAGAAAGAACAAAACACACTAAGGTCTTAAATACCAAAAGACAATATACAACAATGGCTAAACCCACCTGATTTTGAGTAGCTGGATTGGTAATTCCAGAAAGACTACTTCAAGGTATGCATAATAGATAGGCGAAATTATAGCACTTGCCCTGTGTGAGCACTGGCTTAGCAGAACACTGGTGGTTATATTACCTGTTTTAAGCATAGCTACAAGAAAACATGGTATGTGGGGAGACTCTAGCACTGCAAGCAGTTATTCCCCCCTGATTATGGCAGAAACAAGGTGTCTATGCTAGCGGATAACATGCATCTGAATGTATATATGAAAAATACCTCTATAACATGGGAAATATTTTGCATAGCGTGGAAATGATGACCCATGTTCTCTAGAAGAAAGGGTTTTTTCCTCACTGGACAGAATGTCTCCTGAAAATACATTGCAGTGCTGTTCAAAGCACCCCAAAATAGACACGACTTTGTCTTTGCTTCTGGTTGCATCTGTTCGCAGATGTAGAACTGTCACCTTTTAACCATCTTTGAGGCAACGGCCTATGGATACCAAAGTGTGAAATCCACCTTGTCCCACACATTTTACTACCAACTAAGTATGTGCTTCAACATTCTTGTTTTATCTCAGTGAGATGTGAACTTCAGTGACAGGCTAGGACCATATAAAAGCCATAAACACACTGGTTTTCTCTTCATCATGCCCTTTCCCCCTTCTTATACCTCCATCCTCTGAAAACTAAAGGCACGGAAGTGGAAGAAAAATATTGTTAACATAAATTACTGTTTAAGGGAAAAGTAAAGAAAGGCAAGGGAATGAAATATTCACTGATTCATACAGCGAAGAGATATCAGACAGAGCACTATATTTACCTAATCAGATGAGCATTAATTGTGCTTGTATGACTGAGCCAGAATGGCAGTTACCTTCAAGCAGCATCAAGAAACACACTTTGTCATATGGCAAATTTACTCTTTTCCAGATGTTAAAATGGAAACCTCTTTACAACATCTTTAAACATGTATAACTTTCACTTTGCACATTAAAGGCAGTTTTAATGCAGCATTCCATCTGGTGTATTCATACTAAAATCATACTTGTCTAAACATAACAGTTTTGGCTGGTGCCTCAGTATCATTTTGTCCTGTTAAGAAGCTTATATGTTCCTGTTCATCTGCCATGATCCAAAATACCTGCCACACACTTTTCTCATTCTCTTGGTCATATTTTTTCCATGAATGAACTCGCCAATACATTTCAAGGTGATGTTTTGTTTTTAAATCACAAGCATAAAATTGTTTTAAATTTCCCACATCTCCCTTTACATACACAGAGGTTTTCTTTACTCCCTCTTCTCATATATATAATTTGGCAGTTGAGGGAGGGGAGTGTTTGTTTGGGTTTTTTTTTGGTTGGCTGGTTGGCTTTTACTTTTCCCAGGCATCTGTTGTGGTTTTACTAAAAGTGCTAAACATTTAGGTAAATTGTGGAGCAGATCATTAATAGTCTTACAAGCTTACTTGTACAAGAAAAAAAAAGTAACCTGACATAAACTAAATAATATCAGAAGACCTAAAAAAAGCATTTTTCTAATGAAAGAAAGGTGTATGTGCTCATGTACTCGCAGAGAAGTATTTTCTTCATACCAGTTTGCCCTTTCAACAGCAAGCAATGCTTTGTTTTGATTTTTGCAGCTGAGTGAACTGTACTAATAGCTTCTGCCAAAACAGAAAGCTCAGGGGAGGAACTGAAGTTCTAATTAATATAATCATAATTAATTGGTACTTTATACGTTTAGGGATTATAACAGGTCATTATATTTGATTAAAGACAGAGGAGAATACAAAGGTTTTAATTAAGCTTTCAAATTTCCTGGTGAAAAACCTAAGTTTTAATGCTTTACAATTTAGGATAACCATATAATATCTGTGTGTTACAATTAAAAGAGGGATCAGTGGAGTGGAAAAAGTTCTTAATTACATCTTCATGAAATAAAGCCAAGTGACAAAGTAGTTGTTGCTGCTTATTATATATAGTTACTTGGCTGTATTGAATTAATTTCTTAGCACTCTGCTTTTCACACCCTGGTTTATAGGTCTCTGGTGATCCAGAAGCTCAAAGCTAATGGTCTACAGGACCAGATCTCATTTAAGTGTTTTTAATTAAAAACTCAACAGAAATAGGCACAATCCTCCACAAAAAAAAGCCAATGGGTAAACAGTGGCCCATTGGTACAAAACCCATAGGCACTACTGTCCCAGCATGATGTCAAAAGGTTCCACGAAACAATAAATACCACTACAAATTTCACCTGGTAGACTGGCATCAGGATCTTAGTCACTTGAATTTTAAGGAAGGATTGGGCTGTATAGCAGATATCTAGGAACTGCTTTTCCAAACCACCTTAATAATAGTAACACACAATTGTTTCTTGTGCACTAGACTAGCGGTTGGATAATGTCAGTGCCTCTTCAGGCCCAGTGGAAGATGGGATTGGTAACAAGGCAGGCATGCATGAGAAGTTGTGCTCCTCATTATTGGCCACTACGAAAAACCTCATGAGACTAAGGATGCTCACTCATAGCAAGACCCTGTCCTTCAAGGTAGGCGGCAAGCACACCAACTTTCAGTCAGAGAAATGAATCAACAACCAGCAAGCTACAGCTGTCCATTCATCATAAAATTTTGAAAGTAATCAGATTATACCAAAGAGATGTAGGGCATTACTTTTAAAGCAGCCTCCAGTTTGCCCACATAGGTATAAAACAGAAAAGTTCTTGCTCATCCATTTACTAAATCCATCTCAGATGACTGGCTATAAAAACATTTTGTCTGCAGTGTTCATGTACCTTTACCTTGCTGTCACATCCAGGGAAAACCCTTAACAAACTCCCCCTCATTCACAGAGATCCATAACAACAACTTCCTTCTTTTAGAAGTCTACAAAAAGACAGAATTATCACTGGAACAGACAGTAAAGATGCAGTCCACTTTCCTATGAATAGCTAGAACAAGGGTAAATTGAGTAACTCAGGAGCTGTGACTTTCTACACTAGTTTTTAAACTTCTTTTTTGCCACTTAAAAATAATCCAATGCACTTCCAAAACCGACAAAAACAAAAGTGCCTTCTGAACATCACTGTAACTCTGCAGTCCTGCAATTCAGCTCCCTATCACTCAATTAAAATCTGTCTTTAGATTTAAAAACAGTTTGAGTTTTCTTCCTTAAATTTCTAGGCAATGAAGTACCAAGTGCTAAACTGTTCTACTGATCCTTTGAGCAGTAAGAGTCTTATTACCAGCCGAAACAAGGAGATAAATCCTACCATCAGAAGTGTATTCAAGAGTATTTATAGCCACAGACTTTGCAATTAGCTATGCTTATCCCAAAGAATTAATCAACATGTGTTAATTCATCTGTGGAAGGCTGATGTTGCAGTAGCTCTTCAACAGATTAGGAAAATGGAAACCAGAGCCCCTTATCCAGTTTGGTCACTCCTCTTGAGAACTGTGCATCTGTGAATCTATACTTGAGTTGATTTGTTGAAGTCAATCATGGCATTTTGCAGGTACCTATTCCAAACTTCAGGCTGCAGTCACACCATTCTCTACCCTCTCATCCCAAAGCAATAACAACATTAGCAGAAACTGCCAGCAGCATCTTCTTGAGAAAATACTATGGCTAAGTCCCAGATGGGCTGAAAGAAGGTTCCTAACACAATTTTGCTCTAGTGGCTTTAGGACTTCCAACAGGAGGACAAAGGGAGTTTTGGTGGCAGTGGCACACCAGGAAACCAAGTCGGGTCTTGTTAGAGATAAGCTTGTTCTTTGTCCGATCAGCAGTGAGTACAGAAGTTGGGAAGTGTTGGTATACCTTCTGTCTCAGCTACATCTTCCCACATTCAACTGGAACAATATGGCAAGCATCTCCAGGAACTTCAGGAACACTCCTTGCACCTCATATGGCACAGACTGGACTTGTGAGATTGGGAATAAACAGGTTATTTTAAACTTGAATTTTAGGGCATGAAGTAGCTGCTCATAAACGTGTGCACATAATACATCCACTATTTTTTATCTGTAAGTCCCTGTCTTTAGGAAGGATCAGCTTTTCCAACCCTAGGAACAATTGTCAGAGTCTGTTTTTCCTTGTTATACCAAAATCCTTAATTATTAATGAAAAAGGATTTTTTTTTTCCTTTCTTTGCTGATTATCCAATCATCTCCAATATATTTTAAGGTTTAAGAAAACATCTTAACATTTAGGTAAGACCAACATAATATAGCACATTTTCACAAATCAAGAGTTGCCTACATGTTGTTCTAGTAAGCACTTTATTTGAAATTTTGTTAATAGCTCGACATCTGTACTTTACCATGTCATTGCTACTGACAAATAACAAGGAAAGGAACACCCAAAGATGCTCCAACAATCTTAAGAGAAAAAAAAGAGAAAAGAAAATAATCCCCCACACACACTTTCTGCTTTGCTCTTCAATGACTGAATCAGCTTTTGTAGATGTACAGCAATTGCTTGCATATTGCAAACACAGGAGCCAATGAAAATGTCTATTTGGATACATCATAAATCAGCTAAAAGAATCATAACAGAAAGACAGGACTTTTTAGTACAAATTGCAAAAATTTCAAGAAATGAGCATTGTACCACGCTGAGTATCAGAACCTTAGTTTGCTCTCCCTTCCCAACAGACAATGGCAAGGGAACAGTTAAAACCCAGGACTGCTACTTTTAGCCTGGTATTTCAGCCATTAGAATATGTTCTCTACTAATCTCCTTTTTGTTCCTAAATAGTTTTTTTTTCAATAGTGTTGATTGCTCCAAGGTTCCTATCTGCAGAACTCTAATGAAACTACAAGAAGTATTTAAGCTTAAGGTTGAATTATCAAGTATTTTCAGGATATAGAAAGCAGGAAACTGCACCACATTATGTAATACAGCCATTATATACTGCCATAATAAATATTTAGAAATTCCAAGACTCTCTAAAGAAGCCATTCGTGCACAGTATCAGCATTCATCCCTTCAGGGTGTAACATGCAGACTGCTTCTCCACAGGGAGTTTTATCTTATTTCATTTTTGTACTGCATTCCACCTCTATGTCGCCAACCAAATTGTTTCCTGTTTTATTGTACAGAAGACCAAGAAAATGTTTAGTAGTCACTATCTGCTTTTAATGCATACTGATGAAATTACCTAAGATATCTACTATATCTGCTGTTATTTAACTGTAGGAAGTCAACAGGGTCAAAAAAGGTGCAAAATACTGTATTTTTACATCTAAATTTTATACCTAATATTTAAAAACATTTTAGCATTTCAGCATCTATTAGAATTGCTTAATTTTCATTGTAAAAACTTCACATTTATGTTTGCATGGGTATCAAATGCTTTGCTCACTAAAAAGGGGCAATGTCCCTTAATTCAGAAGGTACCTTTTCATTTCATTTTTCAAGAACAGGATTGCAGCCTTGGCTATAATGTAACAATACATTACTATTATGAATGCTGGCACAATCTTCCTATTTGGAACGGGGATTGTTTCTCTAACTGGATATCATAAAGAGCAAGTTAGGAATTTCTAAAATAAATTTATACAAAAATAATTAAAAAAAATAATTCTTTATTCTCACTTACAAGATGCCAAATCTGAAACAAAAGTGTACTAAAAAAACCACTAAGTTTAATTATGATAAACTGAGTTACAGAGGCTTCCCACGTCCTAATACAGTTCACTAGACCAACCAAAGTGCAATGTATTAACTAATGAAATTTGCAATATCAATGTTATATAAAACCAATGACCAACAAAACCTTAATGGCAGTAACCTGTGCTTTTGATATGTATGATTCACAAGTAGCCAAATAATTGAAATGTGAACCTGTAACTCAATGTCATATTAGTTAGCATGTTACTCAAAGGTGCAATGGAAATGACAGCCTCTGTGAAAAGAAGCCTTAAACAAGCTCATGCCTACTCTGCATTGGAGATGTCTACAGCAAAAGTTTTATTTTTATGTCTATGATACTGAGAAGAGTAACTACCATCCTGACTGCTTGAATTCACAGTTACTATCAGTACACTAAACAAAACAATGTCCCCATCTAATAAAACAACTAGTGTTTTGGTTTCTATTCAGCGAGAGACATATACCAGTTCTCTTACTGACACTACAGTGAGAGGAGGAGGGAGAAGCCATCCTTCCCTCCCTCTGTCAAAGGACCAGGCTCTGGCTATGATCAGAAATACACCAAGCGGAACACTGATCTAACCAGATACAAAAAGTACTGTATGCACCTGTGACACCAATCAAGATGTACCTTATTGTCTCAGGGAAAAAAACCCAAACACCTCAAGATAGAATTTGGAGCAATACAAAAAATTCAGTTATTTTTTTGAAGAACAACCCCCAAAACACCAGCAATCCCCATGAGCTTGGGGTACAGCCACATCAGGACTGGAACATACTACTAATAGTGTCTGACGCAGTAAAAACACTTATCACGTTGCAAAGTCTGAATTATTCCCACAGAACATAACACTTGAAAAGCCTGAAGCATTTATTTTTCCAGAGCAGTTTTATAAACACAACCTAGTCATTAGAATATGCAAGTATACTTTCTAAAGTGACCCATGCAATACCTATTAAGACTAAATGGCTGTAACACACACATTCTGGCAGGGTAGCATATGCACTCCTGAGACCAGCCCACCTTTGAACCTCTTCACTGTAGCTCATGCTTTGAAGTAGGAAACCATGGATGGAAGTTGTTGCTTTCTTCACTTCACGTACAAGATGAAAGGTCCTTACAAAATGCACGACGGATGCCACAACGACAGATCTTACATGAAAGACAGCAAGTAACACAGAAGAGCTACATCTCTCGTCACACGGAACTTCCTATCTATGCTAGCTGCACTGCCCAAAAGGACAACGCAACACACTATCCCACCTTGTTAACACAGTTAAATGCTGCTGGTTTTCACTACAAAATAAGCCATTTCTTAAGAGACCGATGGATACTCTGCTCTGAGTGAGTTTGTTTTCATGAGCTAGCTCCAGCGAGCAGCAACATCTTAGCTACAGATACGCTGCAACAAGCCTGAGAAGTGCGAGTCTAGGGAGGAGGGATTTGAAATAAGTTAGACATGTAGATGAGAGGAGGAATATTATTATGCACAAAGACACTCCTGGACAGGGGTAAAAGAGTAGAAAAGCAGTTTGCACCCCCTCCCCTGTCAACTGCTCAGTAAAGATCTTATGTCATTGCATGTGAAGGAGGATGCTGATTAGTAGGTGATGAAACAGCCTGACGGCAAGTAAACAATTTACACTCAACTTTGTTTTCAGCTTTCAGAAACATACTGTAACATTTTTTTTCTTAAATTAAAAATGTTACAATTTATAGGCAAAGAACAAAGAACCCTGAGCCCGGGGGTGGGGGGAGGGGGTAAGCAACTCTAGATACAATGCAGTAGGCCTTTCCATTTACAGATTTTAAAATCAAGTTAAAGACAAAACCTTAAAACGAATTTGAAGACAAAACAAAAGTTAAAGACAAAACAAGAATATTAACTTTACATTTAGCTTCTTATTAAAAAAGAAAAAAACCCACAGAACAAAGCAAACCAAACAATCAACCAAAAAAACGCAAAAACCAAAATCAAAACCAACCAACCAACCAAAAAACAACAAAAGAAAAATACCATTCCTATATCACTCCACAGGAGGTTGTTTTTTTCTGTTTTGGTTTGTTTTAAATAGAAAGCCAAAATCATAGTGGTATTGCAACAAGTAGACTGTTTTAAAAGCTGTAGAAGGAGTTGAAGTAAGTTTGCTTGTGTAGCAACACCAGTTGCACAAAAGTTTCTGCATGCTTAGGATCTTCCTCTTCCGAGCAACACCTGAGAAACACAGAGAAAAAAATAATTCCACAGTCTTCTGTAACACTAACCATGCATGCTAAAAAAAAATGATTCCTCTGTGGCATTTAGAGTATTCACCTAAATCTGGAGTATTTGAAGATGATTCCACTTATTGCAGAGGGGTCGGACTAGATGACCTTTAAAGGTCCATTCCAACCCAAGTCACCCTGATACTATGATTTTATTTAATATACAACCATTAGCATCTTCACAGCTTCCTTTCCCTGCTCATATTTACATTCATACATACTAATACGACTGAACATTCCTGATCAGGAGACTACAAGAACCTTCAGCCGACTTTTAATTAGGTTTGACAGAGATGTATGTATTTTTTCATTTTAAAAATTGAATTTATTTCAAGAATTTAATTCCTAAAGTTTCATGGAGAATATTTGTCTTCCTGGAACAAATACCATATCCTAGGATCTGTCTCTTCCTAAGTACTGTCCCTCTGCACTGATGATCTATGGGCACACAGCTCTCATGGAGTTCATCCCATGAAAGGTGGGGTTCATATCTTCAGCACCTGGGATGAAGCCCAGATGTGCCTTTAGCAAACAACACAAATATTCTCAGAGTTGACTTGGCAAAAAGGGGAATATCTAGCTCAGGGTGAAGACACTCTTCAAATAACTGTGAAAATTATGCCAGCTTCAGCTTTTGCATGCTCTGTGGTTGTGCAGTTATAATGAGATGAGGTCACGAATCACTGTGACAGAGTATAGGCCTATAACTTGCTGCAGAGTTTTCTGATGAAACTGACGCTATTTTTTTTAAACATCCTGACAGAGGGCAAACACCCTGAAAAAGTATTTTCCATTCTCCACTGTCTTTCAACTATACTGCTTCTGCCAACTTTTTTATCTGAAAGTTCATTTTGATGGACAAACCTGCAATATGGTGCTGTTTACATTTGCCCATTTTATTTGGTAGGGGTTTTGTTGGGGGGTTTTGTTGTTGTTTTGGATTGGTTTCTTTTCCTTTTTTTCTTTTTTGGTGTGAGGGTTACTATTTTTACCTGAACTATCTCACTGGTATCTGCAGTTATATTCAGATGGATGCCAAAGACAGAAATCTAAGCTATGAACTACTCTGCATATCAATACATATGGCAGTTAGAATACTGCTTTGTTTTCAAAAAGACTGACACAAAACATTAACCACAATGACTCTCCATTTACATTATAAATTTTAAATCACCTTGCTGGCAACAGAATTATTTAGTAATCAGGCATATCAAGGAAAAGATATAGAATGGGGGTTTGTGCATGAAACCACCACTCAGAAAGCACTATCCATACACTGGGTCTTGTTTTGATGCTCGCAGGGCACTTATGATTTTTTAATTTTAAAAGAGGTAACGTTCAGATACCCACTTTTAGTCCTAAAAGTGAGATAACTGAATGTTTTCCTGACTTGCTCTGAGAGTAGGGAGTATGTAGAACATCAGTTTCTCTGTCAAAGTAGAAGCGTGCCTCTGGCGGATCAAACAATCACAGAATGCTTTGGGTTGGAAGAGATCTTATAGATCATCTAGCTCCAAACATCCCCCCATCCACTATGGACAAGGATAATGATGTTCTTTCCAAAATTTCATCCTATTAGTATCATATTGTTTAACATGCAAATAGGTGGCTTCTCTCCCATGCGTATCCCATATTCCCCTTCCCACTAAGGAATTCAGATCTGCAAAGCTATCCAGAAACAAGAGTAGGCTGCTAGAGATTACTGAGCTTTCAGTATCTGTATATTTCGTATTTTTACATCTTATTATTGTTGTAGATAGTTCTATCCACTAGCTCCCCTGGGATAGGTTTGGCCTATTTTTCAAGAGCAACTTGAAGATTAGGAGGTGGGAACAGATGGTTTTAATCAAGGCCTTTTAAATCAGCTCCAAAGTATAATATTTTCACATACTCCCCATGCTTACCACCCATCTAAAAAATCAAAAGAACAAAAATCAAAAAGTGACAGAAAGGGAGAAAAAAAGATGAAACAGACTTTTGTATTTTAACTTGGTAAGTTTTAGTAAGTAATAAAGCACCCAATCTACTACACTCGTACTACTGTCATTACATTTAGCACATGACATGGCAAATACTTGAAATCTTTATCATTATTAATATGCAGAAAATACCTTTGATGGTATTTCAAGTAATTAATCTGTGCCACACATTGCAACTAAGTGTTATAACAATGAAGTTCAACATGCATGAAATGTGGTATCTAATAATAACAATTTAATAAACAGTTAAAAGAGCAGGCTTTTCTGTTATGTTATCTCTTAATAATTTCATGTGTCTTTTGTATGGCAGTTTCTCACACAGTGCTACAAAACAACAAGCCAGGGAAAAGAAAAAAATGTAGAAGTTAGGAGACAAAATACATCCAATTAATAGTCACAAACACAGTACAGATAGTGTAGTCTTCAGATTTCATTGCCCGTCAGGCAAGTAATTTCTCATTTTAAACATAGCATTTTAAAAATAATTACTGTATGTTTCCATATTAAGAGAAATAGACTAACTAGAAACCTGAGTGAGAATTACCATTTTATGAAGATACTTAAAATCAGAGTCATTGATGAAAATAACTGCCTATTGCCCTCTCATTTTCAATCACAGTTTCTAAAGCAAAGGTTTTTAAAATTGGCTGTAGTTATGTGACAGGATGGTCAAATACAGTAATACACGTACTAATTAAAATGTCTTTAAAGGAAAGAAAATGGACAAGCAACCACAGACTGACTGTGATAAAAAAAAATCTGGACAGTTAAGTTAACCCTTATTTATAGGTTTTGCTTACAAAACCCAACATCTGTGCTTAAGATTTTAAAAGGAACGCATCTGCACTTACAACAAACATTTTTAACAACAGTTTTACAATGTAATGACAAAAATGATATCTTAAATGAGCAGATTTAATTTCAGTGAGTATATGGTTTCTAATCAGGTTGAACAGATTGTTTCTTGTAGGCTGATCTAAAGGAAGAAAAAAGAATTTGCACTAATTCATGAAAATCAAGAACCTACATGAATCACCACCAATGTTGTGCAAACACCAGTCTAATCAAAGAAGAAAAACTATGTTAGAAAGCTTGGTCTGAAGCAAGGTGTCTAACTGTGTATTAGTCGAAGTGAATTAAATATATATTTCCACTTAACTGCTTCATTTAAACCATGGTCTGACATTAAAGCATGATAGTGCTGTCCAGAAGAGGTGTTATAACCACAGCAGAGGCCACTTAGAGTTTAGAAGATGCACGGAGAAGTATCCTCTGTGTTGTAGATCTTGTCACATACAGACTACAGCAGGTAAAGATTAACACACAAACAAACTGAAGGGCACCTGAGCAAAGGTCTAGTGACAGCCAAGTTTATGCACATCCACGTGCACTTTGGGATGTTCTTTTCAAACTCATAAGCGTATGAATGAAAGCTACTTCAAAAAGTTTTAAAATTATTTGTGACATTTTTATTCATAACATTTTATGACACTACAGAAAAAGTTCCTCTTCAATATTAAAGACAGAGTGTTCATCCTTCCTCACCCCACATAAAACCAAAAGTGCCTGCCTACATTAAAAAAAAAAAAAAAATCCAACCATAAATTAAAGTTTAAGCTACATTTAATTAAGGTTCAATTGCTTCCTTGCCTTGAAATGTAATAACATTTTCAATACATTGTTCTTGAGACCTTTAAATCTTCAAATTATTTACACTCCATGGCATTAGAAAGCCACATTTCACTTTGTTAACAGTGCAGTTTGTGAACATGTTAACATCTAACAGTAAATATGCATATGTAACATGTCATTAAGAAAGATACCCCTCCTATAAAAATATTAACATTTGCTTACAAAAGCAAAGTCAACTTTAATCTATACTTGCTGACAGAGAGGATAATATATTGCAGGCAATTCTGTTTTATCCATGGGTCTCACTATATTAAACTTTCTTTTACTCCCCCTCTCCCCTAGTCTTTTGTTTTGTTTTAAAGCAAACCAGTCATGGGATTAAAAATATTTCAGCTTTATTAAGGAAACCACTGAATCAATGGAAAAATTGCCCTGTGAATAAGGACAGGTTTTCACACTAGATAGCGTTACATGGGTTTTTCAACCATTAAATTGCAACACTATTACTTTTCCTAGATTACTAAATCTACACTGATACTATCATAAATAACTTCTATTGATCAGTTGCATGTCATTATTGGGAAATTTTGTCTTCAATATGACTTCATGCTAATCTTCAGAATTTAATTATTTATTTTAAGTTGAAGCATTGGACAGAAAGTTCAAATAATTTCCTTTGATTTATTTAATATAAATAAAGAATACCCTACACTAATATTTATAGAGGAATTCTAGTTCAGTACCTTAACCACAAATGTAAGGTAACGAATTACAAGTAATAAACTACTTACACAATTTAAACACAGTTAACAGTTATGTGATTTTCCAAAAACTACCCAAAGTTTGTGTTCAACTGACTTGTGTGATATTTTTTTAAATCTTAATTAGCATTCAGTGTCTACAGTCCAAATTTCTAATGCATATTTCTTATCACTATAGACTATTTAATAAAAATAATACAGTAACAAATATAGTAGCACTATAAAATGCAATTACTCACTTGAATTTGCAACGTTCAGTAATGATATATCTAAATGTGTCAAAATGAAAATCCGCAATGCCTAGAAATACTGAGAGCTGAACAAAATCAAAGTGTTAAAGTATAGTAACAAAATCTGAAAGCATGAAATACTCCCAAGGACTGTAAAGAATCTCTGCCAGTGACATGAGTGGCCTTCAGATCACACCTCATGACAAGTCAATCAGTCCCATTTTCTTTCATTAAAGTATTGCAATCAGTTTCAGGAATATCTAGCACGTGAAAAAAATCAATTCAACCTGAAGTGTTTTACAGAATTTCTTGCATAGTACTTTTGAAAATAATTCTCATTTATCAGCTATTTACATACTAAATTGTTACAATTAAGTTGTAACTTTTGAAATCTGCGGGAAGAATTATATAACATTCTATTTCAGATAAAACTTGCAACGACTGCTACTATAATTAAGTTTAGACATGGAAGAGATTACAGTATAGATCAGTATCATAATTAATTTGCATTTTACATTACCCTTTACTCAATGTACATTTAAATCAATTTTTTCAGTGCAATTGGTACTTTAGATAATGTAAGTTTAGTAAAGTAACTGAATCTTTTACTAGCTCCAAAGACTCAGGTATGCTGAATGTATGCAATGTTTTCAGGAGCATTTCTTAGAGCTTTGCAATTAAATTTTACTGCCCAGCTAGCTAAACACATAGGTGGCATATGCCCTGTAATTAAAATACATCATTTCTGGAGGATGTTCTTTGCCACAGTGGAGTTTTAGAAAAAAGTCAAAGGAAAAATATTACACCAATATAAAATTAGAAAAGCTCCACAGAACTCAGAGCTTGTTACACAAACACACTCAGAGAGCTTAAAAAAATGCAAGACTATTAAGCATATTAAATGCTTTAAAGCAATGCTTAAAACTTCTAGCATCCTTTAATTTGTTTTTACATCCTTGTTTGATGCTGTAGGCTTTGTTCTGATGCTATGCCAGTGAAATTGCATCACCATGAAGCAATATTATGCAAGAACGTCTGGCTAAAATTAAAATGCTATTTCTCAGCACCACATACTTACAGGAAAAATGCAGTTCAGGCATTCACAGTGCAATTATGCAAGCCAATGTATTTGGTAAATGTATTTGGTAAATACTTACTGAAAAAAAAAACGGTAATGGAAAGCTAGTACGGATAGCTGTATAGGAGGATAAACACCAGACTACTCCCTTCTGTTGCACTAGTTACTCCTTTGGAGACCAAGTCTATCACCAAAGATGCTTGATACATCTCCACTTCAAAAGAGTCAGAGCAATAAAAACTAACAGAAGTTGAGGAGTTGGTAATGTAATGGCAGACAGTACTGTTTTGGTTTTTTTTTAGTTAAGTTTGTCCCAAACAATCAGCTGTTATGTAAAACATACCCAGCCTCTGCAAAACAAGTTGCATGTTAGAGCACCAACACTGATAAAGATGTTCTCTCTATCCAGATCTAAGCATTTTGTACAAGCAGGGCAATATTACAACTAGGAACAAGCTAGGAACAAGCAGTTCCTATGTTACAGCTCTTCATTGTCTCTGAAATAGAGAAATTTCCTGAATAACTGTTTTCTGCCTGCTAAAATGTAACACAACATCATCACAGTAAGATTAAACTGCAGCAAACCTATTTAAACCAATCTGAATCCTAATTAAAATAGATTATCAATAAATACCACATGAACACTGTTTACAAAGTAAACAATCATCTCATTCACAGGAGACACTCAGTTAAGATACAATATTCTATATAGATTCCCTCAAGATCATTGCCATAAACCCAAAAATGAACACATCAAGAAACCCCAAACATCCCAAAATGACAACTTAGATTTTTTTCCTGATATATAACTATATTTTTAAATATAGTGAAGTTAAATAACTATGTCTATTCCCAACATCCAAAAAATTTTATTGAAGTAGCAAAATGAAGTAGCAACAAAAAAAAAAAGAAAAAAATGTTTCTTTACATTTCATATTCAATTTCTAAAATGTTCAAGGAAAAATAAAAAATTGTGTCCATGGACTATTGTAACAGTGTAATTAATCCCTGTTCTGTCACTCCTGACCACACAGCAATTCTAAATCATACATTCTGTGAGGTTAAACGTACACGTTTCACTGCAACAGTTCTTCCACAGAAATGTTTTGTGTACTTTATTTCAATGCTGCTTTACGCACTAAGAAGATAAGAAAAAACATTTTTTACCACAGAAAATCTTTATTTCTCTTGTTTTGCGTGCCTGAGAAGCTTTTTAAGTTCACTTCTTCCACAGATGAGGAAGTCGAGAGAATATACATATATTTTTAAAGCTGCATAAACCACAAAGCCAAACCTACACAGAACAAAGAACAAATCTAGCATTACTCAGCAAGAAGACCAGAAACATGCACGCACACATACACCCTGACAGTTCTAATAAAACTAAAGGAAAAAAAAAGAAATACTGCTTTGTTATGCAAATACACCATTTCAAAATTGAGAAAATTAAATGATGTCATTCAAGCTAATATCCTTACCTCAATGGAAAAGAGGCAAGAGACAACAACAACCCTCCCTCCCCAGCAACCCCCTTGCAAACATTTCTATGAGGTCTGGCTTCAATAGTAGTCTGTAGTATTTAGCCTCAAGTAGAATTACCAAGAGAGTTTTGGAACTGCTTATTTTAAGAAGTCTGCATTTGTTCTGCCAACCTAATTTATCTGGACAATCAGTGAAATGCATGTATTATTGCGTAGTCACAGACTTTTCATAGCTTCCATTTTTAGTGTTTAGAACAGCAACTGAGTAAATGGTTTATAAAAATATAAAAACACAGTCATGTTATTTCTTCCAAGAATTTTAATACGCCTCCATGGAAGCGTGTTCAGATGTACAACAAAAAAAATAAATATATAACAAACTAATGTGATACTTAGCAAAGGAAAAAAAGTCTTAAAATAGTTTTATATTATTACTCATCCAACGAATCGCAGGTATTTCTTTCATTAAATAGCAGTGTTTTACCAGCGTTCAAATAGCAGATGTTGTATATAATTGTTATATCCAGATTTTTCCTAGAACTGCTACTTTAAGACATGAAATAGTAATTAAATAAATAAATAAACAACCCCAAACACACACAGATACACTCATCCTTTTGCATGAGCAATAATTTAACCACAATGAAAAAGCTCCAAAAGTCAGAGCTATTATATTAATGCTTTCCACAGTGTATGATGAACAATACTGAAAATCACCTATACCCTTGCAGACCTGCATTACCCTCCAATCTCAGTAATCTGTAGCATCTAGCACCAGTTGCAACACTTCAAAGTGAATCATACATGCTTTTCTTTAAACCTGTAAGAAACAAATTACACGGTGGTTTGTGTTTCTTACTAGCTTGATGAGAGGGTGGATGGATCACTAAAACACCCAATCTGAGAAAAAGAAACATTATCTGAGAAACAAGTTGTTATCTCAACAGAGAGCTGCCAGTTATCCCCAAGTTGCTGCAATAATTTTTCAGGCAGCCAGGTTAAAAAGAAAGTAAACCCTTAATGAGGTCTATCATAAATAAAAACAGTAAAGCTAATGCTCAGCCAGGATGGTTGCACTCAGAGCTGTAAGAGAAATAAAATATATTGCAAATTTAAGACAGCATCTCACTTTGACTCTTCCAGCCTTGACGTAATTTCTAGATAGTCACACTATACAACTAATAATAATTTCCCAACTTCTTTTCTACCTTTCTTCTATAATATCTTAAAATCTGAGAGCTTGAGCAATCATTGACATCAAAGCCTTTAATTCCACCTTTTATTTCAAGATCATCCCACTACAAAACTTTAGATGCAGATGAGCATACAACAAAATATGTTAATGTCTACAATGACTGCAGCTATTTTGCAGCCATTAATTTTGTACTTAATAAATACCAAGCCAAACCTTGTACTAGTTTTATTAATCAAACACTTCTAGAGACAGATCTGCAGCTTGACCCAGTTTAATAGCAAACCTAATTTTGGGGATCAGAGCAGAACAGACTGCAGCTCTTTTTCTAAAAATGCTGACATTTAAGTAAACCTTACCAAAGAATGCTTGCCTGATTGAGGACTGACATTTCCTTTCTCTAACTCGCTTAACTGAAAAACAGGCTTTCTGGCCAACTCCTACAGTACCCCAAGGCAGCTGTATATCACTTTCAGTTGCAACTTGTGAATACTTTCTTTTTCTTTCTGTCTCTTTATTTTGACATGCATATTATGTTAGCTGATTTCAATCATGTTGCATGAGTGGATGACATACCTTAAAAGATTAAGTTTTGCCACCTGGGACTACTCCAGAAATTCAGCACTTTATAGCATCTCATACCCTTCTTCATCCTCTATGAGCCTGCATTATCAATAGTAGCTTTCTTCCCTATTTTATGCCTAACGACAAGTTAGGCTGCAGTTGTTACAAGTCAGCTTGAAGTGTCATTCCCCCCCTCATTCCCATTACAGGATGGAGCTGCTCCATTGTGTACAACACTCTGCTGCCATCTATTTGACACAAGAAATACAACGCTGAAAACACCGCAGCTGGGTTTGCCTTCCCTTTTCCCAGCTTTCTCTCCCCCTGCAGCAGCTGTTAGAAGAAAACTCTCAAGGAAGTTTCTGTCACTCCTCCCTGCTCATGCCCAGAAGCAGAAACCACTTCAGCAATTACTTTTGCACTAAAAAAAAAAAAAAAAAATAGCTACGACTACATCGGAGATTTGATTATTGCAAATGAAAGCAGAATGATACGATAAACTGCTCTTCTCTAAAAACGGAATCCAATTTAACAACGTTCTTCCTTTTATAGGCCAGCTTTAAAGCAATTCTTTTAAAAATTGCAATTTAATCATGTAGCCACAGATCTCATCGAGGGCATGATTTCAACAGGTATCCAGACTCAACTGGGGCCATGGCACTGAACGAACATGGATTCATCAGTTGTCCCCCTTCACTACAAAACACTTAAAATTCAGAAGTCAGTTAGGAAGTCACCTCACAGAGCCTTAAAGCAGAAACCACACACAAAGCACGAGATGAAGGAGGTAGTACTTTATCCGTCATCAGGGTCACAAAGATAAACACCACTTCATTCATCACAGCATTCAGCCTGCTTTGTATGTGACTGCACAACACAGGAACAGCAGCTGAAAAAAGTCCCTAGCTTGCATTTGTAAAACATCATGCAAGAGACACCCGTTGAAGTTGCAAAAAACTCTAAAGGAATCTATAATCTTCAGTTACAGATTCATGACAGCGTACATTCTGTTCTTTAATTACTAAGCCATATGGAAAAGTCCTGTTTCAGGGCTCAGTCTGGTCCTTTTCATGTCCCTGATTAAGTACTCTATTTTTTTTAATTTTTTTTTTTTTTATATGGCTGCTTTCCTGATACACTTAAATAACATATTTATAGAAATGTGCTTCAGCCTTTACCCTGGAAATGATCCATAAGAAAAAAACAGCAAAATGAAAGACTAAATAAAAGCAAAAATGTAGCACACAAACTATAAATAAGGTCACTGTGATCCAAAAAGCATATGAACTCCTGCGTATTTTTCTATAGAGTGGGAAAGAATACCCCAGCTCAGAGCAAGAGCACGGAAGAAAGGAGAGCCTCTGTTGAGGGAGGAAGGGGGAAGGTAAGGAGAAAATGAGAGATGAGGAATAGGAGGGCATGGAGGCAATCCCAACCTGCAGCAGTAGTTATGATAATTCTTCTGTAGTATTAAAATATACCCATAAACATAATGTCTTCATTTTCTCACTGGTATTGACATAAATAGTATTTGGTTTGGGAAGCAATTTGTTAATGCTTGTATTTGTTAATAAATACTAGTACCACTGAGGGCATTATTCCATTGCTCTTTTTATGTATTCATAACATTTGCAGCCATAATATATATAGTTAACTATTAAAGTTAATCTATTTAATAAAATTATTAGTTGCACTAAGTTCCTCACTAACACTTGGTTTTAAATCTATTTAGTCTGACAATATAAGCTGCAATTATAAAGACTGTATAAAATTGCCATAAATATTTAGTAGACCAAGTGAAGAGATATATATAATTCCAATTGCTAGCTATTACTGGAATTACCTTTCCTTCAAGGCCACACAGAATCTGTTTGAACAGGTACTGCACAGGTACTTGCCCCAAATAATTCAGTGGTAAAACTACCTAAAACCTGATTCTTTAAAAGGAATTAGATTACTTAAAGAGTTTAAAATACACACAGCATAACACCACATATAAGCATTTGAAAAAAAATCACTTGAGAGGCTTGTTCTGCCCTCTGGTGCACTCCATCCCACAAGGATGCAGCATCCTGCACAAAACCCAGGAAAGCACCCAAATAATTTCAACAATCTGAAGTTAAAGCAGTTAAAGAGTGTGTTGAACTAAATTAAGACAACTCAGCACCTTACAAAACCATACCCTGTGTAATACCAGCATGAGCAAAAGGAGTAAAACATTCTGCAGGACAGAAGGCGAGCCAGCTAGTTTTTATTCCTTTGTATTTACAGCAGACAGCCTAAATGCCCTGGCTAAGAACCAAGACCCCTATGCAAATACAGAATTTGCTGGTTAGCATAACGATTTTAGAGTGAGGTTGTGTTCACAAGGCTAGTGTTATGAGCTGGCATCACCAGTAAACAGATGACAGGAGACTGACAGTTAGCAAGCAGGCCACAGAGCATGGTACGACAGGCCCATGCTGGGGTCCTATGCTAATCAGCGGTACCCTAGGGCATCAGGTTCTATATTTATAGTCTTGTACCATAAATCAGGTTTGGAAACTCAGGTTTTGGTTAATAAATTGAGTAGCCATACATGCTAAATTAGAAGTAATTTGATATCATATTAAGACAAACAATATTCTATAAAGCGAAGCTACAAAATTCTCTAATTACATAAAACTATGGTCTGTTATGCTTATTTTTCCCTATGAAAAAGTCTTACTACAACTCTACAGAGTATTGCTAATATCCTTTAAAATTAACTAGACTAGATCTTGTTACACTGAATAGCTAAAATGCTTGTTCTGTAAAACACACCAAAAAAATCCATTAATTTTCTCAGAAGCTGTGAGCTTCTGTGACATTCAAAAGAAGCCTAAAACCTATACAATAATATAACAGCATTCTGAACAATAAGAACCATGAGGTACAGTACATAAAACATTTATTACGCAAGCTGTAATGACCAATTCTAAGCTTTGCTACTAATGCAATACTGGTAAAGCTTTACAGTTAATTCTTTGAATTATTTAGCCTACAGTTTCATGTAAGCAATATTGTATTAAATAATGAGAAAAATTAAAAAAAAAACCAAAAACAAATGCACAAAAGCAACAAACCCAATCTTTTGTCATGAGAAACCACTACAGGATCAGAACCAAACTGGGTAAATACAGTTAGCATATAAAAAGAAAAGTAGCATAATTAAGATTACTGATTGGCATTTACATGTGACCAAAAAACCAAATAAATCCACCCTACAAATTAGAGGGGAGCATTCCTTTAACACATGGACCACTCATATCAAAACACATCTCCAGTGCAAAAGAATTACTTTCAAAATTAATTCATCAAATAGAGAACAACAGCAATCACTAGAAGCTATTTTGCTTCAGTGTTACTGAGATACCTAAAGCTATGCAAAACCAAATTGAAGGGTTTTCAACATAAGGAGCTTAACAGAGAGCTGATCTGTAAGGAGGGTACATTCCCCAAACCAGCTATTGAACAGCATGAGGACAGACCTTGAAAGGATCCCAGAACTCAGCAGTCAGGAAACTTCAATACTCAATTCTGACTTAGTTCTGTGCTAAGTTATTTAATGCCTTGACTTTGCTCAAAGCTAAGTACTCACTGTATATGTGCAGTAGAAGTACTTCACATGAGACTGCCTCAAAATGACACCATCCTCTCCTCCACAGACTTTCTCATAGATGATTTTCAATTATACTAACTGCATGGATAAAGAGGGGATCAGAGAAGAGGACTGCCCCTAAAACATCACTGATAAAACCTGCAGGGGAAAGTCAGCAATAAATATATTTGATTATTTGATTTACTTATGTCCTAAACAGAAGGATTACAGCTTTCATGCCATGTCCTAACCACTGACTTCTTCACTATGAAGTTGCACATCTCCCCCCAGCAGACTCTTCTCAGTGGTACACAGTGACAGAAGGTGAGGCAATGGTCACAAACTGAAATACAGCAAATGCCATTTAAAAATATGAAAAAATTTCTGGTGGTGGGTGTTGTACTTTTACTGCAAGGGTAATGGAACTGCACAGGTGAGGAAAGAGTTGCTCTAGAGGTGTCCATCCTACTTAAAACTTGACTGGACAAGGTCCTTTGCAACCTGCACTAGCCGATTCCATTTTGAGTAATGGGGTTGGACTAGGCAGTCTCCAGAAGTCCCTTCCAACTTCTAACCATTCTGTGACTCTGCTTAAATTATATGATATAAACTTTTTCTTGTGTACTTTGAGTTTCCCCTCCCTGTAGACATCCTACTTTCCCACCAACCAGCATGTAAGTTATAATTTCAGGATGCAGTAAGAGACGTGGGTGAGCACAGGCTTTTGCATAAGTTGGAATTTTCCTCCCTGAGCTCTGAAGATCTGTGCACTACTAGGCTATTTGATACTTGACTACTAGGAAAGCAATAACCATAAAATCAGAGTTGTTTCTTCAGTCCTACATTTAACTGCTCAGATACATTAAAAAAAGTTTCAAGTGCTGAAAGCAAGGTAGCTTTCACTGCCTTTTGGATTCAGAAATTTGTCAAAAAATATTTGCCAGTTTCACCAGTTCAATACAACTCAAAAAGAAAATCTTACAGCACAGTCAAGTACTGATGAAATCATCTGTCCTTCAGGAAAAAACAGTTACAACTTTAAATCTATGCATGTGCCTCCTCTGAAACTTGTGCAAAAAGAGATATTTACATCATTTTAGCCAACCTATCATTTGGATAATTGATTTTCAAGACATTCAACAGACAGAAGGATATGAATATAGAGTTCTGGATAAAAGAATTTGAATTAAGCCATCTGCATGCTACTATACACAATAATAGATTATTGTTTAGAATTAATTTACTGTAAACAATCACTGCCATGAAACCTAATTAAATGAAAACAAATCATGGTCGGTACAACAGATTCCCAATGAACTTAAATTCAAAGCAGGAGGACATATAAAGACTGGATAGAGAAAATGAGGCTGAAATGTTTATTTAGTAACTATGAAGTGAATGTGCCACTGTTTTCTGAACATCCAATGGCAAAGACACGGTGTAGGGAGCTAATCCCTGTTTCTCACCAAAACAGACAGGAATGTACACTGGATAATTTGTTCCTACTGATGATATCATTCTGTTAAGTTTAATGTTTTTAATAAGGAACAAATTTCAGTCTTCTCTCACTTTCTCCCATGTACAAGATCAGATCAGCCTCCCAGTGACCTACTTTATGAGTCACAGTCCTCACTATTTATGATTCAGAAAAACGTCTTCTCTGACAGTATTTCCCAGACTACTGTGGGTTCATTCCAAGAACCAATTTCATCTTCATTGGTTTCCTACAGGAAACCAGACCAACTTCCTATGATTTTATTTTCCTTCATTTCAGCATGGCTCACATAAACTAACTGGAAGTGAGAGTGATAGAAAACTTTATTCTGCATAAACACAAGCCAACATAAACACCACCAAAAAAATACTGAAGACGTCACTGACTCAAAGTCACCAGAACATGAAGCAAGCTAAGATTAGAAGTTCTTTTCCCTCCTTCCCCAAACATGATGCACACAGGCAAACCCAGTAAGTTTATATAACCAAAGTTATAGTAAGAGCTGTTCAAGTCTCTGGTGAAGACATTCACCTGAACAGATGGCCAGGTTCCACTCCCTCTTTCAACACTGGCAATTGTTTTAAAATGGTAAGCACTGCTGGACTATTTTTAAGTCCTACCAATACCATAGTCAAGTCCCCCAGTCACCTGAGTCAACAGACTTAGGGTGCCTACCTTCTCTCCTCAACTGCAGCAACAGAAGTACTACTGGAAATGTTAAGAAGCAATCACACTTCAAAGAAGTCCATCTAGACTTCATGTAGGACTGTTAATTTTGCCTAAGTATAGGCCTGTTGTGTTCAGGCTAGCTTCTAAGAGAGCCATTTTCATTGTCCTTCAAGACACATTAGATTTCCAAAACCTAAGACTGTGCCAGCTCTTCATTGGCTCAAAATGTTCATGCAGGGAGATATTTGAGGAATAAACTTCCTGTATCCCATGACAGAGCCATGCAAATATCTATAGCAGCATCACCACCACCCCCTTGATGCCACCTCAGTGCTGTGATTGAGCTGCAGCAGCCACATGGAGATAGCTTGGTACTAGTATGTTAGTACCATGCTAACATCATCTAAGGAGGACAGGTAATTTCCATGGAGATTGCTATACTGCAAACCAGTTCAAGAAAAGGAATGCTGGGACACCTAGCTGTGGACTGCAAATACCCCAGCATAATTTGCTGGCTCTGCAAAACAGCAGTTCAATTGCCTTCTGGACCAGGGTTGCCCTAGGATTCATATAGCCTTGTTGTTATACTGCTCTACCTGAGCTAGTAAACCCAACCTTAATAACCATATTTACCACAGAGCAAACTCAATAATTCAATCCTGCAAGCAAATTACAAGCAAAATTATTCTCATTTCATCTTCATATTCTGCTGGTCTGCATTGTCAACAACTCCATTCTTTCAATGTGATTTCCTCTTGCTGGATTTCAAGGCTTACAGAATGATAGAAACATCAAGCTGCTTTTTGTAGGATGGCTGCCTTACAAAACTAAGGGCAAACTGATTTTCATGAAGCTTAAATGCTCCTTCACTTCTCAGCTCAAGAGAAGCCAGGGAATATTAACACTTTAGAATACTTCCACATCACACACAGTAATGACAGGACATAGGACTAGCACACAATTTATTTTAATGACAATTTGGTATCTGACCATCAGCTTCAGTTTGTAACAATGAAGTATGAATAAGTATTTTGCAAGTAAATAAAGGTCACCTGTGAGTAAACTGAGATTTTCCATAATACAGCAAAGTAGCTTAACAAACATAAAAAAAAACCAAATTAAAGTTATCACCTTTACTATTCATTTTCTTTCCTTTGGATGCAGCAGTACGTGCCAGGGTCAAGTGACTAATCTTTAACAAGCCCTTCTTGTTCCAGTTTCTCTAACTTGATTTTTGCAACCAAAACCCCAGAAGTTTCATAATACTGCAAGTAGCAGCAGACCTGTTTTCTCTATTTGTAGGTCAATCTTTCAAAGAATACCACCTGCATGAAAACTGGTATAGGTAAATTCTCTCTACAAGTGACACACTCTGTTATATGTATTGATTTCAAATAAACCAAATCATGTAGTTTGATGCACTGTTTGGCCTAAGAACACTGCATAACTTCTCCACTAGGACTGATCAGCAGCAAACTCCACAGCAAAAGTTGTTTCATATGGCAGAAAAACTAGATTTTTAAACCAGTGGATCTTGTTGACAATGACAATTCGACCTCTACTACTGACATCATAATATATATTCAGTATCAAACTCATGCAGTAATTTAACACTGCAGCAAACACAACTATCTTGATTCAGCAGTGTTTACCTGTTAAAGTTAACATTTGTTAAAACGGTTATAAATGCCGCAGTCTAAAGTAATTAAGGCAATATACCACCACCTCCACCACACATTCACAGTTCTCATTGCTAGAGGCTACTCACCTTGACATGGCTCTGAGCTCCCAGGTTGTATATTTCAGAGGGTTTGACTTCATTAATGATCTTCACCAGGCAGGTGCTGTCAGTGAGATCCCCATAGTGCAGCTTCATGTCTTCAGAGTTTAAGAACAGAGTTAATACACTTAATCTTAGAATAGTATTACATTCTTCGTCCAAATCCTATTTTATGTTAAAATCTGAGTAAACATCTATTGGAAAAAGTGAAGTTCACCAGCTGAACATAATTTTGCTTGGTGTTTTTTCCTGCTTTAAGCACAAAACACATTTCCCTGTAGTAGTAATGAATACTATTTCAGGTTCTCTTTTCAATAGTCTGATTTATCTAGCAACATTTATATCATTTGTTTAAAATTAAAAACTAGTTTACACTTCATTTACTCAGGTTGTATAAATCAGTTCAATGTCATATATGGAATTCCACAAAAAGGGTATTTTTAGTTTGAGCTTCCAATCTTTCAGTCACAAAAGTTTTAATAACTTCTTAAGCATACAGCAATAGCTTTTAACTTTTTTTTTTTTTAAACAGTATAAGGCAGCAAGAAAGTAACAGATAACACATTTCTCAGATGTTCAGCCTTGTACATTCCTATATAACAGGTTGATGAGGCTCTCCAGGTTGATAAAGTGATACAGCCATGGTATATTCTTGAAATCTGCTTTTACATCCCACATTGCTTGAAAAAGACATTCTGAAGATAGTTCAGACCCAGTTGAAGCTGTGGCCAACAGGTAATGGAACGGTAACACAACTTTTTTATTTTTTTTTTAAGATAGGGATAACTGTGATTAAATATGAAAGCTAGTAAGTAGTTTGTGACCATTCTTGTGCATATACCTCAATTATCCATGATGTGGGCTACTTTCATTCCTGACACCAGTTCTATACGGGCTGTGCTAGAACACCACATTTCCACTATTATGGAATGCAACTGTTCTGTTTCCTAAATGAAGTTCAATACATGGAAGTAGTTCTGTCTGTGGGGAGAGGAGGCTATTACAAGAGGAGGCTCAGGGAGCAGCAGCAGCTCTCTAAGAGCTTTGAGGTCTGCAAGAGCAACAAGTTCCCCTCCAGCCCAGGCAGCTGGTAGGAAGGAAAGAGGTGCCACAGCCAGTTTTTCTCTTCCTACACATGCAGTTCTGCCATCATCCCCAAGCCAGAGTGCAGTTTCAGAGCCTCCCATGAGAAGGTGGGCTGCCAGCTGGGCTGAGCCAAGCAACAGAGATACCCTCCCACTATTACCTTAAATTTAATGCTCTCAAGGGGAGTGCTCATTTTGGTCTACCATAAAGTCTTCAAAGCTTCTTGTCCATATGGCTTTTTTGAAGAGGAACAGGGTATAAAGCTATGCCCATTTTTTGACCCATGAGAAAGAGATCTTTCAAGAGTAATAGGCTAAGTGGAAAGACTTACTAGAATTGGGGTTTATTTGGTGCACAGATTTATAAATACAGATCAAATGTCAAAACCTCTGGGCTTCAGTACTATTAACCGATCTGAAAACCTCCTTAGCAAGCAACAGCTGGAGGGCTTGCTTCAGGAAGCTTGTTTCAGGCTCGCTTTTTCCTTCTTTGCGCTTCTTTTTCACATAGAAGTTCACTGTCTATGAAGAGTACCATCTTGCAACATGCGATCAATTCTTCACAGGAAGAACGCATATGGCAAAGATAAAATTCGGGTTTGCTCACATAATGACCATTGCCTCTTTGCTTCCTCCAGTACTGCCTGGAAACCCATTGTTTCCAAACAGTTTCCATGGAGCAGCCTTTCCTGAGATTCCAAGTCCAATTCCTTCTCCTCCTCCCATTCATATAGTTGCATTCTTCAGTTAAAGGAAAATGAGATAAGAAATGGGGAAAAAATTTAACGTCTGCTTTCTTTTTCTTTCTTCCATCCCTTTCCTTAAATGTTTGTACACACATTTATCACAATCTACATTGTCTTCTCAAATCACTTTTCATACTCACAAGATGGTCCTCACAATGCACAGGTTCCTGTTTCATTTCATTTGCTTCATTTTACCTCATGAGCCAAGAATACAAGTCATGGGAAACAGTTCTTACATTGTTCTTGACAGAAAAACAGGTTTCAGTATTTTTCATGAAGATATTTTATTCAATTTTACCCCTCTCTTAATGAGATATTTTAGGTACAGTAAGTACCAACTGTTCACAGCAAATATCATGTCAGAGTCATGTCAGAAATTAGGTATTTTTCAAAAAAATCACAAGCAAAGATCACATGAAATCTGTAAGTTGCATTGCATGTTACAACTTGATAAAAATAAGCTCTGTTCAACCATGGTGTGAAGCAGACTTCAAAGACATTATTTATTTACACCATGGAGATACTTAGTGTTAACAATACCTTAAATTGGATTATTTAGGACAGCTACACTCTGCACAACTCTACAAAATACACAAAGCATAGAGAACTACATGCTTGTTAAAGTGCTCAGTCCTTCTGCTGAACTGGAGTCATCCAACGTTTGAGCTGCTTCTCATTAAGTGACCACTTAACCTTCTTTAGGGTAAAATACTCAATTTTTACAACGTGTACACTAAAGGTAATAATTTCAACTTCTCAAATTATCATTGGTAACAGAGAATATAGTAAATTTTCAACAAATTTCCAAGAGCAATGCCTTTCCTTCAGGAAAAGCAGGTGATCGCTTCCTTGGGTGCAGAAATTTGTAAAGGTCCAAAGATTCATTCTTCCTGTCATCAGAAGGAATTGATCATGTCTTATTCATGCTGTCACACAGGCTGCTGCCAAACCTCAGCCTCCATCAGACACTCAGAAGCTCATGAGGAAACAGGAGTGGAGTATTTCAGATAACTACCTCAAAAAAACCCCCATTTTACTATTCTAACGTCTCAGTGTTTTTAACCTCGCATAGCTTTTTGCAGACCCAGACATTTTTTAACTTTCACTGCCCAGCTATGTGTGAACTGTGGCAGCACCTCTACACAACAAAGCGCTTTCCTGGGCCCCTTGTATTTTCCACTCTTTGAAACTCATATACACAAGAGCATCTATACTTCATGCCACATCTTCAGAGAAAAATGGTCACTTTTCTTTCTGAGATAGAGTAGCTAGCTAACATAACCAGAGGAAATTTTGGGATTCCCTCCCTTCTCCCAGGGACTCTTCTCCACCAAGCTCATAGAACAGACTAAATAACACATACCACCTTAAATAAAAAAACAAAACAAAGTCTTACTTCCTTCAATGTGAGCCTGTGGGTTCTTATAGAGATGTTCAATCCGGCCTGTATTAAAAGAACTAGACCGACGAACGATGCCATGCACCTGGGGATTGAACAAGTTAAGATACAAAAGATAAGTGGTAAACATTAAGAGGAAAGTCTTTATCACCATCACTCAAAGCACTCATATGCACAGACCTAACCCTTATATCAGGTAATCAGAGCCTGTATCTATTCCTACAGGTGGGCAGTTATCCAAATAGTAACATACTTGGAGATGAGGTCTGATGCCATCACATTTACTTGAGTACTCGTGTGGTTTCCCCTTCTCCCTTGCTGATACCCTCAGCAACCAGAGCATGACACATAGTACAGAAAACATACTGAATTGCCCTAGAGCACCAATCTCGTAGTGAGTGAGACTTGACATTATTACTGGCATTGGAGAAGAAATATGTGAATGCCAAGAAAACCATTTCTTCCTGGTTGCAGTGAAGACTTTCTGGAGGCAGAGATGATGGGCGTGGAAAAAGCAGTAGCAGGAGATGGGGCTGCAGAAAGGAGGGAGTGAGCAGAGAGGACAGAAGGGAAGAAAAAGACAAGGGGAAAGAAGGAGCAACAGCTGCAAGGCCCAAATGTATTTTCGAAATCAGCTGTCATTCACTTCCTGGGATGTTGGAAGAACAGCAAGAACAGTCAGTGCTGTTTTGTGGACCTCATGAGTCAGTGCTCTCCAGTGGGTTATGCGACACACAGACGAGCCTGAGGCTGAAACCCAGGTTGGGAATTTCCTTTAAGCAGCCACGATAAATAAGCTGGCAGGACAAAAAGCCCCACTGGTTCTGACTAACACTAAAGAAAAGCCCATTTGTGTATAATACATTAGAGAAATTCAAACACTGACCTTGTTTCCTCCTGTCCTGTAAGACAGGACCATGATGCCTGCTGCCAAAATTCATATTAGCTTAGGTTATCAGCTGTAGAAGTTGTGCTTGTACAAGTGAAACCAAGCTTAAGCATCTGACTGTCCTTGAACCCTCCCTGCCTTTTATTTCTGAAAGTGATCCCTTACACTTCAATGTATCCTACACTTGGTTTGATCACACCATCGCTTTACTTTCTCACTGGCTGTTAACTTGTACCTGCAAGCACAGAGCAGCAGGAAAATATAGTATTTTCATTTTACACATAACACAAGCTATGGTTATTAACACAGAAAATGTTTTTCATTCCATCTTAAGTCAAAAATTTAAATGAGTAAAAAAGTACACACAACTGCAGATTGAGACCAGCTTGCTGTTTTACGAATGACATTTTGGTGTTGAGATCTCTAAAAACAGCTCAATAGTCATCTTTATAACTTGCAAGTCAAATTCATGATGCCAATTTCCTTGCATAAAATCTCATGTGCCCCATCACATAGCACGCTCACAACATACCACGTTCTACAATTCAAATATTTGCACTTTGAGGATCAATGAGGCACTGAGAAACATGCCCTGTAAAAGAAATTTCATTCAAACAATGAATTTATGAAGATAAATTTTCAAAGATATGTAGTCAAAACCGTATCAAAATAATTATTTACAGAATATGTGGATAATTTATATAGACATCAGGTTTACAGAGAAACACTATCCAAAAAAAAAGACACTTCCATAATAACTTCACCTTTGCAAAAGATGCTGGAAATATTTTGAGTACTCAAACGAACTACTGTTTGCTGAGTAAAATATCAGACTTCGCAGTTTTAAGGCAACAAGTTATTCTAAAGGAAGCTAACTGAGGTACTTTACAACCAGGGAGTTTTAGACTGAATATTAGGAAAAAATTCCTTCATGGAAAGGGTTGCCAAACACTGGAACAGGCTGCCCAGAGAAGCAGTTGAGCCACCAACCCTGGAGGTATTTCACAGACATGTAGATCTTGCATTTAGGGACATGATTTGGTGATGGACTTGACTGTGTTGCATTAATAGTTGGACTGGATGATCTTAGAGGTATTTTCCAAGTTAAATGATGCTGTGATTTTTCTAGCAAAATTAAAGATTTTGGCTTAAAGTTCTGATGAGGGACTTTTTGAGCACTCAAATATCTATCTCTGAATGAAATCATGCTAAAATTCAAGGTCATGTGAACGATTAAGTCAAACCAGTAAGTCAAATCTTGCCAGCTCAAAGCTTGATGAAAGATTGGGCTTGCAAGAGCTTTATGTCAGCTGAATGACTGTGATTCCAACATTTGACCAATGAGATATGCTAAATGCAATCATCCCAGGACTTCAAAAGTTTCAGCAAACAGACAAATCCAGAGAGCCATCCAGCAATAACGAGAAAGCATGTGAACTCTGCTTTTTTCTTTTCTTCTTTTTTTTTCTCCCACTCCTTTTTCTGGTATGCACACACAAGAGCAGGAAAACCTGTCAAATGCTTAATCCATGACAGCAGTGTAATTGTAAAAAAACTGATGAAAGGTACCTTTGTCTGCATGGGACAGGTGAAATGCAAACTCTGTGACAAGCCAAAATGTGTGCAAACTGGTTAATCTGGTTAAGAATGTAAGATCAGTGGATTTTTCTCAACAGGCCCAGATCTTTAAATAGATTGAAATCTAAAAAACCCACCAAGTTAAATGAAGCATCTTGGTTAGGGAGGCAATCAGTTATCACCTGTACTCTTGTGTTCAGTTATTCAGAAGAAGAGGTCTCTAACTGGGAACACAGGAAAGAATTCCAAGAAAGTGACAGAGAGTTAAGGAAGAGAAGAAAAAAACACTCTACCCAAGCCCAGTAACCCTTCTATTGTGGAAAGGGTTATATTTCATTTTATTTGCTGTTGGCAGTTCCCAACTTCATTGTGGACTAGGAGAGAGTATATGCTTTTGTGTTCAAAGTAGCAGAAGCAACCACAGTGATGTGTCTCTTCCACAAATGGAATGAAGAAATAGTAAAAAAAAAAAAAAAATCAATTTACAACACTGAAAAGCCAGTATCAATAAGCAAATCAATCAACAAAGCAGGAAAAAGGATGGAATAAGCAAGGTAAGATTAACCTGGTACAAAAGCATGGAAAGCACAGACTGTCTGAGAAGAGTCTTCTCACTAAGCTATGAAGCAGTATTAAAATAGAAGTAATAAAATTCAATATTAGAACAAGTATTAGCTTTTACTAAAACCCCAGAAAATACTACATTGTGAGGAAATGAATTTGACCACCCCTCTCCTTCCATTATTGTACCTTTTGGAAGCATCTTTCATGACTGAGAAGGCAAATATTCTTACATTTATGTCTACATCAGTTCAAACACATCAAATCATACAGATGGCAACAATGTGATTGTTGTTTTGCTAGGTCACAAGAAATATGATTTTTGCCAGGGAAAATTATGCAGCAAGTAGGAATTAGACTCTCCTTATTGCAAGGAAAAGGTAAGTAAAAATCATATGCTAAGCAAGAATATAATTACTCCAAGAGAAAAGGTAGAAAGTAACTCTACTAAAATACAGGTTGTTTGGGGTTTGTTGTTTGGTTTGGTTTTTTTTTTTATTATTTTTAAACAGAGAAAGCAAGATGCAAGGTTTTCATTGCTGAAATTTAAGTGCCAAAATAAAAGGGCCTTTACTGTGAAGAGAGAGGAGGGAAAAGAGAACAAACAAGAGATTCTTATTCCTTTATGTGGTACATTTCATAATAAATTATTCACTAATTCCTTACAGTTTTGGCTCACACAGGTCGCTGCTTATCTGAGTTGGCGGGAAACATGCAAAGCAGCTATACCCTGAGGAGAAGAGGGAATCCACCAGTGGACATTAGATGATAAATAGTACAATAACCTGGCATGATTACAGGCCATGTTGCACATTCCTCTCTGGAGTTTTGATTTGTTATCTAGGGCTGGAGTGGAAAACATACACAGAGAAGGACAGAAGCAGAGGAAGCCGGACGGAGCTGCAGCATCCAAATGACTCCATCAGCCTGCAACCAGTCACCGAGTCACTCACCTCGTAGCCTTTTTCCAACAGGAACTCAGCCAAGTACGATCCATCCTGGGAATAGTAAGACATAGGAAAATGTTAGAAATACATTGAATAGGCCTGGGAGATTTGGACTGCTTAAGATTTCAAAAAAGGGAAGAAAAAAACCTTGTAGTGAGTTGGTGGGGTAACAAGCACATACTTTGATTTCTCCAGATTCATATACTGACCTAAAAATACCATAGACTCTTTTTAGTTAATTTTAGATTAAGAAGCAGTATATTTTAAGATAACTTGCTTACAAATGCTGGTTGAGAACTCCTGTCTCTTGAATTTCTTCCCAAGTTCCATTATGAAGTGCCTAGGGACATCTTTCCAAAATATCCTAACTAGAGTTTCTGAATATGAACTATTTTGGACATAGGGAAGGAAAAACATTTAAATACAAAGTAGTGCAAGCTTGGCATACTCTGCAAACCAATATGTCTCTGTAGCACTGTCTCATGCTGGCATCTCCCTTGCACATGCGGTCCTTCCACATAGCTTCTGAAGGCAGCAGTAACTCTGTCTGCCTAACCAAGTTTTCAAAAACATCCCTAGCACACCCTATACTTATAATACAGAATACAAGCCATTTTCACATTTTATGTATCACTGAGGGCTGAGAATTTGGATCATTTATTTTTAGGAATTTTCTTTTTTTTTTTTTTTTTCCCTGAAAGCAAATACTCTAAAACACATTTAAAGTGCAGGTTTTCCTGCAATAAGATGATTTTTCTGGTATGAGCATTGCCAGGATTACCAAATACAGTAAGTCATATCATCTTTATAAATGTGTACACACCATCAGAAACCCAGTTTATCCCTCCAAAAGAGTTCTCACTACCCAATTCAGTGAATATTACTCATGCCCAAAGTCTGCATCTTCTCACTGACTTTTTGAATTGGTTGTTCCTTTAATATGCAAGCGTATTTCACCAGAGCCAAATGGCTTGCTACAAAAAGACCATAAAAACATTGAAATGCCACATATGCTTACATGCTTAAACTCTATTATGTGGATCTGCTCTGTCATGATCATGGCCAGAGACATTCAAGCGCAAAACCAAGGAGACACCTCTGTGGTCATCCTTTAAAAGTATGTTTCTTCAGAGAATTGTTTTTTTTTTAACCTCAGATTAAATGATTTTTTTTTTGCCTCACAGAGAGCCTAAGGAGAAAAAGATACTGAAGTAAGACGTTTTGAGATGCACTAGGAGGCCCTAGTGCAGCAGAACTGCCAGTAGAGACTGCTTACTGCACTGATGGAAAAATCCTGGGTGTATCTATGCAAAATGGCACAGTGCAGTGTACAAGGGGCATGTTGCTCTACGTTTAAAACTTCAGCACTAGAAAAAAAATTAGTTACATTATGGTATAAATGCTTTATAAAGTCCTACACAGTCTAGACAAGCTTGAAAACAAGAAAGAAAGCCTCAGCTTACATACTTCTCCCACTACACGTACATGTGCACCAAATTTTACAGGGCTATAACAACAGCCACCAGTCTATGACACCCATTGATTGGGAACATGACAAACCACATCTGCCATGGCATCACTGGAATCATATGTACTTCTATACATCAAATGATAATAACAAGACCCTACTGAAAGGAAAAATTCAAAGAATATTCAATGGAAAATCTGGAGGAACATGGGGCCAAAGCAGGGGATGACAGCTACCTTGAGTGCTTTTGTCATCTTTTTCATTAATAATTCCCCCAGGAATTAGCAGAGTGCTCAGTCCACTAAAATAAAAAAAATAAATCAAATAAAAAAGGAGGTGAAAGTGGGAGACTCGGCCCAGAGAATGCAAAGGAGATGAAAAAAGAAAGGCTGTGATTACTTAGGAAGCTGATGGGAAACAGACTTGACTAGGATTGAACCCTGTCAATAAGGTCTTGTTCTTCTCACCCAGGCCATTGCTCAAAGTTTCCAGTCGCCCTGGAACATTTTGAACCAGCAGTGGCACTTGCTTCCTCTGAGCTTCCTTTCCAGGTCTATCAAGTGATAGGGCAGGGCTTTACAATGAGTGGGAAACAGGCAGCAAGTGTGAAAGCTACTGCTTTCTGGCTCTAGCACAGCACAGCTGATTTACTGTCTGGTAATCGCACACAGTGCAGATTCACGCTGTCCTGCGCTGAGATACCATATCACACGTGGCCCCCAGGTTTTGCGTTTCCCTTCCTTTTCTTTTCAGAACAGAAGCCTGTCAACGCAAATGGTAATCAGAACGGTGATCAAAGCGTCAAAGAGTTTGCAGCCGGTAAGGACAGTACTGTTTCCATCTTTTCCTAATGAGGACAGAGAGCACATAATATTAAGTAAGCTCTATTAAGTGATCTAAACCTTTATCCATAGGACAATGCATTATGCATGTAAATTCTATTATCAAAGCTATTCATTTCCATTTATACCACAAACAGAGCTTTCAGAATTCAGGAATCACTGAACCAGAAAAGGGATATTAAAGGAACTAGGTGTTTAGCAAAAAATCTCAGGTTTTGTTATGGTTAGCACATTTTGCTTTATTTGAGCCACATGATGACAAACATTCATTCTGAGTTTGTATCTGAGTAGGAACAGACCAGCATGAAGTGCATGACTTGGTATGACCTGTGAAGCTGGGGACTAGGAGACAGAGTCTTAACAAGAAATGCTTGTAATGACCTTGATCCTATTTTGCTAAGTGTTTTACCCCAAGACTACATTATGTCCTCCTTAAGACTGAAAAAACCCAAACAGGACCAGCATGCAACCAGCAAGGCATAAGTACACCCAGACCCCAATCAGATCACTGAGGCAGCTATGGACAGTTACCCTACTCCCCACGTCAAATACAAAACCTAAAAAACCATGGTCTATACAGACTAGAGTGCTTACTTAAGCACTCCACTGCGCAGGATGCTATTCGACTTTAGACGTGTCACATTTGAGAGCTTAGTTTTGCTAATGTAAAGTATCCAGCTAATACTATTCCATTGATAACAAATCAACAAAATCTCAGATGACAAAAGCAGGTTTTGTCTGCAGACTAAACATCAATCTTAAAAGAAAATTGCCTACAAACTGCCTTTAAGTAGGATTGCTATGAAATCTGGCTCTGTGTAGATATGTCAGACCAGCTTGAACGATCAAAACAGCTCAAAAAGATTGATTAAATAAACCTCCTCAGTTAAAACAGTTCCTCATCAGCACACTCTAACATGTCAGACTTAAAGATTGACTGTGCTGTCTTCAGCCAAATAGTAGTTTGAAAGCTCACACAAAGAATGATACTTCAGCAGGCTTCCAAGACACAGCAGCAGGTTTCCAAACTGCAGCAGCCTTACAATGCCTGTAAAATTCCCAGACAAAAGAAAACAGTCACATAAACTAGCATGAGACAACTTTAGGATGCAATATTTTATATTTAATACACTAGTTAATGTCAAGAACTTCAATAAGTTTTGACACACTATCAAAGAAAACCTCTTCCAACAGGGTGAAGAAATTGAGACATAAACAAGTTAGACAGTGCTTTGCCACAATCATCTGGAATAAAAACAATATCAAGTTTGACTTGATCCATGAGCAAAGAATAGGATGATTTATACAGAAAACCAAAAGAAGGGGAATTAAATAGCTTGTTTAACAATCAAATATCCTTCATTTTGCACTGTTTTACACAGGGAAACTCCACTTGCAATGAACTCGTTTTGGATTTATATTGACGCATTCAGAGAAGGCTGTAAAAGCAACTTGAAATGCAAGACATCTTCATCCTCTTCCTTTGATATGGGCAGTTCCAACACTGTTCCACACAGCCCTTGGATTCAAGAACTAGATAACAACCTACCTGATCATTCATAATCTAGAGGATTCCCTCTTTCCCACAGCTCGTCTCTGCTAATAAAGTGGAGTGGAAGAAAGTACTAGATGTGTGAAACAGCACAGGAAAAGAGACCAAGGGGAGGAGGAACAGAGTTCTTGTATTACTATTCCTAGAACTCCAGAAGAAATATATGGAGTGCCTTTTCAGAAGGAGGGAAAAAGAATTAAAGACCTAACACAAATGATGCAAGTTTATTATGACCGTATTACTGAGGAGAAAGGGCTCTGAATTGCAGGGGAATAATGTAAACAGTTGAAAAGAAACCCCACAGAATACCAAGTTTTCCAAATTCACTACACCTTTGGGGAAAAAGGTGTAGCAATTATCCACATACCACAGAAAAGGCCAAAGGTGTTCCTATTTATAAAATTCAAAACTGTTTGAGGCTAGGAATTACTACAAAGGTGAGTTTATGAAGTTCAAACTATGGATGGTGTCAATTACCAAGGTCATTCTTAGTTCTAAATTCCTTTTGAACTACAAACTATAGCTGTGCTCTGCTGAAGTTAAATTTCGAGAGGTTCAATTAATCTGTTTGGGGGACAGTAGGTGTAGAAGAGGCAAACTTTCAGCCACAGGACACGGATTTTATTTCTTAAAGGCATCTTTCTGCAGTAATATCAGCAACAATGCACTGTTACCATTTTCATTTAGCCTTGGTTGAACGAATAATCTATACTTCCACTAAAATATGCAGAACCAGTGCCACTAGTGCCTTGCGCAATAAATTGTCGCTTCATCAAATTTTACACTTTTGCACAGCTATAAGCCAATGCTATTTCAAAGACTTAGAAAATTGAAGTATGGTGACAGATCCTTTGGAGCAGGGAATACACACCATTCTAAAGCAACATCTAAACCATTTTAATATCAACCCATACTAGTAACAATTCATTTCTTTGTAGCACTCCAGAAAAGTCTCCCTTAAGAAAAGAATCCATGAGGGTAAAACAGTGTTATTTTTGTTGAAAAATGCATACTTCTAATAATTTCCAGTGATTTACAGAGGAAATCAGTAATTTTTTGCAGCTACTATAAACAGAACAGTGCTGCACTTTGTCTCAAGTCTTCAAGGTGATACTTGAGGTAAAGCATTAAAGCATTCATAAAAAATGCCCATACTGAAAACAGGAAAAATTATGAACTCTGAAGTATTTAACTGATTTATTAAAGCTGCCACCCTCCAAATGCAGTACTTATTTTGCTATTTTGATTTGTATTCTGGCCAAGTAAAAATAGAAATATAACTGTCCTTTTGTTCCTTCTGTCAAAAGAAAAAGTCAAAAGGCAATAAATGTTAAAAAAATTAATCTTTGTTTTAACTTCAGCACAAAATAAAATTGAGGAGGAGGAAAAGTTACCATTTGCAGAAACAACAAAAGCATTTTAATTACTGGCTACATCCTTTTTCAATTAAGAGTTGTTTAAAAGCAAAAGCAAAAGCAAAGTTGCTTTCAAAAAGTGAATCATCGTATTACTTCCTAGTCTGAGCTCCATCTGACCTCACACACTATTCCACTGCTAAACTATTAAGTTATATTAAGAAATGCAACTGCAGTTACAGACAACAACATATTTTTCTTCCTTCATCCCTCCAGTTGTCTTTATCCAAAACATTATTCACATCATCAATATTTATCACTATTCTACTGTGAACCTCAGCATGGACACCTTGTCTAAAGAACAAACCTCAGTACCACTCTAAGGCCAACATAAACAGAATAAACTTCTGTAATTCAAGTTTGTTCCTTACCATTAGGACAGGCAACCAGTTCTAAATTTTGGCTTAACTTAAGCCAGCAACAGTAAGGTATGTCAGCTCGAAGTTGCTAATTTGTTTTGCAAGTGTTGATACTTCACTATATTGAAATCTTTAGTCTAAACCACATATGATATTCTACACTAATCAAACAGCTTGTATCTATCACACAAACCTCCCCCCAGTCTCTCATCTGGGAAAAAACAAGTTACACCAACAAACTGAATGTTTTTTCCTGATTGCAGGGAATTGTGGCACTTAGTGTGTTACTTCCAAACACACCACAAATTTCCCAGTAATGACAGTCAGGTGCTTGACAGCTTTTTAGAAAAAAACTAAAAACCACGTCCCTAAACTCTCAGGCTGTGTGCTCTAACATTAAAATACTCAAAATAACTACTAGTTCTCAGACACGTCCAAAGAACTATTATTATAAATAAGAATAGAATCAGAAGAGAGCCTTTTGAAGATTTTAAAGAACAAGCTTTTTCTCAATGAATGTTATGAGCCACAATACCCTACTTTTTTCTTCAAATATGAATAACTTCAGTATACTAACATAAACTAAAACAGTTATGGACTCTGAATTTCAGCGAAACCTAACTATATTTTTCTGCCTCACTAGTGGAGGCAAACCACAGGGATTGGAAAAATGTGTCTATAAACATGGAAATGCAAATCATATGGACAACACTCCACATAAAAATTAAAACCTCTACTTACAATGTTTGTAATGGGAAATACATAAGAGTTTTAAAACCCGCAAGCTGATTGTTTTGCCCATCCCTATTTCCTCCTGCTTTCAGAAAGGCACTGGTATCAGGCGATCTTTCACCTTGCTACAGCAAGAGTAGCTCCAATCAGCAGCAGCTATGAGCATTTTGGATGTGTCCACCCTCCAGCACCCAGAGTAACCAAACAGCCCCATTAGGTGACTAACACTGACTCAGAGGAAAACCCCTCAATACGCAACAAATGCAAACTAACCCCAAACACCACCCAACGGAAACCCAAATATGCAAAACCTAGATGCAAAACCTAGAGAAAGAAACGAGGAAACCCAGGACTAAGTTGCAGGCCACACACCCAAAAATGCAACGTTTAGAGCTGTCACAGTAAAAAACCATAAAGTGCAAAAATTTGGGGTTTGGAAGACGTTCTGTGTCTTTCACTTTAAGGCAAATGAGTAATTCTGTGAAGTGACAAGAGGAGGAAAATATGAAATCTTAGCATGCCATCTTTACCGTCAACATCCTACGGAGGAAAACCAAAACAAAAGCAGTAACATGGTTATTACTGTAACTTGAGGAGGCCACCTGAACTTATGACCATTGCTCAATACACATCCTACCAGAAATAATGAACCCATCTCATTCCTAGACAGAGCTACATTTCTTCTTTCTTCTTTTTCTTTTTCTTCTTTTCCCTTTCTTCTTTCTGAAGCAGACTAATACAGTTGCAGAGGTTAAAGCTGTTTTAACGATTGTAGCACCAGACTCTCACACTGATGGCTCAGGCAGGCTTTCTACCACTTCTGCTCATTGCAGGAGTTTGTTACTTTAAGCTTAGCACAAGACAATGTTTCCTAACAGGGTGCAAGGTCAGTTACTGGAGACAAAACAAAATAAACATCACACTTGCTATCTTGTTTGCATGAGACCAAACCTAGTAAAGGAGAGGTAAATAAGTGTAGACTGGGCAAAAAACTTTTCAAGTCATTCTTCTGTACTCAGCTTTACATATGGACATAACAATTCTATCTGAAATGCGGTTTATTTACAGATAAATACAAAACCAGAAAGTAAGCATATTCCAGTTGTAGTAAAGAAGACTGTACAGTAACCCTACTTTTAAGAAAATAAAAGTTTGTAGTTAGAAATTTGAAAATCCAGTTCAGAATGCATGATTGGTATGTTATAACTTGAAGAGCTCTCAGTGTTGTAATATTTGCTCGAATAGAAGAAAAGCACTGATCCTGCAGCGATATAGTCTGCAAATCATGGGAACAAACGCTCTGTTTTGGGACACTTGAAGTCCTAGTAGAAGACAGCTTGTCTTACAAAGAGTCACAACTCTCTTTGGTGTTGCCTCTCCCAGTCAGCATCGTCAGAGCCCATCTTTTACTGTTCTGGCATCTACTGAAGCATAAACAAATTTCTTCATGAACTCTGCTTGTTTATGTAATTTCCACCATTTCATTTCAAGGTTCTCAAACTTCTGAATTTTCAATAACAGAAGTCTTTAAAAGGTGGCCTCCAACACACTCCAAAGTTATGAATTCAGAGTGGCCAAGAGATCAGCAAGCCTAAGTGTGATCATCACCATCCTGGAGTTCCAGGCAACTCAGATTTCTCTTTACACCAGGAAGGGGTAAAATAAGAATCCAAAGAACCCAAAAACCTATCACAACAATAAACGTTCTAATACTTCTGCAATGGAATAGAAAGGGAAATGTCCGACTGAAATTTCAAAACAAACAAACAAGGAAAACCCCCCAGAAAAGACAAGCTAAATTCTTTTGAGAAAATATAAATATTTGGACCAAAGTGCTACAGTTTTATTTACTCTTTACATAGCTATTTGTAGTGTCTTTTCTTCAGGAAAAACTGAAGAAACAGTAACGGGACAAATGTAGAAGTAGAGCTCTTAAGAGTTGTTCCCTAGTGTTTACACACGTGCTCTTCTTCCCCATAAAAGACTGTTTTCCACCAAAGACAAGACTTGCCAGAATTCCATGTTTTGCAGTATCTTTTTATTATGCCTGGAAGTAACTTCACATTTGTTGGATATTTTTAAGCAAGAGTAAATATGCTTCAAGGGTTTTGTTGGTCTTCGGTTTTGTAATTTTGTTTTCTGGGGTTTTTTTACAGTCTAGGATTCACTTTTTTAAAATACACAATATGTGTTACTATAGTATAATTGTAAACAAGCACATTCACTCTGTGGTAAAACATTACTGAATGAACAGAAGTATTAATTTAGACAGTGCCTACCCTCCTCTGTAAGTAAAGATGACTGTTAGTGAAGATGCTTAACCATATAATAAATGTACTCGTGTTCAAAACATTGAAGTATAGATTGACTGAAACTGGACATTAGACTTGATACCTCTGTTCCACATGGCTGCTCTTGCTAATCAAGGGCTCTGATGCCACATGGACTGAGCTTCCTGATGGCGAGAAGCCAAGCAGGATAAGGATTATCTGGGTGATAGCAAAAGGATGCAGTGTTTTTTCAGAGAAGGTTGCAGAAGGTCATCCCTATATTTACAGATACCATACAATGCCTTGTGTACCCAACTTCACAGCTTTCCCTTGTCAGCTTCAAAAGAGGAAAAAAACCCACCCAGTTTCAATTGCCAAGGTTCTTGCCTATGGGGAACTAGAAAAAGGAAAGAGAGCAATCGTGTTTGCTTATCCTATCTGTCAGGAGCAGGATTTGGAATAGACAACTACTATAAAACCACCAACAAAATAGCAATTCCTTCAGTTCATATAGCATTACAGATTACCTGCACTTTGAGTTAGCAATAACCCCTTGTATTATCTTGGAGTGGAGTAATCAAGAGAATTTTTTCATCCAGTTAGGTTTCATGAACAGCTTCCTAATTAAGATTAGGACAGAGTAAGATCAAGGGAAAGCAGCTGTATAGTTTGAATATTTCCACCTCAGTTTTATTTCAATTAATTAAGCAGTTTTGTACAAAATCCAAAACCAAAAGAATTATTTAAAACTTTTCCAAAGAAGCCCTCAAGAAGTATCAAAACAGATTATTCTAAAGACCTTGCTACAAATGAGTTTCTTTCATTTGCTCTTCCAGAAAACTTGAACCTACTTGAATTTAACCAACTTCACAATTTGTGGAGAGATGGAGTACATAGAACACATTTTAATCACTTTTTTGTTGTATTCATAGTGATTTCCCCTAGTCTCAAGGTTTCTTTGCAGTTTGTTTGAATCACTTTGAGTCCTCAAAACCACAGGAAATACTACAGAAACCTCCCTGTCTCACTAACTTTGCAAACTATTCTGTTACATTTATTCCTACCAAAAGCCAAATGCCACAGGATCACAATATCACTTCTTTAAAATTAATAAATTCTTTAATTGCCAAGGGACATAAGGGTACACTTTAACTGAACAAACACAGCTGTTTTTGCAAAAAGGCCAATATGAAGAAAATAGTTATCTACTTTTTTATTACAAAATCACTAGCACTTGAAAATGGCAACTTCCTATCCTTTTCAAAGAAACACTTAAAATTTCCATAGCAGGTACAGTAAGAAAACTCTTGGTTTGCTAAACATACAATGTAAACATGACAAAAGTGCAAGAGGGCTTCATTTTCAGAAATATGGGGACTCAAAGCAGCCCTTTTTTTTGAACAATACACTAGGAAAATATCATCAGATACATAGGCAGTTCCTAAAATTAAGTACACAGGTCCTCCTTTTAATGCTGTTAAGAACTGCAGATTAACACCACTATAAAGCTATTTAGAAGAGTCTTCATGCTTCATATTTGCAGATTCACCTGACATCTGGCTTTTGCCTGGGCTTAGCCAACACCTCCATCAAATAAGGACAACAGATAGGAGTCAAGACATTGCACCTCATACCATATGAATCTTTTTAAATGCTCGTGCACTGAATCACTACAATATGCCCAAAGTGACAGAAAAAGCTGCTTCCATGCTGAACTACATCACACATGGAAAACTAATTTGAGTAGCCCTTAATGAGTTCATCAACACATCAAGTAAACTACTCTTCATCAAACCATCTGTCTTGTTCCTATGCCTCATTCCAAGAGAAAGGGCATCATCCATTTCCCTCCCATTCTTCCCTTTAAAGGGTTATCTGTTATTCAGAAAGCTTGAAGAAGCATCATAACAGGACTTTTATTTAGTCACCTGACTTATGATCTGTGCCCTGATCAAACTATACTAGAGGGTACCCTTTAGAGCATCCTTACTCTTCAGGGCCTGATTGCATTTAGTTAGGGCATCAGGAAATACACTGAACAAGGCCTCAGGAGTATTAGTGAATGTTTTTGTACCAGTGAACATGGTTAGAACCAGTAGGGGCATACAACCAAACAGCTTTACTATTTTACTGGTATCCTCACAGAAAACTCTGTTCAGATGACATCACACCAGCAGGCATTTTTGAGAAAGTTCTTTGATTTATTACAAGTCACAAAGAAGAGTACAACATATTGCTTTGAGATGATGGTAAAACTCATCCTTCATGATCTGAGGCATCGCAACTACACCCTTTCCTTCCCTCCCTTCTCAGAGACCAGTTGTGCTGCCTGACACACAGCACTGTGTTTCATTCATTCAGAGTTGTGATTAATGCTGTAGTCATCTGTGCCATGTGTTGTGTACAGAGAGACCATCCATACTCACAGGCAGATCTCCAGCCACCCACACACTGCTCCCATGGCAGAATTCCAAAGAAAAACTGTGCCTTCATGTTTGCACATCTTGTTTGTCAATATTGCTTTGTTTCTCTAAGAACTTGGCAAACAGACAGGCTAGAGGGATTCTAGCTGGTGCAAAGCTGCTTGTTTCAGCAGAATGCCTACATATTGCAATTCAAACATTCTGCATGTATCTGGATGCTCTGTGAGGGGAAACAAGCTTCACTAGATAATTTTAAAAGTTTCCTTGATTCTAATGATTGCAACAGTTCTAGTTAAATATGGAGAGCCTTCCTTTTTTTTTCCCCCAGATATTTCTATTTTACTCATGACAATCGTTTACATGAAGAGATGTTCAAACTTCAAAGAAAATATTTCCAAGTATTCTCATGCACTTCTGTAGGACAACCTCAATCCTGCAAACTACTTCAGCCATCAGGTAACCAAAGTTTGCCTCAGCAGGTAAACAGCAGGACTCCCAGTGAGGCAGCAAACAACTCTAGTGGAAGGATGCTTATCCTGCTGAAGTGTAAGAAAAATTTCTCCAAAATTACTGGGATGGGACAAGTAAAGGTTGAGCTTGATACTCTGACATGCAGGAAAGGTAAAACTCACTTGTAGTGAAAGTTGACACACATATCTATTCAGACAGTGAAAGCTATGTTTTCCCACAACTATTGTCACATTTTATTTTATTCTACTTTCCTTAAAACAAAAGTATTTCCCCAGAGATGTTGGTGCCAGATACCTATTCACCCTTCTTAATGCATTTCACACTGTAAGGATGCCAAGCTATATTTTTCTCTGTGCACCCTTGCTAATATACATATGATACATTCAAGATGAACGTATCTAGTCAAGTAAAGAGCATTTCACGTAATCTTGTACACAAACAGTCTTCTTAGTGGTTCGTTTACACAAAAGTAGTAGCTAAGCTCACCACTAGCTGCTGAACAACATCAGGAGTCATTTGAGAACATACATTTCATGCATGGGGTCAAATGCATTTCTGATCTATGACAATTCAGTTTTCCTTCAAGAACACACAGAAATAAGCCTGTATATTCCTCGCTTGATCACCCATACCCTCAACAGCTTAAACTGTTCTATGCTTCATTGATGCAGAATCACAATAATTGCATTGCATCGTGCTTCTTCCTTCCCCCTTTCATGGAAGGGGGAAGTAATAGCAATTTGCAAATACTCATTTCATTTATATTTAACTTTTCACATTAAATTGGGAGAAATTCACCAGGCTGAAGCTCCATGATCCTAATGACACTTTGTAGAAGTTCAAGAAGCAGCATAGGAACTGGCTGTCTCAGATGTCCACAGGAAAAACAAACAGAACACCAATCTCTTATGTACTCTATATTACAGTCTTTTTCATCTCCAACTTTCTATGCTTTCCTAAAGTCTTAGAAGTTAATAGTAAGGTTAAGAGCATCTTTATAAGATGGTTCTACACTTTGCTTAGGTTTATTTATAGCTTGAGGAAAATCCTAATAAAAATGCCTCCTACAATTCAATTGGTTGGACTATAAGAAATCATCTTTCTTCCCTTTTCAGTGCATAACAAGGCTGAATAAAACAAATTACTCCTGCTGATGCCATGCAGTTAAGGGAAAAACTGCAAAGTAGTTTCCACAATTTTTGGGTCATTCTCCTGAAACGGACTAAAACTCTAAAAATGCTGTTGTAACAAGAGGTACAGCTTTAGTTGCACTGTCCCTCCTAGTTTAAAACATGCAAAGAACAGTCCTGTGGGGCCTTGACTTTTCCCTCTGGCACGATTTGTGTTTGATCTCAACCAATCAACTTAAACTTGACTTGAAGGCTTTTTTGCCAAAGCGTAAGATGAATGATTATGCATAACATTGCTTATAAAATACTATAGCAACATATCCAAACAGTCCTGAAAACAGGTATCAGGAATGAAAACTGATTAAAACATGGATACAAGCACAAGTCCCAGCAGAAATTCTTAGGCAAACTTACCCTGTTGTTAAGAGGAAAAGGGGAAAGGTTTTCTAATTGCAGAAATATTACTAAGTGGTACATTCAAGTATGTTTTTACAGAACAGGCATGAACAAATTGATTGCTAGAAACAGTGTGGTAGCTGCACCAACACATTTTGAATTGAATAGATTTGTTGAAATCCAGAGGAGGGGCTCGACTGAAAAATGAAGGAGCTCTTAAGGTAATACAAGCCTTACTGGTCTCTATCAGATCCACTGATTGTGGCTCATTCAGTTAACTGATCCTTGACAGTGTTTTGTGGGACCATTTTCAATTAATTCATAATTTTAATGGATCATTTTTATTGACATTAATAACATTTTATAGAGAGAGATGGAAACAAAGACAGACCTCTGGGGTAACAGACTAAGGTAACAGCACTATAGCAACTGAAAGGCTCAGAAAGAAATCTTCAGCTTCCCTGTCAACAATCATTGAGTACATTGTGGAACAGCTGGCAAGACATTCTATTGCATCTCATCGCTTCTTTCTCAGGCCTTCTCCCTTATAAAGTTATTTCCTCTTGATATCACCAGACACACAATAACTGGGCTAAAAAATAAAGCTTGCTGTCTAGAGCAATCCTCCCACTTCTTTTCTCCATCTGGAGTTCAAGCCAGTCTAGGAATATTGCAACATTTCTGGAGGATTTTCATCATTATTTCTTAAGAGAAGAAGCTTATTTTTAACTCTCTTATGAGCGAATTGCCAATACCCAGGAATCGGGAATACTTTATTAAAATAAGCCACCTAGAATTTATATAGCTCTATTGCTACATATGCCATTATGTGCTATGTTTCTTCTGCCAGTAAAAATAAAGTTGCTAAGGATCTTGCTTATCACACATAAAAATTCTGTAAGTTATGGCTAAAAGGGGAGAGGCTATAGAGAAAAATATAAGTATGCTATACACTGAAAAGGAATGCCCTATTCTTAGAATTGTTCTAATTCTCCAAGCTTCAAAGTGTCATATTTTGTGTGCACAGAAAGAGTTGTGAAATATTTTATAGGGAAATATTGGGGGAGAAAATGTTATAGTATGAACTGTTCAGCTTCATTTTACTTTCTGTACATTGCACAATTTCATAAAATGGTTTGGGTTGGAAGGGACCTTAAAGATCATCTAGTTCCAATCCCCCTGCCATGGGCAGGGACACCTTCCACTAGACCAGGTTGCTCAAAGTCCCATCCAGCCTGGCCTTAAACACTTTCAAGGATGGAGCATCCACTCATCTGGACAACCTCTGTGGTTGGTACAAATTGGTGGGGTCTCTGAAGAGTACTGGCCTTCAAACTCATGATAAGCACAACCTGAAAAGAGACAAAATGGAAAGAAAAAAGGAAGAGGACCTATACTTTGATTTTTAAAAGTATACAAAAGGGCCTTTATCCCCAAACCCCAGGAACTAGTTAAGAACCATACAGTGTGTCACAAATACAATCCTTCAGACTGAAGTAATTTTTCAGTGCTCACCAGTAGTATTAGCTAACATGAGGGCACTACTTTGTTCTTCCTCAGAAAAATTTTGTTCAGGGTAACTAAAACGTTTTTTCCCCTTCTAGCTGAGGGAATACAGTCCTTCAGATTAGAGGGTGTTTTAAGACCAAAGACTTAGTCACAAGAGGTTAATAATCCAAGCAAAAAAAAAATTACTTTCAGATAAAGTAATCAAGTATTTCCTTTGTATTTCAAAGTATAATGTAATGTTAGAATAACACTGAATCCTTCAGTACCATGGCAAGTCAAACTATTCATACAGACATAAGGTTCCACCTCTGAAATAACCTAGAAGTAAAAATATCAACACCACAGGTAACAGCCCTGGTTATCATAGACACCACTAAGATTCAGGGATGGAAACACAGAGCACCACACAGTTTAACAGATCTGTAGCAGAGGCTGCAAGTACCTTCATGCAAGGCTATCATCGAGACACCTGAAGTCAGCAGTCTATTTTAAAACTTGAATAGACTTGACAAAATTTATCTGACATACCATGTAGACTAAGACACACTTCAGAACTGAGGGTAAATCACAGATGCCCTAGAACATTTCACAGATAATCCACTGTATTTAAAAATGTGTTCTCATTTTAAAGATGTACATGAAGCCCACATTGTTCCATTTTGAAAGCAGAGAAACTGTCTTCAAGATTCCAATTTAACCAGTCACCTTCATACTGTTCTACAGTTAGTTCCCATCTTTATACTCAGGATTAATAGAATAATTCACCAACATGATGATTCAACTGCAGGTAGTCAACCAGTAATCACTTCCTTCATTTCATCTGAAGAGCTTTTGAGTTCTTGTTTGTTTGTTTCGGGTTTTGTGTTTGTTATTTTATTTTTAGGCTTCTTTCCTTCACCAGTGGTAGATCCCAGGTTGGAAAAGAAACAGCAAAAATTCTTCACTAATGGGTCCCCAGAGTAGAAAGCGTTTGGCTACAATTTGATGTGACACTCTTGGTTTTGGCACAATATAACAATCTTTCAGTCACTGTTTGAAATTACAGAAAAACAATGTGCAAGTCAAAGTTCAGCTGTAAATTAACACTCACTTTAATAAAAAAATCACTTTAAAATAATGACATCAGCTAAGCCACTCTCTTGTAGACATCTTCTCACACCTGCAAATATAAAATACACAACAGATGTTGGAGAAACCAGACTAACTCCCTCTTCCTCCACCCCAGCTGAAATATTGAGATTCTGCTGCAAGCTGATTACACTCGTATATTTTTTAAATGTGTGGTTCTGCTGGCACATATATATACACATATAAAAAAACCCAACTTGCACAACAAAACAGGTCTGAAAACCTCGATATGGTTCTGCTCCCATTACAGCATGGGACAGGAAAACTAGAAGAGCAAAGGAGCTCTAACCTAGTGCAAAAACCTTTTCACTAATTTGGGAATGAATCAAGTAAATAAAAGTATTGGATAGGTTCCAGAGAGAGCAGAACTTTCACAGTTTGTAGCTGATGTCAGTTAAAAGCTGGGTGGATGGTTTGCATTAGAAAACAGCTGGGAAGGAGCCCACAGCTCCTTCTGGATGTCTCTGGTAAACAACTCATCAGCATGTAAAAGGAAGCCTATTGTTTCCACAATTCAGAACACAAGACTGACTGACATTCCCACCTACATGAACCCAGACTGACAGCAGAGACAGGTCTCTCGCAGTAAAAGGGATCTGGGATTTTTGCTGTGTGAGGTTTGTTTGCCTTTTTTAACTAAGAAAACCCTATGCAGTACCATTGGCTTTTCAATTAAAATACCACCTCACAGAGAACCTTAAGGAAAATTTCTAGCCAACCCTTTTTAATCCAAAGGTACCAGCATTATCTGAAAACTGCTAGTTTTCCCTGGAAGGAGGTCACAGCAATGAAGAAGGGAATTTCTGCATTTTCAGATTTCACTTTCAACCCAAACTACAAGCTACTGTTCCCCAAACTACAAGCTTCATTACATATCTCTCTTCACTTTTGGAGTGGTTTAATCAGGTTCTGTACTGCTGCAATGAGTACATCCTAGGCATCTAGGACCTATTCACAAAACTGGCAGCCATGTCAATTCCACAAAGCTTTCATGCTTTGGGAAGCCAAAAAGCAGCATCTGCATAAGAAGAGGTCTCCATCCCCAGACTTCAGATAGCAGCATTGGAGCCTTCTGCATTTAGAGACTGCATTTACAAGAAAAAGTAAAAGTTATAGCATTTAATCTCACTGCAAATGAGATTAAAGGTTAACACACAGAAGCTGACAATCATACCACCTCTTGGCAAGGGATGCCAGATCTTTTTTTTCTCTAAGCATTCAATTTAGATTACTGATTAGGATCACCTAAGTATAATATCCTTCCTATAGTTCCTGTAAGAAATCTTACAGTTCTTTTCAACCATCTTCACTATCATCTTCAGAATATAGTCTACATCCAGAATAATTAGTGTATATATAGCATAGGCATCTGTATTTTCAAGTAAATCTTTTTGTTTGTTTGTTCTCCTCCAAGCCACAGATCATCCAGTATTCTTACAATGTACTTGAACCCTGTAAATCTTCTTCATAACTAAAGCAAAAGAAAGAAGGTAGACTCTGATATCAGGTTACACTGCAGAATTTAAAGGCACAGAAAAATGGAAAGACATGGAGACAGCAGAAAAACACAGTTTAAGCAAAGCCTAAAGGAATAATTCCACCTAACGTTTCAACAAACTAATCCTCTTTAGTGTTTGATATCTTATTATTAGGAAGCAAAGAATTCTTATAGGAAAGGCCTACAAAAACAACCGTTTTACTGCAAGCAAATAAACTACTGATTTTACTAGGCACATATTCTAAAAGTGTAATCCATTAGTCAAGAGTTGCTTTCTTTATGCAGTGTTAGAAAAAAATAATGATTGAATCACTTGCTCTATGACTTAGCCACACGGCAGTGCAGTATGAGTCATACTCTGATGCAGCAGTTACTACTGTGGTATTAAACAAGTCCTTCTGAAGGGAACTTAATATCATCTACAAATCTGCCCTTGGCAATCACAAACAGTAGTCTATTGAACAAAAGTTAGTAAAGCACTGAAGAACAATGTCGAGCTCTTACCGTAGTTCTCTACAGAATGAAAATCTGAGAATTCAGTGAACAGTGAAATTGCTTATCTGTTTGTTCAGCCTGGAAATTGTTAAAATAAGCAAGTAAAAATACTGACAGAGAAATAACCAAATTTGATCAACAAACTTGATGTTGGTTCTACCCGAAGTTTAGCCATTTCTTTTCCCCTTCTCATAAAATATTTTTCTAATACTCTTCTAAATGCAGGTGTAAGGCAAGTCAAAACATATTGTCAAGATTCTTCTTCCAAGTAAGTTGCTGCAAGGTGCTTATTTCCCTTGGTGAAAGAGATTCAGACACAACTTGTCTGAGTTACTACTTTGCTTTTATGACTTTGCAGAAATAAAGGCTCTTTTGGATATCAAAAACCAGTGCCAGATTTGGTCCTGGTATGGGACTTCAGCTAACAGATTCATATCCCAGACAAACTTGATGGCATGTCATTACTTGGCTCTTAATACATTATTCAGAACATATATTTTATGACAAAGTCTTTAAGCATGTTGCAAATAAACATCAAATTCAGAGACTATCTTCTAAAAGTATCTTCAAGTGTACTGACAATAAATATTGCTCAAAGCACTCATTGTCCCAGACGATATAGTCTAACTTTTCTGCTTATTACCTACAATAATATTGGGTGAAATAATTTCATGTTTGATAGCCTCTAAGGTGAAAAAGAACCTACCCTCTCCCCTATGGAAGGGGTAAGGTTCAAAGAAGAGTGACATGGACTCAATGCTGAGAAGCAAATGTTACTGTACAATTTGGAGTTTAGGTGTTCAAATTAAATTTGTTAATCTGTCCCGAAGTTGATACTGAAATAGCAACTGAGAATGCACAAAAGCAGAAAGAATATGAAAAAGAAGCCAAGAGGATAGAGAAAAAAGTATAAATTTTTTTCACTGTACACCACACATTAAGTTCAGTTTCCTTCTTCCACGTCCTCTGTAAGGCCAAAAATGGAAATACTAGGAGTTTTGTGACCCTTCCCTGTGCTTAAAGGTTGCAAAACGGGAAACGCAGTACCAACTCTGATTCTCTGTAAATTAAGGTGAACATGAGAAGCAGAGGGTAAAAACAAGAAGGAGCTAGCTACGGTTGGGAGGAGGCTAAAAAAGTCTTAAAATGCCAGGTTTAGTTCCTTCAATGGCACCTAGAGATTGCTGAGAATAAGCTGAGAAAACCATACGTTAAATTTCACTTTCCATACTGGATGAGGTGGGAAGAATATAGTTACGTTTAAATGTAGAGCCACTGTGGCAGAAGGAAATGCTAGAAGGAAACACTTTTTTCAATAAAGGGGTGCTCAAAAAATTCCCTTGAGAACGAGACTGAGAATGAAAGGCACTTGCTAATTGTTTGAAGAGTGAATAGCCTGAAGTAGTCCAACAACTGTAGCTGCTACTTTAAAAATACAACATGTTTTTATTCTCCAATATGAATTTCTGGATCTTTGCAAGTGAGGGGGTTGCCACTTTTGTTTTTGACACTACAGGCCTTGCCATAAGTTCTTTAAGAAGCTGAATATCAGGTTGTTGCAATAATTTAGCTAACATACCAAGTCATGCTATTCCACCAGAGAGGTGGCTGATTCCTCACTATTCTTCTCAGGACTCCCTAGAACACCAAGGTTCACATACTGGAGGTTCTCACACCATCCAACTTTCTTCCCCCAGATCGTTCTTCCCTTCAGACAAAGTTCAGTATATCCTAAAAAACTAATATTGAGAGAAGATAATTAGCTTATTAATCAGTATAATTATTTTTAAAATATTATTAATTAATAGTACCTTTTAACTCCAGGAAAGAGTATGATTTTGTGCCTGCTGCCATGCAAAAGGTTCCACAAAACTGTTAGGGGTTTTTTTTTTCCCCTTTAAGATTACTTCAGAGTACCTTCCAAATTTGATTATCAGAGCAAAACTTTCAGCAATTATAAGTTAATGAAGGTACAATAAATATTAAAACATGTACTAGGTGAAGTGAGCTGGGGTATCCTGAAAGAAGGTAGAATGAGAACCATTTTCTTCCAGGAAGTCTAATATTGAACCATTTGAGAACATAAACCTGCAAATCACTTCCACATTGCTAATCCTAATTATTCTAATTATTCTGAATGGCATAAAGCACATCTCCCCACTGGAATTGGGGAGAGAAGAAAAAAGCCACAGCTCACGGTAGCCATTGTTTGAATACCAGAAGTGGAAGCCAGCACTGGCATAACTCTTAATCTGCTAAACTACTATTTTATCTTGATGAAATATAGTTAAACTATAAGAATGTTTTGAACGTGTATGCTAAGAATATTAAAAAAAAATACTTGTCAGCAGTTTCTAGACAACAGCTTCCAGGAGACTACATGCAGATTGTAGACACAGCTTTAGATGGAAATTTAAACATACCTATGCCTTGCAAGGCAAAAAAAAAAAATTTAATAAGGAAACTCAAGTCTTACTAAAGGAATATATGTACCAAATTAAGTTTTTAATCTCTACATAAAAGAACATGTTTGACAAAGAAAGGGATTGTTTCTGAAAGTACTGATCCCATGTTTTGATAAAAGATTAACATAAATTTTATTAGTTAAGTTTTCACCAAGATAGAGATGCTAGAGAGAAAGAAGCACACCCATCTAATAAAGTAAAGTAATATTAATATACAATTATATAACAGTCTGCACAGAACAGTAATATCAGAACACTATTCTCAAACACATCAGCAGGTTAATAGCTTCTTTTAAAAGCATTTATATTCAATATGAAAGCTGAAACACTTCACTTTTGAGTGACTGGAGTTTCAGTTACAATGCAACACCAAGAATGTACTCATATGCCCCAAAACAGAAACAACCAGTTCTTCAGTGACTCACAGTCAGTAGTATCAGATTTTGTAGATCAGTACAGACTTAAAAAAGTTAGATAGCAAATCCTCAGAAAGACTCTCGGGTAAAAGGACTTCATAAAATCATCTGTATTATTCTCAACCTTAATTACTGGTTTACAGTAGTTACTTTATAAAAGAACACTGCTGGCCCTGATATGTGACGGCATTTAATTTTACTGTAGCTTATACTTTCCATCTCATCTTGTCAGGGAGCAGTTTTCTTGCAGTGGCACACTGCATGATGAGAACTGGGAATGAGCCAGTCCAGGAGGAAGGTAGTAGAGAACTACAGCTCAAACCCACCAGAGAAGAGGGAGTTGAAGTGGTGGTGTTTGGGTTTGTGACAGCAAGCAAATATTTTGCTTTTTCTTACTGAATGAGGTGGGGTGGAAAAGAATCAGAAAAAAAAACATCAACTCAAATTAGAAAACAAGAAAAACTTCCCCCCCCCAACAGTGACAGGTCTACCTAAGGTATTATTAGGTTGCTAATCCTCATCCAGCACCAATGGGCAAAGACAACTGTCATAGTAAGCACAGACACCCTAAAGTTTGAATAGGCACTTGGGAGGGATGGAAGAAGGTAAGTTTATCCTATGCTGTTGATTCTTTTCTACAAGCCATAATGCAAGTGAAGTTTCTTCTGAGGAACAGTTACAATACATAACACACAGCCCAAGAGTTGGCCCTTCAAAACTGCATGGGCTAAGTCAAAAGGCATCCAGAGGAGCACCAGGGAACTGACCCACTTCACAAAGTGGAAAGAATGAAGGGAGAAAAAAACAAGAGGCAGAGGCTGGCCAGTTGGTTAAAAGTCAGTGAAAGATGAGTCATAATTGCAAAGAAATTTGGGAGAAGGCTATCCTTAGAAATCCTGAGTGTTAGTGAAAGCCACTTGAATTTTTGTTTCTAAATTAGAAAACTCTAAAGCAGCTGAAACCATGTTGCTGCATGAAAAGAATGGAAGAAGCCACACAGGTCACAGATTCAACTTGTCTCAAATGGCAGGTCATTGCATCATGAACACAAGCTCTGGAACTTCTAGTTCATGGCACAGAAATCTGTACTTGCCATATATTTTAATTTTTTGGGTACCTTACAACAAAGGAACAGTAAAGCAAAACATTTTTGTTTGTAAGGTTAACACATCCATAGCATCATTATTTTAAAAAAGCAAAGTATGTTTAATTTTTCATCAGAGACCAGATAGAACCACCTGACCCTGCAGACACAAACAGTTTGCTGCACTTTAAACACACACAAGTAGAAGAGCACCAGTTCAGAGTACTATCCACTTAGCTAGAAAAAGATGATATAACACAAAATAACTCTCTACTGTATCAGATCATACATCATAAATATTTATTGAGTGATAAATACTTCTCAGGGAACATGGAAACAAGTTAATTTGTAGGGAGACCTTGTACTCCAGCAAGATGATTACAGACACCAATTATTTGGCTATAGACACATTATAGTGTTGATACAAGTTTATATTGTACAAAACAGAAGCAAAACATGTAAGTCAGCTAAATTTTCCTACCAGGGTACTACTGTTAACCTGCTTATCTGAAATGAGAAACACCTTTACTATTAAATAAACAGTGAATGTTTCCTTGTAGGAGGGGAACGGGAATCCCCATTCCCTCCCTCACTCCAGGTTTTCCTACAGCATCCTTTCAAGTCTCATAATTTTCATACTGGCTCTTTCAATGCCAATTTTTCTTTTCTCTTTTTGCCAAAAGACTTGTTCTACTTTAGCAGACAGAGTATACACTGAAAAAATATAACTTCCTGTATACCTGCAAAAGAACATACCACACTTACACAAGATTTGAACCTATCAAAACTTTTTAGGAGCTACAAAAAAGTCAGATCTAACACAGAATAAACTAAAACCCAAAATAGGACAATTTCAGTTTTAGAAGAAAGTAGATTTCAACCATTCCTGCCACATTTCTTGGTCTTCAATCTAAGAAAACAAAAGAAAAAACTGATTTCACCAGAGGCAGGTTTCTATAACAAGGCAGGAAGGCATGATTAAGCAGTTGCCTATGCATGTGATGCAATTTTTTTATTTTCTCTTACAAAATAGAGAAAGAAAAAGGCAATTATAACACAGAAAACAAGTACAAGGCTCTGTGGTTAAGAAAAAACCTGTAGTGATTTTATAATGTTTGCCAGACAACTTCAAGCATTTCCTTTCTCATTCCAGGAGTTGGCATACAAACTAGGCACACCTTATAAACCCTACCACCATCCTGGCCCTCATACATTCCAGTTTTTGCTTCATTAAGCAAAAAAATTAAATAGTGTATGTGTGTATGTATATATATATACTCAAACATTTATACACATACATATCTTTTAGCAAAAAAAAAAAAAAAGACTGATACCACTACTAAAAATAGATGTATGCCTTGCTTAAATGTGAGAGAATAAAAGCATGTTTTCACTTGCAATCAAAGTGCAATGAAGGCACCAAAGGAGATCAACATTGTGCACTCACCGATGCAGAGCATTCCTCCATAAAGGGCACAAAAATCTCAAGTCAGCATTTGTTAATTGGTATGCTATTTTCTGTCAAGAGACAGTACATAATACCACCATAACAATATTGCCTTTTACCTGGAGATACCAGGGCCTTCAGGGGTGTATTCTGGCAAGTTTACAAGTTAGGAATTTTTAAGCTATTTGTTGTTTGAAGTTGTAGGTTTTGATTCTGTGACATTTTCTTAGAAAAAAATTGGTTCACTGAAAGCAAATAAGTCTCCTTATTGGTATCAAAGCCCCAGATCTGTTCTGAATCCAAAATCTCCAAGCAATGACTAAGGAGTATGTTAAACATCGCAAATCAAGGAATTAAAGTGATACATTAACATCATTAATGTTCTCATCCAGTGCTGTAGTGAATTTCAAGTAGCCTGACTAGCAGGTGTTTGTTCCAGGATTTTATGTACAGGTAGTATTGGCTACTAATCAAGAGAGAAAGAAAAAAAAGAAATGGAGGGGAGTGAGTAGAAGAGAAGGATGACTTTTTTGCCTATGTTACACTGAGTAAAGCCATATTAGAGTCTGCTGTTAGGTATTGTAATAGGAAGGAACAGCTATTTGTAGCTTTGTTGGATATGTAACCATTAGCACTGCCAAGCAATTTTCAGCTGAAGGGATCTCATTTTGGAAGGGCGGGGAAGTAAGTGTTTCTCCCATATTAGACTCAAATATAAAAATATTTACCATTCATATGTTTCAGCTGAAGCTCCTTGCCCAGTTGGTAAACTTGCAATGAGTCACCTTCTCTTTACCCCCATTAGAGTCTGTCTTTTGCCCTTGTGTGGGCAAATAACACAAGATCTGCTCATCTGTGGGACAAACATGGTTACATGGGGGTAAGAAGACTTGACTTGCCTTGCCTGCATCCTGAGTGAGCATCTAAAATAACTTTAATTGTCCCACCACTACCTCCATTACAAGCTTGGGCTGGGTGAAACTGGCCAGGTCAGAGGAAGAAAAGCTGTGGTTTAGTCTAGACACAGCATTTCCCATTTCCTTTACCACGGTCCAGCTTCCAGCAGAGATCCTTTAGTCAGTATGCCACATAGAGGACATTCAAGAGCTCAGGGCTGTGAAAGAAAAAAAAAAAAACCACTGCTAATTCAGGAAAGGAATATCTCAGAACAAAGCAGCTGTAGTACAGTCTGGTCTTCACCAAACTTCCCTTCCTGAGGTAGCACCAAGTGTCCTGGATCCACCCTTAACATGGAGTTCAAAAAGGAGATCTTTGTAAATAGTCTATTACAAGAGCAAACATGAATGTTTAACCAAACAAGTTCCACCTTAAGGGCTTCAGTTCTACAAAACTGCTCGCAGCTTACAGCTCCTATAAGGCCCACACCTGTTTCTTGACCATTTTAACACTACTGCCAGAGCAATTTGTATAAACTGCATTCAGTTGCAGCACCAGAACCATTCTTCAAATGCAGGCATTGTCCTGGACAAAACCTTACTGATGGGAGGAAAGGCAACCACATAACACATGCTACAAGAGACTGCCGTCCTCAACCACCCTGGCCTGCCACGCTACGTATATTGCAGGTACTTGCCAGCGAGCTGGTACAGGGCTGCATGAACTCCGCTGCCTGTTCTGCAGTCCTCACTGCATTTTTGGGTATTTTCACAGTTCAGAAACTTTTTTCTTTCCAGACGCAAAATTAAACTAGAATATTTGGTTGAACTTCATCATACTTAAATCCTGACTACAGTGGGAAGACTTGTATTTAAGAATACTTCTCACTATTGCTGGATGAACTCCAGATGTACAGTGCATGTGCATTCAGTAGCAGAAATTTAAAAAGATTAATAAGTGCTTGTTTCTGACTCTACTGCTAAGCATGACACGTGTGATTTGTGAAAGATGATCATCATCACTTAAAACAGAGTAACAGAATAGCCTTTCAGTATCCAAGATGCCTTCTGTCTTCTCAATTTTCATCACATGAGTTTAGTGCCTAATATGGTAGTCAATATAAGATATAATTGCTTCATTATTTTCCACAGCTACTTGAAAAATGTTAATTTTCTACCAGCTGTGAAGCCTAAACAACCCACTATGGATCAGAATGGTCCGAGATTTAAGTGATAATTGTATACCAGTCTTTTTCATCTTGTTCAGGCCTGCATCACCAGTAGCAGAAATATCAGCAGCTGGTGAAAGTCAGACCATCATGTACTCACTACTTACGTGCTGACAAGATGTGGTCACAACATGAAGAAGCAGAAGAGGTAAGGAAATCCAGAACTCCCCATCATAGGTCTGTATTTTCACAAGATCCCTAAGATCTGCATCCAAATACTGGAAATGTTAATTTTTTTTCCTTAATGTTCAGCATCCTCTCTTCCTCACTTTAGAGGCAAACCTCTCTCCTCCTGACCCATGATAGTACAATTAGGTAGCATTAGCAATTATCAACAGGAGATAAACCTGCATCCATTCTATAGCTCAGGCACCGCTGCTACTTCTGTTTTAGCATTCCTACTGGTATCCAAGCCAGAATTAAAAATAAGTTTTACTAGGTCAAAATGGAAATTGTGTGAGCTGGAAGATCATCTTGTTCCCTGAGAACTTGCCATTTTTATTTCAAAACAAGGTAACCCTTTTATAGGCACTCTTTGATCCCAGGCATATGAAAGAGATAAGGATCGCAAATATCATGTTTCTTTCTGCAGCTGCATGGTCATTTTTATTTTAACTTTTTTGGAAAGAGTTCACCTTTCAGTGTCATAAAAATTATTATTTCCATTTCCTCTCCCTACAAACAGTAAGCCAGCTTCTACTTTGGAGGGCTTAAGAATGAAGTTTCAATTAAAGCTTCAAAAGTGAGTAACAAATCACCTTAAGACTAATCAATTCCAAAGAGTCTGACCAAAATACAAATCCACCGTAACACAACACTACACAAACACACGTGGAGGACAACTTGCTGCCTCTACGCTTACGCAATACAGACCACACATTGATGCACAGGAGTAACTATGTATTATAGCAGGTTGCAGCACTACGCACTACAAGTGTTTTCACATCGGTGCTAACCTGTAGTGAAACACTGGGGTGTGAAGTGCAGCAGTTTTTAAGTGCCTGAGGTGCTATATTGTTGAGCCACCTTGTGGCACATTTGCCGCATTACAGCACCACGCACCAGGGGAAAACCGCTGGGTCTGTCCAAATGCAGGTAAGAAAACAGCACGTAAGATGTGCTACTATAGCATGCTCATGAAGCAGTACTCCCTCAGTAAGAAAAAAATGAATTTTGGAAGTTAGGCTTCATAAGACCAGCCAACTGCTGGTGTCAATCCCCTTTTTCTAAGCAACTTGGCTATTCCAGCCAAGAGCTCCTTACAAAGCAACCTGCTATGCAAGTTCTTAAAAACCACATTTAGGCTGTGCATAGAGAACTCCTCACGGATGAGACAAGGGTGGCATATTATATCAGCTGGGAAAACATTCAGCAATATTACATTTCTCTCCCAAAGAAGGTCAAGAACAGGCACACTTACATTTTCTGAAGAAGCAGCAGCGTGGGTCTTCTGAGGTCTCAGATAAAAAGGAAAGCATTTTTACTGCAGAGGATCTATAGGCATTAGTGAATCCATGGAATACATGGAATATGAACTCTCCCAACTCCCTGCATACATAGGACAACCAAAGTTGTTGCCAGGGCAGGCACAGTACTGGTTACTGCAGGTCAGCCCTCATGTAACAACCCATTCTATTCCACAGTGATTTTTTTTTCCACTTCTAAACCCTAAGACAGTACCAAAACACACAGGTATTTTTTATACAAAGTGAGCATTGTGTGGCCAGTGGTAATGTAATCTTCTTACCACTTTACTGTAATCATTACTTCAAGAGATCCTTCATGGAATAATTATAGTTATCCATTGTTGACTCTTCTGGCACCACTGAAAGAAATGTGGCTTTTAAGAGTTAAAAAAAACAAAACAAACCACAACAAACTTAACACCCCACACACTTAGAGACATTTTAGATCCTTATTTACCACTATATACTACTCATCCTGTTCATAAATGTTTTTTGCAGATATACTAAAGAAATACCAACATGCTAACTACAAACTTTTAAAACAAGTTCCAAGCCTCAAAAACCAGGAAAACCCATTAGACAAAATCCTGGCAGGACACAATACACATATCACTTCTAGACAAATAAATAACAGTGAATCTCAACCCACTACCAACAAGCTATAGCCTTTCCATCAGCCCCAAAAGTTTCAAAGTAATGGAGAGGATTTATAAGGCCTTAACCAGCCTTATAGTCTTTTCATAGACATTAGGAAAATACCAATAAGTAAAATTCTTGGGATATGGCACACCAGGCACTTCACTAGAACACCCATACTATAGTTGACAGAAGAGTAATAAACATGATTTATTTACTTACTGCCATAATTGTTTCCCACTCTATCCTTTACTGAAGTCATGAAACCACAAGTACTAATCCTGACTCTAGTTCCTTAATAATCTCGAGAAAGATGGAATGTACATAACCACAGCAAAAACACAGAGATGCTCTAACACCCATTTCCTACCATCACCCTAATTTTGCCCACTTCCCTCTCTCCCTTACCAGAAGACTTCCTACAACCTATAAATTTTCAGGCTTCCCAATTTCTGCAGCAAAAAGAAATTAGGATTGGTACCAGCAACATGAGACATAATAGGAAGTTGCAATACAAATTGGCTTCAAGCACATAACTGAATAGAACAGAATAATCAGCTCAATCTAAAAATGCTTTTCTCTCAAGTGACTTGGAAACTGGTAAGTGAACAAAAGTGAAAAACTAGGGACAGTTCTTTGAATGAGCTTGAGGGCAGTCCCAGACCCCTTTCAGTCTCAAAATATCTAGCCCCATCCCCACAGCTTCCAAAAGCATTTCACAAACTTGATTTACAGCAGTGGAATTCTTCAAAATGCATCATAATCTAAGGTTACTAATTTAGACAAGTTAAATCATCCCACAATACACATATCTACTCCTGGGATAAAAATACAGAAGAAAACCCACCAAACTATATAACTGCTTTATGCTCTGTTATAATAGGAGGAAAGCATCTCTATTATGTTTGTGGACTAAGGCTTAATACAGTGTTAAAGAATTGCTTTTCCCTAAAGCTAGAAAACATGTATTTCTACATTTTCAATCTGGATGGACCTTTCCAATTATCATCAACATCCTGAGTTAATGGAGTTTAAAATATATATTCCCCGAGCACTGATGTTCACACATTTCCTTGCAGCAAGTATGTATGCCAATATCCACACAATTAAAACTTTGAAAAAAAGAAAAAAGATTTTAAGATCAACTTTCCTTTTTATCTTCCCTCAAGAGATCTGAAGTGAGGGTTTGTGCAGAAATTACGGACATTTTACATCTCCACAATTACTTGACCCAAAAAGACAATGTCTGCTGCGTTTCATAAAGTATCTACTGACTTATAAGGATTTGGGATAAAAACTACAGCTTTCATATCACAGTCATTTCACAGCTATTAGGAGTTAAATAACCTTCGAGCCAAAAACACAAGATCTGTACGAACAGGATTAGATAAACTTTAAGCAATGAACAAGTAGAGATATTTGTAAAGATCCAAATTTTGCAAAGCTGTAAATCAGTCAACTTTGGATTCTAATGTTTAAATTCAACTTGAATGTGCTAATTTTTCCCACGTGTGCAAAAGCTTTAAGAGCTTTATTCTGATATTTAAGACTAAATCCAAATAACCCAAGAATATTTTAAAAATGGCAATGCATGTTAATTTAAGTAAACACTGTATAATATATCAGCATGGGATTCTGCATCGGTCTTGCTCCTAAAATAATAAAAAATAATGAATGCTGATAGAAGGCATGTTTAAGAAAAAATGAGTATTCAAATGTTAGAACATTAGACTATGATTCACTATTTTCAAAACAATCCTCTGTCCTTCAGTTAACTATTGAAATAATGGTATGAAATGCACTGAATGAGGCCTGTGCCAAAAGGAATAAAAAATATTCATTAATGATACAGAAAACCCTCAAAATTTTGAAATGTTGGTAGGCTGCCCCAAATTAAACCTCTTCAGCAGCCAGATTTGAATCCCAGAGCAGGATTTAATCACCATAAAATATACTAATCCATCTACATAACCATCACCAAAAAATAGGATTATGTTTAAACAGCCTCATGTAAAAAATATCCACACTTCCCAAAAAGACTAGCCACAAGCTGCTTAAAGGAGGAGAAATTAGTTTTTAAATCTGTAACTTAGTACTACTGCTCAGGAAAAAAAAGGGCTCATAGCAACAGGGCTTTTGCACATCATTAAGTATGCAACACATAAATGCCTGCTAAAATTTTCTAGTTACAAAACATCTGATTTGTATCTCATCTGCCTGCAATGTCTTTAATCTAGATTTAGAAAATATTCAGATCTCTTCAGTAAAAGGAAATACATGCCCCTTGTTTAGACATTGACAGTTAATTTAAAAAGAGAGCAACACTTCTTCGATTTCAATTAAAGAACACATATGCCAGAAACTTCTTTTATCTAACACTTCTGAAACTCATACAGTAGTTTATTCACAAAACTAAACCTGTAAATACAAACCAGCTATTTATTTCCCCTTCAACAGCAACAGCAAGTTTAATGACCTGTTTCATGTAAAAACACTTCATAATCCTATATTGTAGACTTCAGCTGTTCATGGATACACAAATATTTATCCCAATTAATTTATTGTGTGCTGTTAAGTCTTTTTTATATACATCATTTAAAAATATTACTTTTGTTATAGAACTGAGATTTTCCAAGAACCCGTTTGAGGGAAAGTCATAATTACACGAAGAGCATTTCAAACCAGATATCTCGGCTACGCTTCTTGCCTACAACAACAGTTCTGGATGTTACCCCTCTGCTGGCAGCGACCAGGGTTACCTTGAAGCTGATGTCTTAATACCAGCATGCATTTGACCTTGGGTCCCAGCTTTGAAAGGTTAAATACAGAAAAAAGAGTGCATTGCTTGCCAAGGGACTATCTGAAAAGCAGCAATTCATACGACTGCGCTTTTAACCGTGACTTCACTGTAGCTGCTAAGGGGCACAGATAACACAAGGTTAACAGATAAAAGCTACTGACACTATCAAAATAATTTAGAAATTTAACTTTTTTTTTTTTTTACAGAAAGGAACAAACAAAGAAACCTATAGACTCAAACTACCTGAAGTGTATATTATTCCCACAGCAATGAAGATATAGTTGATAGTAGCATTCCATAAATTAAGCAATCTGATCAAGATTATGAACAACCAAATCACTAAAATCAGAGGAGCAGGGGAAAGCTACACATGTGTTTGTGCATTTAGTGATTTCAGCTTTTTTAAAAGCACAGAAGTAAGAATGTGACATACCATCACCATTGCCTCAAGTATATGCTTCAGGAAAGTAACGTTAAAAATAGAACCAAAGTAATATACTGATTTCTCCATCAAGAGGTAGATAATCCAGCAGTTCCAGATCATGACATGACCATAGATCAACTTTCACAAAAAATTTTCTTTATTATTATAGCTTTTAGCAGCTCCTTTAAGTTTTTAATATCACATTTATTTATCATTTTATATACCTACTGTATTTATGCAAAGTTCAAGGTAAAAAACAAGTATTTTTAGTTTCTAATCTCCACATGTAATTTTCTTGATGCCAGCTATGTTGGCATACATATTTACTTTCAACTGAATCATATTAACACTGAAAAGTCTTTTTATTCTACAGTAAGGAATACAGCAATCCAAAAACTAGTTTTCCCTTTAGCAGATTATCCAACTACAACTTACATAGAAATACTCAGCAAGGGAGCTATGCTGTAGTGCCAAGTCAGTGAATTTAAGAGCAAGCCAATCACCACATTTATTACAACAGTTTTGTCTTTATAAAATTGTTTTACCTCTAAATCTGATCAAACAAGACTCAGAGACAGGCTGTTTTACAAAATATGAATGGTAGAATACATTTTAGCAAGGTGAAATCTCCCCACAAGGGACCTGTTAAATATGTAATTACTTTAAAAGCATCTTCAGTGTTTCTAAAACTATACGTGGCATGTAAACCAGCCATTTTATTATTAAGGCCATACCTGGTTCAGCATTATGCAGTATCTGTAAAATTGCTGTTCACTAGATGAGTTTCAAGACACAGCACAACTAACACTCTAAGGACTACTAAAAATTGCAAATTTAGGAGGGTTTTTGTGGTAAGAATGAAAAATGCCACTCAAAGACTAATGTTATTCTGGCCACAGACATGGGTCTTATCAGCAGAATTTTCCTAAGTCTTTTTTCTTAAGTATTTTTTTCTGCTAGAAATAAAGCCAATAAATCAGTTAAAGCAAGAGAAAAAAAAAAAAAGACAAAAATCCCAACCTCACAACCATCACCAACCACCAACACTGAATAAAAGTTAGAATTATTCTGGTTTTATACCCATACTTGCCAGAGTCCTATTCATACTATTCAAAACTGCTTGTAATATGGCTATTTTCATAGCCTAACTTCAGAAGTGATTAACTGTAAAAACCCCAAACAATTAAAGAACAAAAAAACCAAGCAAACAAAAAACAAACAACAAAACCAACAAAAAACTCCACACTAACAAAACAAAACCCCAAAGTCAAATGGTTTAGAAAAATCCTGTTAAAGATGGTGTCCAACCTCTTCCTATATTTAATTGCCTGTTTAATACAGAGAATATTTGACTACACTAAGTTATTCCCAAATGCTTTCACTTTAAGACCACAAATCTCTTCAAACACTTGAAAGAGAAAACACTAAGTTCAGACTACCTGTTACTTCAGAAACTACTAAATATTTAGATAGTAAGCGAAAATAGCTTTAAACAAGTCAGTAACTGTTTAGAGCAAAAAACATCTCCCATCTTTGTGGGGGTTTGGGGCAGGGAGTGCATTCCTCTATAGAGGAGGCGAACAAATTAAGGAAGATAATGAAGATGCTAACGATGCCTAATTTCTCCTGGATTGAGGGAGTAAAAGAAAAAGCTGAAACTGCTGTCTGACATGTCTTTCCTAATAGCATCAGTACTTTAACTGTGACAAAATTTCAAAGTCCAGTTTATTACACAAAGATGTGCGAACCAAGGTGATGCTGCATAGTGGTCCAATAAAGTAAAGTAAATGTGGATACATTCACAGAGCAGCTCATGCTGTTCACTGCTCTTAGCAGTTCTGATGTTCAGAGGACTCACACCCATTAGTAAGGGACAGAGTTCTTATTCCATAATTCCTGCAAAAAAACACAGGCAAAAAAGAGACAAAACCATAAAATAAAAAGGTTAGATACCTGATGCTCTAGGATTTCCAAAGGTGGCTGCCATCCCCCATCAATTTTTCTCTCTAACTGAAATCCTTCAACTATGAAACTAAAAATAGTACCTTCAATATGTCCTCAACTCAGTATGAAATATTTCCAAGTTGAAAACGGACCTCTGGGATAAACTAAAATGAAAAAAAGATGTGAGAAACCAAATAATGCCACATCACTCCATTTCTCATCCCATTAGAGTGAAAAATATACAACTTGTTAGAAACACTAAGGGAAAAACACAAAAAAATTGTGGTTACAGAATACTGTGAGAAAATATAAGGCTTGTAGAAGCTTATTTCATTCTGCAAGTTTGCTTTCCTTTTAACACACACACACACAAGTGAATTTTGCTGTGAAACTACCATCTGCTTTTCAAAACTCTTTATCCTTCAGTGCCATATTTTACAAAATGCTGTTGATAACTTCTTTCTGAACATGATTCCCACACAAGAATTCAATATTACTTGAATAAATCCAAAACTTACATAGTTTAACATATGCGAGAGGTTCAAGTTTTTCTGTTGTATAAGTAGTCAAAGCAGTAATCAATATATCAGCTGAATTCTTGAACGTATGCAAATTAAAATTTGTCAACTTAAATAATTTGATTCAGTTTTTAAGTATTATTTCCAATAATTCATTAGGATCCTGCCCCATGCTTTGCCTAATTAAAAGCTTACAATTTATAATTGTGCAGGATTTCTACAATAAATAAATTGTAGCTACAGTCTGTGCTGTCTTGCGCTACTCATATCATACCAATTGCGAGCAAAAACAGAGACTGTTCATCTGATGCTTCATCATACTGTGAAAATACACCATGTTATATTCTCAAGCTGTTAAAAGATAGATTTTGCACCTAGAAGTTAACTACAAGTTTCTCTAGGAACACCTGGTAACAACTCACAACAGAAAATCAGTATACACTTCCAGAGAATATGAGGCTAAATTAATTTTTTTTTTTTAAAGTTGGAGGCAGCTAGCTATAATTTATGAGTCTTTACAATATACCCAACAAAATTACATGCCTTTCACTATTTTAATACCATTTTATATTTTACCTTACTAAAACCTTTCAAGTATTACTATCAAAGCAAATAAAAGGAAAGGACAAAGTCCTCAAAACCCCTTTTCCAATCTCCAAAGATTGGAAGGATCCAAGACTACAAGTTGGTTTGATGAGTGATCATGACCCAAATCTAATCTTGGAAAAGGTTCCCTATCATGGGAGATAAGGAACCTCTCTAAGGGAAACAATATGACTATTGGTTCACAAGTTTTACACAACAATACTTTTCTCTGTATTTATCAATATTCCTGTTACACCAATCCTTTATTTTAAAAAAAGCAATATGTTCAAATAAAGCTGGAAGGCCTAATTTTTAAATGGTATTCCTTTCAGACAACAGAACAGCTTTCTGTTTCTAAACTAAGAGTTACGCACATTAAAATTGCACCTTTGCAAGCCTTAAACTCCAGCTTCTTATTGAGACTGCAAGAGTCAAACCTCAAATCAATTTTAATGAACTTTAAAAAAAATGCTTTCTAGCACTGACGACATTTTCCAGGATGTTTCACAGATTTTCCATAGCAAGTTTCTATGATATTATTAATATTGCAAGATTAAGAAAATTATTACAATTTTCAGGTCATTAAACAATAATCAGGAACGCAGCTCTGAGTTCCCTCCCCACCCCCCGGGCCATGAGGTTATCAATAATTTAGTAGCCCAGCTATTATATTTCTGATTTCATAGTTGTAGTAAACTGACTTGTGAGCTTTGGATGCTGTACATTCCTGTCTTAGTAATTTAATTTTCAACACTTTAGTCAATGTCCTAGCTAAGACAGTCCCTTAAATCAAAGTACTTTTATTTAATAAAAGTATTCTAAAAATGCAAAAACAAGTCATGTATACTTTTTTTAAAAGACATGCACAGTTATACTAAAACCTTTACTCTAAAATACCTACTGTCATTGTAACTACTTCAGTATAATGAGTTAACCTCTCTCCTCTTATTTGAGCAAAGTATTACCCAAACACCTGGACCTACAGCCTGACCCCCATAAGACTGAACAGGTGGTCTAACCCCTAATTTTGCTTCCCTTTGCTATGTATTTAGAAACTATTAAAATAAACTGTGAACAAGAATATCATTAAGAATACCAGACACCTGCCATTAAAAGAACTCATCTTGACTTAGTGTAGCAAAGTCACCATAAGCTCTTCAAGCTTAGCGAGCTTATATCTAAATTTTGTTTGCCTCTGTTGAGAACAGGAGCAGGAATTAACCACTTCCAAGAAAAAAAAAAAGTGGGAGGGGGGAAAGATACTGTTTTGTGTCTGTAGAGATATTCTTAACAGCTCTGGTGTGAAGATCCTGCTTCAAAGATGAATCTGCTTAATAACTAATTCACTTTAATTCCTGCAGGCTGCTGGCGGTAGGACACCCTTCACTGCTCATTAGAGTGCAATGTCTCAAATGGCCTGCACAGCAAAGGATAAAACCAATAATTTACTGCCTTAATTCCTCCCCCTCAAATGCACATATCTCTAATACAAAAAATAAATTTCTGAAAACTCATGAACTGCATTTTACATTTTAGCTAAGGCAGACAGATCTTTAGTGGTGGTTTTTTGTTTGTTTTTGTTTGGTTGGTTTTTGTTTTGTTGATTTTATTGTAATACAATTTAAATGTATACACAATTGTTTCTATGGAAATTCTTGGAAATTAGTTGTACTACCAGACTCAAGTTTGCAAAAATTAGAGCAGGACAATATTGCCAGGTATTTGAAAGGCTAGGAAATCCCCAAACTGAAGGAAGCTCCTGGCTAGACACCTAGGATGACCTTATTGAAAATTTCCCACAATAGCAACTTCTTTGGTAGGGGCATAGAGAATATTTTCTTCACTTGAATTTATTCAACTTATAAAATCGAATAACAAGTTCTTTCAAAGATGAAAGCAACTTTAAATAGAAAATTTGTAAGAAAAATAAGCTTTACAATCTATAAAACATGACTAGATATGATCTTGCACTTGATAGCAAGAAGATTTCCACTCTGAACAACTTTAAAAGGTGCAGAGAAGGAAGCAAGCCATGAAAGAAGCCCCTGCTCATCTCACTTAAAACCACTGATGATTGCCTGATGAGTGGTACCTCTCTTTTGTGTTGTTTTTGGTTGTAGCCCAGCTCCCAAGCTGAAAATCCTACCTTCACTCCTCTCCCCCAGGAGAGTTAATGCTGCTTTAAGTAAAAAGGTTTCCAATTCCTGGGGCTTCAGTCAGTTTAACTGATTTCAAGTTTGCCCCTGCCACAGAAAAATATTATGGTGCAGTAAACAAGTAAAGGACTAGTAATTCACAATGCTAAGAATATATATAGATATAGATATATTGTTCAAAATGAGTAACATGTTCTCTTAGGTTAAGAAAAGTAATACCAAAGATAACAAACCTATATTTAATAGTCAGTGTGTTTCATAATGTGCAGGCTTTGAAAACTAACTAATTTTCTAAAGGACTGAAGCGTATAGAAATACCAACAAAAGCCAACAAGAACAATTATCTGGCTTAAAAAAATCAAGGCCCTTTAATATCTCAGATTTTAAGGAACAGATATTCCAGTTTACCTCCATATGCTCACTGTGGATAAGGGGAAAGTACAATACAGACAGCACAGAAGGACCTGTTGGCATTTATATCTTGAAGAAAGTATGCCCATAAACAGAGATACTTTTGCCCATTAGAAGATTCCTACTTCACCACAATTATAAGTTTTTCGCACATGGAAAAGCTTTGAATGAAACACATTTTAGTTCACTCAGGAACAATTCCAGCTCGAAAGGATTTCAAAGGAGTACTCAAACACAAATTAAATGCTTTCTGCATGATGGGAAAGTATTTCAGTGAAGGAACTCTTCAACACTTTCTGAAAAGCCACAGATTTTATCTTTACAGTTAATATGTGGTTTTGCCCGTCCACAAGTGTTTAAATTATTCTTATAAACTGTGGCAACTGTCACAAACCTGCAGCAAATGTACTTCACTTTTATACTGCATTTTAATTATACTACACATCACCTTTTTAAAACTGCACCAATATTACCAAAACCAAGCCCAAACAACTAAGAAGCCATTTATCTGACACACACATCTTCAGCCTCTAAAAAAGGATGAGAGCTGACGTCTTAAAATACAACTGCAAAGATTTGCAGATGCTTTTCTTGTGCCACATTACTCAGGCCTGTTCAGACATTGTGTTAAGGTTGGTCATTTTCTAAACTGCTTGCAAAACTTGCTTAAGAGCCTGGAAAAAAAATGTCAAGAAAATCCTAGAAATAAATAACTAAAAATCTCATTCTAAAAAAACCCCAAAACCATCAAAACAGTATTTGCACAAGTCTCCCACAGTGGACCTACTGTATTGTCCGGTGGAGTTTGGCATTTTTGTCTAGAGCCAGTCAATAACAGGAACTCAATCATAAATGCCCTGCTTTCCGGTGAGTGCCACAGCCTCAGCTGTGCAGCCTAATGAGCCAGGAGCAGACCAGTTTCAGCAACAGCTGGAAGAAGACTCCACCAGAGAAGGTTAGAAGTTTTCTGTTTGGTTTTAATAAAGCCAGAATTATTTCTTTGTTAAAGGAAAAACAAAAAAAGCCTACCAAAACCAACCAAAAAAACAGAAACCAAACAACCCACACTCCTGATTCTCTCATTATTGCAAAAAAGGGCAGAACAGAGCAGAGGAGAACAAAGAAGGGCAAAAAAAATCAGCAAAGGAGAGTAATAAAGAAAGGAAGAGAAGAAAAGAAACAGCAGAAAACAAAGGCAGGGATGAATCTGAGAAAGCCGGTAAAGAAATCGCTCAGAAGCCTTTGGGTCTTTTGAGCAGCAAAGGTATTTATTTGTCGACGTCGGAAGCACGCGTAGTTCGCACCACAAAGCTCTTGCTCGAAGGTATCGGTGCAAAGCAGGGTAATTTACACAGTCTAACTTCTATGATTACATCTTAACATACATATTTATATGATTGTAACATCTAATCATACATACTGATAACAGGCGGAGTCTGGGTGGAGTCTGGGCGGAACCCTTTCCTCGCCCCCATTCTTGGTGGTACATTCGGTCCTTCATCCTGTGGGGCTGGGGTCTTCCGTAGTCTTCCTCGATATGACCTCTCTACCTTTCTATTGTTTTTGCCCCAGTCACTGAAGCTTGGAGAAAGCCTTGGCTTTAGGCCCTATTTCTCCTCTTCAAATGTCTACTTTGGCTTATTTTGACTTAATTTATGGCTTATAGACCCACTGTATAATGTTTCTAGCATTCTTCTTAAGATTAGGTCCAAGGAACCGAACAGAACAAATTTTTCTTTAGCAATTTAGGCAGAGCAGGTATGGAGGAGCTTCTCTCAGCCGATCAAGATATTTCAGTTAATTCTTTAGGCCCTGCTCCCGTTTCAGGGAAGAAGAGTGGAAATGGGTAGAAGAAAGGCAGAAAAAAGAACAGAAGGATGGAGAAGGTCAGAGAAGTTCAAAGAACTTCAAAGAAGGTCAAGGAAGGTCAGGCACAGTTGAGGAAGGTCAGGGACAGTCCTTATTGAAGATGCAGCTCTTCTGCTAAGAGTCCTTGTACTTAGAGCACCATACACATACCTGGTGAAAGTTCCCATGCTAATAGGAATATACTTAACTGATTTTGAAAATTACTAGCCTTTGAAAGAAACTGCAAACAGGCAGTTTTCCATAAGCCTAAAGCCATTACTACTATAAAAAAGGTAACCTCTTCTTAACACTTTCTCTTTAATATTCTTCTTCTTCCTTTTTAATTCAGCTGTGTTTTCAGATGGTTCATTAAGCAGATTCATCCATTTATTGGTTTTTGAGAGGAATCCTATAACATTAAATGGTGAAAATGGAGTATTATTGAAGGAGCACTAATACATAGCTCACTGTATACCATGTGTGTAAGAACCTCTTAAGACCTGAATTAAGAGAGCCTTTATATGAAGCTCCCTCCCCACAAAGAAAAAAAAAAAAACCAACTTGCTATAAATCTAAATATCTAGAATTCTGACTCCTACTAAAAGTGAAAAATAATCAGTAACTTTAATAAGTGTATAAGTTTTGGTATTAAAGATGTCATCTTAATTGCAATTAAAGCACTGAGATCATTTCCTGTGAAAAAGCTGTTCAGGTTTATTAGTTCAGTGGAGAGTTTTCAACCTCAATCTTAAACTGAGAATCAAGATTTAAAGGGAAGGTATTTTCTGTGGTTAAACAAAGTCTTACTCTCATTCAACATATTGCAGTCACTTGGTTCAACATTATAAATCTACAAGAAGTTTCTGAACAGTATCAAAACTGATTAGACACCTGTATGCACACCTCATTTCATTTAGGTTAGAAATGCCTGTAGCTGTCCAGAGCCCTCAAATATTTGTGTGGCTAAAATCTGTGCTTATTTAAAACAAGATCATTTTGACCGACACCTTTTTGATTAGCATGAGTTCTCTAGTTCCCATCTGTCAGCTTGCAGCAATTGCCAAGAGGGGTTCAAATCCCAACCTCCATCTGCACACAGTTACAGTGAAATAAGTGATGGCCACCACATATGTAAAATTTAACACAGAAAGTTGAGTTTTTGTTTTGTTATTAAGATGACAGCTCAGTGCTTCAATTGAAAGTCGGCATCACCCACAAGTATGCCCAAGTCCATACCTCACACTTTATTGAGGTTGATCCCTGTGGGCTCCCTGCAACCTCCCACTTTATGATGGCCAGGGAGTCAAAACAGAGCAACACAGCTTTATCCACTTCCAGCATGGAAAGTATCAGACAGGGGGTATTTTTCTTACCATGCTCCATTTCTCTGGAGCAAAGCATTGTATTTGAAACCCAAATAACACTGTAGGTTATAACCTCATGGGAAACACATGACATGAAAGAGACAGCAAGCCCCTGCATATCACTCCTCCCAAACCAGGTCTGTCTCCCTGAACAAGGCTCTCCACAGAAAAGTCTGACAGAGACTACGATTTCTTTTCTCAAAAAATTAAAGAATGAACAAAGTGCATGCTCCAGGATGTGCATTTATTACCTCCCTCGCTGCTGAGAGGGTAAGAATGGAGACAGGCAACCTACGAGAGAAAGCCTCAGCTGGATTCAATATCCACCTTACTGAAGAAGTCCTTCCTATCTCACTTTCTTTCCTTCCCATCTTAGTTGGAGTCTGCCAGAAAAGAGGGTCCTCAGCTTTTGAAGAGAGAAAAAGGAAACTGCAGTGTCTTTCTACTCTTCACATTTGTTTCCAAAGGGCCCCTGCTCAACTTCTTATCTACCACTAGCACCAAATACAGTGGCTGCAGCACCCTCCATAGTCAAAGCACTCCTGATGCTTCAGGCCCTGCTTCTCACCTGATTCTTGCACACCTTTTCTTCTCTCATTAATGAGTAAGGTAGACACTGATTAAAGGACTGAATCTGGCCAACATACCACACCAGCAGCAGCCCATTAAGCATGAAGTACTTTGTAGATGTCGCATTTTGCACAGAATATTTTTTTGTCTTTTGATAATTACATATAAATGGCTTTAAATAGCTAATAAATACGCACTCACTGTTGTAATTTATCTAGCATTTTCAGAGTCACTTCCAGATTTAATTACATAAAACTCCATGTTTATGATATGTAAGAATGAGTGATTTTGCATTCTCAAAAATCAAAGATATCACGAGAAGATACTTGGAAAGAATACACATTGATTACACTTGGGAGAGATCAAACATTTCCAATCTATTTATGTTCAAAACTGAAAAGATTAGTGCTAAGAACCCCAAAGCACAAGATGTCAGTCATTGTACAACAGCACAAGGACTGCATTTGGCATAATACACCAAGACAGAACTGAAGGCAGATTATCGCTGTAGCACATGTGGTACTTATGGAGCCTCTATACTTGAACTGTGATAGCATCTGTTTAATTTTTTTAAATAGTTCAGAAATAGCAAAAAGTAATTTTTTTAACAATAAAAAAATTGTCATTGTTTTTAACAATAAAAAAAAAACCCTGTCACAAGCTATTATTCAGAAACCAACAAGTCATATGAACAGCCTATCTCAGGCAGCTTTCTGATGGAAAGACTGCTCCATTTTAAACTTCAATCAAAAGGGAGTACCAGATGCTTCAGTGAGTCATGGCATATCAGACTTTTTTTAAAGGATGAATTTAAACATATAGGCTCTTCACTTGATAGAGATATACCTGTCTCCACAATGACAAGGGATATAGAATTCTAGGAGTTTGATTTTGAAATGAATAACTAACAAGGTGTCCTTATACTGTCAAATTCAAAGGGCAATAAAACACTAACTCATTTCAAGCATAAAATTCCATGCTCTTCACTACCAGAACTGGCATTCTGCAGGTTAATCTATTCTAAAAGACCACAATTTCATCTTCTTCACATTCAGAAAAAGGAAGCAAAACACAATTTTTATGTCCAGCAGTTTCCAGAGCAGTACGGGTGTCAGGGTTTCCTCACAGTCAATAATTTGACTCTAATTCCACAAAGAAAGCTGCCTGTAATGAAGCTAAGATCATGAAAAAGACTGGTCACCACACAATCACTTCTTGTACATTGCTGCACATCAGTAGCAACAGCACAGTTCTTAGAATTGAATGTATCTGTCCATGAGGCATTCAAGATTATAGGACACAATGCAAGTAAGAACTAGGAAACCTTGGCAGAGCAGCATCGGAAAACATGCCTGTAATCCTTCTGCATTCCATACAACCCAACTCTGAAGACAGGTTGAGAGAACTGGGGTTGTTCAGCCTGGAGGAGAGAGCTCCAGGGAGACCTTATAGTACCCTTCCAGTACCTAAAGGGGCACTTCACAGGCCCACAAGGATGCTGAGTCTGGCAGAAGAAAAAGATTGTAAGGACTGGAACATGGTCAGCATGAAGAAAACCTGCTCAGGAGTCAGACAGGCAAGACCGCAAAGTCCCTTATTAGTCTGCATGAACAGACTTTTTCAAGAGTTTATGAATATAGTCAAATCAGAGACAAAATCCTTTGCCCCCAAAAAGACCTCAAGACCATGCTCCAAACCACTCGCCTCACCATAGAGGTACAAAGATTATGCAACACTGTTAAATTTCCTCTTCATCCTCACACTTTGTTTTCTCTCATAGTTGGTTCATTCAAACTGACATGTCGTGAAACAGTCAGTGTAGAAAATTTTAGGATCAGCTGTAAAAGCCTGGTAAGAAAAAAGAAGGCAGTCATACAACAGGAAGTTTCAGTAAATCTAGGAAATGGAGCTACCAAACTCACCCAATCATGGTGGTAGCAGAACCCTAAAGAAGAGCCCCAATACTCTGCATCAACACCACATTGTGTTGACAAATACTATTTGTGTTAACTCACTTGTGGCTTTCTTCCCTGAAGCATTAATTTAGACATCAGCAATTCAAGCTGATTTAGTGCAAAACTGTATTTAACAAATACCATACACAATAGCAATAACTAACTTTAAGCAGTAACTCTTGTCAATAAATATCACATATGTTTCAGCAGTTCCTTCTAGATCTTCCAAATTATAAAGTATTCTTTAATTTTGTTTTCTCTATCCTCAATTGTCATGGTAATTATCCATAAGCAAACTCTTGTCATTGAGGCTGGAAGAGGAAAATAGCTCAGTTCACATAAGGAATCTGAAAATCAAAATGCCAGTGCTATAAAACATGAAGAAATTGAACACATAAGAAAACTGAAAATATTCCAGGCATATGTAAGAACACAAGGATTTCATCCTACTCACATTAAAGTTTATTTCCTTCCTTAAAAAAAAAAAAAAAAAAAAAAAAAGGAATGAAACTAAATTCCCTCTTTGTCAGGACAACATAGCTTGAATCTTTATAACATGTTATTTGCTACAATAACCACAGTGAATATACTTTTTGCCAAAAATCAGAAACACATATTTCTAATTCTTCATCAGAGTCCAAGGATTTTTTAGAAAGGCTGCCACTATGGCAAAGCAATACATACCTTCTGCAACAACCTATTCTGAGTCCAGATGAACAAGATATATACATATATATAAAATTTTCAAAAGGTAACATTCAGCAAATGACTTCAAATGTTCTTTCAAGAAGATAAGTTCAATTTTCTGCTGGAACAGAAACCTTATCACCTCCTGAAACTACGGTCAGATGCAGCAGTTCCACAGCTCTTCATGGATGGAAGAAGTATGTAAATCTCTGCACATCTGGACACAATCGTTAACAGAAAAGAACAAAATTGTTGTTGGCTTACTCTGTGGCTTTTTTAAGCACATGAAAAATTCAAGTCTGGGAATAAACTGGCAACTTTGCAAGTCCCAGAGTAGGACAGATAGAAATATCATGAATTACTTTGCTCCTTACCCGGCACTACATCACCACATAGCACTCCAGCTGTGACACAGTGAAACTCTGCTTAGAAAGACACATACTTTATAACTTCTTATCTGGAGAGAAGACTGCCCATTGAGGAGTTTTGCTCCCTTGCCACTCAAATTGGGAAGCTGAGGGGCTGATGTCAACTCTAAAGTAAGCCATCAGTTCCTTCTGAAAGCTTGGAAAGGGAGGTGGGGAAATAGCAGCAGCTACAGCTGCTCCATGACAGTGGTTCTTGTAAGAGTTTTCCTAATAACCAAAACCTAACAGCATAGAAGGTGGGCAGCTAATTTTCATATAAAACAAATCAGGTCCAAAACAGAAAAGACCCAATGGGAGAAGAAATCAAGGTAAAAGCAAGAGAGCTAATATACTGGAGGGACACGATTTCTTGCAGCTTAAAAATATGACCTTTCACCAGTGATAAAAAGTTTAGGTTCAGGCATTACTAGAGATCTTTTCTGCAAGTGCAGCCATGCATTTGGAGCATGTTGGGAAGTGCGCTTAGCCAGGTATTGCCTTCAGCCAGAGCAAGGTGTGCAGTCACTCTTCAAAAGCATGCTTTCAAACTGAGGAGTGAACAAAGCAAAGACAGTAGCTCTAAGCAAGTGATTTCTTTCAAGGCATAAAAAACCCCAAATATAAGGAGGCCTGAAAAACATAAGGACTCTTACGATCAAATTTTTGTGTACTGCATCCTCTCTTACTGACTTCGAGAGTTTAGGGGTTCTGTTGAATACAAAATGCTAATCAAAAAGTTATCAGTTACTTGATTTCTTCCCTTATTGATGGTGGAAGCCTAAAAAAGCCACTTACAGCTGAGGTACTGAAAATGATGACTAAATCACAGTTAAGAAATTAACCAAGGAATCACGTCAGAATTTTAATAACACCACTACAGAAATGCTCATGTATAGCAACAATATTTATCCTAAGGCAGCTTGTCATATTTCATCTTTAACAGTTACTTCAGGAGTATCAAGTTTATCTACAACATATTGCAACACTTAGACAAAGCAATTCATTTATCTAAACCTCTAAACAAGCTTTCTTGTAAAATACTTATTTTGTTAATGAACAACATACAGTTTCCCTCTTGCATGCTTCCACTGAAAGCAGTCATCCTACCTTTATCCTCCATTCCCACTGCCAGTTATATATTCCTGATGTTTTCCTAATACCTGTGTAGCCAACCAAGGTCAACTAAAGCTGAAGACCAACTGAAAATCCCTGAAAGAAGATTTTCATCTGGAACAGATGTTAAGAGTCCTCATCTTTTCATAGCTCTTAGTTTACTGGCAACTATCAGCGTTGAACACAAATAATTTTCCATTTCCTGCCCTAGTCATACTGTTGCATCATCTGTTTCATGAGCTGAAGATTTGATTTAGCTGGGCTTGAAAGCAGTAATGAAACAACCATTGAAACAACCAAAAGTAGAGGAAGCTCAACCAGAAGCTTTATGATTTCTTCTCCTCACTCTCCAGTCCCCACCACCTCCCCAGTATTTTCAATGGATTAGTCAGCCTTCTGCCATATAATTAATGAACTAAGAGTGGCTAAATGTATTAACAAGATATCAATGTTAGGAGTGTTAGTTCTGCAAGGCTGGTCTCCGTGCTAATTACCAAAATCTCCTAAAAGCCTAATAACAACTTTCAGCTAAATCCAGATCAAGTATTTCATTACCTAAACTGTTTAAAGGTGCAGCTTTATGCATATCTGACATATATATGCTCCATGCATATCTGACACAATTTTGAAATCTGTATCACAATGTTATCAATTGCACATAAACCTCACATACATTTTTCAACGTCAACAAGCTCGGGTAGAGGCCAGGGAGAAAGAAGTGTATCAGTACCACACCATGTCTGCAAGCCATGTTTCAACAGCAGTCCCAAAGAGGTTGTAACTGGAGTTGAACACTGAATTATTTGCTTTATAGATGCCAGGAGCCACACACAGAAAATTGCTCACTTCTGAAACAAATTACTCTCCGTTCAGTTTCTCCAGAGGTCAAGATAATTATGTCCTGGTGTATTATTGCATTAACCGGCACTGCCTGGTAGAGGCAGTGTGCCAGTCCTCAGCTGCTTTAAAATTAAGCTCAATGATAACTGCACAAGAGAACAACAGGTTTTACAGTTCACTCCATGGAGGGGTGTCTGAAGAGTGACTATGGCCACCTAAGCTGTTCCAGATTCACATTCTGTACACAGTCACTCCTTTGTACTCCTAACCCCATCACCTACACCAGACCTAATGGGGAGCAAATAAAAGCCCTGCAAGGGGAATTCTGTCTTTCGTCATCTGCTCTGCTAAAAGCAGCAGACATCCCCATATACACCCAGCAAGAACTGAGGAAAGACTTTACTATATATTCAGTTTTCCTCGCTGGTGTCTGAAACACAAGCGTACAGGCTTTTCTTCACAGTTTTGCTACATGTGGTATGCCCTCAAAGAGAGTAATGCTGCAGCTCCTACTGCAGCAATGACAAAGAAGTAACAGAGAGATCCATGTTTCCTCCAAGAAGATTGACAACAAGAACATCAGATAGCGTGAGGCTGCCCACTGTCTGACAGGTAAGCCAGTTTCTTTCTGCTTTTCCCCCTAACACAGAGCTGCACTTGAAAAATTAAAAAGTAATGAACATTTTCAACATATGGATTTTTATGACCAAAAACCTCAACAGGAAAAAGAGTCAAAAGGTCTCTCTGCAAAAATTAATTCTGGAATTAATGTGATTCATTTGAAAACTTACCAAGTGTTGTCTTATAAGAATTATTATAAAGGAACACCTGTGAGGAGCCAGCTATTAATAGTACCAATGAAACTGTCAAACAAAAACAAAGAAGTGCTACTTGTGGCACTGTGATTAAGGCTGTGTCAGCAGTTTGACTTTCATGACTTTAACACCCAGCTGTAGAAATGGCCTTCAGCAGAAGCAAGCATATTGTGCCTGCACCCATAGGAGAATGTTTTCTGGTTTCACTGGATAAAATGCAAGATTCAACTATATTTTCATATACAATCTCCAAAAGTAAGATCTAGAATTTGCGAATTGTTTTGGGAAATAATCGCTGCCAAATAGGACTATACCTTAAAAGACAGTTTGATAAATAGTGCAAGACAGAAACTTGGTAGAGCATAAGAAACTGAGAAATAAGAATGTGTGATTTTCTGTTTTGGCATACATTTGTCAAGAATTAAAATTATACCAAAGAAACTGCCTGCTAATACACAGTTCACAGCTATAGATCTTCATAACTTGGCCACCATTAGCTTAAACGCAGAATGGTATTAGCAGATTTATGTTTGAAAAGGCACCATTTGACATTCGAGCAAGAAATTCATAACCAAATAATGAGCAGTGATTAGCCCTGTGCAAGCACAAAATTAAAAGCCCTACCTATGATGACACAGGACCTCCACAGGACCCAAACAAGAAGAAAAAATGCAGCATTTCAATCAAACGTATGTTAGGGATGTATTACTGAAGAAGTCCTGCAATACAATAGCATCTTCTTCTAAATAAAAAAAGAGTCAAACCACAAACAGAATGTGCCCAGAACCCAAAAGAACTTCTTCCCGTTGTGTTTTGATGCATCAGGCACACTGCCAGCACTCTGGATTTTATTCTAATTAGCTATTAAGCTTAAATTACAACAAACATTATGGATTATCTTAGAAGGCTAGCACCCTTGACCACCTCAACATAGAAAAGCAGTAATGTCCCTTAGTTGCAATAGTAAGATAATTCAATTAAACACTGAATTTGAAGTCTGCTTCCCCCACACACTCATACATAAACTATGTTTCCTCCACCTTCATAATGCCAAAGGCAATACAGTCCTACTGTAAATATAGAAAAAGTAGTTTTTATTCCTGGACTTTCCTACATTTTTTTCCCTTATCCCATATTAAAACAAAGCCTCCTTGCTGAGACAATCAGAAGAACATGTTGCACTAGAAAGATTTAAAGGCAATACATCTGACAAATTCTGTATTTATAAACTCCCTCCTTCTTCTTTCTCTTGGTCCCAAATGTGAGAGAGAAAGCTGAACACACACAGAAAATTAAACTAAAGTGAAAAGTCACATGTGAATTGTAAAGGGTAATTTTCTAATTGAGTGGTGTTCTGTTTGTTAAAAAAATAAAATATTTGAGTTGATAATTAGCAAGTACCACTCCCATAAGCTCAAACTATTTCTTAGTGAAAGCAATTTAAAAAAAAAATTAATCATTGAAACCACAACTACTGAAAGTCAAAAACTGCTCTGGATCAAACTGGCCATTCAGCATACCGAATGGCTCATAAAACTATAGACCTTCATTAGGAATATGGGCTTATACTTCTTCAAAAGAATCTCTCTTAATAATTTATTTTTCTCTTTTCTCTTTTCTTACTATCCACAGCTATGAACTGGCCTTCAACACACAGAGGCAATACAGTAGCTGCCAATACTTGTAAGTAATTATAAGGAGGCTTTACAAGGGGAAGATGAACAGTCCTTAACTTATACCAGAGTGCCACAGTCTCAGGGAACCAATTAAAAAAATACTCTCCAGAGAGTTTTGGAAGCAAAGCCATTACATTTTTGCCTTGAAGCATGGTTTAACATCAAAGTCACAGTACACACATGATAGAGAGCATCAGAAGACATGTTACTGAGGTCAGGCAAGCTGAAAAATCAAACATGCTCGTTGGTTCCTCAAACAGAAAGAAGAAGAGGGACAGAGAAGACAGTAGTGACAAGGCAGCTGCAGCACTGTGCAGAGGGTGCTCAGGAGGCAAGTAGGGATTTGGCAGTATGGTTCCTTTTCAGATCAGTTCCAAAGCAGCAGCCTCACAGGAGCAGTACCAGTAAAAGTACTCAGTCGCCATTTCTTTAATTGCATACAGACATATGTTCTGAACAATATGCTCTTTTTGTTAGAAGACATAATGCAAGTAATCAAACTCTATCACCTTTATTAATTCCATGAAGTGCTTTGGATTAAAAAAATGCTCCTTCATAGCAAGATGAAGTGCTACTCAGGACAATAGAAGTATAAGCACCATCAGGCAGCCACCCTAAGCACCTTTCACACACACCAAAGGAGATAGGCTTATAGCCAATGCAATTCACAGTACCAGGCTTCCTAAGGTAGGCACCTGCATTTGCTCAAATATGCCTGGCCTCTCAGTCAGCTAGAGGGTTCTCACTCACTGAAACAGATGCCTAGACAGCTTGCTCAGGTGTTAAAACAGCTAAGCAATAAGGTTCCCACACAAGATGACAGAATTCATCACCAGTAACACCTGCTTGTACAAAGGAAATGGAATGCATTCAACTAATTAATGAAAGTTCACCATCATATTTTGAAATAATTCTGATACCAAGTAACCAAGTAATTCTGAGAAACTCAGCCTACTTAACCAGAGTCAAGAGTAAGCTGTGTGTCCACCACTGCAAGTACTAGTTACGCAGCTTCCCCATCAGTTAACGTATTTTAAAAACATGTGCACACTCACTTCCTGCTTTACACATCTTCACATTCATTAAAAATAACTTAAACCATCATTTTACAGTTCTCTCAATTTATCAAAATCAAAACCACAGCATCGCAGCTTAGGAAATTTTAGTGGTCTTACACTTGTTTTCAATTTGCCAAGTCTGTGTTATTACACTTCCCTTTAACTGATCAAGGCAACAGACAGATGTGAGATCCTGGGGTATGATTAAAACTGACAGAGTTTGTATGTGACAGAGCTGACTTGCACTCTAAAAGGAATTTCCCCATTTGAGTTACTCTCCAATTTTAAGAAAGTCTGATCACTCATAATGTTTAAACAAGCAAAACAACAGACAACGTAAATATCTGAAATTCTACCTAGACTTCACAAATCAAAAAGACCAGCATAAGAATGCATTTCCACAATAATGGTTTTTACAACAATGACTAAACATTGAACCAGCATAAATAGAAGAGCATGAAAACACAAGGATAATACCAATGAAAATACAGCAAGTGTCATTTTGGAGATAGGGTCAGTCTTGAGACCTTAGTTTATTCTTGAATAACAGAAAATTCTCAAATTAGAAAAAATCCTCTTCTCACTTTAAATGCAGAAAAATGCATATATATTCAATTATAAAATGCTGCAATAAGAACACAGAAACATTTAACGTATATCATGTGACCTTAAGAATTTTAAGAAATCAAATACATGAAGCAAAACCCCACAGTTGTAAGTTTTCAGTCTCTGATCATCTGCAAACATAACTGTTCTCCTAAAATGGATTAGCAAGGGCATAAAGCAAAATTTAACTCCTAGTCTTTATAAATTCCTTGCCTTCACATGTCAAGAACAACTCTCCAACTTTATTTTGCATGCAGATCTACTACACAGAGTTGCCACTGCTTTTCAAAGGCCAGCCAGATTCTGGAACAGCTTCCATATCATTGCAAACATTGAGGGGAAAAAAATGACTTATTAGCAAAGAGTCTGTAAAGGTCTGCTGATACAGACCAGCCCTGGGTTTCAGCAGATCAATGCTTGAACAGTAATAGCCAAATGAGCACCAGCAAAAAAGCCTCTCGGTAGCACATTCTTAGAATATTCCTATGCAACACAGTCATCTCAAAAACACACCTAAAAGGTGGAAGAATATAATATTTTGCATGCAGGCCTGGAGAGTTCTGTGTCCCTTTTATACTGTCTGTCTTGTAGTATTTTAATAGTATTTAATTTCAGAGGCAAACAGCATGCCCAATTTTGGCAGGAATACATTGACAGACTATTACTGTGTAATCATGGAAAGAATTACACTGACATCAAAACCACAATTATTTAGTTGTATGAAATCCAGAAAGTGTAGCCAGAAATTTCAGTTTTCAAAACCAAACCTGCTCCACAGTAATGTTTATGCTCTTAGAGAGTGGTATCAGTGCTAAACTAAGCAAGGACACTGATCAGTAGCCAAAGATAGAGTGTCTGTTCCTTATCTTTCCAAAAGAGAAATCTCAATTAAAAGCAAGCTATGGGTCATCACCAGTATCATGGATTAAACCCAGCTATTGCTAATGCACCTAAACAGCGTCTTCATGCACCAAACAAACGTTAGGAAAAAAAATAGACCAAATAATCACACCCCACTACAGTGTGCCTGCAATTTGATAAGTAGCAACCTAAATGGTCAGATATTGCTATCCAGTTCCAGAATAGCACCAGCAGAAGTTTACAGGTAAGACCTAGGGTAGCAGTCAGGAGGGACTGCAGCATATCAAACTAGAAGCATAAAAATAGGAACAGCCAGGAGTATTTCCTGCTTGACTTCGGGTTTTATGTTCTGTGAGACATATATGCCAATCTATATGCCTTGGGAAGGGCTTATTTCCATTGATGAAGTGGTAAATATCCTCAAACTACTTCTGGCATGGGTTCAGACATCATAGGATACAAATAAAAGAACTGTCTACTGTTTTCTAAATTGGGAGTTGGGTGGGTTAAGGCTTCCATTGCAGTATGGTAACATGCTACCTCAAACTGCCTATGAATACACAAGAACAGTTATAGCATACCTGAAAGCATAACCAAGAGCCAAGAGGCACATATGTAATAGCTATGCAGGTGTCAGATATGCAGTAGAAACAAGGCACTTCTCATTAGAGCAAAAGCACTCAGACATTCAGTATGGCAAACTTTTTCCTTCTGCATTAGAATTCACCACACAGACGGCAGGAATTCTCCTTTAAGAATTTCCAAGCAGCAGTAAATTGGTCAAATGACAGCTAAAGCAAAGTCCTACAGAAACATTTCATAAAATTTGACTATATCTTACTACATCTAGTAGTTAGCCAGACTTTTCTAGAGTGAGCATATTTTCTTCCTGTTATCTCAAAGGTGTTCAAACATGGCAAATGCAGCATTAGCTGGTTTATCTACTTGGAAACTCTTCGCAAAACATCAAGATCTATGGCATTCCACCCCCAAGGCAAGCACAGCTTTGCAGTTGACATACCTACTGGATTACTGTGCCTCTGAGCATCACAACAGAGTAGTTGACAATATCACAATACCTAACTGACCAATTTGACTGCAAAAAGCAAGCTGTACCATTATTCAACAAGGTGGACTTGTTTCAGGGTACAGTGTCAAATGTTCTTCTACAGTGTCAAATGGTACTTATCATTGAACTAACTGCAACCAGGTAAAAGTCAATCGACATATTAGACTTAATTTGACACTGTTGAGTTACAAACCGAAATTCAGGTTTCCCCCCCCCCCAAAAAAAATAAAAATAAAACCAATAAAAAAGAAGAAGAAAAGAGACTTTAACAGGAAATACTCCCAAAGAAGGAAGCTCGCCTTAGGTACACTGCTTTGTGTGTATTTGTGACTAAAGAAAAATTGTTACAGCATTTACATTGAGGAAGTTCAGTTGCTCAACACTACATGTAAAAAGCATGGGTGATACAAGATAAGCTAGTTTACATCAACTTGTTTGGCAGGCTTTACAAAAGCTTCATTGTGGATTTAGATTGTAAAGCCTGTGCACACCCTAGAAAGGAACAAGCTATAAGGACTTTCCAGTAATAGTAACAGGCAACTGGAGAGAATTATGCTCTTTCACCTCACCTTCTATAGTTCTGCTTAATTGAAAGTTTTAGACTTAACTACATCCCCCAGTTCATATACATATGATCCAAAGGAATTCCTTAGCTGAGGTTCTGAAAAAAAAAATTAAAAAATCAGTTGACTCATATGAAAGAGGAAGGAGGTGGCAAAAATAATAAAGAAAAAAATCTTTTATTTTGCTCACTTGGCCAAAAAGCAACCAAAGTAGCAAGAAGAGGTTTAGAGCAAGAGAGAGCATATACCTGTGAAAGACGAAATTGGACACCTACTACACTAACAACCTGCTCTTGTGACATTATTCACCCACTGCTTCAAGGAAACCACGCTTTCCAAAATAAACCTGAGTTGTGCTGCAACAGTGTAGGAGAAACTGAGCTGACAAGTTTGTAAGAACAGTTACTTAATCGGGATGCTACTCCAGACCCAGAAGTCTGAAGAAGTTGGGATAAAGTTGCTAAAAATTGCCAAGAGAGAGAAAGTACTTCCTGCCCTCCCCTTCCCTCCCCACCCCTCCCCGACTAAATTAAAGCATAGGTAAGTGCAAAGAAACTCAGCCTTGGTACTCCTCAAAGATAAGGTGAGGACAACAGGAAACACCACTAGGATGAATACCAGTATCACGAATGCACTGTAAAACCTTTTATTCAGCGTTTTATTTATTATTTATAGGATCAGAGTAGTAATCTTCACAGTATTTCTCACATAGGCCATCAGCAGGATCAAGAACTCCATTTTCCTTGCCCTTCTGCATAGCTATCTATTTTCTAAGAAACTGGCTCCCTTGTGCAGAAAGCTCAACAGTCAAAAGGATCTGAAAGAGACAATCAGAGGGGAAAAAAAGACCAAAAGTTAGTGGGAGAAGATGAAGTCATAGGGAAGAGATTCTTACAGGAATTCTCTATTCAGATTGGGTTGGCTGTAGGTACATAGAGAAGACGATGCTTGAGCTCTTTAAAACTTTAGGAAAAAAAGAAATACAGGTTCTGTCTATGCCAACAGTCACTAATCTTCATTAGATTTTAAACCAACAAACAGATACAGACTAAGCAAGCTAGCATGCTGCTAGCAATAGGATATTGTGTTCTTCTTGTCAGTCTGGGCAGCAGTGACAATAGCACCCCTATCCACAGCATTAGAAACCTTCATGATAAATGTTGCTTGGAGGAAGTCATCTTCCCAAACCCAGTTTGGTTACCATGTGTCTATCTGTTTCATATCTTAGCCCCATTAACATGAACTTTAATATTTTATGTTTCCTGGAATATTTTCACTATTTTATCTGCTTTCACAGCAGGTACACATCATAGTATACAGTACCTTATAATTCACTTTCTGTTCACAATGTTTTTCGATCCACATTCTGTATATATCATGTTCAAACACAAAAGAATCAGATTGACTGCACTGGTCTTTGAGTTAAAAGCATGCTAGCTGAGCCAGGCTACCAGAACTTCCCTCTCTAGTATACAGCTAAAGAATAGACTTCATTGGCAGTCACAAACACTGAGCAAAGCTGTGCAAAGACAGAAGTTAATTCATCAAGACACAGATGAACTGATCCTGTATTAGTGACACTTTTTATCATGAATATTTTCTAGGTTACTTATGTTCAAACGCCAACACTAACTGCACAGTTCTGAAAACCAACAGAATCCAGCTGGGCTCACCTGGGCAGGCACAGACCAGCCAAAGTCCCAGACTCACACTTCTTGGAGAAGACAAAAGTCCCATCAGTCTGCAAATGTTGTAGAGTATAAGATACATATGAAAGAGTAAGGCATTGAATCATGTATTTATAGATTGCTATTAATGCAGTAGTTGAATTAGACTATCTGGTAGCCCTCCTCTCTTCAAAGGAGAGTCAAGGCAATCAAAATTCAGGCATCTTTCCGCAAATAGGACCTCTGTTTTCAGATAATATTCTAGTCTCCCATTTCAGTATTTGTTATACTACTTTTCAATAAAATACCTTTTCCTTGAAAGTTTTGGATGAAAGTCAATAGCAACACTTCTTATTTCTATCCTGTAAAAGGAAAAGACCTGGAATTATATTTTAGGCAAGATTAGGTTTCATGCCAGAGCCACTATTCATTTATTGCAAAGTTTTCAAAAAGCCACTTATGCCATCTTGTCACAAAACTGCAACTTCCAATACTGTGGAGGAGTCATAGAATCATACAAGTTTATGTCGAAAGGGACCTCTGTGGATCACCTAGCTCAAGACAGGGTCAACTAGTGCAGATTGCTTAGGGACATGTCCAGTTTGGTTTCGGATACCTCCAGGACAGATACTCAATTTCTCCAGGCAGTTTCTTCCAGTGCTTGGCCCACCTCATCATTTACAACAACATAATCGAAAAAACCCCAACCCCAAACAACACACACCCTCTCAAGTTTAAATGAAGTTTGTTGTATTTCAGTTAGTGCCCAAATTAAGTGTTCATACATCTCGGCATCCTCAAACTATGATAAGGATGTTCAACACACCTGAAACTCTCACTTAAGACGACTCCTGGCTACCCACAGACCTGGTTTAAACCAAGACACTATTTGTTTAAATGAAAAGGCAACAATACTAATATTTAGCCTTAGCCAGAAACCAAGACTATTTATTTTAATGAAAAGGGAGCAATGCTAATATTTAGATTTAGCTAGTGTCAGCAAAAATTGTCCTCCTACTTCTATGCAGAAGAGCAATCCTTTCAATTTTATCCTTCACCTGGAAAACTAATGTCCTGTCTCTGATACAGAAGACTGTAATGTTTCTCTACATCTATTTTTCAGGTACATACACATTCCCCAGTGACAGAGATTCCCACCTCACCACTTGATCACAATACTGAAAGAAGCTTTAACAAAATTCAAAATATTTCCTCTATAACTCTTCTCCCATGAAACAAATTTATTTTAGCTACAATGTATTAAAGAGTTTTACAGCCACACCCCATTCCACCTATTTGTTCCTTCCTTTTTTTTTTTTACTAAGAAATAAGTCATGTTCTATTATTACTGGTACTTTGCCCCATGGAGTCTAGTTTAATCGCAACAGCCAAAAAAAAAAAAAAAAAAAAATTACTGAGTGCACAACAGCAAATCTTGCTTCCTCAGTATCTTTTCCCCTTTTTTGATACAGTTAGCCTTTCTCAAACTATGAACTGTATCACCTTGCAGTACACATGTGTAGGGGTTTGGTGTATTACAGGAATAGCAAAGGCTGTAAGCAACTGAACTTCTGATACCAGAAGAACAGAGGCAGACCCCATGCTTTACCTACATCACCCCATTCAAAAGAACGTTCTTACATTTCTTCATACACACTCCTGTCAGTTGTATTTTACACTATCTTAGGGTTTGGTTGGACGTCCTGAGGTTGCCATCTTAAGTTTTGCAAATGGAAGTTTTATTTGACAGAACTTCAGGCAAGGGAGCAGAAGCTGGTTCTAATGCAGCTGCAGTAAGAACTCTCACAAGGCAGAAACACAACAGCTTTCTTGATCTACAATTTGCAATAGACTCTGGGCATATACTGACACTGAACCCTAATGCATTTCTTCATTCAAAACTGAGCTTTGCAAATGCCTGTTGAATTATCTCAGTCTACAAACTCTTACCTTCCTGTCTCTCCAAGTAAATCAGGACAGAACCAGAGATGAGATAGACATTTACTGCTCATAATCCAGGAACTCAGTGGGGAAAATAGAAACATCAACATATAACCTCATCATTAGGCTCAGACAGATTATTTCTTGGTGTTTCTCCAAGAAGTCAAATATCTAAATACTTCTACAAGCATCAGTTTTTAGAAAGTCAATCAGACTGATTGCAGTGCAATCAGGCTTTCTGAAGATATATTGAAATGCTATTTTAACAGACATTTAGTCACAATGTCTAGAAAACAATTCTGTCAAAAGATACTGCTTTAGTAGTTTCCAGAAATAAGAGACAAGCCATATATGCATATCTAGAATTGCACTGTTAGTAATACTGGTATTCAAAACTCCCATTTTTACAGAATAATTCTTCAAGGTACCAAGGTTTGAAAAGTCCAGCACATCTATTTTGCAATGTGAAAGTACTCTTCCAATAAGAGTCACATTTGAGATTTTGGTGGGTTTTTGGTTTTTTTGTTTTTGTTTTTTTTTTTTTAATGAAGAAAAAGGTGCTATGCATTACTCACAAGTAGTCTGCCAGCAGACCAATACCTGTGTGACACTTCAGAAATGTTTCATCCATCTAACCACAGCAACTGGCTCACTCTTGAACTTAAAAAAAAAAAAAAAAGGTGTGGTTCATCCCACTGCTGTGTGAGAAAGAAGATAAGGGAAATCTCACTACTGCAAAAGGAGTATATAACACCACTGCCTATATGCTTCAAGTCTCTTATCAGTAATGCAAGCAGTAGAATGATACTAATTTCACTATAACTCCACAGGCAAATGCAGGATTTGTAGAGGTTCATACGTCTGCTTTGATTTCATAGAAACCAAGGTTCAGCCCTTGCAGCGAGAATAGTATTTGAGTCCTGACCATACAATTAAGAAATTTGCTTTCCTTTGTGGCTTCACCATGCATATTGCAAACTCTTCCTGTCATGTGGCCAAAGGTCACAAGCTAACTTTCCTATCAATAACACATTTGCCCTTGCAGATACCTGTCCTTTTAACATATTGTATCTAGAAGAAAACCAAGCCACCAGAACTGGTTTTGTTAACTGGTGCATAAGTTGGTAAACAGCACTTATCTCCCGTCACTCACTATATTGGGGAACTGTGCAGACAGCCCATCCTCTTCTGGCATGCTGTAAGGTCTCACGAATCCCACTAGAAGTCCATTAACCAGAAGTCACAGTTGTACCATATCTCCCTGTTATGTTTCAGTTAAAAGCTGTATCGTCAGTCAATTTCCCCATTATCAAAACATAACCCTACCTGAGCTCAACTCTTTCTCCATCATAGAAAGAGAATTCCATCTTTTGTCAGTAGAAAAGATGGACAATCCAGGTGGTCATGGCTATATAGAAGTTCTGAAAAATGAGTTGTCTGATTTCAACGCTATGATTAAGCACACTTGTTGTGGCATCATCTTAACCCAGGAAGAGCTGCTACAGTTCAAGCAGCACCTTCCTTGGCCCAAGACTGCTCTAACAACAAAAGCTCAACTCCACATTTGCCTAAAATTGTTATGCTCCAGTTAGCTCAGTACTTACCTTCCACCTATCCTTGTTTCAGGTACCAGGCCACGACAGGGCCTTAGTTCAGCAAATGTTCTCAGAGTACACCAGACACACATAAACAAGAGCAGGTTCCTTATACAATGCAACTGTGCCAGCTCACCTTTTGCAGTAGCAGAAAGGGCCCAGTTTAAGTGGTGTTTACCACCTGATTCTGTTCTATACCATCTTCAGTCCGAAGAGATCTAAACCTTTATCTCCCATCTCGAAAGAGCACGAGTTTCAAGGAAGAATGTAAAACAGACCAACTCTCTTTAGCCCAGTAGTTGAAGTAACTGCGTGGGAAAGACAAAGCCTGAGGTCTAGCTTCCACTTCAGCATATTTTTGCATTTTGCACATGATAATTAACTTTAAAAACATATGGCACTAGGATTTTCTCCAGGGAGGGGGACATACAAGTCTGCCTGTTCTCAGGCAAACAAAATCCAAGTGTCCCATTTTTGGGTGAGGCCTCTCCAAATAAAACAAAAGCTATTGCGTAAAAATAAGGAAAGGGAGTGAAAGATGGTAAGGAACAAGCACTACGGTTACTTTCTTTAAAGTTCATCTAAGAAAAGAGGGACAAGGATTCCTCAAAATTGTGGAGAACTACAGGACCCCAGAAGAGGCCACACTCAACATAAAACTTTCATCTTAAGCCAAGAGTTGGCACAGTCCTCACTAAGGAAGCCCACCTCTCTGGCTAACTTTCATGTATCCCAGGCCTTTACTGGCCTTGGGTCTCCACACATTCCAATGCTAAATAATATGGCTGGCAAAGGTTAAGCTGAGAAGGAAGAGCTGCTTTGAAAATAGAGAAAGTAACATAGAGAACACAGTACTGAAAGAATCATGGTGTTATAGCTAAAGGCCTCTAACTTACTACCTTTGATGAAGAGAAATGTACTTCTGTCAACAACCTGGAAGACTTTTCACACAGCACCAAAGTAGTCCTTGGGAAAGCTCTGACTGTGCTCTTGCTAAAAATAAACATCAAGCAAAAGCGTTAGTATACAGAGATCATTAGTTTTTCCCTCTTCTCAGTAACAATCTTGTCAGACAGCTGCTTGGAAGGCTTTCCTCAGCACCGCTATTGGCACACAGCTGCTAACTCATGGGAAAAGTGCACCTAAAAGTGTGGCAAGAGCACCTGAGAACAGGCATAATGAGGTGAAAGTTCAAAGCATAGTGCAGGTTCTCTCAGACAACAGATGAAAACTGCTATGATACTGTATTGCCTGTGGATTTACTCCCTCACAAAAATCCCAACGGCTCTTCTACTATTAAAAACAAGAAATAAAAAAGAGTGAGAGAGAGCACATTGACTAACACTGTCTCAGAGTGAAAGAGCAACGTGTTCGTTTTGACATGTATATTTTCACAATGCTCATGGACTTCTAAACAATCCACATGAGCATCTCACAGTGGATCTGCAAGCATACCAGAACAAGTCACAGGTAAAGTGGAAGAAGTTCTTCCATGTATGAAGTTGTCACTGATTAAATGCAAGCCATAAAGGAAAAATGCTGTTCCACCGGGATTCCAAAAAGAGCATTAATGGTAACTATATACTTCTTACTTAACAGGTTATACCAATCACAGGACATAGACCCTTCAAGCAGAAGTCAATCAGTACCAGCACATTCCAAGAGATAAGCACTGTGAAGGAGAGCAAACTTTTCCAGGTAGTGTGCAGTATCTACACTGCAAATAAAGTGTACCTCAAATATGACTAAGCATGTCCATTTCATTTAGCACCCACTCGCCAGCAAACACGGGACAATGTGTGCACAAACAATCCAACCAACTATCCAAGCTACCTATTGGAAGAGTAGCAGCACAAGCCACAGGCTGCATATATCAACCCTCCTGCATGTCTCACCAGGTTGAAACTCACCATCAGCACATCTTTTTCACCAAGCAGAAGGTGCTCCAAGGGAAACTGAATTTTTTTTCTTTCCGTGCCAACTTTCTCCTGCACCTTCTGCTCAAAGCACCAGGACTCTGAAAGCATCATTATCCCTGAGTAATATAGCCAAAAAAAGTGGAGACGGCAATGAATATACATGAATACAAAACAAGTGGCCTGGGGTGATGCTTTTGTCATCCATTCAGATTTGGGTATAAAAGAGGTACTGACTGTAAATGCACACCTGCCCAGTGTGTCAAAGTGACAGGAGACAAACAGTCCTTCTTAGTGACAAGCCTGTTCAGACCAAATGCGACGGCAGGATGCCTCACACTCGCACTGGTACCTTCCCCACTGCAAACCATCAGGATTAAAAGTCCCAACACTGGTTCCTTATACTGCCTTTTCTAGTCGCGGCTGCTTTCTCGGTGATGCTCCCTTCACACCTCACCTCAGTACAGGTTTAGCTGATTTCTCAGGAATTCCCGGTGCAGGTTACTATCAAACAGTCCAAATCCGAGACATAAAAGCACTGCACCTCCCCGCCTCGCACACACCGGTTGAAGAACACCCCAGACCCAGGGGACAAACAAGCCCTACCCACGGGGCGGTGTGTCCGCCCCTGACCCTGCTGGGGGCTGTCAGGGTGGAGCTCCAGCCCGGCGCGGACTGTGCGGGGAAGCGGATGCCGGACACGATGCTGGAAACGCACCCGCGGGGATGCGCCCCGGCGGCCCGGGAGGGAAGGAGGGAGCGAGGCAGAGAGGGAAGGAGCGAGGGTCGCCGTAGCCAGCGAAGGCGCCGGGCAAACTCACGCTGAACCCTCCACGGCCGCCGCTCCCACGCACGGCCTCAGCCACGGCGGGTCTTCCCCGTCCCCTGTCCCCGCGCCCTCGAGCGAGAGGAGCCCCCGCTGTTACCTGCCCGGTGATGCCGGTGATCAGAGCCACCTTCCTGCCGTTCATCTCCTCGCCGTCGTCTCCCGGTGCCGCGGCGGCGCGGGCACACGCCCCCTCCTCCGCCGGCCGTGCCATCCCCGCGGCGCTGGCGGCGGGCGCGCCCCAGGTGCGGAGGTATCCCGGGGCGGAGGCGCGGCCGCCGGCGTCAGGCTCGCGGCGCTGGGGGCGGGCACGGAGAGGGATGGAGGATGCCAGCAGCCACCCGGGCGCTACCTGCGCTGCCCCGGCCGCCGCAGCCGCAGCATTTCCGCGCTCGCCTCCCGCCGCCGCTCCCTCCCCGCCCCGCCCCGCCCGCAGGTGCGGCCCCCCCGGCAGGCGCGCTCCCGACGGGCGGCCCGGGAGCGCGCCCCGCGCCAGGAACCGCTCCCGCGGCGCCGCTCGGCCCCGCAGCCAATCAGCGGCCGCGGCACTTCCTTAAAGGGACGGGAGAGGCGCCGGGGCCCAGAGCGGGAGCGGGGATTGGTTGAGAGCGCGCGGCGGGGGGCGTGGCCCGGGACCGCGCAGGAGGCGCGGGGCTGGCACTTCCTGAGCGCGTGCCGGGGAGGGCGGGGCGGGCGCACAGCGCCCCCAGCGGCGCGGAGGGCACCGGGCTGGGCGGGGCGGGGCGCACAGAGGGTTCTCCCGGGCGTTCCCGCCGGTCGCTAGTGGCCCAAAGGCTTCTGGAAAAAAAAGGGATTTGTAACAAATATGTCTTCCTCTGGTGAGACGCTGGGTCAGCATCCCGTTTCCCGAGGCAGCAGGTTGCTGTGTGTACAAGGAAGAAGGTGCCTGCCCGCTTGCTGTTAATCCACGGAGGCTGTCATACCAGTTTTTCTCAATGTATGCTTGGATGGTGATGCCTCTACATATGCAGACGATTTTCTTACTATATTTTTTCTATTGTTACAACTTTCTATGGTGCATGGTCAAAAACTACTCTTTTTTTTTTTTTTCTCAGTGACACTGAAAACCCATAATATATTTTTCTTTAAAAATGTGGAGTCTGACAGCATGCTGCCTTTCAAACGGAACTGCACTCTCACACTGTGATTGGGTTTTTTTGCGCACTAATCCCCATGCTCTCAGTTTCAATACCCTTTCTGCAGCCTCGCAATCTGTGATGCCGTGGAGAAATTGTATTATGTCACAGTTACTTACTTGCAATATGTAATCCCAATTGTACATTCTGTGCAATCTGCATCCTGTTTCTGAAAACTTTTCCCAAGCACATGCAGTTTTATAAAAGTTGGCAACAACAGCTACTACTTGTGAAAACTGATTTCATTCCACTAGTGATTGCTGTATGCGTGTACAATTTCAGATTCAAAGAGGCGGGACAGCAAAAATAATATGAATGCCACCCTCTCAGTTCTAAAATAGCACTGAAAAAATAAAAGGATATCAAATTCTGAGAGTTTCGGGATTCCATTTAACAGAAATAACAGACAAAACTTTATTTGAAAACCTACGATTTGAGATTAGTGGGAGTTTTCTTTCTCTACCTATTTAAACACATCATTCCCTCTCCTGTTAGATCTGAGCTGCATAAAGCAATGCATGAGCCTTATAAATTGTCTTATATGTGTCCAGATAAGCTTGCCATTTCTAGCTTTTATTGGCAGTCCATTAAATGCGCTGCAAAGTCAGTCTTGCCTTCTTCCTTCCTCTGCTCAAGAAAGCAGTGACTAGGGCTGACAATGCCTGAAGTCTTGAAGCTGGGCTAGAGCAGCCCACATCCCTGGAGCCTACATGTGCAGTTAAGAGCCTTTTTTAAATTACTTTCTCCATCAGAATTTCTCTGTACCCCAGTTGTCCAACATCCCCCAAGAATTATTTTTCAGATGTAACCTTTTCCTTGACTGTTATTCCCAAAAGCACTCCACTGAGTGGGGAAGCTGGTTCACACCTTCCAAAAATGATGACCTTGTGCATGGTATTAATCTCATGTGACAGACACCTTTGGCTCTTCCCCTGGTCAGAGCAGTAGCTTTCCTTCCTACTCAGTGTGCACATTCTCGAGTGTACAGAACAAAAGACTCTGCAGTCTGTGACACTTTTGTAAAGGGAGCATCTCAGCTCTAGCTGAGACTTAGCTGAGAACATTTTAGCAAGGTTCATACTTGTATTTTTTGTCAATACTAATACTAGAAGCAGGAAGGTAAAGCCAGACAGGATGCAGCCCAGTTTCAGTTACAGCTGACTAAAGGAAAAAAAAAAAAAGAAAAGAAAAAAACTTGTTTAAATTTCTGTCCCTTTTATAAGTCTGGCAGTAGCAGAGTAGTTGCAGACACTTACTTAGCCAGCTACCATAATCCTTCTAGGTCTACCCCTGGCATGCACAGGCACATTCCAGGTTTAATGCACAAAGACTGTTCTGTCACCAAAGTTTTCCAACATACATTTACAGAAGAGACTGAAGGCTCAATTGTGGCCCAGGTACTAGATTTTACCTAAGTTACTCTGGTGTTGACAGCAATTTATGTCAGACTGCAGCTGAAAACTGGACCAGCATCCCCCAGGGACTGCAGGATTAATATTCACTCTGAGCTCTAACCTGCACTGATGACTCCTTGCTGCCTCCAGCACCTGTACCATTGCATGTGTTACCTTACTTAGAGCTGTGCCTGCCCACACCATAATCACTTTTTCACACGTCTACATGGACCTGGCTTCGCCCTCTAAAACTGGCAAGGCCTTCCCATAAAGAGGAGACAGCAGACTGACACACATCTGCACCTCTAACCACCTTGAATCCCTGTGAAAGGAGATGCTTGTGTGAGCATGGGTGTCCAGTAAAAGCCAAGCAAGTACACAGTCTGAACAGACAAAAAGAATAGCATGTGTAACATTAAAGCTACCACCCCAAGAATTGGTGAAAAAGAGCTAGGACAAATGTGAAGAAATTTGATTGGTGGTGGTGGGTAAAAGCATGTATCGTGGGGAAGAAAGAAGGATGGAGAGCATAGCTGATTGAATCAAACTGGTTAAACCAGGAAGTAATGTAAAAAGGGCAAGGAGGAAGCGGAGAGGGAAATAGGAGAGAAAATAAATGTCATTGTGAAGAAGGAAGAAAGGAATAATATGAGGAGAAATGTAGTGTACACTGAAGTGCATTAGATGGCAAAAATAGCATCTTACGTGCTAAGGCAAAGTTAAAAGGAGGGAGAACAATCATACACTGAAACTTTTTTACTCTTGAATATCACATATATTGCAGTCCTGATGATCTCAATGTTTAATTGGGGATGTGGCCATGTTGCTTATGGAATTTGGAAAGATAACTATATGTGGTTTAAGAATCTCATGTGAATCGATTGTAAGTGCTTTCAGGAAATAAGTAACCTTACTTTAACTTCAGAAATAGCTGATTTAAAATGCTGGGTTTATTCACTGCGGGACAAAGGTATCCCTAATTTTATTACAGTAATAAGCATCGTTCACACTATAACTACAGTAAAAGTTGATGTAATAAGACTGTATCCTGTTCTGTACAGGAGTTAGAACCAAGTGGAGCCCTCTTTCTCCACATCACTCAGTGAAACAAAGGGGAAAAGTGATTATTTTTGTTTTTTCTGAGGTTCTTCTCAATTATCCACATCCTATAGTTTAAACAACTTCCATGTCATGCTGCCGTGAACTCCTTTAGAGCAGTGTCCAGGAATCACAGAAGAGCACTGACCAGAACACATTGCACTTTGCTTACCTGCAGCCACCGAATACTTTGGATCCTGTCCCCCAGCTGTGAGGTCCATGGTGACATCTAGGGGTTGTTCAAAACGCCACCATGGCTGGTTTGGGGACTGCAGAAAGGAAGTCAGGGGAGGAGGGGTAGCATATCTGAGTGCACTTTCCTTTCTGAGGAGCTTTTAGTTTATACGGGCAGGCAAGTGAGGGAACTGGTAGACCCAGAATAAGGTACTACAGAAATAGTTTTCTACTTTGTTGTTTGAAAATAATGACAGAAAACAGTTGCATTCATTGACTTCACAGATCTAGGGAGCTGGGGAAAGGATGTGGAAAAGGAGGGAAGGGTGAGTCCAGGGGAGATCCATCACAATGTGAAAGAAAGTGCAGATGTTGAAGTGAGAGTAAACAGTCACAGAGGTAAGAGCATCAGATCTCATGAGGAAATGAAGAGAAGTGAAGAATGGGCAGAGGAAGAGGATGAAAGGGAAAGTCTCATAATTGTTTTTCTAACTGTTGTTTTGAAGATTTGATGGCATGTCGAGAGAACCACAACCTCACTGGCCTGGCATGGTGAATAGCAGGTGGAGCAGAAACAGGAGGATTCAGGGATGGTTCTGGATAGTCAACCTTGAGGCCAGGGCCTGTAGATAAGCAGTGCTTTGGAATCCCTTGCCTTTCAGGTGGTTCTTGTACACCTGAGAAATCTTGCATTTTTCCCCACAGGCTGTTGAATTTCTTTCCAATAGGATCTTCTCAGTAGAAAATGGCAGTCCTGAAAAGCTGAGTCATCAATACTTCTGCTCAGCATTACAGAGTGGCAATACTATCTCCCAGCTGGAGATTTTTGTGTTCAGCATTTGTGACCTGTGCCCAGCCCACAAAATACTAACAGCCTTCTTTTCCTCGTCAGGAGGGCTTGTCTGCTTACTTTTGAAGGGGTGGGTAAGACTTGCTGGATTTGCTGGCTTCTTGGCAGAGAAGCACCCTTTGAAAGGCAGAGACCCAGTTCCTGTTGGTGCTGTCACAACATGACTTCTGCAGCACTCTGTGTGGAGTGGTGTTTCAAAGGCAGAGGCAGTGCCAGTGCCATATTGCTCTCTCAGATCAGTCTCCAGCTCTACAGAGGAACTGTGCTACCCTGCAGTAAAACTGATAGATGAGCAGGATCTAGACTGAGCTTTGTGCAACTGTCTGTATCCATCCTAAAGATTTGCTTCTGGAAGACTCAAGACTGGAACAGCACCATGACCAAGCACTCAAATCTCAATCCATCATGTGCTTGGTGCATAAACAGCACAGTCGTGAAGAAATGGGAATGCTGGCAGAGCTTTGTGCAGCAGTGGTGGGCTATGTTTGGTAGCCTCAGGCACTCGGGCAGGTTTCTGGAGAGCTTGAGCCTGGCCCTTCTACAGCATCTCTGGGCAGGGGCTGATGGCACTGAGGGGTCTGGTATGGGATTCTGAGACATGAGCAGGGTTGGAGGAACCTGTTGGCAGGGAGGGACAGGCAGGACTGTGTGTACCTTTGGGGCTTGGATAGAACAGACAGGAATCCAAACCAAGCCCCGACTCTAAAAGAAATATTGTTTTGTTAAAAAGGAGCATGGCAGTGACAGTCTAGTACCTAACTGCTTGTGGTCCTCCAGCAAGCCAACCCTCAGTGTAATGTGTTCCTCAAGCACACAGATATAATTAACAAATGTTCCTTTGTATCTCAACCAGCACTGGAGATACCTAACTGTGGATATTGTTCCTGTAAGAAACACCAAATAAATGTCCTTTTTCCTTCCCAGAAGGAAGTAAAGAGCCATGAATACAAAAAACATCAGGCTCAGCGATGTGTTAGCATATGCAATTGTCCCTTACAGTTCTGTAAGCTGGTGCTAACTGGACTGGAGCCAATGGAGTTAAAACACCTGAGAGAAGAAACAGGTTTCTAACTGGAAGGAAAAGGAGAATTCTCTGTGCATGACTGATTAGAAACATTTTTACTCAATGTGATTACTTCAGTATATGCAAGGAGTCATGAGACTTTTAAGGAAGATGTTGGCAGTTCTTTGAGGTGTCTAATGGTTCAAGTTCAGAAAATTATAAAAGCATAATTTTGCTAGAGCTGTCAAGCACCTTGCATATTTTAGAGAAGCTGCCAAAGAGAGAAGCTGAATCCCAAACATTCAACCCCCTGTGAGGGCTTGAGACCAACAGGTGGACTTAACTATGAACACTATTTCCCAGATTATCCATTGTTGCAGTAATGCTGAAGTTCTAATGTTGTTTAAAGTGAACATGCTTCCAAAATGGCTCTGTAACTCTTTGTGTAAACCCTTCTCCTTCCCAAGGTTCCTCACTCTTATCTGTACCTTTGGAGTGTCTAAGAGATAACTGAGAGCTCATCTATTGGTTGTTAACCCCTTGTTGTCATTGGTTGTTTGTGAGACCTCCTGAACTCCTAGTGGTCACATTGTAATCCCCCCAAGAGGTATTTAAGCAGTTACCCAGAACAATAAACTCTCTCTACCTGCTTTCCCTGCCTGAAGCTGCCATGTCCTGTGGTCTCTGCGGGGACCATGGGACACCTCGTGGTGGGGGGAGGGGAAGGGAGCACCGCTGCCCCCCGGAGCTAGGGGTAAAAGGAAAAGCCTCTTACCTGGGGTCCCCCCTCCCTATCCACCCTCAACGTTCATCAATCCATGACTGTGAGACGTGCGCTACTGTTAAACAGGCTAAGAGACTGAAACCCCTGTGGTATGGTGGACGGTGGAATAAATACAGGTATGGGGAGGCTTGGCAGGTTGATTATATCACACTGCCACAGACCCGTCAAGGTAAGCACTATGTGCTCACCATGGTGGAAGCCACCACTGGATGACTGGAGACGCATCCGGTGCCCCACGCCACTGCCAGAAATACCATCTTGGGCCTCGAAAAACAGGTCCTGTGGCGGCACGGCACCCCAGAGTGAATTGAATCAGACAATGGGACCCATTTCAAGAACAGTTTAGTTACCATCTGGACAAAGGAACATGGCATTGAGTGGGTCTATCACATCCCATACCATGCAGCAGCCGCAGGGAAGGTTGAGCAGTGTAATACACTGTTGAAAACCACCCTGAAGGCATTGGGTGGAGGAACTTTCAAGCATTGGGATCAGCACCTAGCAATGGCTACATGGTTAGTTAGTCAATACCAGAGGCTCCATCAGTCGAGCCAACCCTGCCCATACAGAGTCCCTTCACATGGGAGATGGAGGCAAAGTCCCAGTAATTTACCTGAGAGGTATGTTGGGTAAAACAGTTTGAGCAAAAGGAATCCCATTTGTGACATTGTTTTTGCTCAGGGGTCAGGCAGCATGTGGTGGGTAATGCTGGAAGATGGAGAAACACAGTGTATACCTCAAGGGAACCTAATTTTGGGGTGAATTTCCCATAACACTGTGCCTGTATTTTTATGTAAATATTTGTAATATGTAAAAACTTGGAGTAATGTACGTATGTGTATGGTTGGAAAGTTTGAACCCAGTATAGCATGTTAGTATGGGAAAAAATCCAGGGGTGGATGATGTCATAGGTTTGAAAAGAGATGTTGGTATTTTTTTCCCAGGGTCCTGTCTGCCCCTCTCCCTTCCCTGCCCCCCATCTGTTTCCTCCAGTATGGGGGGAGTCAGGAGTTGGGGGGATAGAGGAGCACACATGGCTGCGGCAGCTGTTGAGCTGCCGGGACAGTCCTGCCTTTCCCCTTCTCCCCTCCCTGGGTTGCCATGGGTTTCTCTTCCCCCCCCACCTGGGGAACTGGGACATTGTTTTGTTTTCTTTGAAAGTTTGGATTGCACCATTTCATGTTTCTTTGGATTTCTTTGAATAAAGAGCTGTTCTTTCACCTGAAGTTTCTTAATTTCCAAGTTGTAATCTTGTTAAACAAAAGGGAAGGCTTCAGGAATTAAAGATTTAGCATATCTAAAAGAAACTATGAAACTATGTAACTTAACAACTACCTTCAAGGAAATCTTTATTTTTATCAAGATCAGAGATCTCCCTTAACAGGAACTTGATGACATTTATTTACAACGCAAAAATCCAGACCTTAGTCTCCAGTTTCAAGACATCTTCCTTAGACAAGAAGCCATTCAGAGCAGTTTTTAGTTCAGTCAGGTTGGCCTCATCCAAGGGCCAAAAATAAGAACAGAAGAGAAGAGAACAGAAGGGCTGGAAAATATTAGATTGACATAACAAGGACATAAGTTTCCTACTGAGATCCTTTTTGTGTTTTGAAGTTTCCCTGTTTGCTGTCTCATTTTAAGAAGTGCTGACCAAGAAGGAGAAAAGGTCAGGAAATCTGGAGAGGAATCTCTGTTCCCTCAGACCCTGACTTCTGTTTGCTCTGAGCAGGGACAGGACCCAGGGAAGGGCTGGAGCTGTGCTAGGGAAGGGTCAGGTTGGATCTCAGGACAAGATTCTTTCCCCAGAGGGTGGTTGGCACTGAACAGGCTCCCCAAGCAGTGGGCAGGACCAGGCCTTGGACTTGGATGATCCTGGTGGGTCTCTCCCAGCTCAGGGTATTCGTTGACTCCCCATTTATTTCTGCTGCCAACACCCACCTTGCTGCCAAGAGGGACCAGGAACAGACGATCAGGACTGGAAAACTCCTCATCTTTTCTGAACAGGTCGTGACAACCAAACCATAAGCATAAGGGAAGAGTAAAGAGTCGTTTCTGGTGAGAAGGAGCGACGAGAGTCAGAGAGTCGACAAATAGGAAGAATTAGTGTTAAAAATCAATTATTTTATTAGGTTAAATAATTTATTAGCTGTCCCATAGGATGGGAGGGGTAACGCTGTTTACCATCCCTATCCAGATGATGGGATGGTTAATCCTGCTAATGGTCCCAGCATCAATGCAAATGATGGGAAAGCTAATACTGGTTACAGCATCGATGCATATGGTGGGATATCCAATCCAGGTTCCAGTGAGGGTTCCTATCTAGATGATGGGATGGTTAATCCCTGTTCCCGTGTCAATCCATAGGATGGGATGGTTCATCCTGGTTCCAGCGACGGTTCCTGTCCACATGATGGGATGGGTAATCCTCATGATGCTCCCAGTGTCGATCCATGTTATGGGATGGGTAATCCTGGTTCCAGTGTTGATCCGTATTAAGGTGATGAGATTTTCAATCCTCCTGATGGTCCCAGTGTCGATGCACATGTTGGGATGTTTAATGGAGATTGCAGTGTCGATCCATAGGGTGGGATGGGTAATCCTGATTCCAGTGAGGGCTCTTATATAGATGATAGGATGGTTAATCCCTGTTCCAGTGTCAATCCATAGGATGGGATGGTTCATCCTGGTTCCAGTGATGGTTCCTGTCCACATGATGGGATGGGTAATCCTCCTGATGATTGCAGCATCGATCCATGTTATGGGATGAGTCATCCTGGTTCCTGTGTTTATCCGTATATACGTGATGAGATTATAAATCCTCCTGATGGTCCCAGTGCCGATGCAGATGTTGCGATGTTTAATCAAGGTTCCAGCGTTGATCCATAGGGTGTGATGCTTAATCCCTTTTCCAGTGTCAATCCACAGGATGGGATGGTTACTCCTGGTTCCAGTGACGGTTCCTGTGGGTAATGGGTATGGGTAATGATGGGATGGGTAATCTTCATGATGGTCCCAGCGTTGATGGGATGGGTAATCCTCCTGATGGTTGCAGTGTCGATGCTGTTATGGGATGTGTCATCCTGGTTCTTGTGTTTATCCGTATTTAAGTGATGAGATTTTAAATCCTCCTGATGATCCCAGTGGTGATGCACATGTTGTGATGTTTAATGGAGGTTGCAGCGTCGGATCTGCAGGGTGGGATGGTTAATCCTGATTCCAGTGAGGGTTCCTATCTAGATGATGGGATGGTTAATCCCTGTTCCAGTGTGAATCCATAGGATGAGATGGTTAATCTGGGTTCCAGTGCTAATCCGTATTCAGGTGATGAGATTTTAAATCCTCCTGATGGTCCCAGTGGTGATGCATATATTTGGATGTTTAATCCCTCTTCCAGTGTGAATCCATAGGATGGGATGGTTAATCCTGGTTCCAGCGACAGTTCCTGTCCACATGATGGGATGGGTAATCCTCCTGATGGTTGCAGCGTCGATCCATGTTATGGGATGATTGTGATGGTTCGAACTTGGCTTCCTGCCAAATGCCCAAACCCCAGTAGCAGCCTCCTCCCCTTCCCCCTTCTTTCTTCCCCTAGAGCAAAGGAAAAAAGAACTATGTAAATTGAAGAACTCGATAATTCAACTAGTTATATAAAAAGACAACTCAGAAAGAACTGTGTCTTGCTGATACTGCCTAAGGAGAGTTTCCGCTGTACCTTCTACAACCGGACTTGTCTATCTTTCATTGGCCTTTTTAGCCATCAGCGTGCTTGTAGCAAGCGTGGGTAGAGCCCTTCTCAAATCTTCATTCTTGAAGCCTAACCATGATGATGATGATGATGATGTATTTGGCTAGATATTTGCTATTTACTGTCTTTATATATGCCTTTGAATTTATTTGTGTCTAAGTGTAAAGTAAGAATTAATGTTATTGTTTTTAACATACGTATTTCAAGTGAGTAGAAGCTGTTCCACAGTCTTATATGCCTAGGATGAATTGTTCTGTGATTAGCTGTGACCAAACCCAGAAGCATGATACGTAAAATTACTCCTTTATTACAGCTATTACAACACATTAACTGTTTGTTAAGTGCTGGCAGACTCAGACCCTGGCAGCCCTTCTTTTGGTTTGTCAGTTTGACAAAGAGTGTCAGCTGCAAACCAAAAAACAGAGCATACTGGAGCTGGTCAAAGAGGAACATGGGTGCCTGTGACAGGGAACTGACAGAATTCACATTTCCTTGGGACTCGAAAGAGGCAATACTACACTAAATGTCAACAGGATTTCAGGAAGACAGATTTCAGTTATCCAGAAGGTTGTTAGGTAACATTTCCAGAGAGGCTGGTAGAAGGAAAAAAAAAAAAAGGAATTTAAAAAGAAATTATGTATCATGAAAGAAATTATATTAAAGGTGCAACTGCAAACTTTCCAGATGCAGAAGATGGTCAGGAAGCAAAGTAAGTGATCAACTTGGTTATATCCCTTTGATCCCAAACAGAAAAGGAAATTATACCAGAAGTAGAAAGTGTATCAGAGTACTGAAGATTTATTTTCAACAGCACATGGAAGCAACACCAGAAAGGCCAGTGAGATGTTGGTCCTAGAGACCTTTGTTTGTGAAATCCTTCTGTTAGTGCCTCAGTAACAGGAAAAACAGGGTTGGTGAACTACTCAATGGAAAAGCAACTATTATGAGATGACATTGAAAGAAAACTTATTTAATGTTTTTTGCTAAAATGTGATTGACAGTTAAGATGCATAAGGAATGGATCCACAAAGGAAAGGATCTATGTAAGGTGTGGTTTCTTTACCACACTGGAAGATAGAATAGAAAGATTTCTGTGAAGCTGAGGGGGAATGCAAATAAGATGGATTAGAAATAAAAATTATCTCCAATGTGTTCTTGATAAAATAAAGACATGGTCTGGGGAAAAATCATATTAATTCTACAGGGACAAAATCAAAATCTTCATTGGGGGTGGGAGGGGAATTCATAAGTTTAAAAAGAAACATGTTAAGCAACTCTGATGTAGAAAGAAGTACAAAGCTTATAATGAAACTAATAATAACGTATTGTTGCTGAAATAGGAAAACAGAGTATAAATACAGGTGTATAATCTGTAAATACGTGAGGTAATAGTGATGCATTATTTAGCACCATGGTCTCAAATGGGGGACTGTGTTTGTTGCAGGATTTTGGGAGGCTGGAGGAAAGCCACAAAAATTATCAAAATTCTAGAAAACATGGAAGCAAAGATAGGAAAAAAATGGGATCCTTTAGTATAAGAAAGAATGATATTGTCCAGAAAGGAAGGACCAGGATAGTCTTCAACTACATAAATAGCTTCTACAAAGAGTTAGGGAGTAATCTATTCTCCGTGCTCCTTATTGTTAGAGCAGGATATAGTAGAATTTTAACGTTAAGAATCTACAGTACTGGAACAGGCAGCTTGTGACAGCTCCACAGTTTAGTCCTCTGATAACAGACTAGATGAATATTCATCAGGAATTACCTGCAACATCTGACCTTGCCCTGGATGAGAGACATTCTACTTGATGCTTCAAGGATGCCTCCAGCCTTACAGTATTCTGGTAGGAGTGGAATCTTGACCTCCCCAGGGTCAAAGAATCCCACTGCATTCCCACAGGTCCTTAAGTGCCAGACAGACTCTCATAAATGGCACTAGCTAATCCTGAAACAGCCAAAAGTGTAATGTGCTCTTTGGCTCTTAGTGGACTCTTCGGGATTACATATAGGTAGCAGAACTGCAATCAGAGAGTGAGACCGAGTCCCATAAATTACATTTGTCTCAGTTCATCATTTCCCTGTTGCTTGACATTGTTAAAGTTGACAGCTGAACAAACACTCAAGACAACCCCAGCTTCAGGAAGCAGCAGGGGTGAGGTGGGGACATGAGGGTGACAGCCAGGCCAGCCAGCCAGCAATCTCACTGGCAAGGGATGCAGTACTATAGCACCCAAAAACAAAGAGCAGAGCAGGCCCTGTGACAGTAATCAGGGTTTGTCAAGTTTGTAGTGATGAGGGAATGCTGAGGTCAAGTCAGGATATCAAGTCTGCAAGCCAGAGCCAGTATCCAGATCAGTGAAACACATGGCACAGGGACCATGGGTGAGTGCCTTAGCTTGAACAGCTAAGTGAAGGGGATCAGACCCCCACTTCCCACAGCTTTTTCTCACCCAGTTCTTTTCCCAGCAGGGTTTCACAGTTCTACAATGGCACCAGATCTGAGCTGTCCTCTAGCACCAGCTGCCAAATGGCTGGATAGGGCAGTGCTTTAACAATCCAAACAAAAGCATTTGTCACAGCACCAAAAGAGCAAATTCCCCAGTACTCCCCCAGAATGACAGATCCATATTGCATTTTAAAGAACAGCCATGTACTGATGTAAGAAAGACCACTAATAAACCATAGCCCCAGGGAAAAAAATTCCAAATACATATTTTCAACACGGGTGACTGGTTTTAACAAACTCCTACCCTCAAGGCTATTACTGTAAGGAAATGAGGGGACGGGTTTTGTTTTGGTTTGTGGTTTTTGTTTGTTTGGTTTTGGTTTGTTTTGTTTTAAAGGGCAGATTAGCAGTGACATTTCTGATACTCTCATTTCTGGCTCTTGTAGGCTCCAAAGATCAGATCTGCTAATGACAATTCTCCTTCCAAAACATTTTCTGTTTTGTAGAATCAAGTGCTACACCCATAACCTCCCTGAGTGTAACTGAGGTTATTACCACTTTTTATTGCTGCAGCCCCCTGTCCCCATTAGACTCTCCAGCACCAATGAACCACCAAAGAATCTGGCCCAAAATGTTGAATGTTTTATTTGTGTTTTACAGTCACTGCATGATTATTGAAACAAAATTTTTTTTCTGTTTAACTGTGAGGAAAGATTTGTTTGGCATTTGTTTCAGCCATCAAACTGAAGTGTTTGACTATAACCCTGGTGACACAATTGGCCCATGTGCACGAGGAAGTGACAGAATCAGCTAAGTCCCACGACTGACCCTACCAACAAGTCTTACAGTTTTGGAGACTATACTTACTTGATCATCTCTGTCATATGCTTTCTCTCTGACTCATGGGTTGTAGACTATGAGGTAGTGTCTCTGCTTTCTGAATCAAATTAGCCACTGGGGTGGCTAAGCCAGATGCTTAGTAGAAGCATCTGCTTAATTCTGGTGGTTAATCTCTTTGAGTACCACCCTGCTAATTGTACAACCTGTTTTCTTTTCCTTCAAGGATGTTTCTGAAGAGCTGCTTCTTCTGGCCAGGTAAAGAACAGTTGTACAGAAATCCCTACGGCTTGGGTAGAGGGGCGTGCTTTGCAGTCATGCTTTGCCTTTCACACTAGGCTACTCAACTCACTGAGTCAAACAGGGAAAGGTATTTCATCTGGCTTAAAGAAAGTTCCTGTAACCACTTCAGGATGAGCACTGTTTAGGCCACTGGGAGAACAAGAACTGAGGGGTAGAAAGAAGGTAAAAGAAGATATACAGGAGAAAACAGATTAACCAAGATGGAGTTCCTGTGTCACACATGCAGGGACCTCATCCTAAATTATACATGTGCTTTATTCTCCCTGATGGCATCTAAACCAAGATTCATATAAATGCAAAGTTGCATCAGGTCAGATACTGGCTTTTTGCAGAATTGCACAGGGACTTCCAGGACAGAGCCTCTCAAGTGGCCTCAAGCTACGTGGGATAAAGTTTACTTTTTTTCCATTCCGAACATTACCTCTCCTTTGAACACCTAGGGATATTTCTGATTGCCCACTGGCAAAATTGTGCTGGAAAGAAATTTGTTAAATTAGCACTTCTTGCTGCCAGAAAACATTTTGACTGCAAGGTGGGAATGTGAGAAACCTCCCACTCTGCACATGGGGCACACATTCGGCTGCTACGCTCCACTGGAAAGAATCTGCTATAATTTCAAACAGAAACCACAGAGGTCTGACAAAGCCTGTAGGAGGCTCCTGGAACTTTTAACCAAATTGTTACTGTATTTCTAGTTAGCCTACATTACTTTTCTAGTCAAGTCTTTATCCTGTTATCCAACCAAACTTCCCATTTACTAGGATGAGATGGCCAGCAAAGCACAATGTAACAGTGTAAAGGACAGGATCTCTATAGAAAAGGGTATTTAGACTTTTTTTATGGTCTCCATTTTTCCAAACAGTAGAAACCCACACTTTACAATGTCTTTCTTTTGGCAAATTTCTGGCAGGTGCAAATTCACCCAGGGAAATGAAGTCCTCAGTTAAAAATTAGGAATCAAATTATTGGCTACAAATAATGATGTTATGTGCATAATCTTTTTAATTATAGGACAGCAAGGTATCTCCTCATTTCCAAGTGCCTCAATCCTCAACACAGCTGGAACAGTCAGGCTTGCTCTTTGGTTTCTGGTGGCTGTACATGTTTAGGGAAGAATTGCAGTCCTGGATTCTACATCACACCTGTTGTAGCAAATACAGTGGACCAGATTTATCACTTCCTGAGCTTAATGAGCTTCGAATCAGATTCTCTCTCAAGTTCATTAGAACAGTGATCAATGAAAATTGCAATAACCAAAACACTGTTTGTCAGGTTGAATCAAAAGTGGTAAGTAACATAGTCACCTAATTTCATCAATCCTAACTTCAGTGTAGTCGTTTAAAAACTGAGCCTGTGAACCACAAGGTTGGAAGCAAACCCCAGTCAATGGAAAGACATTCACTAAGCTAAATGGCTTTGTATCAAGCTTTTACTGGATAGAGCTATAAAATACTTCCTCCAGAAGTTCTGCAGGCTATTTTAGTCTATCTAAGTTGTAGGGAAGGAAGTTAGAAAACAATAGTTGGCCAGACCAGGAGAAGATACATAAATATGGGCAACTGAAATATAGCAAGTTAAAATCTCATTGGTATATAACCGAAGTATGATCACTACGCTTAACTGTAGCTTGAAGATTGCTCTCCAGTGGCTATTCAGTTATATTGACTCCTAACTCTGCATGGAAGTTCTGCAGTGTTGCGTAGCATTTCTTAAAAGTAATTTAAAGTGAATCCTAGGTGAGGTATGGGTAAAACAGCAAATTAAAGCTGGAGTTCTAAGAAGATTTAAAGTATAAAGTATGCAGCATAAAGCATTCCATTCCTGTTAAAAGTAGTAATTTTATTTTAATGTTAAAAGAGCAGTCAAATAACCTGTCAAAAAGAAGTTTGTACTTTTGAATCTGAGTATCAGCACATCATATATTTCTAGTTAATTTGTTACATAACATAATTTATTGTGTTAATAAAACACAAAGCATTCAAATCAACTTGTGCAATATCTACATGTGAGTGATTCACTCTTTCAGTCTGGTGAGTTTGAATCTTATTTTAACACTAGTCACATCTTTTTTTCAGCTAGAATAGCAGTGGTTTATACTTCTGCGTTAATTATGTGAGCCTTTAAAGTGTGGTTTGGAAAACATTACACATCTATATTTGTGTAAATTAGGGGATTAATAACAAGACCTGTTTTTCTTTGTTTTTGAATGAAGACCTTGAAAGGAGTGTGTGTGCATGAGATGGAGCTGAACCAGCACTGGTGAGTGTCTGTGTACATTCCTCTCAGTCCTCAGCAAAGTACAGATCATATTGTGAGCCTTGTGGGTGACAGCTGGGTCACAGGTTACATTCTTGCTCCCTTGCAGGACCCTATCCTCCAAGCTAAAACCTAGATCTCAGATGCTAAAAAAAAAAAAGAACATATATGTACCAACATATGCACTAAACATATGCCTAAACAAAAACAATAGCTTTCTACCTCTTTATTGTTCAAATAAAGATTGCTTGCCTTACTGGAAGCCAAAATAGAAACTGTGCTTTAGTCAAATAAAAGTTACCAAGCTCAACAGGGCAACTGAGTAAAATTTAATGACCTGTGACTTAGAGGTTAAGCCATGTGATCCAGTCCCTTTTGGCTTCCAATTCCACAAACCTAAATGGAATTTAAGCATTGTTTAATTTGTTTTGTTGTTGTTGTTGTTGTCGTTTCTGTTGGTTTTTTGTGTTTGGTGGGGTTTTTTTGTTTGTTTGTTTTTAATTACAACACCAGTGAGAGTGAAGGTGCCTATCTAGCTTCAGCCACACGTAGGTGTGGATGAATGCCTCTATTTTCATTGGGCAAAAGACTGCCATTCTGCATTGCATTTGGCTTAATTTTTGAGGTGTCTGGATATCCATTCCAAATACAAATTGGCCCAGAATTAGTTTCCACTTCCTGTCCTTCCTTTTGCTGAAATAAATATAACCCAGGTTCATCTTGCAGAATGCCTGACTTTGTGGGCAGTGTTACAAAACTTTTCATTAAACAAAGAGCATAGCACATAAGGAGCATTCAAAATTCATCCAGAAATTCTTTGGTATAATAATCTGACTCAATACCTCCAGTCAAGAAAGTTAATAATTATTTCCAAGTAACTTCTGCCAGACAGCTGTGCAATTGCTTAATCACTTATGTGCTGACTCAGGAGTGAGACCTGAGAGGTATGACAGAGAAGACCCCTACAGAGAAGAGCATGAAAATAGGTCAAAGCAGATATTGAAATTCACATTGTCATAGTTCCAAATGTACTTTTCAGGTCAAACTGACAGAGCAGAAACCCTGGCAATAATGAACTTGGACTTTAAGTAGCCATCACAATTCAGTTTCTTACCTGGGTCTAGTCAGTTCTTGAAATCTTATTTCCAATTACTTTGCTCAAAGACTGAGAAGGACTTACTATATGACAATCATTAAGCATCTAACTTGGCCATAAGGCAAAATTTGCCTAATACAAAGCCTCAGAAGTTAGTGGGATACTTTATTTATGGACCTGCTCATTCATGACAATTCCACCTACTTAGCAACAAGTGAGTGAAGAAAATGTTTGAAGACTTGTTATCTATTTGAGGACTTGGTGGATAACATATGTAATGGCCAGTCTTCGTGAGCAAAGATCCGGGGAAGGTCTTTCCACCTTCCAGCCTGCGCATTGGATTTTTTAGGTGAGACACAGTGTGCGCGGAACTGAGCCCACCCTTTAATCCTAAGGTTCATCTGCCGGGGCCAAGCAAGCTTGGACGGTGGCAGCGAGGTCCTTAGGACGTAGGTGGGTTGCCTTTAAGGGCTAACGAGCCCCACCTGCCCGGGAGTGTCCCTGACCGGGAATCGAACCCGGGCCTCGGCGGTGACAGCGCCGCGCCCTTACCACTAGACCACCAGGGGCTCCATATAACATATGTACCAATACATGTTCTCTACAGAATACTCTACACTGAAAACTTTTGTGTTAAAACTACTACCAGAGCATATTGAAGATGACATAAGCAACACCTAATGCTTCCTTCCTCATTCTAAAATCAAGTCAGGTCATGTTTTAAAAATCTCCACTGGAATTATCAGGCCTCCCTTCAGGACTGAGACCTGTGATTCAAACAGAGTACCTTGCATTTGCTCTTTGCTTTTTTCTAGGTGGAAACAAAGAACAATTGGGAAACATACAAGATCTGCCAGAGATATAAGGCAACTCCAGTTTTTAGTATTAAGGGCTTGCTAAAGATTTCAGTCTTCTGAGTATTACTATTAACTTGTAGAGGGAAAGAACTGGAAACCATGGCATAGAAAAATTGAAGTTTGGGAAGCTTTGAAATTTCTACTACTTGCAAAAATTACATGCTCACATTCTGTCTGCAGCATACCAGCTGGTAAATTAGCTGGCTGCAAGTCAGTTCATTGTCTTCTTCATTGCTAACACTGAGTAGCAGTTAGTAGCAAATGTCCTTCCATTCCCTGATTTTCATCTCCAGACTGCATTTCCTTCCTTCTTGCACTGGTACCTCTTCCTATGCCAGCAACTAGCACATACCCCTTCCTGCACTCTTCTTCCCATGTCATGAATGGGGCACTTACTTTGTTCTGCAGTCTGCCCACAGAGTTGGGTAGCTACATTTGCAATTCCCCTTTTAAGTGTCTACCAAACCTATTCTTTGTGAAAAAAATCTGTCTTAACAATACTGCTTTTATTTTTCATTAAATCCATCTTCCTTGCCCAGGGCAGATACAACATTCGTACCATGACTAGTTTGCCTATTTATACACAGGGGATTTGAATCCTGTTCTGTGCTGTGGTCTCCAGTGCTACTCTCTGTCAGAAGAAAAGGTTTTCCTAATGCCCAACCTGAATGCCCTTACTGATGTTTAAGCTCAGTGTCTCCCTTTCTAATCGCCTTAGCCAGAGGTGGGAGGTTATTCCCTTCCTCATTGCAGCAACCTCATGTACTAGTTAGTACTCATTTGCTAACACCCAAAATTAAACTCACATCAGGTTTTCTCTAACACTGAAGAGAACAAGAGATTGCTCTATGTATATTACAAGTTGTAATTGTATTTCTGCAACCCAGCACCATGTTTTCCTGCTTTGCGACAACATCAGATGTTGATTTTCACTTGATTTATCATCCACAGGTACTCTTCATCCCTTTTCTAAAGAAATGGCACTTGTCAGTTGCTCTTTATCTTGTATGTATGTATCTGATGGATCCTGCATGACATCTCATCTTTCACTTGATCCACTGAATATCATCCCATTTTTTCCAGACCATTTCTGCAATTTGTCGGAATTGTTTAGCCTTCTCAGCAGCATCCTCTACCCCAGCTGCCAACTTGCTTTCACTTGAACACATACTTTTTAGTCTTGAAAGGTGCTTTTGAATCTCTTGAATAATTCTGGTTCCAGGGCAGATCCCTGTCAAAGCCCACTCAGTACATTTTTCTAATTTTGACAGCCAACCATTGAAAACCACTCTCCAAGTCTAGTTTTCTAATAGTGAACCTTCTGTGCTAGGCTGCTGACCTTAACAGGTCATTTTGACAGATATTTGAGACAATTGTAATTGCAGGTTTACTCCAAAAACAAAACTCATATTCATTTTAAAGAAACTGCTAACAATACCCAGTCTTCAAAGCTAACTGATAACACATTAACTATTTAAATGAATACCAGTTTAACATCAGTAGTTATTTGACAAAGCTATTGAGGAGCCTCAGAGGAGGTTTGTGGGTTACTGGTCTACAAGAAATGGTATGTCTGTAATTTGCAATATGGATAAATAACATGTGACTAATGATTTCATTTTTAAGAGTACTCAGAGAATAAGCGAAAGACTTGATTTTCAAGGTTACAACAGAGACTGAAAAAAAAGCAAAAAAAAAAGGCCTATATTCTGTTAAAAATCAGACTCACAGTGTCATTAAACATTAATAGACTTTTACCCATAACATTTGGAAAAAATATGTAGCAACTTCTATATATGCTACAAAATAACTCGATATATGTGCAGAAACATATTTTATCCTTAATTTAAAAAACACATGTTGTTTTGCATAGCCCTTTCCACTCACTCTTGTGAGTATTACTGATACGATATATGTTGTTTGAATCAGAATTTCATTACAGAACAATGTGACAGACTTAAAACTTTCATAAGTCAATTTTTTCCCCCTTACAATATACATTGCCTATTAAGAAACGTTTTCCAACAATATCAGCCCTTACAGCGTTCATCTACAGACAGCTTTAAAAACAATAAAGTGAATGGTATAGCATAGTGAAATAATAATAATAATGCAGTTGCAAGCATGAAAAATGGGATTAGTAATTTTTTAGGAGTCAAAGTAAACTGTACTGGAAAGAAGACTGGAAAATAACCCAGATGGTCCAGTTGGATTGAATAGGTGATCTTCATCTGAAGACTCCAGAAGTACTTTTTCTCTGAAGCAGGTTGGCTGGAAAGTACTGAGATGCTGTAGTGACCAGTGTAGCATAAAGCCTTATCCCAGACAGAGAGATTTTGTATAAGCATCTTCTGAATGGTGTAAATTAATTAGGAGCATATGTTTAATGTGTTTCAGTAAAACAGCTCCTTATGAGGCCAGCAGCTATAAGGTTAGTGGTCTTAAGCCCTAAACGACTTTGGAAGTGGCAATTATTTAGATACATTTTAAAAAGCACTGCGCACTTATCCAAAACATAAATAGATTTGGGCCTAAACAAATCTTAAATATAGACAAAAAGAAGTACCAGTTCAATTTTCTTTTCTTAGTAGCAATAGTCTTTCCTACATATTGAAAAGTTTTTTGTTTTTGTTTTACCTGAAAGGCTGACTGTGGAATGTGTAATGTTTTCTTTCAAGTGATTTCCAGCAAAGGTTTGAACTGTTTTATATGGAGGTTATGAGTTGATTTCGGGTCCTGCAATTGTCTTCCCAAAGCTTTAAGGAATGAACTGTAGCTCTTTAATGGTGTGAAGAGATATTACCAGCCCCCAACTTCCTTGGAATTGTGATATGGGCATGCAATGCATAGGCTCTTCAGGAATCCTGTCAGCACTGCTGGTGAAATGCTGGTGAAAATGCTAAAGTCCTCTTCTTTGAAGGGGTAGATGGGTTAGATTTCAAAAAGAAGCTGGTTTGTCTTACTATGTGGGAGGCTTCCAGAGAAAAAAAAGTAGCCCTTTGAAGGCTCATGTTGTTTATTGTACAAAACTGCCACCACAGTTCATTGCCCACAGAACTTCTCACTTCAGCTCTCTGCTCTCTTCCTGCCTCCCAAGTCTTGGTATTTCTTTCTTTTTATGTCTTTAGTGCAAATGGAAATGTTATGCTCCAAATTTTCTTATTTCAAAATTTTGGTAGCAGTAACATTAGAGATGAGACTGGAATTACAAAGTAGTCAGGAGTTCTGGTCTCTCTCTGCTCACTACAGGCACTGTATCCATAAATAACCCCAAAGGAAGACAAGACTGTGAAGTGCAAATGCCAAGGAAGGACTCCTCCCACTTAGCAAATAGGAGGCGTAAGAGGTTTTCGGGTTCATTACTGTCATCCTGCTAAACTGTAGAACCTTTGGAAGTAGACCAATTACAGAGGTAATATCTGAACTGCTTTCATGGGAGGAAAAAAATGTCTCTCATACTTTGGTGTGATATCTGGTATTTCTGTTTGTCTAAAGATGAAGAGTTGGTAGGAGATAGTGTTTGCAGGTATTAAAGAAGTTCTCCTTCTCCAGAGGGAAATGCTCTTTTGTTGTTCAGCTTCAAGAGATGCCACAACATCTGATAGATTTATACAGACCTCTCTTAGCAGGGCTGGATGTCATGGGTTTGTAGCTACTACAGAAAAGAGGACCTGAACTGACAGAATTGTGGTGGAGTTGTGCTATTTCTCAGTGGCGTAAGTTACCATTTTGTATTTTGTTTCAGTTTTTGATGGTGGTGACATTAGTACCATGAGTAGGTCTTTGTAATCTCAAAAACACACAAGCTAAAAAAAAAAACAAACCAAGAGCCATTCAGCCTCGTACTAATGGGAAGACTTTTGAGGTGATATTTCAAGGTTTAGTTTATATTACCTTTCTATATTTTGTATGCTACTGTAACGATATGCTTTCATTACTTATATCCTTTCTATATCCTTTCATCTTGTGCTATTTGAATACAAGATTGAACGTGCATGCATTTCCATGCTCCCTCCTTGCAGTCCTTCAGGGAAAGTTGGATATATTCCTGTCCCTTGCCTTCACAGAAAACAGTTCACTCTCATAACACTGTTTAATTTTTGGTGAACCGCTTAGCCGGTGCTAAAATTTATAGAAAAGCAGGAGTTCAGTAGTTAAAGGAGGGATGGTACCCTCAGTTTGTCACCAAACAGCCATTGGTACTTCCCCCTGAGGCAGCATGTATTGCATCCAAGGATGTAATAGCAGCTGTGGATGTGTACATTATGTCAGTGGGCAGTAATGGATTAGATCCTGGACCCATCCTGGAGGTTCAGTTAAAAGCAGTAAGAGACAGGGCCAGAGACAGAGCTGGAGACAAGCTACAATGTGGGTCTGAGAGGCCAGAAGACAAACTGCCTATAGCAAAGGTCCAAGGTGCAGCCAGAGACATCCAGAAGCAGAACTGGAGCCTGACACATCCATGATGCTGCTTAGGCAGGATCTGGGTGCTCAGGACTGAGCTGAAATGGGTCTCATGTACCACAGGCAGAGGTGTGTGTGGAGCTGTTCAGAGAGTTTGAGGCTTGTTGGTGCCCAACTGGGGTATAGAACTAGGATATGCTCAGTAATGCCATGCTTTGGAAAAGCAGGGTAATGGCTAAATTCCAGCTCCCAGAGACACAACAGGGAGTATTCAACTGTCACAGAATCCCACTACAACTCACATCTACCTAAATATGGGCATCCAAAATACAGAGGCACAACAAACTAATGGCCACAGTGGCATACCTTGGTGCTAGATGTCTTAATGACCAAATGAAAGGTAAACTAGAGACATTGATATTACAGACTACTGAAACCCACTTTCCAGTTCTGACATAGACATAGCTCTCCTTCCCATATTTCTTGTTGATTTTCATTCTATTATCCTGTTTGAAATGGATCCAGGCTTCCAAAAACGTCACTAAGTCTCAAAACTAATATGAACGTATCTACTTCTAAAGCTCTCATTTTTCCTCCTCAGCTTCCTCTCTGTAAGTACAGGTGTTTTCATGTTCTTCCCTTTTCTGCCACCATTCTGATTTCTTGTAAATCAAGGGCCTTTTCCAGGGTGAACAATAATTTCCTCATCACCTATGGGAATGGTGAGTATCAAAGTTGGCTTAATGAAACACAGACAAATCAGAGAATTTCCTCGTCTCCCAAACAAGATGTGATGCCAAAAGCAACACATGGACAATGCAGTACTTCTGAAAGAGGGCTCACTTTAGTGTGTGACACAAAAGACAATATCTTTTAAAGTAGCAAAACACAAGATAAGATTAATTTGCTCATTTCTTGGGAATTAGCATTTCACAGACAAGAAAAGTTATGTTAAGGTTTGTGAGTGCTCTGGGATAAAGTCAACACTCCCACCTACTGGTCTCATCTAAGAAAGTTTTTTTTTTTCCTCTTTTTCTTTGTTTTTCTCTTTTCTCACCCTTTTCACCATTTAAAAATAAAATCTTTTTCTTTTTGTGTTTTTTTTCCTTTCTCTGTTTCTGTTTCTCTCTTTTCCTTTATATATTTCTTTTCCTTTTTCAGATCGAAACTCCTGTTTTCCATCAAAGATTCTACAGATTGACACAGATAGAAATAAGTGAGCCAGCCAAGACATGATGTTGGAAAATACACATCCTCAGAATGACATATTTGTTCTTTTCTGACACTTGTGAAATAACTTGAGGTGCTTTACTGTTGTGAGTGGAGCAGCTTATACCCAACCACTCCATTCTGGTAGAACAAGTAATAATACAGAACTGGCACTGTCTTTAAAATATAACAAATCACCATTTGGATAAATTTTTTTCAAAATCACTCCATTGTACTGAAAATCCTGCTTGTCACTCACTGTAAGTAAGATAAACAGTATAATTTGGAGAATTTATTTATTATTATGCAGTGACAGTCATGATTCCCATGTTTTCTAGTTCATGATTCCACGTGGCTCTCATTTGTTCCTAAGGACCAGAACCATTTACAACTCTGAGCAACACACCCTGCTGGAGAAGGGGTGCCGGAATGCTGACTCCAAGCAATCCTATTTGCTTAATTGACGATGTAATGGACCCCTGTGACTTTGTTTTGTTTTGGAAGTAGACACTTGAAAATGTAAATGTGTGCTATAAATACTGTGAGGCCCCACAGAAATTATTTGCCCCAGTTCTCTCAGAATCATCTTTTTTGCACACTTGCACATTCATAATGGTGCTAGCTGTCCCAGCTGCAAGACAATGAGTAATTCTTTCTAAGAAGCCCAGCTCAGCAGAAATCCATTTTGCCAAGTAATCCTGACATATGCAGGATATCTCCCACACACCTTCCTATGTACTGGTCTTATTTTTTGCATACAGTAATTCTTCTGTGTTTTGACTTTCTTCACTTTTGGTCTGAAAGCCAATAAAAATACTGAGATACATGAGGGAAACACAGTATTTTGCCTCAAAGGATTTCAACTATTTTCACTCTTATTTCCTCATTTTTGTAACTCTTAGAAGACTACTACTTATTGCTAGAAATGTGAGAGGAGACACAGAAATATAATTTTAAAAACCCCTCCGAACCTCTTGTTTATAATGTAAAAGTAACTTCTATAAATGGGTCTCCATGATTATTTGTGTTACATTAGTTCCTATGGGCTCCAACCAGGAAGCACACGGGGATGAAATGACTTGCCCATATTTGCATTGCAGCCAGAGCCAAACCAGCGACTGAACCCACAGCTCAGTCTTAGACATATAGCTGATCCTTTGGACTGTGCCACTCCCCTCCCAGCCAAGAAGCACATTTCCAGAGGCCTTAATAGCCGGTTGCATGAAATCAGCCACGCTTTGGTTAATGAACATGAACTCAGAGCAGAGTGCTGCTGCCTGATAAACTATTTCATTTAGAATACTTAAGTGCCTGTAGAAGTTGGATTAATCACCCAAGAGCTAGATTTTCAGAGTTATTTAAGCACCTAGACTCACAAAAGATCACTGACTGGGGTTTTCAGAAGTACCCCCCTGTTTCACTCCTCTGGGATATATATCCAGCAGCTTTGGGCAGCTCAGTTTACTGGAGAACTCAGCTGACTGGAGTTCCTGACTGTGAAGAGAGCAAAAAGGAGGCCTCCGTATCATAAATATGGTTTACACTCAGTGCCAAGTGATAGTGGGGCTTCTGCATACATCCCCATCTCTTTTGCCTTGGAGTTGTCTTAAATGCTAGCTTTGACTCTGATGGAATTCTGAAGATCCATATTTTGGCCAGGTTACGATGTCTACAATTCACTATGTGTGGACTTCTCTGATGTGCTTTGAATTTTGTCGTGCCTGTTTTCTAACCTCCTGTTTCTCATGGAACTGCAATGACTGAACTGATGGAACAGGCAGGCTGCTTTGCTCCTGACTCCTCCAAAGTCCTGGTTTTCTTTTCAATGTCCTGAGTAAATACTACAAACAGGATGTGACATTCATCCACCCTAGCTTCCCACTGCCAGCTGTAGGAACTGAAGACACACACATTCTGCAGGGATTGCTCAGGGATGCACAGGCTCCCACACTTCTTGTCAAAATGCAAGTTCCTTTGGTGACAATGCTCATGAAGGTGCAATGTCACAGCCTAACATGGACTTACTCTGTCATTTTCACTTTTACAAGAAAGGAGAGATCAGCTCGCCATTGTCTATGCTGTGATAGTATGGCTTCTTCCTACTGAAGGATTAGTTTTGTTCCAATGCAACACTGTTGTGAACTGTTCTTTCACATCCTTGCTGCCTTTAGTAGCGGTCTGTAGTAGTAGTAGTCTTGTAGTGGCCCAGTACAAGCGGTACTATGATTCCACCAAAAATCTCTTGATTAAACATTAAAAAATATCAGTAAAATAAAAGTATTCAACAAGCAAGACTTTACACACCTCTGTTGGTGTTGCTAAGTCTGCTGGTTTGTATGAAGTGTGTGTCACTCTTCATCCCTGCTGAGTGCTCTGGGGTCCATCTGCTGAGCCTGCCCAAGAGCAGGGAGGTTGTAGGAATAGCATGTGGGTTGTAAAGTGCTCTGGGATAAAAGATATCTTGAGGGCAAAATATTTTTTTTTTAATTGGATTGTCTTCCAGCTGTATTAATAAAGTATTGGTTAACAATGTTTATATATATGAGATTTATCATGGTAAGATTAATTCCAAACTTAGATTTATTGTGCAAGAAAATGAAGAAAAATCAATCATGCTGTCAATCCAAATTCATTTCCTAGCACTTTTTCTTCTGAACCAGACAGACCCCTGGAAATACACATTTCTTAACCAGAAATGTCCTTCAAACTTAACCCTGATGCCACTTTGAGTCTCAGTTTCATCAACTAGTTTTTGGATGCTGTGCAAAACTCCAGTATTTCTGGCCCAGTTGAAAGGGAATCCCTGGCCTTTTTCAAAAGAAAGAAGAGATGTTCTCTTGTTCAAAGAAACACATGAAAATCCCTAAGCATGGACTGTGACTGTAAAGTCAGCCTCCCTACACTTCTGCAGTATAAGCTTTTAGCTCAGTACTTTGAAAAAGAAATATGTACTGAGATGTGGATGTTCCACTGCAAACCTTTCTAGTGAAGCCACAAGATTTTTTGCGTTTAACTGCCAAAACCCAGGAAAAAGTTTCCTGTTTCAAGGAAATCCAGACTTTACCATAAAAGCATGCACAGTTACGAGTCACAAACAACTTTGACTCAGGTATTTATTGACTTTTTGAAATAATTGATGCACCTGAGGTTCTAGGTGAAATAAAGAGATTTTTAAAGACTGCATTTTTTATTTTCCTATCTCTCTTGGTTTCAGTGAATCTAACTCACTACATTTTTCGGTTTGGATTTTAAGTATAACTACTAGGGCTATCTGGAGGTGGGAAGTCAGTTGCTATTGAAATGCTAAAGCAACCTAGATGGAAAAAACTGAACCCATGTTTGAAAATATTATTCTTTAAATCTGCGCAGTTCTAAACCCAGCAACTTTGACTGCCTATATTCTTTGAAAATGTTAAATTAGTTAAAAATATTAGGGACAGTGAACTTAATTACTGGAACTAACACATATGAAATTGTTTAGTCTTGAATCTGACAAGGATGTACATCAGTTTTTGGTAAACAAACATGGTGGGTAATATTTCTAGACAGGATATGTCAAGTTTTATGAGTGTGGGCGTCTGCGAGGGCTCATTTGTCAAATTGACGAAGGTGTAAAAGGTTTTAATGACCTCCTAAATCTCCTTCCCTGGCTGTCGTGGTGAGATGCCTTCCAAGGTCAGTAACCCAAATAAGCAGGTTCACTTGTATTGTAAACAATCGTAGATCAGACTGAATTATAATTGCTGGTGGACCCCAGAGCAGAGAGAGCTATATATATCACAACATTTTCTTGTCAGAGCAGTACAGGTCAGCTGTGTTTGTTCATGGACATTCTAGGCTTTGGTTTTCCTGAGCCTCTGCATCTTTGACAGTGGTCCTGTTTTCCCATTGTATTTGCTGTCTGGACAGGATGTTCTACAAGAGGAAGTGCTCCTTGTGGAAAAGGCGTCAATTAGTTGTCCAACTGGCCCTCATTTCTATTACCTCCCTCACAGGCACAAGATTGATGTATTTATTAGATATGAGCTTACATTTGTTTTATTGCTTTGCCAGATGAGTAAAGCAGAAAGGCCTAAAAGTTGCTGACTAAAGCAGGCAATAATGCAAATTCCCATTTCCACAACATGTCGTCAGCTATTTATGTTATATATAAGATAGATTTTGAATGGAAGAAACATTTAAAAGGTCATGGCTGGTCAACAAGGTTAATTAATTGCTGTGTTGGCAGGCAGCTTTGTTTGAGAAGGCTCTGATGCTGTAATCATTCGAGACTTTCAAGGTTTTGTTAAGGAAATGGGTCATTGAAAAAATACAGGATTTTGCATAAAGGGTCTGATAAATAAAAGAGGGAGGAGAATCTTCTTAGCAATCTAGTGCAAACACCACTTATCAGGAATAAGATACACTAAAACACATACATGTTTCGTGAACATTTCCTCACAATAATCTATTCCAATTCATAGGAAAGCAAACATTAGAATACCACAGGCAGTTTTAAAAAAGAGCTCTTGGTCCCTGGGCAGTGTTCTGGCAGGCAAGGGAAAACTCTGCTTGATCACACAGCATGTGTTATGAACTGCATTTGATTTTACGGCTTTCCAAAAAGCAGTCCAAAAAGGAGGTTGGTTGGTTGGTTTTTTGGGTTTTCCTCCTCCTTCTTTGTTCAAGAGGTCTCAGCCATACTAGCATGTGTTTCTCCTCAACCAGTTGACCTAAGACAGGGAGGCATTTGCCAAGAGGGTAAGCAGCTCCCAAAGGCAGCGACTAGAGCGCAGAGATTGCTGGTTCAGTTTGGAATAGCTGGGCTTTTGCTCACCTTTGTCTTCTGGACTCCTTGTTTCCTCCCCTCTATTTAAAATTCTCTTCCTTTGTTTTTTTATTACTGCAGTAGCTGAATTTGCATTATACCATGGTAATGGCAATGCGAAACAGCTTCTTCTGAGATGGCAACTCTCCGACATTTCTCAAGCATTTGAGAAAATAAGCAAGTGAAAACTTGATATACAGGCAATGCCATTTTGAAACCCCACACCTACTGCAACTATCTGGAGAAGAAAGATCTTTTATGAGATAACCAAAATCCCTAAAAACAAAGCAGGATCATCCACCCGTGCCAGCCTCTGGGAAGGGACTTATCCCAACAAAATTCACCCATGCCTTTGACAGTGTAAAAGAAGAGAGGTAACCTGCTAAAGAAAATTCAGTCACAGCAGCAGCTTAAAAGGAAACAGCTGAAATGCTCAGCGACTTTAATGGTGGTGTTTGTCCATAGTTGCCTAAATGTCATCTGCTGTTACCACAACTGAGGAACGCCAGTGGGTTCTCGGTCTCATAACACCTTCATCACATCAGGAGGCTCCCATTTTACAGGCAGTACACCAAGGTGCTGAGTAAAGCCATGTGTGTATATGTCCCATTGCCTCCCCACCTGTGGTTTCACAGCAATGAACACAGACCTCTTGGTCTTAGTGAAGTTGCACATGGATCAGACCTTCCCCTCTGGCATAACCTGAGTGTAGTAAGGCAACCTCAAGCACCTCTTATGGTATGTGTGGAAAAACTGTGCACAACTACCACAAATAAGAATGATTTTGCTTTCAGAAGGACTGCCAAATGGAAATCCTTTAGGGGATACCTCTTTGATGAGGCTTCCATTACTCAGGTTTTGTTTACTTGTTTTAGGCAGAGTGTGTTTAAGAGCTTAAAAAAATATCAGTGGAGATGAAAATAGGAAAATAAATTGCAATTATTTGTTGTTTACGTTTATATATCACGTTTCAGTTGAAATGTTATCAATGCTTAGGCTCATTAGGGACCCCCAAATGGAACAAAATCACTGAGAGTTTTATGTTAGGCTGCAAGGTTCCGTTACCAGAGATAGTGAAGTGTGTGCAATTTTGTGAATACTTATAAGACATGGTAAATCCTGCAACATTATGTGTCTACTAGGTATTTGTAACACCTCAATGTCAGTCTGTTGAGAGAATTTTTGAAATGCTGTAGTTTTTATTTCGTTCTTCTATGTTTATGAAAGCTACATGGTTTTAAAAATTAAAACCAAAATTATCTTCTTCCCAACTTCCACAAAAACAACAGAAACAGAACGGTGGCAGAAAGGGTGGAATGAATCTTTTCTTCTTCACTACAAAATGTCGGTTGCATCTGTGTACACTGTTAAATCACTTTATTATAGTTCTATGGCATGGGTGGGTTGTTTGCCATTCTGTCATTGTTTTATTGCAAAACCTTTTCCCTCAAGTCCGATTAGCACCATCTGTGGTTTCTGCACACTTGGGACTATCCAGTGGAGGAGTTTGTAGTTTTACCAAGATTTAATTGAAAGTAAGTAATTCTAGTCATTTTGCATTGTTATAACCCAAACACTTTCAGATGTCTTATGTAATTACATAAGTTGCTTAAATTCAATGCAGGTTGCTTCCCAAAGTTTTATAATGCCTTCAGTAATAAGGTCAATCTGATGTTTTTTATTTTTAGTTATAGTATGTTTGCTCAGCTTTTAAAGACTAGCAGGTTTCAGGTAACTGACCGGACAATGTGACGAGGAGGACACACAAATGAACTAGTAATTTCTCTCTATTGCTCATTTATAATGCAGAATTTAAATAAGAAATATTTGGAAAGCTGGATTATTTCTTTAGGCTCTTACCAGATTTAAATATGGACACTATTTTATGACCTCTCTAATTACAAAGCCCTATACCTAATAATAAAAGGTATAATATCCTACTGTCAGCATGGAATGGATCCCCCTGCTGTTAAAGTCACTTTTGAAATTTCCTACTGGTGTTGACAAGGTGACTTTAGATTCCCAGAGCTTCTTCAGAGTCATCTGAAAGGGCTCACTCATGCTGAGTTGAGAATGACACCACTTTCAGAAATAGCACAAAACCTCCTACAAAAAATGTCATATCTTAGGAGTAAAAGTTGAACAAACGGAGCTCAACTAAGGAGCTCTGTCTTTGGGCTAGGAACATAGGCATCCGCTAAAGTCAGTCATGAAAAAAAATGAAGAAATTAAAACAAAAATTAATGGATCTTGCTTTAGCTAGGTGTACAGACTGTACAAATCTGCAGGCTATGTCTTCTGGATGCCTTTGTGTTTGGCTTCTAAGTGTACAACCAAAGCAAGCCAAGTACAGAATGCTGGTCTTTCTCTTCTGGATATATAGCCTTGTGCACTACTGTTTTCTCAGTTGGCTTCTCTTGATATTAAGTTCTTTACATTGCTTTAAAAGCACAGGAACAAGACAGTTTCCTAATGTATTTCTCCAAATTTATTTTGAAGAGTAAGAAAACAGATCTGCCACCCAGTGCCTGCCAAGCTGAAGTTTGGTTCTGGAACTATTTGTTGAGTAGACAGTGCTCTAAAAATTTTTTGTAGCAAGAAATAAAATGAATACACACTCTACTCTCTCTACAGTTCATCTCAACCACAAACCCATCTGTACTACTTTCTGGAGGCTCAATAACAACTATCAGACTCTGGGCTCTTTTTGAAAGCCTGTCATAACACAGGCAGCCTATGCGTGCTCATATGTGCATGCACATATGCAAGACATGAAAGGGTCTCAACTTCTATTGATTGCTTGCACTTGCATCACTATATACCCTAATATTTCTGTCTAGTTGCATTTTCCACGCTTGCTTTGTGTCTGCTCTACCACAGGATCACAAAATGGTTGGGTTTGGAAGGGATCTCAGGAGATCATCTATCCCAACACACCTGTTAAAGGTGGTCCACTCAAAGCAGGTTGCACAGGATTGGGTCCAAACAGGTTTTGAATATTTCCAGAGAAGGAGTCTCCACAACCTCTCTAGGCAGCCTGTTCCAGTGCTCTGTGCTTAAGCAAATGGGGTAGACAAAGTGCACAGTGCAGTGGCAAATGATACCTACAGAAGTGAGAAATAACAAAGTTACATTTCAGTATTCAGGACTTATGTCCCATGTCTTCTGAGGTAGTTTCCCAAAAATAGCTTGTGGAATTATGAGCCATTACATGATACTGGAAAAAAATTACGTAGCTTCTTCTGATGCCAGCAAAACTGAAAGCATGTCATCTGTGTACACTTAGTAGATATTTATAAAATCTGGGAATTTCCACTTTCCTTATTTCATAACATATTTGTCTTTCTAAGCAGCTCATGACTGAACACCAAACACCACAGCTTGCTGAGGTGTATTTAGTGAAACAAAGTTCAGCCCCAGCCCACTGCTGCTCAAAGGTGATTGCAAACTTGGTGCATGACGTGTCAAAGTGCAGAGCGTACCTGAAGCTCTCTGCTATAAGCTATAGTTCCCTTGTTCATGGATGTATAGGTCCTTTTCATCTTTCTTTCTAGTTGTAGCCTGCTGGTATGCTGAAGCAATTACTGGTACAGAAATATGTGGGGGGCAGGCATGGAATTACTCTAATGAACGGTCAATTGAAATTTTCCCCAGTCATTGGTCAGTATATTTAAAGAATTACTACAGTAATTATATTTTATGAGCATGAGTCATTTTTCTGTTTTTAAAAAAAGTGCTTCACTTTGCCCATATCTTTTAGTACATTTCCATTTGGTGTGGTTTGGCCGCATGGAGAAATGTGGCAGCTGGTTACTTGAAAATATTTAACAAAGCACCAGATTCCTCAGCTCTGGCATACCTGTGGACCACATATATGGACATAATTGCAAACATCTGTCTACCCACCCATGTAACAGCTAAGAGGAGTCATTTAAGAAATAGAAGGCTAAAATAGTCAACTTTGAGGGTGAGAAACTGCAGAACTACCTATTTGTATGTTTATTTATTCATAATATATTACCAGCTAATGGTCTTCAGAGAAAAACTCCTTGGCCATTTTCACAGAAGGGTTGTGACAGTGCAATATATTGTGGTACTACAATACATATTTGTTAAACCAAGCAATGATTAGTTACAACAAAACCAAGAAAATTCTAAGAGCCTTCTTATCAGTTAAAGAAGGACTTTCTATGGTGATGTGAAATAACAAAGAGGAAAAGAAAAAAGCCTTAGGGATGCATTGGGAAATGCACCCTTCAGCTGCTTGTGTGCTGAATAATTCAACATAGATTTTTTGAACCAATTAAATTACTTCAACAGTCAAAACTGAGATTCTAAATCCAAACTGATATTCTCACCTGCAGTGAATTGGGTACTAGGGAGCATGGATGAGTTCTACATAGATACTTAGTATAAGAAGATATAGCTCATATTTATTTCTTTCAGTGGAAGACTATTCCTTGTATAGCAGTGTTGCCCTGTGGAACACACAAGAGCTCTCATTAATGCACCTGAGGCAATTTAAGACCCTGAATGTCCAGCTGACCACACAACCCCACTGCCTGGGATTCCTGCCCCTACCAAGGAGGCAGTGGAGTAGAGCACCCCAACATGGCTATTTAAACCCCTTCATACTGAAATTTCATCCATATGCAAATATTTTAAAGCTAAAACTGAGTGCTCAGTTTACTACATATGCAACCAATCTACAATGAATTAGTAAACTAAATACTAAGTTTTTCCTGCCCATTTATTTTCTCCTTCTCTCAGACTCCAGGTTCTCCTGAAAGGAAAGGGGCATCTGTCTGAAGAAATTTACTCTGGGCAGAAAAGAGGTTGAACATATGGCTTTCCCTGCCACGTCTCAAGGCTCTGGGAAAAACCATGCAGGTGAAAAAAGATCTGTCAGTGCGACGTTATGAGAAGCAGAACATGCATTCACAGCCCAAACAAAAGTAAAATTGAGGATGTGGTGTGGCATGCTATTTTCTTGGAGTGATGATTTCTGGCTGGTCAAGGTCTGAATGCTTTAAATGGACTTCATTTGCCATTTGGATGTACCTCATGGTGATTTACAATTGAAATGGCAGTGTAACACCATTACTCAGTGTACAGCTTCAGAGGGGCATATGTAAAGTCTGCCCCATGTTAAAAGGCAAGCTGGAAATAAACTCCAAGCATTATTTTGTGGCAAAAATTCTAGCTTTTTTGCAAAGCCAAAATGCTGTCTTCCATCAAAAATGCTAAACATAAATAGTGCATAATGGTAACAAGGTGTCAACTAGAGGCTTGTAGATTAGGCTTAGTTTTTAAACTTCTTTTGCTATTTCTTGACATACTGGACCACAGTTGTGCTACTATTACACTGACTAAAATGTTGTTTTCCAAACAGGTGCAGTGAGATGTAGGTCTACATCAGACAGAGGCATAAGACTGAGGAAGCTCATGAAAGCCGGACACAGATCATTACTGATCTGGTGATTGCCAGTTTCTTTGTAGAACTGATCTTCCACTATTGTAATTTCTGTTTATATAGAATGACAGGACAACCTTCACTGTCTCACTCATGGAGAAGTATTGCTAGAACAACTCTAGAGAACAATAATTATACCTCAAGATAGACACTGAAATGTCTAACAAGGATCATGTCCCAGGTGGACTGAAGCTTGGATTCTTTTCGCCCTGTGCATTGGTTTAGTTATCTCAGATGCCCATAATTAAAGAAGGAATGAAATTGTTAGTTAGTAACTATGTCAACCATGATTTAATTGTAAGTTATTATTTCATTAACAGATAGATAGGGAACAGAGTCTGTATAATTAATTGTAAACTTCAACATCCACCTATTGTCTGAAGGCAGTGGGTTGTGCCAATCCTCCTAGCACGTGTTGCACTTTGGAAACTAAAGTCATAGCATGAGAACATAACTAGGCATGAAAAATTCTGTATTCAGGGATTTTGCTGCAGATGTAGAGTGAAGAGAGCATCTTTCCACACAGAACAATTAAATACTTTCACAGAACAATTGAGAAAGCTTTCCTCAGTGGGTGAAGGATAGGCTTGTGGGACCTGTCAGCACACAGGATGGGTTCAATTCTTTTTTTCTTAAGAGACTCTGTATAAACAAGCTAGACCCAGAGTTTTAATTGTTCATGACATTTATCATATAGCACCACAGTTTTGCTACTATGAGGCAGACAGTAAAATATCCGATTTTTCTTTGTTAAAGTGTATTTTCCATTTCTCACAGGCATGTGGGTAAGAATCTTAAAGATTTCAAAGTCCTCTGATGCTGTTTCCAGAATTGCAGGGGACTCTGCTTCAGGGTTATCCTACCTTTCTGTCCAGTAGCATTACTAGCTATCACTCCTATAAAACTGGTAGGTACACCAGATCAAATGAAAATAACACTTTCAGCACCATCCTTCTGCCTCCGGAAGTGCAGGTTGTGCAAGAAAGAAGATCAGAAGGAATTGTCTCGTGTTTAATCTCTTTATTGAGTGTGATTCTGACCTTATTATAATTCTTGAGTAGAGGATGGCCCTAATGAGAAATAACTGGGGTCCCTGCCAAGGTGATTACACAGAAGTCAACAGTGAATTCAGTGCTGTTGAGGCACTGCTGATTATCCTTCTCTTCACCAGCTCTCATGATGATGGGAGCTAAATCAGAATCTGGCAGGAACTGTGGCAGAACTTAATTTCTTTTCCCCATTCTCCATTCACCCCCTTGGTGCTACAGGGTTGGGAGGATGAAGCCAACAACTTAAGAGTTCCCTTGACAGGTGGGTAGCCAAGAGGAATAACAGCAACAACATCACCTATCAGAAGCAGCAGCCAGAAGAGGTATGTCTGCAGCAGGAGTTTGTGGACACTTCTTGTGAAATCTTGCCTCTTTGTATTATGGGGCTTTGGACTGCATTTTGGTTTTGTGGTGAAAGAGGCCCCACAGCTGCCTTGGGAAAGACACTGGTCCTGAGAGTGGGCAAACTGATTCCTCTGCAGCCTGACCCGTTCCTTGTCAGTCTTAGAGGAGCCTTCCTTAACGAATGTTTCTAATGAATTACGCTACATCAGTCGAGTTTATAATTTGTTACTTTGACCTAGTATACTTGTCTGAGTAAGAGCTGAGCACCTCTTCCGGTAATTTTACCCCTCTTTCATTTGGGAGGCTTTATTCCATGCTTGAGTTTGTTCATCTGCTAGTGCTGGTATTTGTCCACATTGTAGCACCAGATAACAAATCCTACTAAATCATGAAAATAAAAAAGCAAATTCTCAGATAGTGTCGAGCACAGTGGATCCACTGGCTTTGAAAAGAGTTGTGCCCAATGATGTTCTGGCCTGTTTTGAGTAGGGGTCAGGACTGAGAAAATCCTCACAGATTACTGAGTAAAGACCTTGTTACTTCTCTTTTGCAGTCTCACCAGTTTACCAAACAGCCTAAATTTATAGGTATGTGGGGTTTTTTTCCCCTTCTCTTATTCCACTGTCTGGCTGTCCTGATTATTATAAATCTTATTTGCAGTCTAAATTGATGGATATCATATCCATGTTATCTTCACTGTCTCTTGTGGCTAGTGTCTTTACTCTAATTAGTTTTCTACTAATGGGTTCAGATAAAAAGTTAACATGATTGTTTCCAGTACTTGAGTTACTGGATTAAATGCATCAATGTCATTTAGATTGTGTGTCCTCCAAGTAGCAGAGCCACACCATGACACTACTATCTGGAGCCCTAGAAGAAATAAAGCTGCATTTGGCTCTGGCAATTTATTCCAGCAGCCTGAGCATGTTGATGTGACTGCACGGCTTTCAGCTCCCAAACTAGGTCACTCTAGTGACCTACATTGCCACGATTTTTGTTTGTGTCCACAATCATCCTTCTGAAATACTCTACCTCCTTGTGCCTTTTCACAACCCTGTTCCAGCTTCAATACTTTTTTTGCTTTTCAGATGAAGCCTTGAAATTGTCTTACAGCTGCCATAGAAATATTTCACCTGCTACATCCTAAGATCACAATTACATCCAACTTGGGATTATCATCATTCTACATTTTGGTGGTATATCCAGGCATGCCTCCCTATCCTCAGTTGTTTCCAGCTGTGTTTCTCAAACAGAAATTATTGTTATTCATCCTGAAGGGCTAGACTTTGCAGTGCTATTCACTCTCATTCCATTTCCATTACTTCTGTCCTCAGGCTCATCCAGCTCTCTCTGTACTGTATTCTAGTCCTTCTCTGAATTGACAGTGCCTTCCAACTTCATGTCATCAACATATTTCATAAGCCCACTCCTACTTTTTGAGCCAAAACCACTCCTTAAGGAACTCCATTAATAGCCTATCTCCTGCTCAATGCTTTCTTTCTTGACAGAGTGTGCTCTCATCTCTGCTTTAACCAGTTTTCTAGGTATCTTACAATTTCTCTCCTAATCCCCCTTTTCCTTACCTACGCAGACACTTTCTCACATGGCACCAAACCAACAGCTTTACTGAATCCAGAACACTGTATTTCCTTTGTCTAGGGAAAACAGTCATCCTAAAGATGTTAGTCTGGCATGACCAGACTCTGACCAAAGTAGACTAAAAATGGCATTTTCCATTTTCCTGCTTATCTTTCTTCTTTTCTACAAAATCTATTCTACAGACTTGCATATTGTTGCAAACTAAATGACCCCAATATAACCAAACCACCTTCTCATTTTCTTATTTAATTTTGACATTTGGGTATGGTGTTTTTGCTTCTTTAGTCATCTCCTCTGTCTCAAGAGTCACAGAGGGAGAATTTCTGATGAGTTGATGATTTCATGTCAAAATGATGTCAGAATTTCTGGAGTGGAGAGTAACCTGTCCCCTCCAAAACAAATTTGTTGTGGTACTTTAAGTTCTGTTTCTAGCACTTTAAGACTAAGTCCCTATTGACATACTGTGTCTCTCTTCATTGTCAGTGTCATTGTGCATAAAGGGAAACAAAAGGCACAGTGTGTCAGTTTTAAGAAAAGTCATTATCAATCTCCACCCTGGCCTAGTGCATGGCTGTTGCCTTGCTTCTTTTGTGCTAAATTCCTAGTTACGTGGATGAAATTTTTTTGCCATTTGTTCTACTTCCTCTGTAAGGTCTAACACAGCTTGACTTTTGGCAATTTGTAGTTTATTTCTGCACTTTGACCTCTGAAGAAGCTGCTTTCTCAGCTGATTAGACTTTTTCTCCTTCTTTTTAGGCTCTCTGTTATTATCCATGTGGTTCTTATGGTCGATTTTTATTTAGTTCCTTCCTACATGGTCCCCTCCTACTTTTACTCTTACTTATAAAACAAGTTCCAGGTATTTTTTGGACTTCTAACTCAATGCAATCTCAATTTTTAAGTAGCTGTTGCTTTTCAGCCTCTATCAAGAAGTGAATTACTCTTTCCTGAGGTAATTAATCTTCATGTATTTCATGAACCAATCATTATCACTCCCAGTCTTATTTTGTTTCCAGCTTTTCCTGATCAGTGCAGAGCATGAAATACGTTTGATCCAGTCAAGGCTCTGTTCTGTGCCTTGCAGAATAGGGGACTCCAGAGACATAGGACAATATTGCAGTTAGTAAAAATCACAATAATAATATTATAAAGACTTTTTTTTCCCCTGAGAGATACATATTCATGTTTAGGAAGTACATGTTAATGCAAGGCTAAAAGTGATCTATCAAACTTAAATATTTAAAACATATTAACAGTACCAAAGTATGGTAATGTCTCTTAGCAAGCCCTTGTACCAATGAAAGGATGTCAGGATGGGACAGAACAATGTTTCTGATGTTCATAAGAAATGCATGGACTACACCTCTTGAACTGTACAACAGAGAGGAAGGAGGGATACAGCGTTGCTTCCTTCCAGGCACGCTGTCCAGCTGACCTGCTTGATTCTTTTCCAAGGAGTATATTCAAGGGAATGGTAAGAGACATCGTGCCTCCCTGAGGCATCACAGTTGAAGTGGTTCACATACACAGCGTGAAACATGAGGTTTAGGGCAAGGTTGTGCATAAAATGAGATGTCTAGCCTCAAAAGAATATCCCCAGCTAACTTGTACATTTGCTTAAATAGTTGATTCTTATTACATATCGTGTCTTTGGGAAGATCATTATGAGTCATTAGATTATGAGTTCCAGACTCCTATCAATAACTGCATTATAACACCCCATGTCATCATGGCCATGTTATTTCACACAATTCCCCCTCAGTTACGTAAAGCATTATCTTATCTAAGAGGATACCAAACAGTCTGTACTAAAAACAGATACTACAAGGCAGTGCTTTTTTCAGGCAATTTTTTAAAAGCGCAAATAGTGGCTCAGCTCTTAAACCTCCCACAAACCAATGCTTTCATATCCCTATTCCTTTTTGTGTGTCCTGAATGTGGGATTTTTTTTTCCTTCTCCAAATGTGGAAAGAGAACCAGCACAGACAATACAGGAAATTTTGTCCTATTACACAGACACCAATTTTTTGTGTGTACCCACAATACACAAAAAATTATCTTGAAGCTCTGACACTGGCAACCATGTAAATTTCAGAGAGGCTGCTGCTCTGGCTCACTCTATGAAGAGGTGTGCTTGAGTGAATGTAATGAGTTTTCTCTCCTTTTTTCTTCTCTCTGCCAGAGAAGACAGATGCCAAAATCAGGATACTCATGTGTGAGCCCACCACTGAAATTAATGGTAGAAGTTTGAGTGACTACCTGATTAGAGAGAAATTACTAGTAATTTTACTTGTGCTTTTAAATGAAGTGTGTTAATTCGGATCTATGGCAATAAAAGTTTGTGTTGATTCTGCTCTCAGGCAACCTCCTACAAAAATGCAATCCAGCAACTTTGCCTTGATCCTGGGACAGCAGTTTGGGCTCAGGAAGTTAGTTTTGTGGTAAAGGAAAACATCAAGTTCTGCCCAGTTTGAAGCAGCCTGCAGGTATCCAGCCAACCTGCATGTCACACACGTGTTTTCTGGCTGTTGAAAGCCAGACCTGAGCTGCCACGCAGGGCCTGTGGCACAGGGTGCTGCAGTGACAGGTGCCTCCTGTGTCTGATGTGAGTGAAGAAGACATATTGCACTGGTGTATCCTCTCTCAAATGTTGCCTGAGAGCAGGGCAAAGAAGCCTGACCATTATTCATCTCTCTGTATTTCTCATTTTATTCCTCTAATTTTTTGATCAAAGGCTGCTGGCCTTCAAAACAATACCAAGCATAGTTCCTTTAAATTTTAGGAAACATGCCAAAAGAAAGTGACAATTTCCAAATATTTCTAAGTTTTCAGGGATCATCCTAAATCCATTATGTAAGCAGAAGGACAGTTGTTTTAATTCAGAACTTGACACTGGCTGTGTGGGACATGTCCTGATATACTGTATAATACTAAACCTCCAGCCTTTTCGCAAGTGCCTGTAAAACTTGAAAGGTTTAAGCTCTCATTTTTTTCTCACCTAAGAGGTGGAATAAATTGTACATCTCATCTGGCTTTAATTTCAGACAGTGTTAGTAGAATATCCAGCATTTTAGTGGGGAATTGGCTGGAAACATCCCTGTCAAAGCCAGGGACAGTACCCTCCCGGAGATTGGTTTGCCACAGCACAGACGTTCTGTGCAGCTGATGCAAAACACTATTTGAAATATGGAAACAACCAGCATTTTTGCACTGTGGCCAAGATAAGCTTTTGTTTTTGCTATTTCAATGAGACCCACCCCGTGGAACTGATGTGAGAGTTTAGAGTCAGAAGAAGCCAAATTCTCGTGTGGGCTGCACCCACACAACTCTGCTAAGGCAACAAAGCTGAACAGGTGTAATTCAGAGAACAAGAAACCAGCCTTAATCTAGTATTGCAAATCCAAGACTTTATTTTATCCCCTGTTTTGTTTTTGTGGCCCCATTTTTCAAGACACTGAATGACTGCAGCTCTGCGCGGGTTCAGCCACAATGCACAGAGCTCACTGTGGCACAGGAACTGCAGTCATTGGACCTTGTGTGCTCCTGGGCCCTGAGACTGACCAAAGAATTCCTCAGGGACAGCTTTGTAAATGCTTAGCATTCAGCTCAGGTACCAGAGTCTTACAAAGTGCTCATTATAAATCTTGTGGAAAATGTAACAGTATAGGGAAATGTCTGAACTGGAACAACTCTTTTTTAGAATCTGGATTTTCAGTGTGCTATGAACTGTATTATTTTCAAATCCTTATTTTAGGATACCAGATTTTTATCAGTCAGTTGGTAGCTAAATGATAGGCTCTGTTGTGGTTTTGGGGTTTTTTAAAAAACAAACAAACAAAAAAAACCACCACCACAAAAAAAACCCCAAAAACATAACCCCCACCCCATCTAACTGATCATCTTAGAGAGGAACAGGATCAAATTAGTTTCCTGCATATGACATGTCAAGCGGACAGTACCTTGCAAGCCAAAGGCATAAACGCTAACTCACCCACATAATTTTATTACTGACTAAAATAAAACCATATGATGTTTCTGTATCAGTGCCTGAAAAAATCAGTTCACTAGATTCTGGCAATATAAAGTGTCCCTAACACTTTTGTTCATACACATATAAAGTCCAGTGAAAAATGACGATAGTTATTTTCGAGGAATAAAGGAATAGTTGGAAAGCAATTCCCCCAAAAGAGAAGTTACCTCAGCTGTTTGCCATTACCGCCATAGATGTTAACTCAGAAAATGTTAAAACTGTAGTGTATACAATAAACTAAATTTTATAGGTCTTATTCAATAGACAGTGAAGTAAGTGAAAGGATTCAGATTAAGTTCAATGGATTTTGGAACTGTCTCTCTGCTTCACACCAAACATTACAGCTACGCATTCAAACACTGACACTGCGTATTATTCACAAAACTTAGAGATGGTGCTACCTAGTTTTAGGAACAACTATAGAGTCAAGGTAATGTCCATCCAGAAGACAATTGCTTCCATCTATTTAAAGGAACAACAATATTTAATTACAGTTACATACTTTTATAAGAAGGATGGCAGCAGAGATATACAAATTCTGGCTAAAGCACTGTTTTAAAAAACTACTGCTATTTAGCATAGTTTGATTTTTTCCACGCAATAGAGCAAAATATAAATTAACTACAAAAGCTGCTATCCCAACTGGCACATTTGGAAATACAGTACCATGATTTATGTAATATCTTACCATTCAGGGATCTTGAAATATTTTATAAATAAGAATGACCTTGAAGTATCATCTCTTACTACTTCCACTGACCATAAAGTGAAAGTGAGGTGCTTACTCTGTTGAGCAACTTATCATGTTTGACAAACAAAGCCAGGAATGGTGTCTGTAATGGTATTGCCTTATTGCCTTTTTCTTCCACAGTATTGCCTGTCACTTTCAACTGTTAATGTGTGGAGCCTTGTAGAATGAAGCAATGTCTCTTACTATAGATCACATCTACTGTGGTCAGAAGCTGTTTGTACACAACACCTTAAAATTAAAATGAACAGAAAAGTCTGTGAGACTGACAGGCCTGGAACAAAAGTCTTTCAATGCTCAAGCTTAGGAACTATAACTGTCAGGTCAATATCCTGTAGGTGAGGCAGTAGAGAGCAGTATCACAAACAGCTGCAGGGTGATGCGACAAAGCCTAAGATTTCAAACTGCATTTCTTGGCACCTGCGGAAGGGGTTGGGATAAGCTAGGTCTGTGACCCCATAGGTATGGAAGCTGTGCAGCCCTGCTGTCATGCTTTATTGAGTGTAGGGTCTGTTTATGTCCCCAAAGCATCTACCAGGTCTCCTCAGCCCTGCCTTTGGCAAATCAGGTGCTCCTCCATCCTCAGCCGTCTGATGCCCCTCAAACCAATATCAAACCTACATATACATGCTCACACTTACATGTGTGTGTATGTTTGCCTGTCTTGTTTGCCTGTGTTCCCAGGAGCAAAATCCAGCATCAAGAAGTCAGTCCGTATTGAGTCCACGCACTACAACAAATTGTTTCTTTTCAGAGCTTCTCTAGAACTTTCAGTCCTCTGAGCCTAAGACCTACTGGACGAACTCCTTTTAAGACATGACAAGGTTCTGCCCACTGGCTCCTTTGATTAATGGTGTTGTCCCTTGATGACTGTGTAGTGAGAAAGGATGAGAAGTGTCCTGTTCCTTTCCCCCCAGGCACATGTTACCATGCCAAAAAGTGGAAAATCCATATGTTTAAAGATAAACTCTAATCACAATTCTATATATTTAGATCATCAAATTCCTGTGGGCTTTTTTTTTAGAGAATAATTTTGATTGCAATGTGTTGATTTGCCTGCCATTTGCTGTTAGGGAAATGCTGGTGTGATTTTCATTCACTTCTTCACACTGGCTCTGATGACTTCTGTGTGCATCTGTTTTGCCTGCTCATTCTCAGATGTCAGTGGCCTCCACATGAGATACGTGATGTTTAAGTAGGCATGACAAAACTGTCAGAGTTTTAAAAATGAAAATAAAATGTCCAAGAATCCAGGAGAATTTATAAGCTATAAAATAACCCAAATCTGTACATTTTCTGAGCCATGAAGATACAAGAGAGATCCTATTGACAAGAAATACTTATTTAGAATTTTCATTCATAATAAAATGTTTAGTAATATAACCACAGCCAGAAGAAAACCACATATTTTTTCATTGCAATTATTTTAAATAAAGTGTGTCATTTTTTTCTTGGCCCAATTTTTGGCACCAAGATACAATTGTACTTGAAATGAAGCAGTAAAACACAATTAGCCTTTTTATGTAGCAATGGTAGTTTCAAATCCATTCAACTCTAATAAAAAATAGTGGAGTTCTTGAATTGACAATAAATCACAGATTAAGATGCCTATCAGAAACAAATACCAGTTCTATATTTTTATAAGTAACACTTGATATTGTAGCCTCTATGCATATTCTTTGTTCTGTTCCTTACCCCTTCACTCCCTCAAAAGATTTGATTTATGCCACCATGGTCAAAATTTCATTTCTGGCTCTTTAACCCAGTGGAAATAAACCCTGTCTTGAGCAATCTGGAATATGAGAAAAATCAGTTTGCTTCTTGATCTTTTAATTTAGGATGTAGAACAGAAACTCCTTTTCTTTTCTCTCAGAAGCAACTACCTTGATTTTTTTAATTTATTTTTTAAATTTCTTTCAGCAAAAAGGAATGGAAGATTAAAGAAACGGGATATGGTTTAAAAAACTTTTTTTCCACGGGCGTGCCCTATATGACAGACTGTGTCCCTGAAACACCTTGGCTCAAATGTAGTAGCTGTGGGTGTGGTGATTATTTCCTGGCACAAGGAGGGATTTCAGGAAAGCACTGACTCTGCCTTCTCCACCCAGGCAGGTTCCTGACCTCTACTTACAAGTGACAAGAGTGCTCGTGTGCATAAATCCTACAGAATCCTTTAGGCAAAACCACTCACAGTGTTTGCATTGTGGGGCTGTTCTCTTGAAAATATAAATGTATGCATAGCATGCCTGAGGGTACCGAGTTTTGAATTATAGAGTGCCTTGTGAGCAGTCGTGGCATTTGGTTTGAAGACACTCCCCCTGGCTCCCTCCCCACTTCCCACTTCTTATTTTAAATTCAGCTTTTCAAAAGCTTGTTACCAAAAATATTCTGATAGATCTGTGGCGGTGCTGACTAGCAAGAGCTTTGCAACAGAGAGTGAAAGATCACTTTATAGACTTCAGCTCCTTCCTGGAATGGCTACTTTTTTCCTTTCACTTTTTTTTTTCCCCTGGTTTTGGCAGATATATGAAAAAGAAAAAAAAAAAAAAAGAAAAAGAAGAGTGTATGGATTTATTGCTGTATGGGGCTGTCAGATGGGTAGCCACAGAGATCAAAGTGCTCTCTCTGCTGAACAGGTGTGGCATGAAAAATGCCAATTCTCTCCTTTCTGAGCCCTGCATTGAGGGATTACATTTGTTGAGCAAGACTTTACACAACCAAGCATGGAGAGAGCCTGAACTAGAAAAAGTTTCACTGAATAGGGAGAATGGACACAGGGGTTGTCTATCCAGATCAGACTTAGATCAGTGGTCTAATAGATTATATAAGTGACAATAAGACAATTGTAGCCCTATTCCTTTCAACACATCTGTCTTATCCTGGAATCTTGGTAGTAAGTAGATCATTAGGGAGATTTTAAAAGAGACTATTTGCAAGAGCATGTAATGACAGGACAAAGGGGAATGGCTTCAAAATGAAAAGAATAGGTTTAGATTAGATATCAGGAAAAAATTCTTCACTGTGAGGCTACAGTACTGGAAAGAGTTGCCCATAAAAGTTGTGGATGTCCCATCCTTGGAAGTGTTCAAAGGCAGGTTGAATGGAGCTTTGAGCAACCTGGTCTGGTGAAAGATGTCACTGCCCATGACAGGGGGAACTACCTGGTCTTTAAGGTCCTTTTGAGTCCAAAACAGTCTATGATTCTAGATCAGTCTAGATCCTTTGATTCTGTGATTATCAGGCTAATGATCTGATTGTGGTACATTAGCAGTGGGTTAGACCAAAAACTCTGTTTGCCTCACACATGGAGTTTTCATTTTCTTTTTCTAGAAAAGAACAACAGAACACTAGCTCTGGGCAATGCCAAATGGCAATACACCGTAGCTGTTCAACAAACAGTCCCTCCCCCTTCTTTGCAGAAAAAGATTGAAGTATTCTAATTAATCTTGTCAAGGAGACTGTGGTGAAGAGGAGGAGCCAAGGAGAAACAGGGGCATGAACTCGAAAAAGTCAGGCCCTGTTTTAGGCACAAACCAGAATAAAACTGCCAGGGGCCACACCTTCTGGCATCTATTGGTACAAAGTCACCCATAGCTTGGCCTTTGGCAGTGGAGCTATTGCTGAGAGCTTTGAAGTTCTAGGAGAATCTTGTGAAACATCTTCACCAAGCAGAGCATGCCTTAGGTCAGTTCAGGGGATTCATCAAGGGACAAAGCACTCAAACTGCAAGTCTGGTCTTTGGAAGCCTCAAAGTTTAAATGGCTTGAGTAGAGCCCTGCCTTTGTTTAAGCAAGCATGGGAAGAGGAACATCCTGGAAAGATCAGGCCAGAAGCAGCTGGGTCTGAGAAAAGGAGGTTAGGGGAAATAAAGACAAAAATGAAGTGCTGAAATGGTCTGTGCCCTCCAAGGCATCCCATCTTCCAAAGTCTTGGCTGGAACGCAGAATTCCTGATCATTCCTCTGCTTGTCAGCAAATATTGTGAAACCCACATGAAAAATCCTTTTCATTCTCCACCATCTCTGCCACACATCACACTAACTCACATCCCTGTCACTGTGACTCTATTCACCATATTCACCATATTCACCATATTCACCACAGCTTACCATATGCACAGGGAAACCTATACAAAAACACTCCATCATCTGAAAGAGCATTACTAAATTTTGAAGTGAAATACTCAAAGCAAGGAAATTGCCATGCAGACTGCACTCACACCCTTACTCACATGAATTATTATGATAGAGTCTTCATTGCACTGGACTCGATGATCTTGGAGGTTTTTTCCAACCTTAGTGATCCTATGATTCTTTGGTATAAATCCCCTATCTTCACCAGAAAGTGACATTTCCATTCCAGAGCCTCATTTTCTGCACAGCGAGTGCTTATTTGGGGGGAAGTGTTAACTTATTCAATGAATGAGGGAGGAATCCAGTAACAAAAAATTCTCTATTTGAGTGCCCCTGTAAAGACAACTCCTTAGTTGATGTACATGTGTGGTGTTTGACAAAAACTGCTCTGAACTAATTTAGTGTGTTGTACCTTGAAGTCTTTTCAGAACAAAGACCAAGACCAGGAGTCATGTTTTCTGAAACAGTGCATCAGAGACACCTGATTGCACAAAAATCCTGTCTTCTTCAGTGGTAAGAGCACCTGAGCTCTGAGCTTCTTCATTAAAAGGGATTGGGCATTCATGTCAAGCAATCCTGTCTTCCATCTTTGTCTTGGTCTCCCAAACATTTTAGAAAATGTATATGTTTTTGTCAGGCATTTTAGCATAGCTGGGAAGTTTTATTTTTTTCCCAACACTTGTGGACTTTCTTTTTTGTGTTATGAAGTGTAAACAGAATGCACCCAACACAGCATCTAAGCACATAATTAACTTCAAGCTTCAGTGGAGATACTCAGTGTTCAAAATTAGTGGTACTTACATTACATGGGAGGAACTAACAAAGGAGACCAATGGAATAGGGCTTAAAATTCTACTGAAAACCAGTGAAAGCTGGGCATCTGACTCAAAACTCTCTCCTAAACTTTTTTAAAAACTACTACAATCTTGGGTTGAGGCCCAAGAGAGAATTTTCAGTTCCATGTCAGTATACAATGTTTCAGTGATCAGATTTGAATGAGGCAGACATGACATTTGTTTGCTGTTACTTACAAAAGAGGAGAAAAAAAAATCCCTGTGTGCAAGTGCTTTGAGTATTCACTTGGTCATAAACTGGCTGTTAATTAAGAGTGTGTCTGTGTTTGTTGTGCAATCACTGGTCCCATGTCACAGTTTCTTCATTAGAGAAAATGGGAGTAATAATACCACTTGTCTCTGAGTACTTATGAAAAAAACCCAAAAAATATACTGAAGTTCATATGACATAATAGCTGCATATAAGTGGAAATTAACCTTTGGGTACCTACAATTCAGGTAAATCTGAATCCATTTCAAAAGGACTTTCTGTGTTACAGACTGTCATCTGTCACGTGTCAGCTTTTTGTCTGAAAAGATTTGGCTGTCATACCTATTCCAAAGAAATGGCAAGATTTGGGAGAAATGGTGGGAAAAGTGTATTTTCTGTTAAGTTTTGGTTTTACTTGATTCATGCTCAAACTTTCCTAAAATAGTCACTCTTGGAAGGAGAACAACCCTGAAAAAAGTTCAGCCAAGAAGGCTAAAGTTTATGAAAATAATAAATAACTTAAACTGGGCCTTCAGAATGGAAATGTTTAGATGAACTTAGTACTTCTACATATTGGTGCTTCACTGTTTTTTTGAGTCAGAAATATAGAGTGCAGGAAATGAGCGGGAGAAACCCACTGGTGGTTTGTGTTTTTTTCAATTCCTTGTGTTATTTTAATGAAAACAGGAAGAAAATAGAATATGTCATTTACATTAGGTGATACTGATAGAGTTCACTTAGACCAACGACACATCCTTGTGCTACCAGTGAATCATCTTTGGTGAGTAAACTGAATGGCAACTGAAAGTGGAAAAGTTTTGTAGAATTTATACCAAGTGTTCACATCATACTTTAGTACATTAATACATAGTAAGCCCACAATCAGATACCTTCTGCTGTTGTGCAATGAGAAAGATGAAAAGAAAGAATGAAATCATGTAAGTATTTTAATTTGCTCAGGTTTGTAGACTGATGCTATTGACAACATAGGCATTAACAAAATCTGGAGAAGAGTTGGTGATAATAGATAAAATTAGAACTCATACATTTTTTGAGATATCATTTGACCTGTAAATTTTAAAATGTTATTGCTTACTTGTGATGAATGCTGTTTGGAAATATCTGTTTGTACAGCTTTGTTGGTTACCCTCACCTAAGCAACTCTTAAAACTAAAAAATCGGAGTTTTCAAAATGGTCTTCCAAAAACTTTTGAAGTATATATACTATGGCTCAGAAGACTAATGTGAGAATCCTCCTTCTATTAATTTTCTACTGAAAAATACATTCACAAGCAAATGGAATAGGAATATGATTTATTTTATTTTCTTGAGTTTTACTTAAGTGAATGCCTATGTATATTATCTGCAGCATTTGCCTTCTCTCTGGCAACGCTGTTTGATGGTTCCACATTTCAGCATGAGTAATCACTCCAACAGGAAAGAGTTTTGAAGCTAATAATGGGTAAAAATGTCTGAGCTTTGAGTTGCTCCATGTCTACATTAGCATCTTGCATTGAATAAGGCATGGTCAAACTCTGAAGGATTGCATATGATTTTTTTGTTTTGCAGCCAGTGGCTTATCTCTTGCTCCTTGTCCCTGGATGTAGGAGAGAAGTCTGCATGGTACTCTACACAAGCTCAGGATCAGCCTGGGCAGAGCAGAATACAAGATGAAATCTCAGTCACTGATAAACACTGTGTTGCCTCCAGAGACACAACAAATGTATGTGATAAGGTTAAAACCATCACTAATCTTTCAGCTCAGGGCACAGTGATACGAGTGTAACTTACATGAATGCAGCTCACATTGCTCTTTCATGGGATTTGAAAACAATTATCACCTGTCTGCACACAAACCACGTAGTTCTCATGAGTCACCTGTTTGGGTTCCATAGCGGTGATCTTCACAGAAATTAACAACTTTTGTGAATCAATCTTGCCACTTTTGGCAACTAGTGGAACTCACAGAACCCCTCTGGGCTTCCCTCAGTGACCATCAAGCTGGACAGTGATATTCCCTCTGCTCGTTTCACGTGGAGTTCAGCAAAAACCAATCTGACTCACAAAACATGAGGCCAAAATCTGCTCTTACCATTAGCACTGTCAGTGGTATAAACCAAGAATAACCTGCCAGATGCATCTGAAGGTCTTTGAACCTGAGGCCAAAATGGCAGAGTTGGAGGACTGGCAGAATGCATGAACCCATGTGTAAGCAGGGAGTGGACTTAAAGCCCTGGCAGCCATCAGAACCCATAACTGATAGATGAGTTAACTAGCATGAGGAGCCAATAAATATGCCCCATTACTGGGAGAATTTTTCTAGCTCCCCTCTGAAGGGTCTGGATTTTCTTAACAGACTTCTGGAAAAATTTTCAACGTTTAAGATACACTTCCCCTGAAGCAGAGATTACTGTTTCTATTAGTTACTAAAATGATGGCAACCTAGCTGAGAGAGTGCAGTTCATAACTTGAGATGCACCTATGAAGCACTCAGGTCACTCTTCCTCAATAAGGAGGAGCTGCAATCAAAGAAGGCAACTGTTAAAGCATGGAAAGTAGCATGGTATTGAGAAAATAATAAACCCTCAAGAGACAAAAAGAGAAAAGAAAAGGAATTAAGAGAAATCAGAAAGTAAAATCAGGAAATTTCAATCTAGTAAACTAAGTGAGGCCAGAAGAGGGGAAAATTTGAATCCAGGTCCAGTGCTGGCATACATTCATCTAATGCTTCTGTTGCTGAACATCGTGTAAGAAAACCATGATTTTTTTAAAGCTTCTTAAGTGATGTATGTGCACATTCCTGTGACTTTTATTTGGAGTAGAATGTTTGAATTTCCCCCAGTGGAACTAGAAATCCTTCTCCAAGTACTCTGCTATCTGGACAGGCCAAGCAGCTCATGTGGTAATGTAATGTTACATAGATACAGTCAGTAAGAAGGAGGAGTAGCAGAAACAGTAATATGGGAGGGTAGTGTCCTTCTGAATTTCATAGAAAAACAAATTCTTCTTTCACCTCAAATACTACATTGGCAAGTCCAAACTTAATATAGATTTAGGCAGTCAGAACTTAAATGTTGATATATATACACAGAGACAGAACTGGCATATATTTTCTTCCAATTTACCATTTCTTTCGTACTGGGTAGACCAAGATGTCTACCCATCACTCCCAATTTAAATTTGAAGTAATGCAAGCTCCCTGGAAGAGCACAAAACCAAAATATTTCCCTGTCAAAAGTTTTGAAAAGTCATGTTGCAAGCTTCCTCCACACGGTTGCATGCTATGCAGGGCGCAGAAGGGTCTGTCACAACATTTTGTTCCTGTCGTACTGTCCACATGGACATGTCACCTGGTGATTCCAACTTTTGTCCAGATTAATAGCCATTTCTGCATTTGTCCATGAAAGTCCTTTGCCTGTGCACTATGCATAATAATGGCCAGTCTTCGTGAGCGAAGATCCAGGGAAGGTCTTTACACCTTCCAGCCTGCGCATTGGATTTTTTAGGTGAGACACAGTGTGCGCGGAACTGAGCCCACCCTTTAATCCTAAGGTTCATCTGCCGGGGCCAAGTGAGCTTGGACGGTGGCAGCGAGGTCCTTAGGACGTAGATGGGTTGCCTTTAAGGGCTAACGAGCTATGCATATAGTACAGAGATTGCAAACCACTGAATTTACATGTGTGCATATGCCTGAATTGACCACTTGTGGTTATGCACCCACTACCCAGGAGAAGGAAGAAGCTACCCAACTCTTGCAAATTAATAGCAATATGCTCTTTTCCCCACTGCCCTTGAGATTTTTCTCCCAAGATGTAGTTCTAATATAGGACTGATTGCTTTCCCATTAGCTACATTGTTTTCCCATTTTTCTACATTTACAAAACATAAATTAATACAGACATTAACACACAGTTCTACTAGATTTATTGCAAAACCTGGAATTCCCTCCAAAACAAGTCGTAATGCTTTATTTGAGATTACTGTAAATCATGACTGGCCCATTTTGCCTTTTGACTAATGGGATGTGATACAGGAGGGATGGCCTTTCAGTGGACATGGTCAGACCTTTAGATTGACTTTTACTGCTGTGGGCTCTCTTTGCAGCAAGAACCAACACTGCTGCTAGCTTCTGCAGAAAATGCTTTCCTCTCTTATGATTCTATTGTCCTTAAAAGCTGCTGTTCCCTCTACCAAGAGGCTGAAACCATGCAAAAGGGTATGATCTCAAATGATGAAAGTGCAACATGTAGTTTTCAGAGAATTGGTTATAAAGCTGATAGACAAGACTCAACCCAACAATGCACTTGATTTTCAACTGATTTCCAGCTTCCAGAAGCCTCACACATTCTACCAACACTTAGTGCTCAAGATTTCCAGAAACAACTACAGAATTTCATCTTTCTTCTGTAAGGTCATATTTTGTTTGCTGTAGTATGGGGCAAGTCCAAAATAACTCCTTAAACCCACACAGTCTATAGTCAAAGGCAGAGGTCTTGGCTAATTCTTAGAATCCAAGAATTACCTTAAGACTGAGTAAAGAAGTCTTCATATTCACTATGTGATAAGGCTTTTGAGGACTGTTTTATATTCATGACTGTCACAAGCATAGACAGCACTGAAAAGATCATAGTATATGAACTCGGAACTCTAATACAGCTTGTGATAATGATAATTATTTATTATTGCATGTATTCAATAGAATGAGTGCTTGTGAGTGTAAGGTCCACGTTAACCCCTAAAGAGTGACTCATGTACAGCTCCACTGAGTGCAACATTGACCTTATTCACAGTCAAAAAAATTTGGGGTTCTGTGCAAACCCAATCTATAATTTTCAACTTAGTAAATAGTTCAATCATGTTCAGTCTCTGCTACTTATGGCCATTAGGGATCAGGTACCATTTCTCAGTTACATATGAGTGGATAGACCCAGCACCCTAAAGGAATCGCAGTTAATGGCTCCCAGGTCACTACCTTGTGTTCTTCCTACATAAACTCTCAAGCAATTTTTGTTGGCTATGTTACCCTTTGCTTCCCCTGCTAAAAACAATCTTGCTGGCACTGCTGCTTTTCCTCAGCAGAAGTAGTCACACTTCAATGATGGGTGACGTGAGCTCTGCAAATGCAGAGCCAAATTCCACGGTAAAACAAGAGCACGTATTTATGACAGCAATAGATTTGTGTCTGGTTGCACTATGACTGTATGAGGTTGATAGGTGATAAAATCACCCAGGGTGAAAAGCATTACAAAGTGTTGATATAGCAATGGTAGGTAAGTTCCATCTCAAATCTGTTTGAGGGTCTCATGGCAAGTCTTGCAAAATACCAGGTATTTACACAAATGTATTTCTGAGTTCATCCATGAGTTATTCACCTTTCATCCTTCATTCGGTCCATTCTTGCCTTCAAAAAACTGTTAGTTCATTATTTTTTAAGCACTGCTTGCTTTATTAAAAGCTGTGGAAAACTGATCATTGGTGGTATGCCACAAAAACTAGTATTTTATTTGAGGATGAAAGGACCAAAACTGCAGTATCATCAGCCCTGGCTTGAAGCTCCACTGCTATAAAATGTGCCCTCAAAATGTATGTATGTGAAATCATCAAAGTGGAAAAGGAATGTTTGACATGCAAACAACTAGTTGTCTCCCTCAGTCTTGAGCACAGACCCCATTATCTTATCGTTCATTAGCAGCCTATTGAATTCACATAATCAGTAATAGTTTCTGGAAACTGTTTGGCAAGCAGAGATGGAAATTACTAACTCACAGCTGGGTAAGAAAAAATGGCAAATACACACGTTGTGCTTGCTCTCTTCCCCCCTCTTCCTTGGACACTGTAGATTTATTGCCTCACAGTATTCACAGATGATGTTTTCATAGTCACTAATGAGGTCCCAGCAGTTTTTTAACAATAACAGGACATTACTACTACTAAGATCTATTATGTGTTTTCACCATTTTTCTCCATTTTGATTGAATACTCAGAAGCTTGCTAGCTTAAAAATCTCCTGGTTTATTATTATTAAGATTGATAGTCCAGTCACATGACATAAACAACTGCTGAGGTGTAACTTTTAAATTGCTAATTTGTATAAAACTGTAAAATGTAATCTTTTAACATGCTGTTTGTGGTTTTGTAAATGAAAATGCCAAAATACTTGATTGGTTGTTCTGGTTTCTACAAGCAGAAAGCCAACACAGCAAAGATCGCTTTCCAATGCTGTTGCACATTCATTTTTCCTCCCTGCAACACATCAAAACATCACAGTTGGCAGGGATACGCAAGGTAAGATGAAAATACTTACTGGAAATTATAAAAATTAATTTGTTTGGAGATCTGCAATCCTTCTATGCTTATTCAGCAAAACCAAGTTGTTCAGACCCTGATTCAGGAAAGCATGTAAACATTTGCTTTATTTTACACAGGTCTTTTAGTTACACCAACCTTCAGATAAGTCTGCAGGTTTTCATTGTAATGAATTTGAGCTTTAATGCATAACTCTTCTGCAACAAAAGGTGTGTTTCATTTAGGATACCTGGTAGCATGCTGCTTTCTGATATCAGATCTAGAAGTTGCTGTCATTTAAGATCATAATGTTTAGAAGCTGTTAAAGATGAAGTAATGTTTAACGTATATTTAATAAGCTATGTATAAATCTAAGCAAAGATGAGTTAAGAAGATCAGCCTCTCATTCACCTAGTTCTCTGAAGTATGAATTTTGCTTTCTTCTTCACCTGTGATTTGAAATCTTTGCTCTACAGTGTGAACTTAAAGAGTCTTCTGCTAGACAGATACTTGCAACAAGCACTATTCATAATACTGAAACTGTCCAAGGTCCCAACTATTCCAGTATCTACATGCCTAGTGACTTCATGGATATGGGACTATGCACACACCTAAAGTTAACCTTGTGTGTAGCCTTTCACGGGTTTGGGGCCAAAGAAACTATTTGGTAGGAATGAGTAAAACTGTGGTCTGGAAAACTCATGAAGCTGCTATCTTCACGATTAGCTCACACATCTTGCTTAACACCTCCCAAGCCCCTTAGGTCTTTATGCAGACTTGCCGTGCTCTTCAGAGAATACCTGAAACAGAGGACAAAGTCCATACCCACTGAAATCAAGAGGAGCTTTGCCAACAGGGTTCATGTGACCAGATCCCTTCCCCCAGGAATGTGCATCGCTTCTTTGGATTTTAGTGTTTATGAATGCAGTCTGTGCATTCACCTTTTTCTCTCTCTCTCTTTTTTCTTTTTTTTTTTTTAGTAATTTTCCTCAGGCTACATTCACCTCCTCTTCTCTCTTCCCTGTACAGATGATTTGGCAGGGAAAGCAGTAGGCGTAATGGATGAAAGAGGTTATGAGATGGATGGGAAATTTCCATAACCTGAGAAGCAAAGATTTTATTTGGTCTAATTTCTCTCCTTTTTGGTAAACTACATTTTGCCAGAAATTTTAGTTATTTCATAATATGCTGTGCTATAATTTTTGTTCCTGAGAGATACAGGAATGAGTGACTGTAGCTCTTGTTTTGCAAACCTTGATCCTGATTCTGTAAGGAGATCCTCATGGCCAGGCACTTCGTTCTGTTAAAGCTAGGTTAGATGACAGTTAGTTGCATTTTAATGCTGTAATTTGTAATCACGGACTCTTCAGTCCTGTGCTCTTTTTCAACCAGTTGCCAAATTCTGTCAACAAATGGTTCCAATTTTGCCCCACGTCAAATTCTTATGATGTAAATTTTAGTAGAAAAGTGTCGTTTTGAAAGCCCAAAAGGCTCTGTCAAGGACCTTAACATTTCGTTAACAAACATATTTGCAGCCACTATCAGCAACTTGCTCCTGCCAACATCCCAGGGCACTCTCCTAGATATACTGGATGTCTGCCCTTTGTAGCTATTAACGCTATGGTATTTTCCTTGAAAGTTACTTGTAAGAGTCTTATCCCCAAGTCCCTACTATCTCTCCCTGTCTTTGAACTGCTCAGGCCATTTCCAGGGACTGAAAAAGAACCAGTCCTTCAGAGCAAATGACTAAAAAGTGTGGGGATGGGGGAAGAAAATCACAGAAACTAAAGGAAAATAATTTTCCTTTTATTTGGAATGATAATGTCTCTATCGTAGTTCTTCTGTTTTCCCTAGATATTACATTCTCACAACTCTTGGTTATCTCACCTGCCTGACAGTGTTCAAACACACACCAGGTTTCCACTCTCATTTTGGAATGACTTTTCCATGAGGCTCAACCACAAAGGAAAAAAGAAAACTTTGAGCACTTGGTGATTTTCAAAATTAAGAAAATACCAAGTTGTCCCATAAGTGGTAGAATTAGTGAAGCCTTGCCTCCTACAGGACAGTCCTTGTTCTGCCTATCACTCCAAAAATGTGCTCAACCTCTCCATGACAGCCACATTGGAGATAAACAGCATTTACTGTGCTAGTTCATATTCATGCATGGACCGACTGACCAGCTCACTACAACCAAAGAAAATGTGTAAAGGCTAAATAACAAATGTTTTCCCTGCTGTGGTTTGAGGTGTGGGAGCAGAGAGGGAACTTTTCTCCATCCAGCTGCAAGTTTTCTCCATATCTGTGAATTTCCTACCTCTCATCTATGCTGTGTAAAAAATGTGCAGTGGATTCAAAAGATGTTGACAATTGGGAAAAAGCTGGCAAATACCTTGATTATGAAGTCTTTGTACAAATCCCTGAAAAAAATGGGTATCCAGTTTGAAGTGCACCACATGGCCCAGTCCTTTGCAGGCAGTTGGAGCTATCTTTTTCCCAGGAGAGGCAGAGACTTCGGGTCCTTGCTGAAATCTCTGCTCTGAGGTGGTAAGTCAGCTGCTGCTCTTTCCAAACCTGCTCACCCCACAAGGGCTGAGGTTTCCTCTGGTTATGAGATTATTCGAGGGAAGTGGTGATATGATGATGTTTAAAACACAAAGTGGTAGTGTGGAATCATCCTACATAGCATCTGACTTGGAGTGCTGAACAAAGCACCAGGAAAAGCAATGCAATACAAAAATACAGATCCTTTTCCTTGCTCCTTATTCGTATGTGCCATAAAATAAAAATGCTTTTTCTCTTAACGAAAGCTCCAAATCTCTTCTATCAGAGAAGGGCTTTGAGGTGTTACTTTGGGAGGCAGGGTAAATCATGACAGGCTGGCCAGCTGGAGAAGCTCTTGTAAGGGAAGAATGAGGAGCTGAGGTAAATGCTTTGTTGAAAACAAGTCCCTCTAGAGCCAGGTGACCATGAGATCTTTGCCACAGAAAGACGTTCTGATGGATGGAACATACTCAGATCAGTCCTGGAGGAAAGATGTTGTATTACTCCTCTGCATTTTAAATATGAAGGGTGTTTGGAAGGGTACATCTTCCTGTGGATGCTATGGAGAAGATATTCAAGGCAGGGGCTCTTCCTGGGGAGGATGTCTCTGTTTCTGGATGCCATAGCAAGTTTTGCCTCCCCTTGCTGGTACTTTGCAAATTACAGAAGCAGAGAAGATATGCTGCATGAGGGCCACTTTTCCTTGAAAAGCCCTGCTCCTGCACAGCCTGCTGCACTGGCTGCCTTCTGTGTCTCACCCATCTCATTCCCACTGTGCATGGGCAGAGGTTGCCATCATGGCCTGCTAGCAGGTGACATCTGTAGTGGGGCAGCCATGGATGTGGAGGTTCATCCTGTCCCCACGTTCTCCTCCATTCCGTTCTACCCTCCAGTGCTTATCGGACTTGGCCAGAGGCAGAGGAGTGATAACAGCCGTAGGTTTGCTGCAGTATCTGCATACCTTTACCTATATATCATGTCCAGCTGCTTTTTTTGATTTCTCAATGCAGTTACAAATGCTACCTGCTCAAAAGTCCGGCTGCAAAACCTGTCACTGACCTCTCAGCAAATTCTTCTTGCCTGGAGACATGTCAGCCATGAAAATGGCAACTTGCTAGACAGAAGTAATATGACTGAAGTCAAGCAGGCTTTTCCCTAAGAGCAAAGAAATTACTGCTTTTCATGTAAGTGCCTAAAAATGTATTTCCCTGGGCTAGATGTGCATACCTGTTCCTGGCAGAGGACTCAGCCAGTCCCCATGGATCCTCAACATTCTTGGCAGAGGCATGGGAATCCCCACAATCAGATCCCAGTGAAGGACTGGGACCCAGATTTCCTGGAGAGAGTTGACTGTTCAAAACCATCTTGTTTGATGGTGATGCATCGGATTTGATGGAGAGAGTTCAACCCCATCTTCCCTGTAGGGAAATTAAAACCAAGAAGCAAAAGCTAGATGTTCACAGGGCACTTTAAATTAAATGCCCTGATTTGGTAAGACATGAGGCGTCAGCTCTTCTCATTGAGTGTGGTTGGCAGTAAAAGATCCTTCATATGTCAGATCCCTTATTTAGGGCCCTAAATTTAGAACCTGAACTCACAGTAAGATGAGAAATATTAGCCGTGGGTTGTTACTGCTAGGTGCACAGCAAAAGTGTACAGCTGTATTACTGCTTGCCTTTCAAGCTATATGTCCTTTTTTGTCCCTTCAGGTAAATTTAATCATTTCAGGATGCCTATTATCCTGGACTAGTAACATCAGAGGCCTATAATACAATTTCTGCTGTTAGCTACCAACTCTGCTGTCAGGCAACCAGGCATTATAAAAAGTGTTTTAAATGAAACTGCATTTTTCGTTTCAGAAGCATGTTTTCATCTTAAGAGGGCAACCTCATTCTGCTGAAAGTGGGGAAACCCATCTTAATTTTAGAGCTACAGGACATAGTCTTACATTTGTAGATTCTCCAAACTACGCTTTTCCTATTACATAGTCAATCTGTCTCCAAAGCTATTGCTTTTGTTTTAACTGGAATAGAGGAGAAAAGATTAATAAGATCAAAATAGAAGAATAATTTTCTCAGGTCATTTACATCCTCTCTTTAGTTTTCTGTAATGATGGAGAATGAGGTAGCTAACTTGCTCTTATGGAGTACTCAGCAAAATATAGTATTACCCAAGGCAAAATCTTTCATCTCAACCACTCCATTATTTTCTAGTTCTGTCCGGTTTAAAAGAAAAGGTGAGAATGATTTGGCTCAGTTTGAAATACTGAACGCGAATCAACAATTTGCTGTTTTGGACACCTCCTCCCCTCCCACACACAAATTCGTAAGTATAGGGATAATATGATTATTGAAATTTAAGATAATTTACTACTGGTAGACCTTTGGTTGGGGACTTTCTTTACCCGGTTCAATATGTGCTGTTACCTAAAATCCAAATCAGCCTCATACAAAACCGCTGAAAGCTTTATGTGCTCTGAGAACATACCACACCTAATCGCAGTAGAACATTGTTTCCTTGCCCTAGGAGAGATTGCAGAGAGTTACAAATAATAGTTCAATTGCTCAATGTATTTTTAATGGATTAGCAAAGTTAACAAATGATATCTTATTTTTGGCTCCTTCTGATATAATGTAATTTTTTCAAAAGCATACTAGATGTTCAAGTTTAATGACCCTTCCTCTTTCAGGGAACAAATATACTCATCCTTGTTGCTCAAGTCCTTCACACCAACCTTCCAAAAAATAGTTGGAGACAGGACAGCTTTTGTCCTAACTGGATTACCCTTGTCCTAACTGAAATACTCAGTTCTAGCTTTATTTTCTGATGAGAGGAATTTTTACAGCTGGGTAACAGTTTGAACTAAACTGCATCAGCTGGGGAAGATGTCAGGCTACTTTTTCAGAGCAAGCCACAAGTCTGTCGTGGACTACAGCTTCACTCATGGTGACACCAGTTTTTCATTGTCGTTGTAAAAGCTTCTGGCAAGGGTCACTGGTGTCTGTGTGTGGGTTACACCCAGCCACGATGATCCTAACGGGGGAAGGAACACCTTTTGTCTTCTTTCCCCCTCCCTCTCCCTCCACCTTTTAAACCTGACCTTCTTCCATCGGAGTGACTGCTTCAGGCTCCTGCTTCTGGTTGGAAGGGTGGGGTGAATGATTTCCTCTTCCTCCTCCCTTCCCTTCCCGTCCCGTCCCTTCCCTGCTCTGGGCTCTGCTGCACAGATCACTTGGCTGGGAGAGGCAGAGGGGAAGGGTGTTTCTAATGCCAAGTGCTTGAAAAGGCGTGTGAGGATATATTGCATGATTCCTGTTTCAGGCAGAAGCAAAGTGCAAGGCAGAGAAGAACAAAATGAAAAATATCAATCTCCAGGGAGATGATGATGCCCCAAGCAAGTCCAGTGAACAGCAGAGACACCTATATGCCCTGAAAATCTAAGCAGTAGTGAGGCTCCCGTCAGCTGCACTGAGGTGAAATCTAGGACACATTTCCCAGTTTGAGGGCTGCGAAATCCTTTCCAGCCTCACTGCTATACTGCCTTCACCACGTTTCAAACTAGTCAGAACCGTTTGCCTCATAACCCACAGTCCAAAAGGAGTCGGAACTGTGATGCGAGCACTGTGGTCTACACTGTGCAGTGCGAAGTATTTTGAGGGCAACAGGTGGTAAAAGCAACCTCATTAGGAAAAGGCAGAAGAGCACTTACATTTTTTCAACACATGTAAATGAAGCTGACACGACCTAGCTGGCCACTTTTGCTGGTGGTTTGAATTCTGTACAGCAGTTGAAAAGCTAGTTGAATTTCACCCTCACCTTTCCTGGGTAGATGAGGTAGGGAAGTTGTAGCTTCCCTACAATGGTCAAATTAAAAAAGCAGGTTTGCCTTACACCTAAGTCACAGTTCTCCACTCATTTTCAGTTCTCCACTCATTTTCAGTTCTCCACTCATTTTCAGATCAGCCTTTTGCATTCTGATGCAATCGTGGCAAAACTTCCTGGCTGCTTCAGTCAAAAGCAGGCTGTTTTGAATCTCCTGGATCAAAAATACAATGTTTTTGAGCAAGTACTACCTGTTCGTTTCCAGGAAGCCCACCAAATCCTGTGCTCCATGAGGAGCTTATGATGACATCTGACATAAAAAATAAGGAGAGGCTACCACAGGCTATTTAGTCAGTTCTAAATTGCCTACATGGCACCACTCTCTCTTTGAGTGCCTTTCGGGAATGCTGCCATACATCAGAAGTGTGGACCTTGTCTCTGTCTTGCTCCTGGAGGCTGGCAGAGGATTGTGCCAAGGGGAAATCTGCTCTCATGGTGAAGCCAGCACAGCCTGCTCTCTTTCAGAACAAGGTGGAAAACGTACGTCTTTGTTCAGCATTTTTAGTGAGTGTAAAAGTGTAAAACCTTTGATCATTTGCCATCTGGATGGAAACTGCTCCCCGTTGAGGAGAAGACAGGTAAAACAGAGTGTGTAGGTTCTAAGTTTTGATGTGGAAAATATTCAGTCTCTCGGGCGATTACTGACATATTTATGTGCAATTATAGTAAATAATATCCAAAGAACAACAATAATTCAACAAGCATCACTACTGAAGTTTTGAAACCAAAATAAGTCAACAGTTCTATGAAAGGGGAGACTGGAAAAGCACCACATGTTAGGTGCAAAACGACTTTGGAAATGCATCTTTCCAGGTGGGGAAAAAAAAAAGTAAATTAAAGGCAGAAAAACCGCGCATGTGTTTGTTTGCAATGACTAGGCAGGGAGCAGAACAGTAAGGTGGTGTGGGAGACCTTGTGGGGAGGAGGGCAGGGAAAATGGGAGGATGTAAAAAAGAGCAAAGAACTTTTGTGAGCTTTTTGGCAGATTCTGGAGCAGGTGGAATGCAGAGTGTTTACACAGTTCGTATTTCAATATACTAAGAAAATATAGGGAGTCAGGCTCTAAGCTGTTATTAAGCTCCCCTCCCCTCCTGCCCCAACCACTTCTTTAAAATCTGCCTTCAGATCTCAAATGAAACTGGTCTCCGCTGGACCGATGGCGCTGAGGCAGTGACTGTGCCACCAGCTGAGAAAACAAATTTGAGAAAGAGAGTGTGTGCTCAGGTTAACAAGCCTTGGGCGAGCAAGGTGTCCCCCCCCAGCCTTTCCCTGTTCTCACCTCCTATTCCCCAAAGCCCCTGGAAACAGTGGGCTTTGGTAGGAGAAGCTGTTAGGCATCGAATGGCGGACGGACTTCAGAGCAGCGAGCGAGGAGGAGAGGGGAGATTTACAATGTTCCAGTTTTGACTTTTTGCATAATGAAAACCAGAGGTCTAATAAAATACAGCAGCAGTGACACTGCAAAGGGAGGGGGAAAGGAAAACAAACTTTTGGGATAAAATAAACATTGTGTGCTCAAGTAAGGGGTCTATCTCTATTTCCATCTATGGATAGAGGCATAAACATATTCTCCTTTACTATTTCAAATTAAGAAGATTAAAACCAGGTAAACAGAATACAAGATAGGTAGGAACATTTCCTGTTAACAAATCAGTCCTCAGCAAACTAGCCCAAAAGGAACATGGCCACAGGACTATATGAGTGGGTCAAAGTTGTTTTTTCATACCTATTTGCCACTCAACCGTGTTCTGACCCTGGTTATTCAGAAAGGGGCCAATTTTTTTTAAAGTTCTTGATTCATTCAGAATTATATTGCCAGGGGGGTTATTGCAGTTACACTTTTACTACTGTTTGGGGAGAACTTTCTTCTTTGCAGGACTGGAGCAGAAGAAATTATAGAGCACATGTGAATACCTCAGTGGGATGGTTTACATCCAGTGGAATGGAAACAACATTATACAATATTTTTTATCATTGATATACATACTGCTTCTCATCTTAAAGCAATGTGGAAACATGAGCAGGATAACTGGCCAGTGCCAGTTAGAGGAGCTGGAAGACCTGTGCAGCACACGAAACATTTTGCATCCTCAGAGTTCCTGTGTTCACTTCAGGATGCAAAACTAAAATTTCTCCGTGGCCATGCGTGTGGGGAAAAGCTGAGGGTGGAAAGAAAGGGGTCATGAGCTACAGTCTCTGCCTCTTTCATCTGATCTTGGAAGTTCAGTTTCTGAGTTTAATTCATGGGTTTGTTTCATTCTCAGTCTGTGATCCTGGGAAAATCATTTAACTTCTTTGAATTCTCCAGTTACTCATCCATAAACCAGAGAGTTTTATTTGAGCTGGGAAGCTCGAGTAAAATTTCTACTTGAAATTTTTACAGGAAAACCAATATAAAGAGAATACAACTGCCAGAACAGCAGTAGCACCTAGTCATACTTGCAAATCACAGAGGAGTTCTTTGATATGTGTTTGTTAATTCCGTGCTATTTACTTGGATTTTGGAAGGACACATACTTTGACCGCATGCTGTATTATTAGTGATATATTCACTAATAAAATCACAGTGTCCTGATGACAATGAAATACAGCATTGGAAATTCAGTAACTGTATCCTGCATCCTGTCCAAGGACCTTAAGCATGCAGGCTGATTGGCCTGCTGCACTCCTGCTCTTGGATCATGTTTGGATAATGCAAGCTCGGCTGAAGAGCACTGGTGCTGACTTTGGGTGTTCTAATGTAATCTCTCAGACTTGAGAGCAAGGTTTGCTATCTGTGGATTTATCATGGCTTCATGACTTCTTACCAGTACTTTGAAGAAGACATACTGCACTCTGCCTAATTCAGAACATACTTTGGAAAAACAGCAAGTGCTTAATGGAGAGACTCTGAACTCCTTTGGCCAAAAAAACAGGTTTCCCTTATTCCCTCTCCCCCTTGTCTCCTCGAGGAATTTCATACCAGATATCATCTGTGGACTAGAGGCAGTAAAATTCTTAGGGAACACAGAGCTGTAGAGTCAAAACCCAAACCTAAATTATTACATACAATTCTTCTTTCAGTGCCCAGACAACTGACTGAGCTGTGAGGAGGGGGGGAGGGTGTCCTGCTCCCACACGGGGATGCCCTGCCACCCCAGTGAAGACAAAACTGGAAGCCTGTTGTTTGCAAGCTCCATCGAAGGAGCTGTGAAAGCAGCAAAGTGAGCAGCTCCCTTCATGTGAGCACATCCAATACAACAGCACCCTCCACTGTCTGCTCAGTGTAGAGAGAAGCTTGCCAGGGTAATTCTCTCTGAAAAGATGATAAAAAGCAGACAGCGGAGATCATTCTAATTACACAGATTATCCAGCTGTTGGAAGAACACAAATTAATATAGATGATGGTAAGTAAATGATTGGAACGTGGCCATTCCTTTGAAAAAGAAATATAAAAGGAAATGACACTTCAAAAAATGCGAACCACTTAGGAGTAAAATTAAAGATGAAATCGTAATTAGTCTACTGTGTATATTCTACTATGACATCATTCCAAAGAATGTAAAATTCTTTATGGTTAGGATTTTTCCCTTATACTCTTATTTGATGATTCTTCTTCAGTCTTAAGGAAATACAAGTCAGATGTGCTTTCTCACAGTAAACCTCAGCCATTTTAAGTTAGAGTGGCTTATAGCCAGAGAGTTATACTCATTTATGAGTCACAGCTCCTTTCAGTCACAAAGGCAGGACACTAAACATGACAACCAACTACTATTTCTAGGTTGGGAGGCCTTTCTGGAACAACAGTGACAGGAATATTTCATGAAAAAAGTACTGTAAAAATAGACTGGTTTACTTTTTTTTTCCTCCCGTACTTTTTTACTTATTTCTTTTTGTTTCACATATATTTCTTCTCCTTCAAACGCTCATGACTGAGCTAAGTTTGCTACTAGCATTCCCTGGTGTAAACAAACAGAACAGAGTTGCCACTGAGAGAGAGTCACCTCGTAAGCAGGGAATGAGGTGCATGTACCTAAAATGTTTGTAAATGGGAGGTGAGGGCAGGAGAGAGACAGACAACCAGTATAGTAGAGGAAGAAGACAGAAAATATGGAGATGAGTGATATAGGGAGGAAAAAGCGAGTGATATAGGAGGCTCCTCCTCCAGCTCTGTGGAATATCTCTTATCTCCTCCTGTCCGACCTGGAAGCTCTCCTTTTGGAGAGCTGCACTGCAGCCCTGCAGCCATACATTCCAATTCTTTTGCCATGCATGCTGCAAACCCACAGTACCTCAGCAGCTTCTCAGTCCATGTGGCCAAGGAGTGGGAGCATAACACAGGTATTACAGACAGGTCTGAACATCCTCAGAAGTTTCCTGACTGATGCACAGAGCATCAGTTCGCAGAAGGGGAGAACAGCAGGAGGGAAATACAGGCAAAAGCCTCTGTACTGCCACACCCGGACAACTGGTGCAGAGCCCAATTAAAGAAAGTCTTCCTGACTGACTGGTTTGTTGTTTTGTCTTTTTTGTTTTTCATACTAGCATTGCTGAAGCTGGTGACAAGAGCATGAAGAAGTAAAAGCAGGAACATAAGTGGCAGTCAAGGCAAGAGGAGGCATCTAGTGGGCACAAAGAAAAGGAGGTTGAAGATGAAGTAGCATTGGTGAGGCTTATCCCAAGAGGTTTAGGGGCCCTGGACCAACTTTCCCAGAAGCTGAGAGCAGTGAGCCTCTTTGGGGTGTGGATGCTTTGCCTGGGGGCCCTTGTCTCCAGCAAGTTTATGCCAGCAGCTCCTCACAGATGAGCCATTGCTCTGCTTGCAGAACTTGGGAAGGACTCTGGAAACAATTTCAGCTCTGCAAAGCACATCAAGAGGCAAGGTATTGTTCAAGTGTGCGGCACAGTAGCAGCTGTTTGACAGCCTTCCAGGAAAAGACCTACTGCAGGTGTAGCAAGTGCATGAAGGAAAGTCTACTGTCACAGCTTGATGGTCACTTATCTTAGTCCACAGGGACAGGGAATGAGGTCTGGCTCCAGAACAGGAGCAACATAACAGCGACAGTCTCTCAGGATGCTGACAAAAGGGATTTGTAGCTGTGGTAGGAGAGCCAAAGACCACTGTGCCTCCCCCACTTGCTTTCATGAAGTCATATGTGACCTGTGCCACATCCATGGGTATACTGGGATACACCAGGGCTGCTTTGGGGACTGATAGCTCTTTAGCTGCAGAAATGTATAGCTTGGTATGGTTCCTTTGTACCACAGTTGTCTGAAGAGAAAGAGACTCTTGGTTCTTATCTCTGTGGTGACAGAGCTAGGTTACTACTGATACCAAAGAGAAGCAAGATATCTTTTCACCAAAACACACTATGCACTCTTTATTTAGATTTCAGGACTTCTACTTAAATGTTTGTCATATACCCTATTTGAATTAGAATTGCCAAAGGGAGTTAAATTCCCATGGAAAACAGGAGAGAGCAGGAAATACAGTTCTCCTAAGTTCCTTCCAAAAATGTCAGCAAAGAAAAAGAAGTGTTTAAAATTCCAGAAGCTTTTCACATAAACATGGATCATACATGCAAAACTTAGTTCCTGTCACACAGAAAGCAAAATACATAACTGAGAAAAATCCACTCTCAGCTTGACTTTTCAAAATACCATTGTACGAGGTTTTTGGCACGACTTTATCCAGCTTAGGTCACCCACGTTCAAGAGCAAATTTGTTCAGACTGGGACAGTTGTGGAAGACTTCAGGCTCAGGGTAAGAAAAGCCTGTCTGAGACATAATTGCCTGCATTAACTGTGTCAAAGATGACTACTCAGGATGTCTTTTTTAACCCAAGCTCCTCAACTGGCTGGTGCTTTGGATGCCTTCCTAATTGAGTTCTCACATTCAGGTCTGCTGGAGAAACACTGTTCCACAGAGTGTGTAAACTCTCTGAATATTTTGCCTGGGTCAACCTTAAAGACCCAAACACCCAAAATGTCAACACCATGACTTGAAAACATCTTTGAAAACAACCTTGAGAACACATTTTTTGTCTTTTCTTGAGATTTTTTTTTGTCTTCTCTTGTCTTCTTTTTTTTCTTTTAGTCTTTTGATCACACAACCAGGATCAACATTCTTAGATAGACTACTGGCTTGAAAGTGAGTATCTGATACACTGGTAGGTAGATATTAATTTGTTACAAGAAATGAGTTCTGCTGCTCATGCCCTAAGGGTTATTTAAATGTCTATCAGTGTCTGTTAACCCCTACATCTACCACATCCTGTCAGACAGAAGGGTATTAATGAAACATTCCTTTGCCTTGAGGAATCTGAGAGAAGGCATTCAACTTGATGAGGCAAGATGATATATTCCAGAACTTGATAGGTAAATCACAGCAGCGTGTATTAAATCCATATTTCCTTTGGTCTACAATGTCAAAAACCTATTAGAAGACAACAGGTTACCTAAGTATTTACAGTGACTTGAGTGTGTGCACACATCATACACTGTGATTACAGATTATTACAAAAAGCAAGCCAGGCAATCTTGACATAAGAAATTCAGTTTGTGTTCCACTAGCATCTGCTACCCTATAATATTGAATCATTTTTTGCTTTTAAAGTATCTTTGAAACAGTTTTATTATAAAACTGCATACATACAGAACTACCTCCAAGCCACCTCACTCTTCTGGCTTTTCCATGATTCATTACATGCTTCTATCGATAATGTGAATTACAAAATGATGGGATCAGTATCTGGGAAAGGCTGAATAAAGGTAAGCTGTGGGTTCTGACTAGGAAATATAGTGCCTGTATCACGAGACTACTGTTTGTAGCAATGTAAGAAAGCAGGCAGAATAATGCCTTAACTATTCCTGGCACTTAGACATTAGGGTGACGTAGACTGAATTTATGCAAAACCATACCCATATACAGTATCTGAACAGATAAGTCAACATGAGAAAAGATGACTGCCACATGATTCAGGTTTCATCAACCTGTGATGAAACCCATATGAAAGCCAGAAAGAAACAACACATTTCTAGAAACTGAGGTTGGCATTGCAGAAAGATCACCATTTACTGATCCATTTGTACTGTAAAACTGAGGCCATTCATAGTTGCAGAAGAAATGTCAGTGAAATATCAGCTGACTGTAGCTCTCATTCTTCTATCAGCAAATGCACACTGTTGGACACCCTGCAATGTGACAGTCCTTCTACTTTATGCTCAGTAATAGCTCTGCAGGCTAATTAAAAAAAAAAAAAAAATATATATACATATATATATATATATATAGAAAGGAAGTTTATTTCTTTCAGACAGCTTTTCAAGCACCACAGCTCCTTCTTTTTTATGTCTGTGTTGATGTCAGCTTGCATGAACTACCTTTGAGCACGGTTTACCAGAATGCTGGAACTAGATGAAAAATGCCAAACCTGGAATTTCTACATATTGAACTAATGGAATTTCAGAGAGAACATGGCAACTGGGGCCATCCGCTGATTGGAAGCTACTTTATTCTCTTGCTAAAGACAAGCAGTTCAACATAGATTTCTGAACAACACACATATCTTCTGCCCAAACTAGCAATATCAAAATATTATTTACAAAGGGAGAGATCTGTGCATGAACCAATGAGTAACTCAGCTGTTTGCAAGATCTGTATGAGTCTGAACAATATTAGTCAGCTAATTATATTGGAGAGATCTTTACATTCAAGGAAAAAGTTCCCCCCATGTGAACGTTCATCCTTACACTGGTTAGAGAATTTATTCAGCCAGGAAAGCAACTGGTGAACATTACCAATTAACTACAAGGCACTGGAGACTTCTGGCAGGTTATAAGGTACTTTAGGCAACAGTTGAATTATAGATGTATTTTTAACCTGTACCGTGCAGTTGATTTGCTCACTAAGAAGAACATATGCAAAAATACTATTAATTTTCAGTTATCACTTAGTAGCTTTGTCTGAAACACAGTATAAAAGTATTTCCCCCTGAAATGTGTAAATATCTGGGGTCTTTCTTTTCCTTTTATAATATTGCTTCTGAAATTAGGATCCAACCTGAGATCAACAAGGATATAATAATTAAATAAAAGTATTTGTACCAGCATGAAAACCCTTTAGGCAAGTGATATTCCTAGGGGAACTGTTTGGACGTTTCTTATAACTTCCAGAAAAGCAAACAGCTATCTATTGAGTGATAGCTCATTGTTTCACCAAGTTTCTCTCCTAAGGGTAGTCACTGTGGCTCTACCTTGTGGGAACACTATGTTATCTTTTCTGTTTTTTCTGTGCTGTCTCTTTAAAAAGTGAATCCAAGCAGAAGAGAAGGGTTGATTTTTTTTTCCTGGTGTGCAGAAAAGAAAATTCCAAATTTAATTATGTGCAGAACAGGAAAAGAACCCCACAAAACAACCAACCCCCAAAATGTGTGGAGCATGTGTAAAGGAGCCATGGTTCCTCCAAACTAGTCATATCGAAGGTCTTCCTCCATGGTCTATTTACCAAACACATATCATTTATACATGTTCCTTTTCTGGGTTATGTAGAGTTGGCCCATCTACCTAAGATCGATGATTTTGACTTAACTGTTGTTTTTGATGATGCATTGTGATTCTGAACCCATCGTAATCCCTACTTTCTACCTATATAACGTATCAGTCCTACTCCAGTGAAGTTTATTGAACCAAGTAAGTTGCTAAAATGCAACTCATTTGGACCTTATGGCATGTCTGTTCATTATGTTTTAAAGACAAAATAAAATGTCCCATCTTTCTACAGGATTGGACTTGCTGTCAAGTTATCATATACGCCCATGGGAGGATTGATTAAATGGTTTTAGCCAAAACCCTATGCACAGCCAATGGATCCGGAGAGCTCATGTTTGTGGTGTTGTCCCTTCCAACTGCCCATTCACCAGGTACCTCCTAACCTGACAAAATAATGCAAGCATTCGGCAGCACAATAAATTCCTACTTTTTAGTCTCAAGAAATATTCCGTAAGTCCATCATTCACTTGAAAAAATGTAACCAAAGGGAAGTTTGCAACCAGAAGCAAAAATCATATCACTGTAAAAGCTAAACTATGTCTGAGGTTTTAAAAACAGTGAGATTGGATTTGCTCACATGAATGTCAACCTTGTTTAAGACAGTGAAACTCCATTTTCGTGTAAAGAAAAATGGTTTGGTAAGTTTCTTCTAAAACTGAGTTCAGTTTACATATATTATAATAGTTTCTTCAGAATGGTGTCTCAAACCAGATTAAGGCACAAAACAGGGTAGTCAGCAACCTAGGCAACCTAACAACTCTAGGTAGTTTCTTTCAGCTCTTTGCCCAACCATGGACTTGCCCTCCTTTAAGCTCTTAGCACAGCTCAGAGTTAACTTGAGCAGGAGGTGGGAATCATGCTCCCTGTGTTCTGTGGACCTCACGTCAGACATCAACTCCATTTCTTCCCATTTCATTGATTTCTTTCCTTGGTTTCAATAAGATTTATAAAACACTGTGTTTAAAAATACATTAAAAAAGGGCCATCCTGATTTCAGCTGTCCTCCAGGTATTGGTCTGTGGAATTAAAACACCCATAGCTTCCCAGAGCACAAGATACAAAACCATCTTTCCTCTATGATGATGACTTCTGTTCTTTCACTTTAATAAAAGGTACTGACTCAACAATGATTATAATCCTCAGATTGTGCAATATGAGGAAGCATAAGCTTTTTCCAGTCTCTCCTGTGGAAAACGTGGGACCACACACTCAGCTGTACCTTTTTTTACAATGTCATTTCTTTCCCCCATAGTCTTTTATTACCCTTTTAGCAGACCACATAAAAACAAGATGATGTGGCAGAGTTCTCATGATTGAAAGTGATGTGAAAAAGATGCCTTGCTGATGCAGAAGGGCACAGCCTCACCACTGATGGCCAAGTTCAGAACCAGTATTGGCACAGGGGTCTGCACTGACCGCTTTAGAGCCACGCTTGCTTTCTGAATTTGGCCCAGTCTCTTTGGTGAGGGAGTTGAACAATGAGCAAAAAGCAGTGGTTATGAAACTGCATAGTTATTACAGCCACTGAGAACTCAGCTTGTAGCATGTTACAGTTGTAACCAAAAAAAAAAAAAAAAAAAAAAAAAAGAAATTGCAATCTTTGCCTAAATTACTTCACTTGTTTGACAGCTGATTCCCATTAAGGGTGTGTATGGATCATACCAGTAATCTTGATAAACCTCTGATAAGGTGTCCAGATGTCCTGGGTTTGTCAGTTTCTAATTGACAGTCCTGGGGTCCTGTCAATTAAAGTTGGTGTTTGCTGCCCAGGGCCATAAAGTGAAAAGTTCTCTGCATCTGATGTCAATTCTTCAAAGAAGGACCCCCTCCTTACCATTGGATATTGAGTCCCAGTTGGAGAGACTGCAAATTTGATCAGCCTAACAGAAATTACAAGCAAACCTGGAAACAATATTCTCTTGTGTATGTCCTAAGAAAGTGCCGTTCTTCCTCCACACTTTGCTTTTGCTTAGGGACAGATGTGTCCCAAACTTCCTGGGGAGAGACATGGATTCACCTGAAGATGACACCCTCTAAAAGTGGAACCATGCAAATTTAAAACTCCTAGGCCATATAGATGCAGCTTAAAGGCTGAAATGAAAAAAAGCAGGTCACCTACAACTTTTAAGACTAGTGTTGGGCAACGAGGAATTACATGTGACAATTCTGGCAGCAAATTCAACCAGACCTTTCTGTGTTCTAAATGCCCTTAGACCCTGTAAACCCGTAGTCCTTTTGTCCCATAGCTCTACAGAATAACATTTCAAGATCAAGCAAACAATGAGTTGCTGAGATGAGAGTTAATCTAAATCTTAACATAACGTTTAAGATGTAGAATTTAACTTAAGATGTTGAGGCTTCTCAGTTTCTGTAAAAAGACAGGTAGGAAGCAGTAGATATAATCTTTTTCATGATGCACAAGAGTGTAAGACTTCTGATTTAGTGCCACCAAATGCCTGTTCTCTACCGCCTTTCGTCTTTGTCTACCATTATGTGTACATACACTGGAGTTCCTAATTACAGGGTCGGTGAGAGCCTTCAGGAAATAAAAAAGTAGCTACCAAATCCTAAAAGTATCAGGTCAGGCGCTGCCTTTTCATCCATATTCATAAGGACAGAGCCTTTGCTGACAATCCCCCAGTGTTTTTTCCATGTTAGAGGAAGGTGCGACCCTGTGAATCTGCCAGATGAGCTCCACTGCCACCTCCTCCACCCTCTTTCCATTCTCCTCGTGGTTGCAGAAGAAAAGCAGAGATGTTAGAGAGTGCAGAGTTGTTGTTGAGATTATCAAAGTTCAACTCCCAAAAGATTTCTCAACCAAGGCCTTAAAAAGGGTACTGAATTACCACAATGAGAGGTAAATCTCAGTGAAGTAAATGCGATGCTCTGAGCCTGGATGCCCTGCAAGAGGAAAAGCTCTGTGGTGGCACCCCAGAGTCCTTGGCTTCTGCTGAGAGTATAAGCATAGCACTAGATACAGACACTCTCAGCTCAGGGGTTTGGTATGCTTCCTCGGCAGACTCATGTTGTCCCTGTTTAGTTTCAGTAAAAACTTGTCCAGCCGACTCCACAGAGGAAAACCTTCAATATGAAACGCAGCTTGCCAGGAAAGTTTGTTGGTCATGTGAAATCTCAAAAGGAAAATGAGGAACCCCATTTGTCAGAGTTATAAACTGATAAAATTGGAACCTTGCCTCTAAAGGAATATTAATGGTAAATAAAATGCAACTTTTTACTGACCAGGCAAGCTAAGCAAAAAATAAAACAATTAAAGTAAAACTTCTGGGTGTCTGTCCCATCATTGGCTCTATGAAGCATGTTGATGTGGGAAGCAGAAGCTCTGCTTTGTAGAGATGCAGATTTTCACTCAGTGGCCACTAGACTGTGTAATGACCTTCATGCACACTTTATGCTGTGCAAGGACCTCACTGAGCAACTTCCACTCATGCTAGTCCTGCCTGGTATCAAGTTTACCACAAGTTTTTCATTCTTCTTTTATTTAAGTGCATTGAACTACAGTCATTCAGACCACAAAGAAACTATTGTTGGATGCGTTAGAAAAAGAAGGATTTAAAAGCTGTACTTTTTTTTTTCTTTCAACAGACAAATGCTAACACTAAAATTATAGCACAAGCTCTTCTGGCCCAATAATTAAAACCAAAAATTAGCCTCTATGGCAAGAGGTACTAAGGTCTGCAAGCTGTCCTTCAAATTGAAACTGATTGTGAAACTTACAAATAATAGGTGTACAAATTAGTTGTATAGGGTCCTCCACTTCTGTTTATCCAAAGCATATTCTTGTGGCTTTTGTATACATTGTATTTACAGTGTGAATGAGCCACACACTCCTAGTGTTTACCATCCAGTATTTCACACTGGGAAGATGGCAATTAAGTTTCAGTGCCTGATTAGACTCTTGACAACTGCAACTGCTTCCCTTAGAGCAAAACAGAAACAAATATCTATTAACCATGTATTTCTCTCAAAAAATATAATACCCACTGAAAAGGAGTTGAAAAACTTCATTAATGCAGAGTCATAAAAAAATAAGCAACGGTAAGAATAAAACATGAATTTCATAGTTTGCTAAGTGAACTAATTCATTTTGATGTACAGATTAGGCTGTACTCGAAACAAGCTGCTGTGAAAATGTCTTGTGCTTCCTGATTTCAATGCCATGAGAAATAAAATCTTTCTGTTCTTTCCTGGAGATATACTTTGTAATTTTAACAAAATACTAAGGGTCATCCCAGCCTCTGGATAGACTTTCTTTTACTATATTTTCAACTTTCAATAAGCAAAAAACAAGTGTGTTAGAATTTTTTCTCAGATCCTTGATAGAGTCAGGAATTAGAGAGTAACAGCAGTTACTGAGAAAAACTAAATAAAACCCAAGCACAACCACTGAGCCTTTTGCAGAGCTCAGGAGTATCTGAGTTTGGACTGGGTTGTATTCATGGGAGAAGATTCTTGTTGATTTTTATCTTGGCTGATCCTCTTCCCTAGCATCTCCAGTCCCCAGCACAGCATGGCACACATACCAGAACAGTCCAGTGCCTTGGCAGAGATTTCCACCACTGGCAACTGTAGCTCAAATCCTGGCCAAGGTCAAAGGAAGAGTGACAGTGGTGGTCTAGACCTATTCCCTGGAGGAATTTTGTCCATGTCATTGGCATGCACGCAAATACGGCCTCCACCACATGTATTTGGAAGACAGGGGTTTGGAGAGTTCCCAACCACTCCCCACAGCACTGAAACAGAAGGGTTGCTGCTGGTCAGGATGGTGTTGTGTTACCAGAGCTGTGGAGGAGTCTGGCACAGTCCCAGATGATGCTCTGCCTGGTTTTGAACAAGCCTACAAGCCGTTCCTTTTCACTAGAGTTACTCTGCCACAGAAGATTTCACCATAAACAAACATTCTGGTAAAGCTCCCCAGAAAGGTCCCCAGTCCTTTAGCGATGACAGGGAAATTGTACAGAGGAGGTCCTGACCAAGGCACTGGGAGCTGAGCAGCAGAGTGCAGGATCATGGCTGCTAACCAGGAGCACCAGGCAGCAAAGTCCTCCCATCTATTAGCACTTCTGACTCATCCAACTCACTCCCAAGGAGTCTTTACTGGTGAAACACACTTAACACACTCATACATACGCACACAGTGGCTCTTTTTGAATCCCTCTCTACTAACATCAAAATAAATGTGTTTGGTCTGCAAGGCCAGTGGGGTGGACTGAGAACTGCAGATACACAGTTCCTGCAGAAACACGTCCCACTGCTGAAGGAATCAGACATCACAGCTAACACCCTCAAGTTCCCCTCACCTCCATCACCCCCTTCTTTTCTACCCCTTCCTCTTCCCCCTCCCCCATGTTTTATTTTTTTAAGTGACACTTTTCCTTAAATACCTGGGGCTCCTTCTTTGGTCTGACTTCCCTCAGGAATCCTACCAGCCCCATCTCCTTTATGAACTACTGGACCTTGGCATCCTTCCAGTGCTACAGAGTTAAAAAAGACATTTTCTATTCAGCAGTTCTCACTCCATCGCATATGTCTCTGTAGAGTAGGTCAGAAGGCAAAGCCTGCAGAGTGCAATAATATTTGTACTGCTGTCTAATCCTAGAGGGAAATTCTTAGGAGGGAAGCAGAACCAGTTAAGAGAATGCCAAGTACCTCCAAACCACAGGGCTCTGCAATAAAAAGGGGAACAAAAAGAGATGGTTCTAACAATACCCACAGTGTTTCTTAATCTAATTATATTTTTACTCTCATTTTTGTCATCATAAGAAATGCCCAACATGGGCTTTTGTTATCTTTTCCTCTGTTATAGGTAAAGTTGCTCACCTGGTTAAATAGAAAGCTTCTAGTAAAACAGTCCAAATATATAGCAGATGCATAAGAATGCCTTAAGAAATGATTGCTGGAGACATAAAATCTGAATTTTCCCCCCTGTAGTTTTTTTTTTCTTCCTCCTGTGGTGAAAATGTACCTCTCTCAGAAATGTCCATGTTTTCTCTTGGACTGAGGCATGGTGGTCCTGCTTTAGGCTTGAGTTATAGCATCACAGAGAATATCTAACCTTACATTTTTATTAGACAAATACACTATGAAGGAGAGCCTTTTCTTGCTCCATTGAAGAAGCTTTACCCTTTCCAACATCCAGAGTGAGGATACTTAACAACACAGCTCACTTATCTATTAGAAATATCTCAGCTGAAAAATAGTACTATCCTAAAAGTTGGAAGTCGAGGTATGAGCCCCCATCATCAACAATACTTCTACTACTACCTGTAACTTTCTGTTCCTACACAGGAAATGTAAAAAAAAAATTAAAAAATCCTTCATAATTCTTTCCAAAAAAAGTTTCACCTCTTAGTAACAAAGATCCTGAGTTAAAACTATCACTTTAATTGTGTTGATTTAAGAGCAAGCAATCCCACAAGAAAGAAATAATATAAGACAACCTTTCTAGTGAGAAATTCCTGTAATCACTGGGAAAATGCTTGCAGCAAGGTATTAGGAGGTAGTATCCCCTTAATTCACTATCATTAACCATATATGACCTTGACAGTTTCCTTCCTCTACCGTTCCTTGAAAAAAGAAATCAGAAATTATGAAATGACACCTCTTAAATCTCTTAATTTCCTCTATAGAATTATTCTTTCAATACGTCTTTTCCAACTAGAAAGAGCAGAGGAAGAGCAGAGAAAGAGCAGTTACTTTTCTTCCCTGAAAACCATTGTGTGATTTTCCATTTTTCCTGGTTCTGATAAAGTGAAATACCCCAGACTCAGCTCAGCTGCCCAAACGTCTGCCATTTGAGGTGCCATTGAGCATCCCCCTCCACCTGCAGCTGCCAGAGGTCTGGCCACACTTTGGAGCTCAGTTGTTGCATAAACTCTCTAACACATTCAGATCACCAACCATGAACTATTGAAAATAAATCCTGTCCTCCCAGCTACTCTTGGCTCCGTAATCACACAACACTGTTCAAGAAAGGACAGCCTTGATGTGATTGCAGATCTCTCAGGTTTTGCAGACAAAATACCCTAAAGACTAGTATACTTCATCTCTGCCTTCAATAATGACAGGGTATCTACTGTTGGGCTACCTTTTGGGTCTTTGTTTAATGTATGCGGCATCATGGAACAAGATTTCCATTTTCAAGGTGGATATAGAAAATTTGCTGCGGGAGTAGCAAGAATCATTAAAGTAGTAATTTGGAGGACCAGCTCCAAATGAGAAGAGTACTTCATTTCTGAAATGTGGAGACATCAAAGATATTTTTTCCCTTGCATCTGGGTAATTTCAAGTTTGAGACATACAAAATAGGAGCAGGAGAAAAATGTTATCTCAATAAAAAATCTTTTCCCCTCTCCTTCCCCCTTCGCCTTCAACAAAATTCCTAATCTCAGATTTTCTCAGGAATATGCCACCATCCCCAGCCTGTCATTAAAAGATGCCTCCTGTTTTGCAGAGAAAAAGTACTAGACCTGAGCAGCATGAGAGGCTTACTGAAACTGTATTACACTAATGTCTGTGCCGATTTTACCAAGTCATGTACCAAACTATCTGGTCCATTGGGATGCAATGAGGGAAGAAACAGTTTGATCTGAAGAAAATATGTGAAATAGAGCTGTGGTGAAACGCACTAAAGTTTTTCTGAGGATGAAGGTGAAAAGTAATCACATCATAAATGAAATAGAACATTTGTAATTAATTTCCTTACTTTTTTCAAGTTAACCTGTGAAAACTAGATGCAAACTTTCCTCTTTTGCCACTTCTGTGAAAGTTTGTTTTCCAAGTAAAAGAAAAATGAAAATAACACAATAGACATAATTCTTCATGAAAGATGTGGATTAGGATGCCATGTCTTAACATCCGTTTGTAACATTATTTGCATGCAACTATACACTCATTTTTTATAAATCCCTGTTCTCTCACTGGTGATAGCAGATTTCAAGATATGAGATGTGTTGCCCCAGCCTGGCAGATGGAGCTGAAAACCTTTCTACTGTTTGAAAATAAATCAAAATAGTAAACATAAAACTTGTGGTGGACAGGAAAAAAAAAAAGATTTGCTTTTGGTTAGATACAGATCCAAGGAAGGTATTGCACCTGTCTTACTGCAGGGTTTGTTCCTCAGCAGCATCTGTGCTCTCTTGGATTGCCCTTTCTTTTTGCTTGTTGACAGTTTGAGTTGAGACCTTTGACTACATGCCAGTAGAAAACTGACAATTCAGAGCTGTCTTACACTTGGTCAAATCTCCCGCAACAAGAGGAGAAATCTGCTGTTGCTCTTGAGCTGGATGAAGGTTGCTCCCTGCTGCCTCTCTGACCTGGACCAGGAAAGCCCTGTTGCAGGAACCTTCTCTGAAACAGCACTCCACACAGCTCACAGGATGTCAGCACAGCCAAAATGGAGTGCAGAATTTGTCACAAAATAGAAATATACATGAGGGTGGAAGGAAATATTGCAGTGCCTTAAACCAGGTAGAAGTCACAGCACTGCCCATCTATTCTGCCTTACATTGAGCCAGGCTTTGAAGGCTGTACTTTAGAAAGTCCTTGCTATTTTTAGTGTCCTGTTAGAACATCTGTATCACCACATAGGATAGCATATTTTTTTCTTCTAAGAATAAACTTGTTTCCTACAGGTCTCAGGGAGGTCTTTTCCTCCTGAGTGCTGCATCACATGAGGGGTTGGGACATGCAGAAGCCCTGCAATAGGATGCCAAGTAATACTTCTCTGCTGAGTCACTTCACAGGGTCACAGAAGAGCATTATGCTATGCTCTGCTAATTTCTATGATCTCATTAGCTCTTTCCCTTCACGAGCACCTCATTCACCTACAAAACTGTATATGCAGTCTAGTCATTATCCCATTTCTGTTGCCTGGATTCTAAGCTCTGCTCCTTTCCTAGTTGTACTGAGATGGGATCAAGCATAAAACAAATCTGCTCCTGATTCTTCCTGTCAACAAATGAACTAAAGATTATAAACTATCCTCTTCCTAATCTACTATTTCAGCATATTAGTTAACATAAACCTGTTCCACTGACCCATGTAATAGCCACAGTGACATTTTATGATTGGTTTCTCAGTTCCATATGCACATGATTAAAAACTACAAGGCATTTCTTTATACAAATCTATTAATAGCTTGGGGATTTTTTGGTTTAATTTTTAGGATAGCATATTTTGAGTTTGAAGTGCAACAGACATAGCAGTGGCTGATATTAGAAGCCACTGCAATATACATTTCAGTTTCCTTCAGTCAGCCACAGCAAGAAAATTGATGGCCTGTTCTCTGGGACTCATGTGTTCTTCTTTGGCTGCTGTCTCCCACGCTGCTGGTCTATTACTCTGTTTTCACTGGAAAAGAATGCAGGACATTCAAGCTATTCCAAGCAGCATCCTTGATGTCTGGATTTCATGGGAATGTTTCACACCGCAGTTTTTGCTACTGTTAACTTTCATACCTCGGGCTGGTTTTTTTGGCAGCTCCCTCTGTTTTGCTAGCTGCACAGACGCAAGTCCAAGCAGCCTTCGCTGCAAACATAAGATGCATCGCCATCTATCATATCGTTGCCAACAGGGAGACCCAGCTGATGGCACTCTTCTCTGTGGAAAAAAAAAAAAAAGAAGGAAAGAAAAAGAAATAGAAAAAAATTTTGAAAAAGTATAATTCATCCTTGCTGTGATCTCCAGGAAAGGCTTTCAACTTATTTCTTGGAATAACTTGGAATTTCATCACCTTAGTGTAGTTAACCTGTATTTAGGCAAATATGTGTGCACATACAGGATGAGACAGCAGCTATGTCTGAGATATTCTCCCTGTTACCAAAAAAAATTTAAAGCAGTTATTCTCTGAGGAATGACTGGAAAAGTTTGGAGGAGGTGAGGCGGGTCACAAGTGTGCCCCACCACCTCTACCACTTGCACATCTCTTCTGATGCTAGTGCTGTCTGCTTTCAGGAGGTTAAAAGACAGGCGGGGCTAACCATTCTTTACAGTCTTACATCTGGCAGCACATCAAACTATCCTTAGCACTGCCTTGACACTGCAAGAATGAAGAAGGGGCATGGGAAGAGAGGGTTTATATTTGAAACTGTTCCTGTAGTTGATTTGATTGATACCAGCGAGATAATACAAAGCTTGGACTCAGACTGAGTTTGTCAGAGTTCATGGGTCTTCAGATGGAGAGTGGGTTCAACTCCTCAAATTAGGGGCTAAAAAAAGTTCAGATGCTGATCTGGTTTGCAATTTTCCTCATGTAGACTATAAAAAATTAGGGCTTTGGACTAAGTCCACATACAGCACGGAAAATAAACTATTGTTTATGTCACAATGAAAAAAACAAGATAATTATTATTACGAAGCTGGGTTTATGTTCCATTCAAAACCTCTGAAAATCCCACTGGCTGTGGTGAGAAGAAAAACAGACCAAGACAAGAATCTTTCAGCAGAGTATTTAACAGGCTTTTAATGCTGTTTTTCCTTTTCACTTGGACTGTTTCTATATAGAGAGATAGTTGCAAAGTGTCATAAAAAAATCTGCTGAGTACAAAGTGTTTCCTCAAAACATCTCAAACTCAACAACAGTACTTGGAGAGGGGAGCCTGCCTCCAGCCCTGGCAGATCCACTGCAGCCACAAGCCAGTTGCTTGCATTCTTCCCATTAAGATTTTGAGCCCTGTCACCCTGATCTCCCTCTACAGTAACTGGAGGGAGAGGTGCACGCTTCCAGAGAGCAAGACGGGTGTTCATCTCTGATGCAGAGTAGTTCAGCACTCAGCACTGAATTTAGAGAGTATCTGGGTTATCTACATTCCTCAGGAACTCAGTAAAGACACTCAAAATTAAATGCCATTGTTCTTCTGTAAATACTGAATGGATTAAACATCTTTGTCAGCTAGGAATTGGTGTTAAACCAAAGAATATCAAGCTGCAGGGAAACTACCAGTTTGAGATGTGGGGGAGAGGAGAAACCAAGCGAAAACAAAACAGAAAGAACTGGGTCCAGTCCAGTTCAGATCTTTCCTGCTAGTATAATCTTCGTCTTACTGACAGAGAAGAAAAACACAAAGGCATTAATGGCTTGTTTGAGGCCACACAGGAAGCCTGAGAGAGGGCTGGAAACTGAGACTGTATCTTTAGCATCCAAATCCTTAACCACAAGGCCATCCTCCTTTTCGTAGCTGTCTGTCTTGGGGAAGAGAAATAGAGTCATTCTGAATCCCAGGGTCAATAAATTATATTACCATGACATGCAGAATCAGTGTTTTGTGCTGGCGTATTCTTTGTTGCTTGCAATTACCTTAACTGGGATCACTGAGCTGCATTTATTGGAAGACCAGTACACAATTTGGTGAAGATAATATGCCTGTTTTGTGAGACCTATAAATGAGCTCAGTGGTCCCCAAAACTATTGTCCAGTGAGTTACAGCCTATATTGCAAAATTCCTCTACAATTTATCATCATCTGCAATATATTTTGAATCAACTTCTGACAAAAAAGGCTGCTGCAGACAAGGCTGAAAGACAGAGCTGGCCAGAGGAAGCTTAGCCATACTGCCTATACGTCTATCTGGCCATAATTCCTCATGTTTCTTATCACTCCTTGTGCTTTTAAAGATTGTGACAAGGGAGAGACAGGAATGAGGTTTTAGTAATTTTTTTTTTTTAATTTTAAATAGCAGTCTAAGGATCAAAGATGAACTGATACAGGCCATTAGAGAGATGTAATGCCTTATTTTAGCTGCATAAAATAAAATCACATAAAAGACATTAGCTCTGGCTAGTAGTCTGGCCAGAGGTCAGTACCAGAACACTGCTGTGGTGTGGTACAGAGCCTTCACTGGCTGACAGTCATGCACATACCAGTTCTTCACAACACTGACCCTTACGGATCTTGGAGATGGAAATTAATAGCTTAGTGTTTCCTTCAACTCTTGATAAAAAATTTTGAGCCTTCATGTGTCAGATGTCTGAAATGTTACACTGACTTAACATCCTGTGAATGGAGGATACAGAAATCATGTGTCTTACTCTGGACTTGTAAATCGTGCAGATTTGAGAATTGGCATAGAGCATGAAGGACCTTTTAAAAATTGTTCCATCATTCAATAGTAGATATAAGAGTTTACTGGAGAGAACTAACACAGTAATTCATTATTAGGAGTGGGACTCACAGTGAGTTAAAGTACGCGTGATCTTCCTATCCAGAGGACAAGTGGTAGGTTACCTGCACTTGTCTGAAGGGGTTGAGATGGAAGAACAGTGATGTTCCCTCACTCAGGGCATGCCCCTTGCAGTTTTTCCACAAGTGTACTATGAATCAGCTGAGGCAGCTACAACGGGGCTCCTCATACCAGTAGTTCTACAAGAGTCGGCCTCAAACAGCAGAGGGGCTGAGCCCATTGCTTTCCACAAGAGCTAATTCCACCAAGATATTGTCGACTAAGCCTGGGCATGGTCATCCTTCCAAGCTGCTCCACACAACCCAGCAGATCATAGTACAACTAATAAAGTAAGGAAATCAACCTTGGGAGCAATTTAGGATACCAGAAAAGCTTAATTACCTTTCTACCTAGAGTCAATCTTTCCCCAATTTGTTGCTCCCATGGCGATCCTATGGTATTTTAGAAAGCAGTGCTGGGGCTGAATGGATATTCTCAGAAGAGGCAGGGTGAAGCTCTATACACACATTTCAGCTTGTAAATCAAGAGGTGAAATTTCATCAGCCCACAATGAAAACCAAGTACTTCAGCATGGCTCATGACAGTGATGTCTCTTCTTCTACCTCCTGCTGTGGTATTAGAGGTCTTGGGAAGCATTGTCCCACAGTTATAGACAGAGACACATACTGATGAGATCCTGTCCATACACCCTCTCCTGTTAGGAGTGCCCTTGTGCTTTAGTAATTCAGAGGCATTTCAGGACCTTCTGAAAAATGTAGAGCTGCTGTGACTAGATTTCATGCAAACACGTGTGACCATTGGAGGCCACATGTGATACTGGGCTGGATGATAGCTTACAACTGTGCTTGCTTACCAGTGAGAGACATTAAACAATTTAACCAGAAACTGTTTCTGCATGTTTGAAGTACTAAGAGAAACCATGTGAAATGCAAGGAGAGAGATGGTATCAAACTTTACGTATAGGAAGCACCTTGTGCTCATGTTAGAGTGAAATAGCTGACCTTCACATCTTCTGAGGCATGCAAGGGGTATACTCTACTTTTGCAACCTTCACCTCTCCAGGGTCAGAAGGACCTGAACCGAATACATCCTGAAAATATGCAAGTTTGTAAAAGTTGTGCCTGGCAGCTACTTTCACACTCCCTCAGTGATGGAAAACAAATTTAAGTGCCAGAGGCTGTTCAGTAAAGTTCACTAATAAACTTTGATCTGTGTGTTATAGGTATTCTTGTTAGCCAGTGTGTGTTATATTTGGCTGTGGAAGTACCTCAGTTTTCATTTTATGCAAATGAAGCAGTCAGAGACATCTGATAAAATCTTGGATGGCCTGACAGTATGGCTTTCTGGACTCTGTTGCACTTTGGAGAGAGTGAACATGAATATATACCCAAATAAAATTCATCAGAGGTTATTTTCTTTGTTGACACAAACTCTGTGAAAACGAAAAGCCTCTCCATGTAGGCTCACATAAAGGAGACACAATGATACCTGCCTTGGTCCCAGGTTAAGAATTTTTTGTACTGAAGAGAAGCCACCTTGCTGCCAGGCTGCTGCAAGTTTAACATCCATATTTCCCACTGGCTGTATGATATTGAGGAAAGCCTTATAAATCTGAAGAAATCTATAAAGGGACAGGGCCTTAAATAGCTGTAAAATTTACATCAACTTTAAAAAACATAATCCAGATGGTTTTGACTGGATTAATTACTTGTAAGTGTTCAGGTAGTTTGAGTCAACAATTTCTTTCTTGAAAGTTGTTCACAAGGGAACTACTTTCTCCATGCACCATTTCTGCTGTGTAATTCATCACTTAGGCCCCATAATCATGTTTCTGATTCCTCGCTGAGTAACGAAACATGTTCAGTCCTGTGGACATATTTGAACAGGAACATAAGGAAGAAACAAGTGAAAAAACTAGTGAGCAGTCCGAAAAGCACTTTTCAAACACAGTAACACCCTAAATTAAAACAGTTGTGGCCCAAATATTTAATGCAAATTAAATCTTTGTGCAATCATTGAAATCTGTGTCATCAGTTAATCATAAGTTGTGTGGAGCTAGACAAGAACAAAAAGAATTTGGTTACAAATGTCTCTCTTACTAAAATCAAAACACCCTGGTGTCAAACCTGTTCTGCTTCAGCACAGCATGGTCATTATGGATATCTCTAGGCAGAGAGAGAAGAAAATCATTACCTTTCTCCTGTGTAATTCTCTGTCCTGTTAGACTGAGACAGTTTTTGTTATATTGATTGAAAGGTATACTTGAGAAAGGTACTGCTTAGGTCTTGTTTCACTATAAAAAGTTCCTGGCATAAGGCTAGCCATAACTCCTCTAAACTATCCATTTTGAATGACTGTCATTAAGAAAGAATTTAGTGGCTTTGCATTTCATATAAGGTAATAGTTTCTAGAGGATTTGGGGCAGCAAATAATAACTTTAAATAGTCTCAGGAGAAGTCTGGCTGACGTACATCATTCAAAGCACCTGAGAGAGTCTATCTTTTACCACCAAGTTTAAAAGCATCTGTTAAAGCATCTATTACTTACCTTCTTGCTCCTTTCTAAACCAGTTTCTCTAACATAGATAGGAACAACTTACTATGTATTGCCCTACTGTTGCCCTCTCAACTACAGCTCATACTGGTCTTACCCAGGTTGTTGCCAGAGACATCTAGGAGCTGAAAAGCAATATAGTGGACACTCCTGTAGAGGTCCTAGGGGCACTTGGAAATAAACCCCGTTTTTATAGTATTACTCCTTCAGTTGGCACTTCACAAACCAATATTTAGTGTAGTGATCAGAGGGAACACTACCAGAAGATTCGAACCCAGTTCTTGTGATGAAATGAATCAGGAGGGATACATTCCCTGACAGTTTCCACAGCCTGCAGCCTTGCTCCATAGTCTCCCATTGAGGAGAAAAAGTTTTTCATGCTGTGTGCTGCTAATGGTAGTACTACCTAATTTTATTGCATGCTGCTGTTGAGCACTTATGGAAATACTGCAGAAGCATCCAGTGCTCTGCATGTGTTGCCCCATGTGAAATTTTTTGAATCACTGGAAATAATAAATAGATGAACATTTCTGGGAGTAAAATCTTATCAACTCAAGGAGAGTAAAATTTTCCAGCCAAGTTCTATTCTTTCTATAGAGTAAGAAGGAAAGACAGGCAGGAAAAGCAGACAGGTTTAAAGGGCCAAGTTCTGTAGCATTCAATTCCAGTAAGTTTGCATGGGTTGAAAGTGAGGGCAGCATTTGTCACATGAATGAAATCCTGGTAGTGCTTCAATTATCTCATAACTCTGGCCACAATGAAACCAGTAGGAAACACAGAGGAACTTCCTTCACTTCTCATTGCTTAAATTGTTTTTAGTAAAAAAAGCTCATGATAAGACAGCAGATTTTTTGAATTTCCAGGACGACTCTCTACTCAAAACCACTTAATCTTAGTTGTACTTGGAAGACAGATAAAAATAAGGAAGAAAATAACTGGGTTTGGAAGTGCTAACATGTTATTTTACTAGTTTTCAAATACTTTAACTAGCATAACTGGATTTCAAGAGCACTCCAACACAGACCACAAAAACCAGAATAGGCTACACAAAATTTCTAGGTAGATAGAGATAAATAGATCTTACTATATAGTACACACTAGAATTTGGATGAAAAAAAGTATCTCCTCGTCACTCCGTTGTGAGAGTCATAACCAGAATATGTGTTATCTGTTCTTATTCTGTCTATTTATGACTAAGTCATCTAAATTCTCCCGTAATGTGGAGTAACTGCAAGAGAACAAGACAAGGAAATGGAAACTGAAATTAAATATAACATTTCTCAAAGAAGAATGCTCAGAATCAGGTAAAGATGCAATAGAAACTTTGTTCCTCTCAGCTCTTTGACGAGTAACCATCGTCCACTGTGTAGGACATAGATAACCACTCAAGTTTCTACTTTCTGTCTTGCCAACAATTCCAAAAATGCACTTTCATTTTTAGGTCAGCCCAAGACCATTTATTTCTTTTTCACTAGCAAGCCAGCACACCAAACCCTCCAAACCTCAAATTATTTATATTTAACTCGTCTCTAACACTGTGTCCCACCAGACTTAGCAATACATCTCTTGAGATTACATTGTTGCCTTGACCTGATTTTCATCTTACTTTATAGAACAGAGTTCAGGAGAACAACTTAGAAAAGAAATAAATTTCAGGTCCTACCAAATTATTTTAACAGAAAACTTGAATGCAAAATCAAGGTATTTATCAGATCTAAGAACCTCTAAAACAACAAGAATCATAGAATCATAGAATCAACCAGGTTGGAAAAGACCTCCAGGATCATCAAGTCCAACCCTTGATCCATCACCACCGTGGTTACTAGACCATGGTACTAAGTACCACATCCAGTTTCATCTTAAAAATCTCCAGGGATAGTGAATTCACCATCTCCCTGGGTAGCCCAGGGATGTCTGATTACTCTCTCTGTAAAAAATTTCTTTCTAATATCCAAACTAAACCTCCCCTGGCAGAGCTGCTGGTTGCCTGGGAGGACAGATCAACCCTCACCTGGCTACAGCTTCCTTTCAGGGAGTTGTAGAGAGTGATGAGGTCTCCCCTGAGCCTCCTCTTTTCCAGGCTAAACAACCCCAGTTCCCTCAGCCTCTCCTCATAGGACTTGTGCTTGAGTCCATTCACCAGCCTCATTGCTCTTCTCTGGACCTGTTCCAGCACCTCAATGTCTCTCCTGAACTGAGGGGCCCAGAACTGGACACAACACTCCATGTGTGGCCTCACCAGCGCTGAGTTCAGGGGAAGAATCACTTCCCTGCTCCTGCTGGCCACACTGCTCCTGATCCAGGCCAGGATGCCATTGGCCTTCTTGGCCACCTGGGCACACTGCTGGCTCATGTTCAGCCTCCTGTCAATCCAAACTCCCAGATCCCTTTCCACCTGGCTGCTCTCCAGCCACTCTGTGCCCAGCTTGTAGCGCTGCAGGGGGTTGTTGTGGCCAAAGTGCAGGACCCGGGCACTTGGCCTTGTTGAACCTCATCCTGTTGGAATCAGCCCAACTCTCCAGCTTGTCCATGTCTCTCTGAAAAGCCCTCCTGCCTTCCAGCAGATCAACACTCCTCCCCAACTTGGTGTCATCTGCAAATTTGCTAATAGTATACTCTTGATCTCCTCATCCTGATCATCAATAAAGATATTAAACAGGACTGGGCCCAGCACTGATCCCTGGGGGACACCACTGGTGACCGGCCCCCAGCTGGATGCAGCCCCGCTCACCAGCACTCTTTGGGCCCGGCCCTCCAGCCAGTTCCTGACCCAGCACAGAGTGTCCCTGTCCAAGCCATGGGCTGCAGCTTTTCCAGGAGAATGCTGTGGGAGACAGTGTCAAAGACTTTGCTGAAGTCCAAATAGACACATCCACAGCCTTCCCCTCATCCACCAGGCATATTTATGATCAGGTCACCTGATCATAAAAGAAGATCAGGTTGGTCAGACAGAACCTGTCCTTCCTAAACCCATGCTGGCTGGCTCTGATCCCTTGTCCATCCTGTAGGTGCTGTGTGATTGCACTCAGGATGATCTGCTCCATAACCTTGCCAGGCACTGAGGTCAGGCTGACAGACCTGTAGTTTCCCAGGTCCTCCTTGCAGCCCTTTTTATGGATTGGTGTGACATTCGCCAACTTCCAATTGTCTGGGACCTCCCCAGTGAGCCAGGACTGTTGGTAAATGATGGAGAGCAGCTTGGCGAGCTCTTCCTCCACCTCCTTCATGGAGGATGGATCCCATCTGGTCCCATAAACTTGTGAGGATCCAAGTGGCTCAGCAGGTCGCTAACTGTTTCCTCCTGGATTACAGGGGGGCTATTTGGCTTCCTGTCTCTGTCTACCAGCTCTGGAGGTCAGTTATCCTGAGGACAACCTGTCTTACTGTTGAAAACTGAGGTAAAGGAGGTGTTAAGTACCTCAGCTTTCTCCTCATCTTTGGTGGCTATGTTTCCTTTCGTGTCCAACAAAGAATGGAGGTTTTCCTTGTCCCTCCTTTTGATACTGATGTATTTGTAGAAGCACTTCTTATTATCCCTAACAGAAGTGGCTATGATATTGCAGAAGACAGATTTTCACACCCATGCTGTTTGCCTGAAACTCTCCATCAGGAGATGAACATTCCACCTCCAGAGAGGATTCCTTTCCAAAGGGTTCCTCAGTTTCCACCTCAAAAACTGCTCTCTGTTGCTGTCTTATATAAGACAGCACCAGCACTTTCAATTCCTAATGGAGAACCTTTCACACTTCAGGGTGTCCTTCCATAATTGTGCTCATGCTGCACTGTTATAAGGGTTCCTGGACCATCTTTGGAGCAAGTTTTCAGCCAGATGGTTGTCCTGAAATGTGGTTACTGAACAGCACATTAAAGAGTTCACAACACAATATGTATTACATGTATAAACATAACATGAAGAATGGCTAAGGATGCAGCCAGAAGGAAGTAATACTGCGACTGTAAGGGAATGTCACACTTCAAAACATCACTTCTTCCCCTCCTTCCCTCCCTCTATTTCAAGGGTTGAGAAACAACCTTAAATATCGAGACAGAATGTTAATCTTTAAGTGAAGAATTTATTATTTTTTTTAAGTCCAGACCTCTAGACCACAGCCAACTCTAGCTAAGTTTTATTTGTAACAAAATTCATATATGACAAAGTAAATTTAAGAAAAAAAAAAAAGGAAAGCTATGAAGATGTGGATAATTACAGCTGAGTCTTACTGACATCATAAATCATGAAAGACCCTAGAAGTACTTATGTCACCCTAAATTTCCCTTTGGGTATTCTATGCATTATTGCACACAAACTCTCTATAAATGCAGATACAAAAAACCCCATGAGTTTCAAATGGTACCTTATTATGAAGCATTTAAATAATTTCTTAGAGTAAGATCAAGTTAAGCATGAAGAATTTTTATTAGTAGCACAAAAGAGGAGTCCAGCTGTTCCTATGGAGCAAGCCTGTGTGAACCAGGCTCCAGAGCAATTTCTGCTATGCCAGCCACAGTGTTAAGTGTTGGCCAAGAGGGGCTTTGGCAGAATGGAGTGAGCTGAGTCTGCAGCACAGCTGAGGCAACACTTGCCCCACATTTTGCATTTCTTATTAGAGTGACCTAGTCCCTGAATCACCCAAACAAGCCTGTCAGAGCTTTTGGTCTCACAACAGCAGGCACTGTGCAAAGTACAATATAAGAAGTTCCTCAGGCTCTCAGAATATGAGAGAAAGAGGGTGGGAGGTGTAAAGTCTAAAATATCAATCCATCAAAGAAGAACATCTATATTCTGGGAGACAATGAGTTTGGTCATTGCAATCATATTGTAGCCTGGCACATTATGCATTTTAACCAAACATGTAAACAGTGGATTACGTTGATTTTCTCAGTTAAACTCATGAGCTCCCTCTTAACCACCAGGAACGCAGCTTCTAATTTGGGAGTTGCTATTACAATGCAGATAGCTAAGTCACCACAGGACATCCCCTGGAGCTACTAGAGTTTACACCAGTTATGAATTTATCTATCCCTGGAGCCATTTTTGCTTCCAGCAAAGCATTCTTCTTCCAATGAAATATATGTCTTTTTAAGCACATAAGGAACATTTAGCAGAATAATTGATCTTTTATTCTGAATGTTTAAAAAAAAAAAAAATTCAGACAGAAAAATGGACTAGGTCTGACCTGATGGCAATTGCTGAAAAAAGTCCCTTCTGCCAAAAATCATGCCTTTATGGAGCTTGTCAGACATTTTCGGTTTCTGTCCAGAAAACTGCCAGAGTGAAATCCAATCACTGATGACAACAAGATTAAAAGTGAGCAGCCTGGCTGTCTGAATAGCAGTTTATAAGAGAACAAAAATGCTGTGGATTTTACACAGTTGATTCATAGCAAACTTTTTCATAGGGCATAGATTTTAATACCAAATGCTATCATTTTATCCCTTGACATTTCTTGAATACATGGAAAATGTTCAACTGGAATACTAAAAAAGAGAAGAACTACTTAAAGTACATTTCCTTTTCTCTAGTGACAATTGGAACAGTTAATAAAATTAATTAGAAGTGGGTACTATTGGAAATACAACTATGTTTAAATCCTACCCCATCTGTAACTCTGATCTTGATTTATACCTTTAACATCCCCCATCCCCTGCCCCAAACCTCACAAACAAGAGCTCCTTTTCCTCAGAAGCAGATTTTGAAGAGGCAACATTGATTAGTGTGGGAAATAACTGCATAGATTGATGAATGCTCTATACAAACATGAAAGGTCCTTTGGGCTCCATTAAGAATCTCGACTGTTACAGAAAGCTGAAGAAAAATCAAAGCCCTGTGTCCCTTCAAAACTGGACTCATAACATAGAAAGCCATGGTATTCTATACTCTACAGACACACAGGGTTTGGGCCCTAGATTTAAAATCACTGAAGGAAACAAGAACTATTTATTCTTCTTCAAGGCTAAAACAATCTATTCTTTAAAACCATGAAGAGATGAAGAAAAATTTCCAAATTTCTCTGAGGGAGAAACAGTACGAAATTGCAGCAAAACCTTTAAAATACTTTAACCTTTATGGAAAGTCTTACTCAGCATCTGAGCTGCTTTCAACCCAATAGTCAGTTTTGTCTTCCCTCCATGTTTATCACAGAATCACAGAATATGTGGAGTTGGAAGAGACCGACAAAGATCAAGTCAGACTCCTGTCTCTACACAGGACCAGCCCCAAGAGTCACACCATGTGCCTGAGAGTATCATCTAAACGCTTCTTGAACTCTGTTAGGCTTGGTGTTGTGACTTGGGAAGACTGTTCTAGCACCCAACCACTCTCTAGGTGAAGTAGATTTTTCTAATAACTAACCTAAACCTCCCCTGGCACAACTTCAGGCCATTCCCTTGGGTCCCATCACTGTTCACCACAGAGAAGAGATCAGTGTCTTCCCATCCTCTTCTCCTCATAAGGAAGTTGTAGACTGCGATGAGGTCTCCCCTCAGCCTCTTTTCTCCAGGCTGAACAGATCAAGTGACCTCAGCCTCTCCTCATAAATCTTCCCCTCAAAGCCCTTCACCATCCTTGTTACCCTCCTTTGGACACACTCTGTAATGGCTTAAAATGTTTCTTACATTGCAGTGACCAAAACCACACACAATATTCACTGTGATTACTGAAAAGAAAAAGACAGGGGTTCCTTATTTTTGTTTTTAAATGGAAAAAATGCCGTCACAGACACTGCATGTAAGAATCTACAGGACCTTAAGAATGAAGGTGGCTTTAAATAAATAATTTATATGAAAAAACAATATTTTAAAATAAGTTAGAAGGAGAAAAAAACCAAACTTTTGTAACATCCAGTAATTTCAATTTAGGTGTGCTATCAAATCCTTATTTTTAGATTCACCTGGTCTAAACCAGCACCATATAATTTCAGTAAGGGACTTAGGTTTTTCCCTCACTGTTCTACATATGATAATTATTTTAATGACAGTAAGGCAGTTTCCACCTCAATGCAAACATTGGTGAATGATGATTTTGCTTAACAGTGCCATAATGCCAATCCACCATGCCATTTAGGTAATAGCTATTATTTTACATTACACTTCTCAAAATAATTTGGCCATTCATACATCTTCTTGTTCAGGCTTGTTCTGTCTAATAATACTAGGTGAATAGTAGCTGTTGAGATTTCTTCTTCTTCTAGAGCTGTCAAACTCATCAGCTCATTGTTGTTGTAAGTTGCCAAATACATTATTTATATGCCTTAGTTTTGAGAAAAGTCATTTAAAAAGTTAGAAGTGACAAAGTGATCCAGATGCTTTGCTGTTATAAAAACCCAGGTAATAATAATGCTTAACAGAACTTGTTCCCAGCCATTCTCTAAGTGAAGCACTTTCTATTCATCTCCTTGTTGCAATACCATGAAATAATGTAATACATGAAAGCCATCACAAGTAAACAGTTCTGCACTTCTGCATGTCTTTTAGATTGTTGATACTTCAACTCTACTACTTTTTTCATGGAAAGCCCTTTCCTTCTTCCATCTTCCAGTGTCCACCCCTCAAGGGTGTAAACTAGAAATGAAGTCCAAATAGTAACATTTGGTTTTGAAATCGAGTGAAAGACTGTCAACACACTGTTTTAAGCATTTGGTAAAGACTGATGAGGTTAAAACCAAATGTGTAGGACAATGCAAAAGGCATTATTACCTTGATTCAACAAAGAATTTAATTGTTTTCTTACGTTTATAGGGGTGGCTGTCATTATTATATGCCATTACCTTAAACATTATTAGATAATCAGCGTCTTGCAACTGCTCTCTTTAAAAATTGTTCAGAGCTATTTAAATAAAAATTCCTGTTTTATACATCTGAACTGTCCTAAAAGTACTCATACACACAGGAAAAAACTGTTCCTGCAAGTGTTTCATTGCACCTTAATCCCACCTCCTTTTCTTAAGGGATTTTCTTAGAAATTTGAATACCACTTTAGTCAACACAAGTTTTGCTACTGACCTTGATGAAGCAAATAATATTTTTCACTCAAACTAGCAAGAAAGCTCATGAGAGGGTGTATCCTTTGGTAGTGCTTAAAAAAATCTTGTTGATTTTCAGACTCTGCTGTACTTAATGGCAATTAAAAAGATGAATCGGCCTCTCTTTGTTCTATGATTGATCCTTTGCAGGCACAAAACATTTAGCTATTTGCAACATTTTCAAGGGACTCATCAAGGTAAAGAGAGATGATTGTTTATAAAAAGCTTCCTCTCTGTAATACAACTCTGGAGGATACACAAATCCACTAAAGAAATATTGTATTAGGAACAATGGGCATTTCAGGAGAAAATGCATCAGTCTCCACATCTTTTCCATGACAGTAGAAACACTATCATTCTGTCAAGACCAAACAATCTACTTTTTTAAGGACATACATCCAGCTCCTCCCAGTACTCTAGTAAAACAAAAATCATGCAGTTCATCACAAAAAGTTTCCTCTATTACATCCAGCACATGACTTCTTTCAGCAGACTCCACCACAGACCTCTAGATTTACATAGGTCTCTTTTCCTCACCAGCATAACTATACACACTTTCAGTCTTATTACATAAGTTCCCTCAGCTGAGAAACAGGTGGTCTCTCTATTTATTTATTTTTAAGGATGTGATATACCCCCTTCAAATTCAAGGCACTTCAAATGAACCCCTGTAGTACTAATGCACAGAGTGGGTTAATGCCTTTATTAAGGCTTTTCAAGATGAAAAATATAAACAATAGAGCCACAGGAATACTTAATATAAGAAGTGTCTGTCTCATGTAAGCCAGCTCTTTTGTCGTACTCCACTGACTGTATTGATGAGCCTTCCACTAACAGGATCTTAGATAGTAGCTCACATTTACATAGCTACATGTAGAAACCCTAATTTGTGTTTTATTATGGAGCTGACTCCCACATGCAGTTTCCATCCTGAGGAAACCAGCACCACATTAGCTGTGCTCTGCAGTGTCTGAATCCCTTTCCTCCCTCCTCACACAGGCCAGGTCCTCAGCACATCCCTCTTATACCTTTAAAGGAAAGGGCTGCTGCCTCGCCTGAGGGTTTATCAAACCCAAGATCTTGTCAGGCAAGTGTCATATCCAAGCTTCAGGGACTCCAGGAGCACTGCAACAGTTATGTACCTTTGCAGCAGCATCACACAAGGGTAAGGGTAATTACACGCAGGCAGTCTGATTGCAAGCCAGGCATACCGCCCTGCTGCAAACACTCGAGCAATCTCTAAGGCACTGAGCAGTATTTCAGTAGGCCCTCAAAATGATCCAGTGCTCAGTAAACATGTTACCACCTTTTACCCAGTGGTCTCAACATCTGACCACTGTGAAAAGTCAGTTCTCTCTGTAACACTGGAGCTAGATCCTCCCAGAGTCACCCATCATCACTGCATCCAAGCACAAGATATTTCAGGAGTTCTTTTGAGATGACATTCCCTTTGGGAGGTTTTACTACCATTTGGCATAACAAAACTGTTCAAGTGAGAGACAGGTCAGCATAGCCTGGAGAACAGACCTTGGGCTGCATAATAAATGGCATCATGATGCCAAAGGAAAAAAGGTGACTATGCTAAGTCTTAGTAGACCTAGGAACCAGTGTGTAACAGCTTAAGGGGATGATGGCTTTGCATATCCCAAGCCTTACAATGAGCAAGAGCCTGCTGTCAAGGCAGTGATGTAATGTGGTAATGGAGCAATGGACCTGAAATCATCTGGTTCATATATCATTGGTTTTGGTGCAATATCCAGTCATCCAGCTTGCTCTGTCACACCACTCATCATACTCTGAAATAGGGCACTTGTTGAGCGTTTTTTGGTTTCAGCTGTTTCACTGCAATAGTATGACCTTATGAGACATTTTAAAAATATGTTTTCATATATGAACCATATTTTTTAATTTCTGCTTTTAGTCTCCAAACAAAGAATGGTTATTCTGTAATATAATAAGAACTATTTACTGGTATTGGAACCACAGACTTACTGTAAGCTTCACAGAATTCAAAATGCAATGTAAATTTTCCCTTTTTCTTTTTTTTCAGCCCATAAAAATTTATCGCCATAATCACATCAGCACTGTCTCACAGTTTAAAAAAAAAATTTTAAAAAGTTGGTTGAAAAGCAGACTGTGAAATATTTGGGTTTAAATTTAAATTTAAATAAATGGCTATTTAATAGATCAACTACAAGTTAAGTGACTAAAAAGCAACTGAAGTCTTGCTGGGAGTTTAATTCTCCTTTTCTTTTTTTACTGGTCTCTTTACTTTCTCCTTTCTGACCCAGATTCCTCAAACACACAGACACAAACATATAGTGGTATTGACTGCTGACACTTATCAGTTTATTCATCTCAGAAGTCATCATAGGTCATAGAAGTATTTAGCAATTAAAAAAAAATCTAAGTATAACACTGAACCAATATGCAAAAGAAATCAACTCTGAATAACATTCTGTATAACATACTTAGTGTTAAATTTACCTGGCCTTACTGCTGAGGTAGTGAATTTTGCTCACATCGTGTGACAGGGTCAAAGTAAGTGGATTTTTATTTATTTTACCCTACAAAAGGATTGTTCTTCATGTATTTATCAGTCCAACCTTTTCCAACATATTTCACACAAGTAGATCCTAAGGAAACTGGGATTTCCAGAAGTGAGTAGAATCTCCTGAAGCAAACTAACTGGCAGAGAACGTGTCCAGTCAACTGCTTCTTGTCTTATTGCTTCTCCCTCTCTTCCTAAGTTTCCATCCTCTCAGTTGCAGCAAATATTAAGTCAGTTGTTTGAGTTGCTGCATACTAAGGAAAGAAAAAGTGTCTAGGGAAAGTCGATACAAGGAAGAACGGATGCTGGTGGGGGGAAGGAAAAGAGAAGGGAACTTTTAGATGTGATTCTAAAGAGTTACTTTTGTTGTCTTTAAAATTAATCTATGGGGATTTTTTGTTTTGGTTTTGTTTTTGTTTTGTTTTCTTTTGTTTTGTTTTTTTACAGATCCGCTTTAAACTAACTGTAACCAGACAGACTTTGTTCACTTTATGTGTCTTGTTCTGGTTAGGACATACACATGTAACAGATCATTTGCTTTTTTCACACTTGGATTTTCCAGAAATGTCTTTGTTCAGTCACTAAACTTGCTGTATTCTGATGGCACAATGGGGACTCTCTCTTACAGTCTGTCACTGCACAATCAGAAAATTTTTCAGCTATCCTTCAGTTTTGCACTGTAGAATGTAAAGTCCCTTTATGATCCTCGATTTTTCCATCTCTCTCCTTGGTGAGCATTACATATTTTCTTGAAAGCTATTTCCTTTCTTAAGTACTTAACCTAAATTTAGTAAAAGCTGGGATGCTGATGACCTCTCCTCTTATTTATCCACAATTAGGTAATTCCACAATCACTCTCAGAGCTCTTTCACCAAGTTATTTGTCTTTGTGTCACTGTTTTATATACTAGGAATGAACTGATGTCCGTTTGACTACCCAGATCTCATGCAGAAGAACAGACCTGTCAGACCTTTTAACATCAACATCATTCAATCCTTAGTCAGACAAGCTGGTTATCAGGAAGAAGCCTTACAACATTTTAACCTCATAACATGTGAGCACAGTCTGATTTTGAGGTGATTTGGCCTTTTTCCCACCCAACTCATTCTTCATCATATAAAACCAGATCCCAGAATTGGTACTGCACTGCTCAACCAAAAGGCAGAAAGATTTTGCTCAACTTATTGCTATAATCACATCTTAAGAGACATGCCGAGTGCAAGGTGAGGGAATAAAAAAAACAAACAAAAAAAACCAAAAGAAAAAACTTAAAAAAAAAAAAAAAAAAGGAGCAAGTCTGTTCTTTTACAATGCATATAGCTTATTTAATTCCTCTACTCAGGTTAAATAAGGGGATTTTTCACCATAATCCTTTATTTTTCTGATTTTGGGGCTTATAACAATAAGCACTTTTTTAGAGGACATCACCATTCATTCTTTTTGTATGATGTCAGTCTGACAGCCTTATCTACTGTTTTGTGTTGATGGCAAATCCTAGTCATCTCCATAGGGCAGCTGGAAGCAGAGGCATTTATTTCAAAGCTTCAGCCCTATCCTGACCTAAATTACTAAACCTCAGCAGCTTTACCTCAACCCACACATAGAAAGTCACACAGCTCCTGCTAGTATTGCATGTCTGTTGTTGTAGGAGCTGCACAACAGGGGTTTTGTTCCTCAAACCCGAGACTCCTGTTTGGCATCTCCCCTGGGGCAGGATCTGAGAAAGCCACAGATGAAGAACTAGTGCAAAATAAGGGGAAACCACATGGAAGCACATAGACACACATGAAGCACCTACCCCTGGGACAGGATGGGCAGAGGCAAACTCAGCCCTTCCTGCAAAGAAAGGACACCAGTGAAAGCTGAAAGAGGAAAGAGATGAAAAATGTAAAGGGGCCTTTCTTTCCTGAAGTGTTTTTTTTTTTCCTGGAGGACTCAATCTTTCAGTATGTGCAGGCTTAAAATCATTTGACTCCAATGCAGATTTGTTCAAGAGGACTTCAGGACTCTACAGTCTGTGAGCAAAGTTATCTAAGGGAGAACTTGTAAATTATATTAAATTCAAGACACACAAATGTTATGGAGATGTACCTATTACCTTAACGTTATGGATTACGTCTGTCAAATATGCACCTTGTAGGACTGGTATATTCTGCATCTGTGATTTTCTGTGCTGTGACAATGCAAGGTGGCTGGAATACACTAACTATTTGACTGTTCATTTCCACCAAGGATTTCTACCATCTCTGAATATTATAATCTTGGCAAGTTCTTTAGAGCAAGAAATAGATATTTTAACTTCATAGTATTTCCAGAATTTATCACAGCAGTATCACCATACAGGGTATATCAAATGGCATGAAAGACAATATTTGTGTGATTTATATAACTGCAGTTTACATTCAATTGATCTTGATGCCTAGAAAGACCACAGAAATGTGTAGGAATCTCATGAGAAACAGAAAGAAGAACTCCCATTTAGATTTTATGGCTGAAATACAGTCACAGAAAAGTAGTAGTATTTACTGTATTGCTCAGTTGAGGAATAATTTTTAGTCCACCTACAAACACACAATCCTTCCCTTTTGGGAAGGACTCCAGGTCCTGAATTAATTCAAATGTAAGTTTCATTTACCCTGAAGGACATATAAGCAGGAAAATAAGTTACTTTTATCTTCATTTCCAAAGCCAACTAAAGCCAGCAAAGTCTTTAACTTCATATCAACAGCCTCTGCTCTTCTTTTCCCAGGTGCTTTCCAGCCCAACAGGGTTATACACTTCCCTCAATAAGGCCTTCAGGGATCCTGTTGTTCATGAGAGGCTCTTATACATAGAATCATAGAATCAGGATGTAGCAAGTGACACAGATGGAAACTTATAACCATTGCAGCAACATGTGACATCAGAACAATGGCTTCAGAATAAAAAGGAATTATTTCAACAGTGGAAAATGATTGGCTGATGAAAATGGAAAGCCTTAAAGAGCAGCCAAGGTGGGAAAACCCCCATACACTGAGAGTTTCTTCTGACTTAAAGTCTGAATGTTAAATATTTAAGGCTAAGTTAGCCTTTGGTCAGCTGGAGCAGAGGTACAAGGAGCTCAACAGCAGCACTGTTGCCCAATGCCCTGCTGCAATTATCACAGGAAAATTGTGAATGCTTCTCTCCCAAGTCCCCAGCAGCCAAAGTGCTGGACACAGAGCGGGGCAGGAGAAAAACAGCCTCCCCCAACCCACTTCTGCGAAGCACTGCTCGGCTTGCCCTGCTTCTCAGCTGCTATTTGAAGGGCTCCAGTTTCCCAGGAGGCCCTAAGACCCTTTATGTAGGTCAGGAAAAAAGCCAAAATAAAATGGACTCTGATTGCCAGCTGAGAACAAGGCTTACTGCAGGAGGAATGGAAAGAATTCCTTGTAAAGTGAGGGTCTCTAATAGGGAGGTTGCTGAGAAATAACACATTCGGGTGTATTTTTATTTGATTCCTAGAGCTGAGTTCCCTCTGAGAATTATAACTATTGCCCCCACAGCTGAAGCATCCAACTTCGAAAGTGTTACTAGTGTAAAGCTCACTGTAAGTTGTTTAAGCACAGCAGACGTCTTGAGAGTTCTACACTGACTTATGCACTTGTTTGAACTGCATTTTCAAAAGCAGTCAACACCCAAGCCTTTATGCAATCCCTCCTTACTAAAGTGCCTCAAAACATATGATCCTTAAAAAAGAAACGTTGGCAGAATACCCTCACATGCTATTGCTGAGTTGCAAGGAGAAACATGGGGAAATTAAGGACAAAATCCAGTCACAGGATAATGGAGGCAAGTTTCACCACACAAGAACATGAAACCTTGCTTGGAAAGAAATGCTGATGGTGCCTACCTCAGGAGAAGGCTCCAAGCTGCAGCTCCAAAGCAAATTATGGCACCTCTAGCATGCAGGAGAAAGGAGCAAGGCTGCAGGCTGACCTCACTCCATCGCAGATCCTACTAGCCAGTGGCAGGCATTTCCCTGCTTGTCAGAGGGCAGGAGGAAGGGGCAATGAATTCCTTTTGGAAGGGCAATGCTATTTCCACACACTGGATTGGGAGCACTGGTTCTTAATATACCATTCTGGACTTCATTTCTGCCAAAACCTAAGCTTTTCACACATGACTTTCAGGTACTTAGGTAGTGTTTCGGATCTATCATTACAAGGCTTGCCAAAGATTGCATAGGAAGGTTGCAGCAGTCCAAGGTCTTGAACCCCAGGTCTCCTATAGTCCATATTGAACTGTTAATCACTGTGCCTTTCTTCCTCCCTAATAGGTTCTTTTTAAGAGTTACAGTCACCAAAAGAGAGAAGAGTTATGTTCCATTATAAAATATATGACCAATCATATAGCTCAAATTTAATATATAGCAGCCACTTGCATCAGCCTGCCAGCAGGCTTATGTGACAAAGAATTATTCACAAAATGGCAACTGGCCCAAACTGGCAAATGCCTTTGAAATCAGAAGCTGTAATTACACAGAGCTTGGATAGGGATAATTAGCTAAATATGGTCTCTTCTTGGAGAGAGGTACTTTCCAGGCAACAGTGTATTTGACTCAAACAATAACTACAAAACACAGAAGAGCCTCTCCCCTCTCCTTCCTGCATCTAGCTTTTCCAACTTCATCCCTCGTCCTGAACCTCCCAACAGGACAGCAGCAGGTCTGCTGACTCCATACACACATTGCCATCCTGTGGCCAGGTTCTGCCAGCACAGGTGACTGTCAACAAGAGGCAAAAATTACTTGTGTGAACGCAGTGCTGCTACTTCTAGAGAAGTAAGGTGCCACCGGGCACAAGCAAAATAGGGATTTAGAGTAGTCATAGGCTTGAGATAGAAAATGCAAATCCAGCAACTTTTTTTGAACCTTTGCAGTTCAAGGTGCAGCTGGATTTATGATTCAGAGGACTATTGAAAAATATCTGAATAACCACAGAAACACAGAATCACAGGATCATTTAGGTTTGAAAAGAACTCCAAGGTCATGAAGTCCAACCTTTGCCCAATCACCACTCTGACAACTAGATCACAGCATTAAGTGACACATCCAGTCGTTTCTTGAACACCTCCAAGGATAGTGACTCCACCTCCTTCCTGGGCAATCCATTCTGATGGATTATCCTTTGCATAAAGAAATTCTTCCTTGTTGTTCAAACTGAACCTCCCTTGGTACAGCTTGAGCCTATATCCTCTTCTCCTGTCACTAGCTTTCTGCGACAATACACCAATCCCCCCCTTGCTACAACCTCCTTTCAGGTAGTTGTAGACTATGTATAATAATAATAATAATTATTATTATTATTATTATTATAAATAAATATATTTCTATAAATAATAATATTGAGATGCAGATAAGCAGAAAAGGAGCTTGACGGAAAGGAAAGGGAACATCAGGTTCTAAAATCTTCAGCGAAAACGGAAGTGCCCAACACTGAATTGAACCCCACATGGATTATCAGGGAACAAAAACCAACCAGGAAGTGTAAACACAAAAGAAAAGCCTTGCAATGACAGATGAACCAAAAGTCCCTGGAAATGTAACTCCCTCTGCCAAGAGGCAGTCATAAGGAGGGCATGACTTGATTAGGGCGAGTGACTGGAGAAATAAAGCAGAAGCTAGATGGGAGCCTGAGGGTTGCTGGCCCATTTCACAAAGTTACTATGGGTGTTGTATCCAGTCTGCCAAGGCCAGGGCAAGGGGGAAGTGAAATTCTAGTAAGGCTATGTTTTGGTTGCCTAATTTTTTTGACCTGCATGGAGGAGGCAATATTCTCCTTGCAACTGCTTAGGAAGGCAAAAGGAAAATGTTGATTAGCACTTAGAGGAGGAAGTGGCTTATTTGGCCTGATTATAATCATGGGAACTTTGTTCCCTCTGCTCCAGTGACCACATTGGTAGTGTTAACTGGAAAGTTAAGTAACTGGTAAAGAAACTGCTGAACCAAGCTTACTGATACTGCTTGTGTAATTTTCCTTGAATGCACATATAAGGAACACCAACTTTCTTCATACATTGGGCCTTTGGTGGCTTTCTCCCCACAAAATGTCATTTCACAGTTCCTTATTGGGTCAAAATGTGCCTCTCTTTCCCCCCGGGTGGCTGCTTGGACAGTGATAAGGTTTCAACCGAATTGCCTGAGAGCAAAATCCGGGCCTAGGATGTTCTGTAGCTATATCAGGATATATGCTGAACTTGAGAATAATACTTTGAGAGACATTGCTAGGCAAGTGTGTGTGTGTTTAAAGCAAAAATGTACAGTGCCATAGACATTCATTTCAGTGCAAGGTCATACAGGCCAGGAACAACTATGCAATGGTAAATTATACTATGACATATATTATGGCTGGAAAGTGAAAGTGAGATTTTCCTTAGTTCTGTCAGATTAATGGCTTAAGTCAATGTATTTATCAATTAATAGACATTCACCTCAGTATGGGCTGGAAATCCTTCAAGGCAAGCAGCTAGAGCCTTTGTAGGGTCTGCTTACATGCCGCTGTAGAGCAGCCCTAGGACTGGTTTAAGTTGTGCTTTACACTTCTTTTTGGTGGTGCATTTTAGCTACGGTCTCTCCCTGTCCAACCATGTTGCATGTGTCTCCGAAGCTTGCTCATGATGAGATCCCTGAGGAAAGGTGTCTGTGGGCCATGGGGGATGTCTGGTGTGGGCATCTCCACACTTTCTGTGATCGTGTTGGTTCTCAGATTATTAGCTGAAAAACAGGCTCACAGGACCTGAACACCAAAAACAAAATACAGGAGAAAGACTGGATTCTCACTTCATAACAGAGCATGGCCATTATCCTGCAGGACTGCAGAAGAGGCTTCTTTTTTCCTTGTTGCTCTCAAAGGCAAAACAAGAAGGAAAAAAACTAGCCATTTGTAATACTTCAATGAACAGAATAGGTTCAAGAAAAAAGAAGAAATCTCAGGATGTAATTTTCAAGCCCTGTTTTTCATGGTGGAGATTACTGAATCTTATTAAAGCACCATGTGGGAAAATGATTTTGTTTGGAAAATGCAAATAAAAAAGAATAATTAAAAAGTAACAGAAGACAGCTCCACTTAGTGCTGAAACAGACACCCTGGGCTTAGGAGCACCAAATAAAATTAGTCTGAAAAATATCCACATAATCCTCCCATCTTCTCTTTCTCTTTAGATAAGAGCAGTGCAGAGTATTCCAGGGATTTAAGGCATCATTTGTTTACATGGTCATATTTTAATCATCTCCAAGAAGCTAAGGTTACATAACCCCAGCATTCAAACTATCCCCTACCTTACTGTTTATAAGAAGTGGGGCCTGACATTCATAATGTTCCCAGGCTGCTCCAAGGGGACAGGAGGAGAGGACTGGGGAGGGAGGAGGAGGAGGAGGAGGAGGAGGAGGAGGGTAGAGAGGAGGGAAAGGTCAGCTCCCTTTTTAAGCATTTCTGAGCTTGCTGGAAGCTTTCAGCGTGTGGGTGGTAGGTGTATCGGCTGACATGGGGAAGTGTAAGCGTGAAGCTGGCCACCCAAGACCTCAGGGTCACTGCTGACACTCCAGATCTCTGAGCTGGGGAAGGCACCTGCTCCCTTGCCAAAACAAACCATCTCCTGCTATGGGCATACTTGAAAAGACCTGCTTTTGTCAGCCCAGGGGGAAGAGGGAAAGGGAGGGGGGCGAGGGGAGAGGAATTAGAGGGATGTAGGGGCTTTTGGTTTTACTTAAACAGTCTCAAATAACCAGTTTACAATGCAGCGATGTTCTTCAGAATTTATTAAAGGGGAGGGGAAAAAAGGAGCTGAGGAGACTTGACTCCAGATCTGGTGAGCATTAATATGCATCGTGCTAGAATTTCATGAGGCAAGCGAGTTTTGTAGCCCTTGCTCCGGTGGTCCTCTGCTGACAGGATCTCAAGCAGCTATTTGTTATCTTTAGGCCTGATAAGTACATCTGGTTTTGATTCAGGTGGCCGCAAGCTTGTCTCAGAGTTGAAAAGGGTGCTTTGCTCAAATTGAATTTTCTCACAAATTTCAAACTGGGATGAGAACCAGAAGAAGCTGGGCCCTGTCACACAAAACTCCCGTTTTTCTTGCTTGGCCCTTGGGCTCGTAAAAACCTGGCACAAATCAGTTTCACCTGTTTGGCTAAGTGAGTACATGCTAAAAGTAATAAAGCTATTAGTGCAATCAGATATTTCTCTGCATGTGTTCTGATGTAAAAATAAAAAAAAAAAAAAAGAAAAAAGAGAAAGAAAGGAGAGAGGTGAACTCTTCTCAACCCTGCCTGTCACATATCTCCTGTGTCCCTGTAAATTAGTTGCAGAGAGGCTGCTGCTGGTTCTCCACGCCTTTCTGCCTGGGCACAGTAGGCTGGTAAGGAAACCTGTCTGCAAAGAGCTGTTCCACTTTGTCACCCTCCTTAGAAAAGCACTTAAGCTGCTGTCTGAGTTAAAGAGGGAACTGAACTATTTTTGTTGTTGTCATACTTTCCAGCTCTTTTTGTACAAATACCAGACTTGCTCCCACTTCTACCAAGAACCCAAGCTGGAGAACCCAACCTGATTCTCCAGCTTCAGCACCTGAGCATCCCAAGTCTTCCTGCCCCCAGATACAGTCACTTCCAGTGGCAGGACAGGTCTTGGGTGATTAGCTTCTGGGATGCTACAAAGTTTGAAACAACACATAGTTCTGACACCATTTCCCAGTGCAGTGTATCATCATACCCTCAAAGCCAGTGTCTTTCATGACTTCTGGTAAACCTAGAAATGAAAGAATTCCAGAGGTTTCTGGCCCCACACAAAGACTAGTGACATCTCTAATTAACTACACTCTGGTAACATATTTTATTACCCATAAATTTGTGGCATTCCAATGGTCTCTCTTGCTCATGCAAGATGCTCTGTAAAACACTCTGGGAACCTGCTGGACAGAAGATGCCATAAAAACATACTCTGTAACTCTTCACCCTGTCATTTGTCTATGCTTCACTTGAGGAAGCTTCAGGATGAAGCAGGGAGCACATTTTCTTTGCTCTATTATCTATTTTCCAAGTCCCTTTTTCCATTTTGTCATATTTTGCTTTGTCAATCATTTTTCCTTGCAACAGCAGCTCTTATGTCCCATTTTATAAGTCTCACCTGCCATGAAGATTAAGAAATTATGTTTGTGACACATATTTGTCAAGCCATCTAAATGTAGATAGTTTTATCTTAACAAGATTAATCAAACAAGCCCCTTTGTATAAAATAATAATCCTCACAGAGAAATTTTTTAATTGCATCAAAGAAACTCCCTAACCTAGATTGTAATAAAGGAATAAAAAAAATTATATTGTTGGAATTTTTCATAACTACTTCTCCATATTTTCCAAAACAAAGATGCTATAAAAATATAAAACATCTGTATAGCTTCTTGCAACAAAGGGTGTCTTAACTGAGTAAAAAAATTACTGTATTTCCCTTAGAATTTTTATATGCTAATGTCTTGAAAAATGGAAACAAACAAAAAAGCTGAATGTTCCCTCTCTTTAACATACAATGCAAGAGGACTGGCTGCTGTCTGATTTGAAAGGTTCAAGAAAATTCAAAAAGATATGTCTACCTATTTCTTTCAATATTCAATAGCTAATATTTAACACACTAATTCATGTACTCTTCGGAGTTCTCAAAAAAGACACTCCATTTACATGCTCCATCTGTGTACCCAGGGTCTGAAAGGAATTCACTTTTGAAAGTGCCCTCATAATTTATCATGGTCTCTTTTATTTAAAGTGTTATGTAATGGAGATATCACACCTTGCTATTCTGACTGCTCCCATGGAGCAAGCATTCCTGCATACCATACAAATGTGCAGTTTCTGATTGCATGACAGAGCTCTGAAAAAGGATGCTGAGATGAACTCTGGCCGTAAACCAATGGAAGGAGCTGAATACTAGAGTCAAAGTATTTCTGTCCATTCAAACCAATCATTTTTGGAAACTATTTTTGTGTCATGTTCTTAGGCAGGCCAGGGGAGACGGGAAGCCACAAAGTATTTTGGTGTCTCCTTCAGTCACTTCTAAGCCCTTGGGTGCTTGAGAGCATGAGTAACTTCTTTTCATGGTCTTCATGCCTTTGTGGGGTTTCCTACAACAGCTTTCTACAAAATGGAGTCTATGACATCTTTGTGGGATCCCCAGCCTCATAAATTCAATACCATTATATATCTCTGTTGGCATTTGGCAAGCGCTGTGGAAATTCACTTACGTGAGTGTTCTGGTAACCAGGAAGATCACTGACACACTTCGTCAGATAAATACAGACAGAGTTTTCAGACAATGTCTGCCCCATCTCTTCAGGCTGTAGCTTTCCTGTAAAGAGAACCCCCAAACTGCTCTTAACCATATATATATGCCTTTTGTTTGGGCTCTTAGTTTGAACCTGTCATCAGGCCGATTGTGGCTGCATGACTATGTAGGTCGTGGTTCTCCTCCATTCATTTACTTGGCAGGGAGTCACCCAGATCTGGGACAAGGAGGAAAGATGTGGATGAATGCATGAATGCATGCCCACGGCATGCCCACTTAGGATGTGCTTCTGGCATCCCTGTTAGCTTCAGTATCCTCTTCTAGCATCTGTTTCTTGCATTTCCTATGGATGGGAGTAAGGCGCTGACGACCATAAAGGTAAGAATCATAATAGCTATTCTTTGTGACTGGGTAGTACAAAATTGATCCTTGATCTCCACACTTGCTGCCCTGAATACCTCTGCCTCGCTATTCCTCAAACTGCCAGTCCAACTTTCCCAAACTCTAAGCAAATGAAACTTCTTATCTTTCATTCACTTCTGACATCCTGCCTCGCCTTTGCACCCGACCTACCGAAATTCTCCTCATTCTTGCGGTGTTTCTCTAGGCTGCGAATCACAGAAAAGAATGGGAACAATCAAAAAAGAAAACAGTCCTAATTTCCACTGGTGGGATGCTTCCCTCCACCCACATCGGCCTTGTTTAGGTGGCTGTGCACACAGCATGGCCCTTTCTAAGCTGACAAAGTTCACACAGAGTAGCAAAGCCAGCTCACCACAGGGTCACCGTCAAATTAGCATCAGCAGTGTTTCTTGGCCCCTCCACATGATCTTTAGGGAATAGACAGATCAAATGGAAAGTCATCGAGTTTGGGGATTTTTGCCCCCTAAGTGGTGGGGACAAAAGTCACTGGCAGCAGTGGGAAGTTTAGAGTGTTGGTCACCATGGCTGAGAAGACAAGGAAAGGATAAAGCCCTGAAAGCAAGTTGGTGCCCCTATACCTGCAGGAGCTGGGGATCACGGTAGCAGAGTAACACGGAGTGGCTCATTTGGTGTTTGTGCTGCAGCTGATACAACTCCACCAACCCCAATTTGTCTGTCACCTGCCTTCTCTCAAACCCCATTCTAATGCTCACATCCATTCAGAATAATTTTTCTAAGCTTCTTTCTGGTTTTTTCAGCTAAAATATAAGAAGGCAGAATTTGTTTAAAAACCAAAATCTCACTACTTCATTGTTTTTTCAGTAAGCTACTTTACAATGATGTATGCTTTTCCTCTTTAACTTTCTCATCTTTCTTTCCACCAAATATTTTCCAAGAGCCACAGTCTAACGATAAAAGCAAAACATTTAAAGTACCAAGAAAAAAAAAAAAGCAAACCAGCTTATTTAAACCGGTTGAAATAGATCACATCCACAGAAAGGACATATAAGCAGAAAGAATGTCAAAACTTCACCAGAAACACACTTTAAGAATGAAGGAATTGAACAAAAAAGGTTGCAACAAAGTCATTTTTTAGAGGTTCTGGTTTCTAGGTTTTCTCTCTGCAAAATCTTGAGCTGTTTTTCCTTAGCTTTTTATATATCACACATTTTTAATGTGAAATTCTGTAAATTCAGAACTATAAATATTTATCTTTTATTTTGTGGGATTTTTTTGCTTAGTAAAATAAAAATAGGAAAAGAAAAAGACCTGGTTTAATTTAATATATCAGAAATCTTGCTGGAAATGGCAAGATACATGATAAGTGCAGAAAGAATGACGGAAATATTTACTTATTCTGTGGAGGGATACATGCAATCAGTAGTATTACAATGATGTTTTTTGAAGAGTTTTAGTTCTAGCAAGTGCTTAGAAAATTTGCTTTTTTTTTTTTCCCCCCCAGAAATCCACAGGGGTTTTATTTTTCTCTATTTTTAAAATAGACCTTTAAAGTTAAAAGCAAACATAATAACTTTCTGAAATAGGACTAGTGTTCAAGTGATTTATAATATTTAAAAGGTGTGAAATAAACCAAAAGTGAGTTCTGGGAAGAAATGACCCATTTATACAATATTAGATAACCAGAAAATCAGAATATAATTAATGTTTGTTTGCCGTACATCTCTTTCTGTAGCAAAAGGACAGCAGATAATTTAGTATTTCTAAGTTAGACAACAATGTTACAAGAGAAAGTACTCTATTCAATAGTCAGCAAATTTTAAGTTATAAGAGAGAAGAAAAGGTAGAAAGAAAAAATTTCAGAATGCATTTTGTTTCTTTAAGGATGGGTTTTCTTGGTACAGTTTTGTGGTCTGAGAAAAGTCAAGATCTTTCAGCTGATTTAATTTCTTATTTCCTTTTCTCAGATCTCAAATAAACACAAACTGTGGTTCAGTATGATTTTGTTTACTGATTACAGTAGAAAATATTATCCTATCACTTCTAGAGATATTTATTAGTGTAGATCCCTTTTTCCTCAAAACCAGTTGACTTGGATAAGATGCACAACCAAACGGCAACCTTGGTCTCCTAGTTATGTGGGAATATGCTCAGAAACAGCTAACTTTGCTGTAGAATTCTGTGAAAAAATTCTGCAGACTGTTCAGGAATTTGATTGCTTTATCTATATGAATACACTAAATCAAACTCTGTGAGCTATTTATCTCCATTTCACATAAAGGGAAACAGTCTCATCTACAGACATCTGAGACACGTAGGTGAGTTTGAAACCAGAGTATCCCAACCTCACCTATGTTCTTTGTGAAAGGCATGGAGATATGCAACAGATGCCCAAATTTTATCCAGTTCCTAACCCCTACCCATGCTTTAGTCCATTCTTTTTGTTGCTTTGACTTAAAAAAATATGTATGTCTGTATTTTTTGCCTACCCTATCCTTTGCATGCCTTCTCTTCTACCTGTGCTGAAGTATTACATGAAAGCACCAACCAAAAACATAAGCTTTCTCTTTGAGGACTCCCAGCTTTTCTGAAGTAACCTACTACTGGGTATTGGGTAAGAGATTTCTTTTCCACTCTCAGGGATGTGTATCATTCAGAGAAATCATCAAGGAACATCTATATAGTTACCCTGCAAGCTACATCTGAAACTTTTGTTAGTTAGCCTTGGGGCTCTAATTCACCTAGGGCTGGCATGGTAGTTGCAGCTGAGAAGAAAATAGTCTCAGAACGTGTTCCCCATCTTATGTGTGGGGACAGTTCCTCTTTTCGTGTGCAATCCTCTGAATTTCTGCAGAGAGATATTGATTGAAAGACAAAGTGATATTAGTGAAGGTTTACCCTAAAACACTGTGTTGCAAAGCACAGCTGTTCAGCAGCTCCTCCACCTGCCAGGCAAAGGATGAGTGGGGGATGCAGCCTCTCCCAGTGCAACAAATCCCATCTCCACTTTGTGATTCACAGGGCACAGGCAAATTTATATATCCCAGATTTAAGGGCAGAAGGGAACACCATTGCCCTTTTGGCCTGACCTCCTATGCACGTTATAAGATAACCTAACTCAAGAGTCTTATTACAATTAAACCATTACTTTTTTCATTACATCCTGGACACTTTTCTTCCCCTGAAGAAAGTTAAGCTTATGGAAAAAACTGTTGTTCTCACAAGTCCGTACAATGAGTTCACAGAATAAAGTGTAGTACAGGCTGGAGTGAGTTGTAAGTGGTAGAGTTACTTATCATTCCTGTGTTCAAACAAAAAAACATTTGCTGATTTTTTTTATGACATTCAGCTCTTTATCCTGTTATTTTTGCATTGTCAAAATGCTACAAAAATTAAGCTTAGACAGATCAATAGTGAAAATAGTTGGTGAGATATATAATTTGAAGCAATAAATAGCCCCTTGAAGTTAGTGGCCATTGAGGCCTGAACATGCCCAAAGACATGGCAATTGAGGGGTTAAAGTTGAAAACCTGGGTCCTAAGAAAGCTTGGTAGATTTTAAATCCAAACCAGATATCCACTAACCAGCTTTTTCAAAAGGTGTACAAGAACCTGACTATCATCTGGGGGTAGCCAGAAGAGGAGTGGTGGAATAGTATAATTTGTGCAGTATAAATCTGTCTGGGTATTTCTGGCATTATTGTTAAATTAAAGTTACATTAAAATGAAACACTTCACTATTTAGCTTTCTGTCTGCCTGGCAGGTTTTGCAACATAAATCCAGTTGGATAAAATTGGCCCATTTAAATTGGTCATTGGATATGGCATTCCTGCACCATCAAGAAAATGGCTGCACATTTTTTTAATTGTTTCCCTTGCATATAATTTTTAAGGAGTCTTATAAAAATGTTTTCCTTGTTTCACTCCCCACTGAAGTAAGAACGCAGATGAATAGTTGCCAGTTGGCCTATGTGATAGTCATTCCAGCAGGTAGCAATGAGAAAGTATGAAGTGGGTTTTGGAAGACCTACCTTTCTTTGCAAAATGCACTAGACTCCACATAGCTTGAAAGAGATGCCTTTTATTCCCAGCAGACCATTTCCTTCAGCTTGGGAAGAAAGAAGAATTTCCTAACTGGTGAACATAAAGGATAAACATAAGATATCTTGCATATACTACTTGTGATCTGCTTTGCAAGTAAATAAACTTCTGCTAAGTTGTTGAAATTTAAATGACTTATGTTCTCCAAAGATCTTAACTGTGCATTAAGACAGAAGTCCATTGTTGCTGTAGGCATGTATGGTATTTAATTCTTCCTGTCCCACCAGCACACACATGCATACACATATCCATTAACAAAACAATGATTGCCATGTAGTTGCTCAGTTATAGTCCTTTTTTAGGAGGTTGGCAGGGGGAGTCACAGTTTCCTGGAAGACTTTACCATGCTGACATATAAAATGACGTTTGAGATGTATGGAAAGTAAGAACAACAACCAAAACACTTTGTGCTGCCTGCTTATTGGATAAAATCTGTATGAAAAGGTGCTAGAGCTTCTGTTCTGTCACCGGAAGGGAAAGAAGGAAAGCAAATTACCACTGGGGTACCACAGCACACCCTGCTGATGTCTCTAGAGCTGTTCAAAGTGAGCAGATAAGGAGACAGCTATTTTATTTTATTGTATTAAAACCAAATAGTTTTCATAAAGCAAAGTTAGGAAAAAAAAAGTTTGTTAGATGAAACAGGAAAAAAAAAAGAAAAAAAAAAAAGATGACTGGGAGTGAGTGGAGACAGGATGGTGACATGGAGGCACTGACTCTAGATGGGGGCTGCAAGAGCTCCTTGCCCTGCTCTACCAATCCCCTGCCTGGGGGGCACGGGGGCTCCTGGGGCCCCCAGGGCCACCAAACAATTGCTGGTTTGTTGCAGGGACTGGTTGCCTGGGGCTGCCAGACCCAGCTGGATCAACACTCCCTGCTCCCAGACTGGCCTGGGGAGCTCCTCCACGAGGCAACGTCAGGCAAACCTATAGGAAGCATGAATAATTGAAGGCTTCTAGCAAAGAAAAATAAAAAAAGAAGAAGAAAGAAAAAAAAAGCCTCACAATTAGCTTTTCACTCTGGTGCTTACTTCATGTTTTCAGCTCTCAGATAACTCAAAAGACATCCGCACCCTGGGACCAAATCTCAATCTTAACCTCAGCAGAAGAGCAGGGACCTCAAACTGATTTTTAGAAGATCCTACCACATAGTAATATCTCCTTCTCCTGCCTCGATCCTCACCTGGTGAAGCTGATTCATTGGTGAGCACCATGCCAGGGTGAGCACAGCACCCTCAGGGGACACACGTCTCTGTCCCAGGGCTCTGCCTTCAGGGCTTTGCTCAGGAGCTCCTAGCCTGTGATACAGGCACCACAGGTTTGCTCCATCTTCCATGAAGCTCCACAGGACAGTTGCAAGAGGTTCCACAGAAATACCAGAGAAATCTGGGAAAGACACCTTTTATAACGATCTTTTCTTGCTTCTGCTTTTGAGGATTTGGTTTCTTTCAGCGTGCTCTGGACTGTGTCATCTGGCAAAAGCTGGCTTTATCTAGATCTAATTGTTTTCTCAATTAAGCCCAGAGAGAGACATTTTCCCTCTTGGATTACCAGACTCATTTTAAGAAGATAATTTAGTGGCTTAATTTAGTGACATTAAAATTAAATTTTAACTTCCGTTTTTCCCCACATGCTGAGGCATGTAATGAATAAGTCGCCTCCTGGGAGGGGTAAATTTCTCTCCTGTTTTTCCTTAGTGGAGAAGACACTAGCAAAGAGGGAAGTAAGAGGTGAGTTGAAAAAAACTAATCTTTTCATGTTTGGACTCTAGTTCAGAGAATTAAGGCTAAGAAAAATACAGGTTAATCCTGACACCCCGACATGTAATCAAGAGCAAGACCTTCCTGCTGCCACCGGGCTTCTACTGCCCAGATTAAGTTGTGAGGAATAAAACAAATGATGAATGTATCTTTTATCAATTTGGGAAACACAACAGTCTGTAAACCCTTTACCATTAAACTGTACTGGCCAGGGCGTAGGTAGCACGTTCTGCTCTCTTCTGACTTCACCTGTGAAGCTGATGGGGCTGTGAAAGGTCAGGTGGAGAGCCAGATCCACTCACACCAATGGCCTCCAAATGCAGAAGAATAACATCATTATCTGCCTTGTGATATTTAGTTTTACATCTTTCTTCTTTAGGTTCTGTCACCTATGCTACCTACACTGGACCCCTCCTCCACCCTTCTGCCCTGTTCTCAGAATTGCCAGCTTCCCTGCAAGCCTCCACGCAGCAGCCAGCAAGAGAGATCCTGGCCCCAGCACCCCCACCAGCACAGAGAAATCCCATGGGTAACTGGCCATACTTGCATAAATTCTGCTCCTCCACACAGGCCCTGTCAGTATTCATTGGAAGTTAATAATTTCATTGTGATTTGCACAATGCCCTGGAAATTTCCAATCTCAGGATGCTGCTAAGTACCCACATCTCATGTTAATCTCTATTATGGTGGATAGGTTTTACAGCTTCTGAAAATCAGGGTCTGGGGGAGGTAGTCACAGGTCTGGGGGAGAAAGCAAAGTGAGCAGCAGAGCCATCTACTCCTTCAGAGAGTTTTAAGGGGACTTATACTGTTTTAAATTACTTTTCTGGTTCCTATTTAGATCCCCTTTTGTATGCTTTTCACAGAAAAATCTCATGACTGCAGCTAAGTGCATATGAACTTTGTCTCACAAAAATATTAGGAACATGGACTAGGACCTTTTGTTCCCATATTCACTTTTATTTTTCAAGACATACGGTGACATTTCATAAGTAAATGACAGTGCTTTAAAAAAAGCTAGTGAAGGATTGAAGTGCCAAAAAAGATCTGTTAAAATCTGTTAAAAAATGGCAATTACATTAAAAAAACTAACACTCAAGACTTGAAGTGATGTGATTTTACTAGTACTGCTAGTAAATTGCAGTTTGCTAGTAAATTTGCAATTACTGTTTGGTAAACACTCAAGTGAGAACTGTTCTATAAAGCACACATTGATCTCTAAATCTGTAAATAGAAGATTGAAGTTTTTTGGGCAATGACAATTTTTTTAATGCAATCCAGAAAGTGTAGATAATACACTTCCTTCCTTACCTGAATCTTTACACGTATTTTTAAAATATTAAGACAATTACTAATGCCTACTTTACAGAACTAGCAGCAATTTTCTCTTCCTAAAAAACTTTACTTTTTAAACATATGCCTCATCCCATATCCATTTATTTTTCTCTCTCTATCGTACACAAAAGTTCCTTTTCACACCTCACCTCTTCCACAAAAAAACCCTCCCTCACAGCTCACACATTCATATTAAGAACCAGAGAACAACAAGAAAGTAGGTTTTTTTCTTGATGTCAAGAATAAAAAACATCTTTAAAATTCTAACTAAAGAACATAATAAATAATATAATATTTTAATTATATAAATAAACAATATCATTATTATATAAAAGGAATATAATAAATAAAAAACATTTTAAAAATTCTAACTAAAGAATATAGTAAATTTAATCATTTAAATGTCCTAATATTTTAGAAATAGAGGCAATTAAATTATTCACATTTAAACACAAACCTTTTTTCATACTCGAGTACTAACTGAAATTATTACTGTTTTCTAGAAAACTTTTCTTTACCTTTTTTTTTTTTTCACTAAAAGAAATGGTAATTTCTGCAAGAAAAATCTCTAAGACTATTCCTTCCTATTTCTGTTTGTTAATCCTGCCTGATCCTACTTAGGACCAGTTGTACTTTATTTCTAGGTATGCTTCTAGAAATGCTACCCATAAACGCTGAAGTTAGACTTTAAAATTGAGAGTCCAATGCTCACTGCTAATTTCAGACTTCACTGCGTAGGCTGAGCCTGTTTCATGCTGAGTGCTGCACAGAAAAAAGCAGGCAAAAATTCATCTCCGGTGTGACTCTTCTAAGGAGCCCCAAAATGATTCTGTCCTGTAAGTGCAGCTGTTGAGTCAGTAGTGGTGGATTGAGAGGGGCAGTGAGGCCTCTGAAATGCTTTTCAAATATTTTTACAAGAAATGGAGAGATTATGTCCTAGAGAATTCCATGTGCCTTGCAGAGCACTCATAAATAAACAGCTTTTGGGATAATGTTTCACACTTCAGCAAACTCAAGAAAGTTACCCCAACGATTTCTAAGGAAGAGTGTTCCTCACAGAGCCCCTTAAAATACAGCAGTGTTTTCTGTCAAGTTTTGCCTCCATATGACTGTTTTTGCTTTGGTGTGAATTAGTTACCCTTATGCTTTGGTCTCTTTGGCCAACCTAGTCACATGTACGATGATTTTATTACTGAGTTTTCAGTGTTTGTTGGTTCCACCCTTGCCCTTCTCACAAAGTGTTTCTCAAAACCCTCAGCACTTCTCTGGTTTTTGCTCGGTTTGGGGGTTTTGTGGGGGTTTTTTTGGTTTTTTTTTTTGGTTTTTTTTTACTTTTTTTTTTGGAGTCTGTGTGGTTTTTTTAAACATTTCCTGTTTCTCTCAATTATGAATTCACAGCTCCATCAGGGTAGCAAAATATGCACCATAGTCACAGATCACACACACATCTGTTCCTACTGGGTATAAACAATATACCAACAAAAAGGCCCCTTCTCATCAACTTATAGTTTAAGCAGCATTTACAAGGAATGCCACAGAAAATCCCTACAGCAAAATCTGCTTACTGCCTGGTTAGGTTTTAATTTTGTCTCAGCTATTTGATCTATCCTGTAACAAGATAAAAACGTTTCAAATCTCGCCTTGCTCTATAATTTAAGAAACCTCTGTGCTGTGCATGATGATCCCTTTCAGTGCACCGTGGGTCTCTGCTCAGGGCTCTGAACTACAACTTTTGAGTGATTTCTATCCACTTTATGAGATTCTAAATCAGATTGAAGTTATGAGCACTGTTGTCCTTCACTGCATATTGCTGCTTCTAAGCAGGGTTTCCTGACAGATTTTCAACTCCTAATTCAGGCTACCTGTGAAACACACAGAAGTCTGCTGAAGGAATCAGATGGCTCCTCTTTTCCTTAAGTATGACAATTAGCAAAATATATGAGTATTTCTGACCAAAACCAAATGCTTCATCTGTGAATGAGAAAAGTCCATGGCAAATAAATGTGATAACGTGTTATTTTGTCTTTTTCCTTTCTCTTTTGATGTTTTCAGTTTACCTCCTGGAATTTAAAATCTTTTCAGACTGTATTCTCCCATTCCCATGCCTGTGTCATAGGATGATAACTGCAAATTACAAGCAACTGCTTACTTCTTAACATTAAGGTATAAATTTTGGATTGATACCTATGTTAGTGCAGATGTAGCAATCCTAATAATGTGTGACCATAAAGTTATTAGGTTTTTCAGATAATTGGTAAAAATACAATATTTCCTTCAGCATTTTCACCTGATCCTGCAAATATTTTTTTTTAGCCCTATCAAGGTACAAATGTATTGTGAACCAAATATTTTATTGAAGGCATTTTGTTTCCTGGATCACCTTGCCACTTAAAATTTAATTTCAATAAATTATGTCTTGAAATAGTTTTATTTTCAGAAGAAAAACTATTTTAGAAGAAAGCTATTTTAGTTTGGGAGTCTCAAGTCAGTATTGCAAAGTTTCCTCACATTCTGTGGAGGTATTTTTTTTTCCCCAGTCAAGATCCTTCACCAATATCAGAAAATGGACCAAGCACCAAGGATATGGAACATGGACACAGAAGCACTTTTAAGTTGTGGCTAAAGTATCCTGCAAGACTTTTTTCACTATGCCTGCCTCTAATTTTTAGTGCAAGTGAGCTAAAAGAGGCAATGTGATGGGGAAAAAAAGTGTCAAATTGAAGAATAAAATTGATGAAACCACTGGTATCTAACAGGGGCAGAGCAGGGCAGCACAGGGATGACCTGATGAGAGAGAGTTTTAAAAGACAAATGGTGGGTTTTAGTAACTTGTCAGCTTGCCTGGCTGCTTTCTAAATGACAGCTATATCCGTACCTTCTTTTACAGAGGAGATAGGGTTGGTTACAAATATGGATCTGCAGGAAAATTTGGAAAACCTGCCTAAAACTCCGTTTCTCCCTCAACCCATGGTAGGGATGGCCAGGACACAGTGGAGGGAGAGGGGCAGTAGGAACTTTCACAGTGGCAGATGTCACCATCCTTTCACCCAAGGATGAAGGGCTGCCGGTGAAGGACTGCCGGTGCAGCAGTGGCCTCGGCTGGCTGCCTGACCTCCCCCTGACTCAGGGCAGGCAGAAACAGAAAGATTTTGTGCTCTGGCTGAGCTGGGCCTTCCTGTGACCTAGGCGAAACCCTCCAGCCGCTTTCCCACAACGCCGCGCCGAAGCCTGGCTGCAGCTCTCCGTTTATTTTTTCAGGTGAGTAGAGGCTGTATCAAGTACTGGTTTCTCAGTTGCTTTTAATTAGGCTTCTGGAAGCCGCTCTTTCATCTCAGGCGAAGCCTGCGTCACTTTGCTCCAGCTATTTTCGGTCCTAAAGCCACGGGTTCACTTTCATGCGGCTAATTGAAGGCACACGGGAAAGCTGAAAAGGCCTAATCCCAATGATTTGAGATATTTTATGGTTAGGGTAAAACCGCACATTTTTCAGCCGCAGAGAACCACTTTCTAAATTTTAACCTCCCAATCACTTCCCTGAGGGGACGGGGGTGGTTCCCAAGAGAAACCAGCTGTAATGGCATGAAATCCCCACAGGGTCCTGCACACTGTAAGGGAAGGTTGAGCAGGTGATGAAGACCTGATGTGACATAATAGACTGTCTTTGTTTTCAAACTTGTGTCCTTCTGGTAATCTCATCCTTATCAACCAGGTAAGCAGTTGAAGTCCAAAAAATTGCTAGCTAAACTTTCAAGGCACCACACAGAGACATTCAAGGTGTGTGACCACCATAAACATTGGCTGGACTTCTGCAATAGGAAGTGCCTTCATGAGTTTGAAAATGAAGTAACAAAAGGCATTTCACCAGCTTATAGGGGAGATTCATAATTACTGTCTAATATTTTTGGCTATAGCAGCTATATTATTTTTGGCTATAACAGTGTCTGGGCATCCATCACTTTGTCCTGCTCAAATCTGCTGCATGACTACACCATCTTAGTGTGCAAAAGGACATTAGGACTCTTGTAGCTACTCTTTGTTGAAGTGTGTTGCTGCGTGTTGCTGTGTGTGTTGTGTGTTGCTGGTACTCCCACTTGCCTGCCTGCTCCCTCAGGCAGACACCTGTGCCCATGCTGTAGCTCCCAGGAACTTCTCTGCTGCTGAAGTGCAGTGTGTAGCCCACCTTATGGACAGTCATCATTAAGATGTCTCATATTCCTTCTCAACACAGGAAGAATTCACTGTAGTGACAGCTTTGGAACTATGCTTATAGACACATACACTTCTGAGGCAACCCAGTGAAAGCTGGTGTAAATTTACTTAAAAAGCATGTGCTGGGTAGATAGTTTTATCTATTGTGAACCCAGCTCACAAGTGATACACTGAAACACCTTTTTGCAACAACCGCTGCTTGCAATCAGACTGCCACTCTATGACACAATCACTCCTTCTCTCAGTAGCACCACTGAAGCGCAAGAGGCTTTTGGCAAGTGTTTCTCCTATAACGTCAGTGTCTGACACCTAATATCTGGCATTTCTTATTGAACGTCAAGACAGATAACCCAGAGCAATCCTCTTTTATTGATTTTTAAACACAAACACGCATATATATACGTACATATACATATATGCGCACACATAAGTATATGAATATGTATATGTATATAAGTTTACAATCATCTGTTCCTGAATGTGAAGCCGTGTGCTTTGTGCAGCAGCTGAATGAACAGCACAAGCAGTCAGGAGCAGAAATCCCTTCAGCCCAAAATGTGACAGTGCTATGAATTGCCAGAGAAGACCAACAAAAGGTTGGAGAAACAGCCCTTTTCAGCCCTGGCTGTTCCACAGGCCTTTGACAGCTTTTGTCTTTCATCTTCTTGAATTCATATTTTCTCTTGCTGGCCAGCCAATACACCATGCAATGCATCAAGCATGTGAGCATCTACAAGGAAGCGTGATGAACAGGAGAGACCAAGAATACGAATGGTATGCTGGGCTGTGGGAAGGGCTCCAAGTCTGACTACTTCTCTTCTCTGGCAGTTCAAAGACCTGTAGGGATTCAGGGAAAAAAAAAAAAAAAAAAAAAAAAAAACCAACAAAAAAACCCCAAAACCAAAAAACACACACACAAATCTGTTTATGTTCCTTGCACCTTGATTAAGTTACCTAGATAAATGGACAAAGCCTTACTGCTTCTTTAATTCATCCCTGTATACCATGGGAAAATCTCCAGAACACAGGTGCAACCTCTTAATTAAGGGTGCTGTATACCTGTACCTGGGGGGAAAACAGTTGTCTGCTCAGGCTTTGGAACACCCACAGAGTGATGTCTGAGTTCTGGGCTAAGATAACCAGTACAGCCCCAAAGGATACAAATGGGTAAATGCTGCAGGGTAGAAAGATAGCAAGGAGGTAGAGGGGTCAGTGTAACAGGCAGCATAAAACACAGTGCTCTATTTCTGGTCTTCTCTTTCCCCTTCTGAACTATAAATTGGGTTAAAAAAATTGCATTTCTGGGAAAAGGATATTTGCAAATTTGGAAAACAAACTACCACAAAAAACATGCTTATGGGACAGTTTTAAATTGCTAAAGGAGTTTGTCCTGATAGTCTTATAAAGCAATAAGTTTTGGGAAGCCAAACTTCTCTGTTTGAAGGCTGAAGTGACACCATGACTTTTCACTCTGAAATGACATTTTTCACTTCACAGGCAATCTACAGCTCTAAAGCATTTTAAAAGGATTAAGTAATTTGAAACAGAAAATAAATAATTCCTGTCTTACATTTCATGAAAATCTGAAAAATTCTGCTTTGGTTTAAACCAAATGTTTTTTCCTCTGATAATTCTATTCAGCAACTGAACTGCAAACCCATCATTCATCCAGTCCCTACACAGGTAATTGCAGTTTGAAAATAGGAAAGGTTACATAAATTATGTTCAACAGTCCTTCTACTTAATTATTTGCTGGCTTTTTTTCTCATAGCTTCAAAGCACAAGTGGCTCTCCAAGCAGGATCTGAATGATGTGAAGGTACAGAGCTAGCTTACAGTGGTTATGGGTTCATATTTTGCATATGGAACCATTATTCCAAATAATAGATCACTACCAAGAGAAGCCATTTAAAATATCTTTATGGCCTGTATCCTGACAGGGAAGGAGTTGTAAAAAGGTCATAAACTGTGCCAAGAACCATAAAAAGAAGTTGGTGTTCTGCATTACAAGAAATGCAAGATAAGGTACTTGCACGTTCCAGGAATGGTGGGTGGGTGGGCAGGGGGCCTAACAATATCCAGATGGGCCCTGAAGCAGGGACTGGAGGAAGGCTCTGCAGTGCTGCCCCTTCCCATCTGCTGTCTCTTATCCACGTCACTACCTCCTCACCCCTGGGTTTCAGCCTTTGCCTTGTGTAGCCTGCATGCTCTTAGTCCTCGCTGGGCTTTTTGCCTTTCATCCCTGCTACCTCCTCCTTTGGAGCCTGGGTTTCATCTTTGCAATTCCCAACTAGCCATAAGTCTGTAGCCTCCAGGGCTTTGCTCCTCTGGCCATGCTATGCTATGAAGGAGATCACAAACTCAGCCCTGTCAGAGCAGGTGCCTGCTGTCTCAAGGATTCCTTCAGGAGTGTCATCTGGGTAGAGGAAGTTTAATAGGTCATCTGGTTCTGCAGGATTTTCGAGCTGCTGGTCTTGTCCCCTGACAGCAGTGAGGTTGGAAATTCAGGAACTCTGTCTAAATCCTCCGCCTACATCCTTTCCCAGTTTTCCCAGCGGAGGCTTCAATGAAAACTGTGGGGAGTGGTAGCTGAATAGGGCTTGTCTGCTTTTGCACCACCACTGATTTCCAGGCAGGACACACGTCCCTGAAGGATTTAGCCCTTATGCATACGGCCTTGTGCATTTCTGCTTTGAATCTTGAACTCTCTCTTTCAAGTGGAATCTTAATTTTGAGTTTCTGAGCTGACTAATATTTGGGTGTTTTGAGAAAGTTTCAGTGCCCTTGAAATGATTTTATTTTGCTCCCTGAAGTAGTATGCTCTTTCCAGTCTTCTTAACTGAATCTATGGAAAGAAAAAAAACTGCAAAGGAACAGATTGCCACTTGTGCTTTGCTTATTTTATGTTATGATAACATATATATATATTTATATTTATATATATGATACCCATAGATGGACCATATGCAGAGTAAGTTGGGTCCCAGGTTCTTTCCAGATATCACAACTGTGGAAAAGATTAGTGCAAGCAAGAAACAGGCTGTAAAAACCAAATGTTTCAGTACTAATTCAGTCTTTACTTTGGCAAAAATCTCACATTGCCTTCAATGAGAATTTCCATACATGAGAACAGAGTGGACACTATACTCAAGTTTTCATGTTTGTACATGTTTGTGAGCACTTACGGAGATGCTTAGTCACACTGGGATGAATGTGATGAGTAACTGCTCACCTATCTTGCTGTAGCTTGCACAGCCCACTGCTGAGGAAAACCCAAAGACCGTTAACTCAGAAAGAACATTTCCATTACTGGGGACACTCAGGGCTTCCCTGACAAATTTGGTCTTCTATAGACAGTAACAGCAGAGCTCCGATTATAGCCGTGTTTGCACAACTCCTGCAACTAAAATTCACTAAATCTAAAGTGTCAGCGTTATGCCATGATTTGCTGTCATATCACATCACAGCTCTCTGCTGCAGAGACTCATAAACCTACTGGTGCTAAATAATCACTCAATTTCAGTCTCTTCACTTGTACAACTCCTCGCCAGACTCCGGTAAAGATGACTTAGTCAGCACCGAGCTCTGCAGGAGAGCATGAGTCTCAACGCCAACATTTGTTTCTGACAGACCTCAGCCAATGTGCCTCTCTTTTTCCATCAGGAGGCAAAAACATATTTTGCCATTTCTAGTTCTGCTCCCTGCTATGCTGCCTTATGAGGTCTTTTTCTGACCTATATATAATATGGCTATCTTACTTATGCAGTGACTCTAATGAAACCAGGGCCACATAAAGCCACATCAGGGATTTTGGTTCATCATTGTATGGATCACCTGGAGCCTCTCCTTCCACTTGCAGCAGAGATGGAGAGAAAACTCTCACTCCTATAAAGGTGAACTTTGTATGCAGAATGTACTTTTTCCAAATGCACACAAAGCACCAAGAGCCTTGCCCATCTCACTTGTAAAGCTGATCTTGGCCAGTCCAACTGGATTGGTGCCTACAGAAAACACAGCCAGGGAAGGTGATGCCCCCTCACCAACAAACGCAAAGGTCTGAAAGGTTAAAGCACTCACTGAGGATCTGGGAGACCCTGGTTCAGATCTTTCCTCTGTCTGCAGTAATTTGAACCTGCATAAATAGCCAGTGTGCCAGAAGGAAAGTGAGTGATAATGTCACAGGCCACACACAGAGCCTCCCCTTGGGATGAATGATGCAGATCTCCGTATTCCCACAAAAATGCCCTGACCTCTAGACTTCACCTTCTCCAGTCTGGTGAAGAGTTATTACCAACAAAGCAAAACAGTTTCAGTGGTGGGAAAGGCTGGACCTGGAACACCATTTACAGCCTGATCATGGCTCAAATCTGCTTCCAATGAAGGTGTATGATGCACATTCAGATCTCCTCAAACAGAAGCAAAAATCAGGCTAAGATCTGATACATCCCACAGTACTTTTCAGTGATCCCAGGTGTGCCTCCAGGCCATGATTGAGACACTCATCACAACTTATCGTGTTAAGGATGCCCATAAAAGCCCTGTAACAAATGCCCTGGCTTACCAGCTATTTACATGACGAGCAAGTAAGCAGGTACAGCTACCCTTACAGCTGTACTCCAAGTGGGTTTGTGCATCAATGAAGAGTATTTATGTGGATATACACAGACTCTATTAAAAGTGTAATCCTTTTGCAGATGGACATTTTTCTACTTGCTAGTGTGTTGTGAAGGCAGCCAATGCTCAAGTGATGCCAAAGGGGAAAATTTAATTTTCAGTTTTGGACCACTGTGGGTAATAGATTTTGACCTCTTTAATACTTAAAATTCACAGAGTTGAGGGGGTTTATTATATCATTAACAAATTAATGCAAAATGACAACCTAACTTCCACAGGTGAGAAAAGCTAACCTGAGTGAACTTCACCAAACTGAAATCCAAAGGCTTAGGTTTTACTTGTGATGTTGCTCCTAAAGAGCTTTTGTATTCAACGTCCCTAGTAAGCTAGGTACCTCACAACAAGCAGGAAAAGTTCATGATTTCCCTGAGCTGATTACCAGTTGTAAGTTCCAACCTCAGAATGCTTATTTTCTTCTAATCTAGCTGTTGATAACATTCAGAGCAAGATGACTGCACTAGCAAGAGAAGAACTGAGACTTCACATTTTACACCTCATCTACTTAGCCAGACTCTAAAGAACTGGTTCTTAGGCCAAACTCCCTGGAACATGGTCCCAAAGACTGCAGTCAGTGAAAAAAGGGATCAAGCAAACACTGAGAACAACCTTCAGGACCAATCCATCAAGTCAGAAGTCACAGTTGTATCACTGACTACATTTGCGCTCTCCAGATGGAATTACATTCCTTTGCAGCAAGACATGGGAGGAAACAAAGGAACTGGGATTTTTGTCGCTGACTTCATACATGTACATGATTCTTGAAGAGGGTACCTATTTCAAATATATATGTAAAACACCATAATATACAGTGTTGCTGAGGCAGTACAGTCAGAGTCCTGGGAAGTTAGGTCGTGGATGAGCAGTAACAGCATGTTAAGCTGCTCTGACATGGAGAATTAATCTAATGTCTCATCAATAATTCATAACTACTGTTCCTCATAATATTTCTGAGACAGCATGCATCTCCAGAAGAGTGACCTATGGTGTCTTCTGGTTCCTACGTCACCAAGAGAATTTCTAAGTTCAGTCAAAAAGACCAAACTGCTCCTTCAGTTGTATCTGGAACTGGAGGATGTAGCAGAAAATGGAGTGCAGAATTTGATTTTCAAAATCTTTATTATTAATAATGTCTCTGAAGCCAACAAGAGCTTAGTTTGATATTTTTAGATCTAAAGGTGAAGCTAGAGCAAATTAACTCTATTTTTGTTCATCCATACACTTAATTCCACATTTATTTCAGCTTTTAGAGTACAAAGCCATGTCTTACTTTTGAGAGTATAATTGTGCTGTCCAAATTCTTAGAAACATGCCTTTTCTTTTACTGTCACCCCAGACCATTAAGTAACAGTTTTCACAGAGTGCCATAATATATAGCATTCTGTTCTGCTAAATACTTTGGTGATTATCTCAGATCTGAAAGCAGCTTTGGCTTCAGTCTTTGGTTATAGATTGCTCTCTGTTGCTTCTGTGTTGTAGAAACATAATTTTCCTTGTTCCCTTGATAAATAGTTTTCTGTAGTTTTGTCCTCTTGCATTTTAACTTTTTGTTACAGAGTTAGCAGAAATTACTGAGGAAGGAACATTTCTTAAGAGCTTCTTATGTGATAGACTGGAAAAACAAGCATTCACATGCTGCCAAGATTGGAAGGTAAGGAGAGAAAGGGCATGTTTTGGGCAAGTTGCTTCGGCAGGATTGGGATATTTTGTGGTAAACTGTCATTCTAATCTGAGGTATTTTAGACCAGACAGCTACAGCTGCTGTCAAAGAGAAAATCTCCTCCTTTCTGCTGGTCTTGCAACTTTGGATAACGTGTGTTTGCTGCTGCCAGTAAAGCCAAGAGTTCTTCCAGAGGGCACTGCTGATCTAGAGGGCAAAGCTATATATAATATTTTTTGGTATACCATGATATGTTGGTCCTAAGGGAACCCAAGCATCCAGGAAAGATTGAAGTTAGAAATGTGGGTGGAAGCTTTGCAGCCCACAGATATTTCTAAGTCCAAACAACATCCTGAGGAAGTGAGTCTGGAAAGAGACTTTCTCATGCTGTACTCTTTCCCAGCTATTAACAGCATTATGTGCTTTGCAGCACCATTCATGCACCAGAAATGCAATCACTTATTAGAGACGAAGGCTATTTAGTCTATTAAGGAATGCAGCCTTTGGATTAATGCATGACATGCTGCTGATACTCCCTCTCCAAGCATAATGTATTGCAGCCATAAATGGTGAAATTAGGCATGACACATTGAGACTTGCAGTCTAACTGCCTGCCAGATGGGTTTGAGTTTTGTATAACCACCCACACTGAAAAAAGGGTCCTTGGCCCCTCAGATGTTTTAGGTACAATTGGAGCAGTCAAATCTTTAAAGAAGAAGTCTATTTGCAACAGGTACTGATCAAATCTGGCTCTTAGAATGAGACATGCAAATGTATAATGAGTATGCTTTTGTGGTGTCCTGTGCATGCAATTTATGCACTTCTCTTTTGAAATTTTAACCCAAGCCTATGCTACTAGCAATTGGGCAGCCCAAAATACACAATAATAAGCTGGTTGGAGCAATAGTATTTCCTTCATGTGACTTTTTGGAGGAAATTTCTTTGGGACTCTCTTTCTTTAGACAGCCCCAAATGGCAATATCTCTGCCGTTGTTCCAGATATTCTAAAAGTGAGGCTATTTACAGTCTTTGTACACTAGTGTCTCTTCCCCCACAGGGAGAAGAATGAATAACTGAAAGCAACAAAATGAGAAAATAAGCAAAAAGAGCATCTGCAGCAAAACAAGTGATTAAACACACATATTCTTGTTTAAAATCATTGTGTTGGGAAGGGCTTTATAGCAATGCAGTTCAAGTCTGCAAAAGATTGGACTGACAGGAAGGTCTCAGATTTATAATTTGACAATTCTGTTTTGGGAGACTTCCTAGTGAAGAGGAACCAGCATCAGACAGACACACAGTCATTCACACATGCACATTCATATATCCTGAAATGTGGGTGGCATAACCTGGCACTATGAGAAAAACATGACTAGTACACATCTTACCTGGAAGGTTTATAATTATTTCATATTGCTGTTCCTTGAATTAATTGCAACCTTACAGTGCAGAATTAGTTCTGTTTTTCAGAGCCACTAAGCCTCGTGAATTAGGGACAGGTTAGAAGAAAAGTATTAGGTCGACAGCAACAACTATGGAAAAATATTCTAGACATCTCCAAAGCTGAGTCATGTGGGAACAGAGGTAGCACTGTTGACAGCCTCATCAAAAAGGGTAAGGACTTAAATTTGGAACACAAACTGGCCCTCCTCCATTTTAAAGATCTGCCAAAGCTGAGATGAAGCCACTTGGAAGGGCAGATGTTTGTACTGCTAAGTGTATTTTATTCAGATTTTTTCAGTACTTATATTTTTCACAACAGGGATGTATCTTCAAAGAAAGGACCACCATCTGCAAACGAGTTAGTAACCTGTAACAAACAAAAAAAATTTCAGAAACTCTTACAGGAATAATACAGATTTTCTGATATTGCAAAAAGAAACTCTGCCTCAAAAAAATGTCTTGTCACTATAGATCCTGTGTGACAAATTGCTCACTTACCTGTTATAGATTTCAAAATGTTTGGAGCATTTCTTGTATATGTTTCCAAAGGTTATCTATTCGGTGAATTAACCCTTTACATTCCTTTAGCTGCATTAATATCCTGCCTATTGTGGTCCTTCTCCATTGTCCTGTTATGATGTGGTAACATCTGCTGGTGGAAAAGTCTCCACTATTGTAAATGACTTTCAAATACCAAGAAACCACTAAGCAACTTCTAGAGTCAGTTTACCAAGCTACATTAAAATGAAGTTCTAGGAAATGCTTTTAGGTGGTGTAGATTTCGAATAAGAAATTAGTTCAGATCGTACAAATAAACAACAGGGTAGGAAGGTCAGTATGTTCCAGCAGAGGAGCAGAATTTATTTCCCCAGTCTCAAAGTTACAATAATATTCAGGATTACAAAGGTTTTTCTGATCAAATATTAAAACTCTGCTACAAAGCAGGGCAGGAAATTTTTTTTTTTTTTAATTTATGTACAGGAGCTAGACCAGGGACCTAGGAGGAAAGGAGAGTGACATGATAGTGCTGGAGTTGTGTGGTAGGGAAAGACAATTAATTTATACTGGGACAGATTATTTTGCCTTTTTTAAAAATGTTTTATCCTAGATGGGGGTGCTCACAGAAACCAGTTTGTGGATATAAGTGCATCAGTATGAAATCCAGATTTCTTACAGTTAAAATTCCAACTGTAAGTTGTGTCCGGCTTACGACATGAAGGTCTGTATTCAGGTTAGGTACCTTTGCACTCATGGTTACATCAAACTATGTAAAAATGGAGGGATCATGAAGCTTCTTTCACCAGACAATATGCCAAGCCAATGAGTGTGCTTAGGAAAAAACCTGTAGAGAGGAGAAGTGTTTTCTTGTCATTATGTAGACCCCTTCGTCATGCATGGGATGGCTGGGCTGGAGATCCACTTCTCCAACTTGTCTTTGCTCAGGCTTTCCTGACAGCAAAGCTGATGTGACATCAAAGGGCTCCTTCACACATCAACACATGCAGCTCCTACTGCAGTGGGGAATATTCCTTGTCTACCTCTCTGGATCCAACTCTCCATGCCTCTGGTGCATCCTGAAGTCCCAAGGGGATTATTCCCCACTGCCTCTCTGCAAGTTTTGAACGAGATGGAAAGAGAAGGAAAAGAATTTTCTATGTTGTGGAAATGACAAAGGAAACAGCTCTCATATGTGCCCAAGGGTTCAGATTGTAAAGACTGATTTGGTGCTATCTCCCAGTCACAGGTGTCTGTGTTTTTTAGCAGAGAGGTGAGGGGTGGAGGGAACTCAACAAACTCATCTGAGTTCCTTTAGTTCAAACATTTCTTGCCAGGACTTACTGAGGGAAAAAAAGTATTGAAAGAGCAAAAGCAGGAAAGGGCCATTTGGCTTATCTTGTTCACTTCCTGAAATCCAAACAAACTTTCAAAAAAATCTATATCACACCCTATCCATTCACCCTGTTTCCCTGTGCTGAGGATGGGACAGTCTAGACAAATCTGGGCTTTGCAAAACCTATGGAACTTTTTCTGAAAATAGGCTCCAAATGTTTTGTTAAAGGTTTTGAACTTGTTGGAAAACACTTGCTGGGGGTTTGAGGGAGGTTTTTTGGGTTTATTTATTTGTTTTCATTCTAAGCACCATTGCCAAGAGCACAGGAGAGACAGGCTGGGAGGTCTGCGCCAGCAAGCGATTACTCACATGAGGCAGTCTCAGTGACTTCCTTGGGACACCATTTGCCAGCAGTGACTCAGCCAGTGTCACCACAAGTAAGAGCCAGCCCTGGTTGGATGCAGCAACCCCCCTGGCCCTTCCATGTCAGGTGTTTCCCAAAACCTCCTGCCTTTACACCTCTCACTCCAAACGCAGCAACATGGTTTTCCAGTGTTTGCCTACCTGACCTTCTTCCGACTGTGCCCTGTGGCTTCTCATGCACTGTGAAGTTCAGCTGAGTGGCTTCGCTTTCTGGCAGGAGATGTCTGGCGCCTGGGGTGAGAAGAAGCAGCCCCTGCCCCCCAGCTCCCATGTCTGGCTGGCACAACCTGGAAGCCAGGTTTGCAGGCGGATGCAGGTACTTCATTTCAAATGAGATACCTCAAACACTGCGTGCATCTGGGCGTTGCTCTCTGTTGACCCAGGGTGCATTTTACTTAGTCAATGGCAGTTTCTAGACCAGTGAAAATCCAATTCTTCTTTACAAGTCAGATTACACAACAATAAAAAAAAACTAACCAAACAAACAAGCAAAAAAACCCACCACGAAACAAAAAAAAAAAAAAAAACACACAAAACCAAAAACAACAACAACAACAACAACAACAACAACAACAACAAGAAGAAGAAAGGAAAGAAAGAAGAGACATCCACCACAACGTTAGAGAAGTGAATTATTTCCTCAGAGCATATGCCCAGCTCCTCTCCCTGCTCATTCCTCTGGTCTTCTGCTGTAGTTGCCAGCTAATAAATACATTCTGCCATTCTTGAATACCACCCTTCACAAATATTCTGTTCTTTCTCATGTTCTGATAAAAGTGCTCCAGAAATGAGCCAGTTTTGTTGGGACTACTGGAAAAATTTGCAGGTGCTAACTTTATGCCATAAAATAGGAGCAAGCAGGGCAGTCTCTTTAGTCCAGAGAGATTTAATTGAAAATTCACTAAGTGATGAAAATTGGGAGCCTTCATCACAGATTTGACTTCTTAGTGTTTTAAGCCTTTCTTATAACAACAAGGGAATGGTCATGTTCAATCCTAGCTGGATTAGGTGTTTTTGTAATCAATCTTTTTGCTTAAACACAACAACAACTATTGCTACTTGTGTTGATGGTTTAGTTTTATTTTAAACTCTCTGCAAATCCTGATGCTGTAGAACATTTATTCACAACTTTAGAAAAATGTCAGGAAAAACTTATGAGACAATACATAAGGGAGATCACCAGGATTTAAGGGAAAGTGTCACCAAAAAGGTAACATTAGGGAAGATTTGAGCAGTTTCCAATTCATATGAAAATCAACAATGATAACACCACATTGAGAGAGGCCAAAGTAGCCTGACTCCTCCTTTTACATTATACAGCAAAGGCTACATGGCTTTGGGGAAAAGTTAGCTCACATATTCCCCTGGAATACAGGCTGGGTATTGGGAAAATGTGGGAAATGCATGTAAGTGTTTTTCACACACTTCAGCATATTTTACATTTAGAAGTGGAAAAAGAGTGAGTGAAACCAGGGTGGGTGAATAGCTTTTGGTGGATCTGCGTTTCTCAGATATCTAAAACCAGTCATCCTTGGGAACTTATAAGGAATCTCTGTCTTCAATGAAACAAGGACTAATTTCTAGTTTGGCCATACAAAGTAACAAGTTTGGCTAATTGCCTGAAAATTTTGATTAAGCAGTTAATAAATTAGGCTTAAAGAGCAGCCAAAAATCACATCTTGCTGCTAAAATTCCCATTTGATTGAAAAATCCTGCAGTTTGAAAGAGAAAGGAATTTTGTGCCAGTTTAATGTGGTTCCTTGGACTGACACTTGAATGTCTCTTCAGGAGAGGTTCTTCTGTGACCTGCTCCATGCTAGGGCAGAGTGGAGAGTGGAGTACAGACCTCCCTGTCCTCCCCTCAGCCCCTCACCTGGCTCATACTCTGCCACTATTTTCATTAGCAAGCTACAGGACCCGAGTGAACCATGCCTCATATCAGAAAGAGGAAGATAAATCCAAGGCTCTCAGCCAGTTTCTAGGGATTACAAGGAATAAATAGCCCTGGAAATGCCTGAAGCTCAACTGACTCCTAAAAAGGAACAAAAAAAATGAAATCAAAGCCCCAGCCCATCCTGTAAATTGCAGCACTAGCACAGAGCTTACTTAGTTTCAAAAGTTTCAAATTTGTAGTCCTCATGATTAAAAAGAAGTCCGCTGAGTGAAAAATATAGGAGATGTTTTTCACATCTTGTAATGTATTTTTGACAGAAACAGAGATAGGATTATAGGACAGAGTAGTCCAATACAAACTGTGGTCTCCAAAAAAATCAAATCCTCAAACATTACACTGTGGGCCTTTCCTTTTCCTGGCCAACAATCCCTTTAGATGGATTAGCTTCTGAACGCCCTTCATCTGGTAACAGAGATTTGGTCAGGTAGAGCTTACTGAATACCACAGAGACAGAGGTGTCTCTTGACTGGTTAAAAAAAAGAGAGGGGTGGGAGAAAATGAGCAAATCCAGTTTTTGAAAGTTAGAAGAGTCAATCTGTTCCCTTCTGTAGACCACCACTTTTCACCTCTGAGACAATTCTGTTGCACAAAAATGACCAACCAAAAAAAGGTCAGGCTGGTAGAGCTTTAACTTTGGGTCAAAGAGAGACACTGGTGTTATGTTTTGCTTTTTCCTTTGGTTTCTTTGTTGAGAGGGTGGGTTTTTTTGTTCCTCCTAGTCTGAGCTCCAGTGATTCATCCATCTCCAAATGTTGACATTTTAACCTGATACAAATCCCCCTGCCTAGCTTTCTGTCTTTTCCATTTTCAGTTCAGATTTCCCTTGTGGACTTGCAATTCACTCTCAGATCATTAATATCCTTTGCTGGCAAATCCCCCAATATGTACGGAGCAAGAGTGCTTGCTGCCAACTGATCTTCCTTCACCTTTTATTTCCAATGAGGAATGTAACCTCAGCTGCCTTTCAACATTTCCGGCTCCTATTTTTCTACCTATCATTTGTAGTTGCATAATGGCCACTTTACCTCAGTTATCAAGGCTCTTTATTATTGTTCACTCATTGCTGATGTTTGCCTGTAACCTCACTTTTCTAGAGGGTTGGCAGACAGGAGGCAAGACAGACTCAGGCCGCTGAGCACGGGTTTTTTTGACTATCCAGGATGTGGCATAAGCCAAGAAAGTTCCCCCTCCTTCTGAAGAAATATGGACGGGGGGAAAAAGGAAAAAAAAAATCCAGCAGCAAGTAAGTCTCAAGACCAATTTAAGCAGAATGAATGAGTCTTTGTTCTCTAGGGGAGGGTTTGCCTTTACATTTGCTGTGTTAGCCATGGTTGTGATTTAATTGCATATGTTAATGACTTTTGGTGTTTCCCTTAAAGACCCAGAAGCTGGAATCAAGAGAGTGCATAAGGCCCTTTGTGTGCATTCAGAGCAGAAGGCAAACCTTACTTTTACAACAAAGAGGAAGAAAATTCTCCTCAAAAGGCTCCAAAACCCAAAGGAAAATAGAAGGAAATTGACATTTGTTGGTCTTAAGAAGTCTCAGGATCTTTAAGCCACTCTCAGGGTTTTGGAAGGTGTGATGCTTTGATGCTCAAAATTGACAATTGTGCCTCTTCGTTGAGTGTGCCTCCATGCACAACTTTGCTCAAGAAATTAAGAATAAGGACTCCCTCCATATGCTACATCAGCCCTTTCAACATGTTCCTTGTTCTCTTGATGCAAGTGGCAGCCAGGAGAGAAGACACTGGCCATCTCACCTTTGCTGCCCTTGGAGATTGCCCTTCCTTCACACTTTGCTGGTTAGGCTCTCGTGACATCTTACCTTGTACAAGAGAGCTAGTATAAGCACACTCTGTACAGTGTGGAGATGTGTTGTTATTTAAATGGGAAGACATGAACACAGGCTTGGGGTTCACAGGAGAATGAGGCCAATGGATAATCTCTCACTGTCATGGGGTGAGATCCTTCCCTATAAACCATGCAGCCAAAGGCCCCAGCCCTGTTTATCAAAATCTCCAGTAACATTACTGTAACTTCAGCAGTGATCACTGTGACAGGCTGTAAAGTTTAAGTCAATAACCCATGTGTTCCATCTTCTGCATACTTGTGATAAACTACTTTCTTTTGATGTCCTTTATCCACTAATCTTCTACCAGATTCGTCACTGCCTGACTGGGTTGCTGAAGCTTGCATTCACTTTTTTTCCAAGGGAGCTCTCCCCATTCCCTGTTTATGCCAGGGATTTATGCAGGCAGCACAAGCTGTAGCCGGGATAAGCCCCAGAGGCTCGAGTCAATATTTTTCCACAGAGCATGCTGACTGAGGCTTCCACGAGGCTGCAGCTGACCTGGCTGTGCTCATGAGGAGCTTCACCCCAACTCTGGCTGTTTTCTATGTGCCCTCTGCCAGAGCTGCTGCCAGAGCTGCTTTCTGGATGTTTAGTAGCTGGTTTCTGTCAGCGTTAGCCAGGTTAGCAATGATCTACCTCCTGAGCTTGGTTTTTGCTTGGGAAAGGCTGTGGAAGGTGCACACTAGAGGTGAAGAAGCACACTTGGATGGCAGGGGTTTGTGATAGTATGGATAGGTGGTGGCCAGCAGCTGGGAATGTAGCTTGTTGAGACAGGACTGGAGAGGAAATGTGTAACCAAACCTGGAAGACAAGCAAACTCTGGTCAAACCACTTTGCACGTCTGCTCTGCTTGCTACCTTTGGCTTGTTTGTCTACTTGGATCGTAAACTGAATAAGGGACTCTCTCTTAGCTGCGGGTTGGAAGACCAGAATGAATGACAGCAGATGAATTTGCTCTCAGATATTTTAGGCCTTACTTAAAAAAATTATGATAAACCCCCAGGAGTATTGTTTTCCACATTGGCAAATACGATACTGACGGAGATCCTCCATCAACTCATGTGTTTACAGTAAGCCAGATTTTCCTTTTTCTGACTTTTCTTAAGGCTGGATTATAGAACCATGGAATCATAGAATCATAAGGCTGGAATAGACCTACAAGATCATCAAGTCCAACCATCAACCAGCACTACCACTGTAAGCTCTAAACCACTAAACCATATCACCCAAACAATGGATGCAGACACTTCTCAAACATCTCCAGTAATGGTGACTCCACCACCTCCCTGAGCAACCTAACAGTGAAAAAAAGCCTGATCACCTTAACAGTGAAAATTTTGTTATAATATCTAATCTGAATCTCCCCTCTCTCACCTTAAGGCCATTTCCTCATGTCCTCTCACTGCAAGTGCTACAGAAGAGACTGATCCCCACCTCACTACAACCTCCTTTCACAGGTAGTTATAGAGAGTGATGAGGTCCACCCTGAGCCTCTTTTTCTGCAGACTAAACAAACCCAGCTCACTCAACCAGTCCTCATAAGGCATGTTCTGTAGTCCTTTCATGAGCCTTGTTGTCATTCTCTGGTCACGCTCCAGCACCTCAGTGTCCTTTTTGAAGTGTGGGGCCTAGATCCAAGAGCAGCACTCAAAGTGTGGCCTCACCAGTGTCGAGTACAACAGGATGATCACTGCCCTGGTCCTGTTGGCCACAGTATTCCTGATACAGGCCAAAGTGTCATTGGCCTTCTTGGCCGCCTGGGCACACTACTGGCACATGTTCAGCTTCCTGTTGACCAGGACCTCCAGGTCCTTTTCCATTGGGCAGCTTCACAGCCATCTGCACCTAGCCTGCAGTACTTAATGGGATTATTGTGGCCAAAGCGTAGGACTTTCTATCTTGCTCCCACACAAAGGCATACCTTTGGATACCTTCCCTTGACCCACCCAAATGGGGCCTCCCTGATTTATGTCATATTTCCATTAGCAACTTTCCTCTGTTGACTCGACTGATTTCTTTGAAATTTACACTTTGATTGAAAGAGTACGCAGCTCCAGCCTGTTGATGGCTGGGGTGAAAACCTTTGGACTGACCTGAGGCACTGCTGTCACACAGAGTCTTCAGCTGGTACGTAAAGAGAAGGTGAGGCCACTCACTGCAAAATGACATTGTTTCTCGAGTCCAGGAGCTGCTACCTGTATATCAGTGTTGTTAACCAGATACCGAAGGACCTGCCTGTGGGCTGGGAACTTCTGTCCTGGCTAGCAGGGAAAGCCATGCACTGGTAACCTGCAGGTCATAGCCAAAATTTAGTGACCTAATAACCAGTGAGGCTAACAGTGATCAAGAGTGTGGGAAGAGATAAGTGAGGAATTAATAGTAAGGACCCTGTTCTCCTGTTATACTTGACGCTGAGATGACAGTTACTGGTAAGCTGTGCTGTATTACAGTGTCAACAGTATAAAAATGGCTTCAGAAAACCAACATATACATAAAAAAAAGACTTTTAAGAACATTTCTTATGTTCTGTCATGAAAGAGCCACCCTGTTTGTTGCAAAAAGAAAGTAGAAAGGGGGTTTAGACAGTTGGTCTAGAAGTACATGGGTGAGGAGACATTTGCAGTTTGGCAAATGTAAAGCAAGAGCCAACAGCTAGAAGGTGAACAAAATCAGACAAGAAGTAAGACTGGAGTTTTTTAAGTGTGCAGGAAGAAAATAATTGGGAAATTCTTGTTGTCGTCTATGTACTGAAGATCAGACAAGACCATCACAAAGACCTTCTCTGACCATATAATTTCTGGTTCTATTTCATGAATAATAATTCAGCTGCCATATGCATAAAAAACGATAATGATATGGAACTTGAGACCTCCATTCTTGCTCTTTCTCTCAGGACTGCAACAGGACTTCTGAGCACAGGGCAAATAAAAAATAAGTGTTTTCACACACAAAGAACCAATCCTCCTAGTTGCCTAATGCTCTCACACCCCGTTCAAGCCAGCAGAGAAGTACCCATCTCATATTTAGGTTCTTATAGGAATTCTTTCTCAACACACAAACCATATGGTGTGGAGATTTCTATTTATAGCAGGAGTGTGCAAGCCTCTTTGTGTTTTTATACTCCTGTCAGCTGATTTACGTGCAAATCCTAAATCACATCTATTTCCTGTGTTCTGCAGGCAACCTAAAGTGGTACCATTGCCAAAGTGAGAATGATGTAAGATGGCAGTAAGTAAGAAGCACTCCCAGCTGCACGGTACATTTCCCCACATTTGCTTTGGCCAGTCTTACACTGAGCAAACCCTCCAATCTTTTCCTGACATTGTACCTAAGGCACTTCCCTGGGTCCTCCTACTTGGCGTGTTAAGGACAGGCTAGGGATGGGGAGAGGTTAAAAGTTATATTTAGTGCAGTCTGTACCTGAAAATAAAAAGTGTTATATTAGCCAGAGATATTTTAAAGGCCGCCCATTTCCACACGCACGGGCTGGCACAGTGGTTGCTAACTGTGGTTTGGGAGTGCCGGAGCACCGCGTATCCCAGCCGGTGCTGCCCGTTCTGTGCGTAACTTGCCTTTCCAAAGGGTCCTCTCAGCAGACGTGGGAGGGGGTCCGCTGCAGCAGCTCACGAACGGCAATGCTGACCTCTCGTGGCCGCGGGGACCCCTCGCAGCACAGTGTCACCCGTGCCACCCCTGCATCGGCCCTGCGCAGCTACCGGGCTCTGCTGGGGACCACGGGCACCTGGGGCTCCCCGGCCCTGGCGAGGTGCAAAGGGAACTGGCACAAGACCCACACATCTTCTCTTGGAACGCTCCCCACAGCGGGGGCATTGCCTTCCCGTTGCTATCGGTTCCGCCCCGGTGGTACGGACCGACTTATTGCCAGCTTTGGCCCCAGCTCAGGGACTTTTCCACGGTCCGGGCTCAGCTTGCTGCTATTGCAGCAATTGCTTTTTTCTCTGTCTACTAATGCCTGTGGGACTAAGTCTGACATTTCAGGCCGTATAATTAGCTTTCTACAGTTAGAAACTGTAGAAATTCTAGTCCATGAAACATGGGTATCTGCAGGGATTAAGAGCAGAGCGGATGAAAGCTCCTCACAATGGATATTTTTTAAATCTGCAGAAGTGAATCATAACAAAAAATAAAGCTCAAAGCAAAATGGAGAAACTTAGCAAATGTCAGTGCCAGTTAAATAGCTCCTTTCAACAGTCTGGTGGTTTGGTTTACCCAAGTGTTATCTGTGAAGCGAGTTTTGTCGGTGAGGGATCAGGAACCCATTATGTACTGCCTGACAAAGCAGCGAGGTACAAGTAGCAGGTCATATGGTGATGCAGCAGGAATGTCAGTTGCCACAATGAGGCCACCACATTTTAACAAGGCAAGACCCTGCCACCTGTCTTTAAATCATCTTTGATCCCTGAGGCTGTACAGACTGAAATAGGGTGAGCACATTCAAGGATCAGAGCAGGGGTGTCTTGGTACCCTCTCTATGAGAGTATTCATGTTATTGAAGGACTGAGGTCATCCTGAAGGTTCTTCACCAGACCTGTTTCCAGTGGTCAGATGTCACACCTATATAAGTTATGGAGATAGACAAAGATAAGAGTTTATGAAACAGTGACTGAGACATCTAAAGGAAAGAGAGAATGTGCATTTAAATCAGCTGGTGAGGAGAGGACAATTCTAGAAAATAACGACTTTCACCTTTTCTTCCTCATCTCTGCCACAACCATAGATCTGTGTCCCCAAGAGACAACAGTACGCTGAGCCCTGGAGACAGCTTCACATCTGATTCATGATGGTAGGGAAGATGTTTGTTATGCACCCACTGACGATGGGCACAGTCTGGAAGCCTGACGGTAGACACAGCCCACTCAGCATCACAGAGGCACTGCTGGGAGTGGTGGCCTTGCTGCTGCACCTAGAAGTGCCTGAAAATATTTACTTTTAGAGTAAATAGTCCAGTGTTGCCTCTATCTGAAGTTAGTCACACCACCAGCAGTGGGGTCAGACCCGCATGTGTTGCACTCTCTGCCAAAGCTTTCACTGATTTACATTCCAGTCCAAAAAGGGTGAATGTGCTCCTTGCTTTCTGCAAGGTTTATAGCAGGTCTACAAATGGCATCGCCTGGAGCTGTGAGAGATTGATCCTGTCCATGGCCAGGCACCCTCACTTCTCACTGCAGCCACTCAGAGTCAAAAGGGGTCTGGCCCCTTGCCCCCATATACATCACTAGCCTGCACTCCAAGTACAAGATGGCTTTGCTCCTGGATGAATACCTACTGTATGTAAGGGATGTGAGTCATCCGATTAAAGGGATTTCTCCCACCCCTTTTTTTTTTTTTGGATGAGGAGCCTTCCAGAGAGGAATTTTGAAATCTCCAGTCCCTTTTCCAAAAGCTTTCATTAAAACAGCCCATAAAGTTTCTCTGGAAACTTTAGGAGGCCTTTAAGAAAAAAAAAAAAAAATTGAAATTAAAATTCAGTTTTATTGAACAAATGGGCAGCACTGAAAATATTCAGAAAATTAAAATTAATTTGAAAATAATTAAAAATAAGAGAAGCTTAGTGTATGTTTCCAAGTTCTGGGTAATATTAGAGTAGCATTAAAAAACTGCAAAGGAAATTTACTGTGAGCAGGTGTTTGAAATAATTGGGGGAGAAAAAGGGCTGACTATTAATTAATGAAGAATTATGAATATCCCTTGTTGGATTTTTTTCCTGTGGTCAACATACTTTTAACCACATGAACTTAGCAAACACATTTTAAAAGTGTGGATTTGCTTTACAGACACTTATAGGGAGCTGAGCATTATTTTATCCCCATTTATTTTATTTTCGCCAGTGGCATGCATTCAGCAGGAGCTGTTGAGAGGACCAAGGTACTACAGCAAAGTCTTCCTCATCAGCTACAAGGCACAGATGTTAATATTTTCTGGACAAAAACTCCTACACCACAGTCAAAGGCACTGAAAACTTAAACACAACAACTGGTTTCAAGAAAGGCAAATGAAGAGCAAATGTACAAGGCCTGGTCATGCATGGGAACTTGCTCTGGGCTGTCACCCCAAAAGATTTTCAGACACCTACTGAATTCTTCATGGCCCCGTGCAGACAGACACACAATGTTGCTATGGCACTGCCACGTTCCCAGCAACTCAGCGTCGCTGCCAGCACTGACCACATTAGGGACGCCTCTAGAACACATTTTTCAGAAGGAGGAAACAAAGCCTTTGTGTGAAGATTTTGCAGCCTGAGTACTGGAAGGGAAATCTCTCACCTACCGGCATAGGCTTTGCCTCAGCTAACCAGCATGACACTGTTGAAACTGGTCTTGGGGTTGTCGTGAGCAGGGGTAAAGGGGCAGCAGCTGCATGTCCTGTGTTCAGCTACTGTAAAATTGTTCTCTTGTTGATTCCTCCAGCCTCCAAGTTCTGCCAACCGGATTGCAATGGCTTTCTTCCTTGTTGGCCAAAGGAGCACTGAGCTCCCCAAGGGACAAATGCAACTCTTTGGTTGGTTTAACCCACAGCTTAATCAGGAGGGTGTCATCTTGTATGCTTAGGTCTTACATCTGCAGACTGCAGGTTTGTCAAATAGAGGTTGATATTGAATGGGAGTCTTCCAGTGTAAGAAGCTAAAGTTGTTTCTCAAGGATGATGAACGTCTTATGTGCTGCAACCAGAGCTACAGATAAATCAGGTAGAAAAAGTGTTACTTACACAACATAAGCCAGTGCTAGTCAAAGGTTGCTTTTTGCTTTCTCACCCTGTAACCTTCTACTCAACTTATGTTCTTGCTCTTTATTTTTCCACTAGCCAGCCCAGTTGAAGGTTGATTTAACTCTGCAGGAAACATTCGCTCTGATTTCAGAGTGTTTTGTTAGTTAGTGAACTCCTAGATGGGGTAAGGTAAAAGTGAATTCCCCGGACAGCAATACTGAATAATAAGGTAATGGTGCAAGTGTGACAATTGAGGGAGAAAAGACATAAGGTCCACCTTAATTGACCAAGCACCAGAAATTTCAGTAATTTCTTCTTTCTTTCTTTCTTAGTGACCTGATCTTAAAGATTTAGAGCAAGACTACAGTCGAGAGCACCTCAAGTCCCAGTTATTTGCAGAGAGAGCTGGGGATTTCTTACAGGGGATGAGTACAAGCTGTGAGCCTGAGATAACCTGTTGGTTAGGTATATTTGTTTCAATTGAAGTTACTCTTCTCTTCATGTATCTAGAGAGAGCAGCTGGGGAAAAGCTCACGCTTCTTTCTGCCACTGGTATAAATGGCAGACACATTAAATACAGCAAACAAAAACCCTGGAGTAAACAAAATCTGCATTTATTCCTCAGTCATCTTTTTTACAAGATTGCTTCATGTTTTCACAAAAGAACACATACCAGAGATACATGAGTTAATCTACAAAACCAGATATTCAAACCAAAACAATAAGGTACATGGAAATCCATGCGCTTTGTGATTTAGTTGCCACACACCTGTCATTTAAATTCAAGGGAAGTTGCTTTGAGGTACACAAACACTAGTTCTGCCACACCAAAATGTGATCACCAACTCTATGGACATAACTAAAAAACATATTTACAAAGTGTTATCTCTACCAACTGTCATCTAAGTTTGAAACAGGTAGTTAGTTGTTCAGCTACCAAGCCTTCATGGAAGGTGAAACAGTCTAACGTCCCTAAACGGATTCATGCAGTGTTTAGTTTTATTCACAGGAAACACAAGAACAAGTATTTATCAGTGATGATAAAAGTAGTACATGAAGATGCATCATCCTCCTGGAAGGAGTTAGAAGCATCAATGCTCATTCATTTATCACTGCTGTGGGTGCAAAACTTCTATTGCTATCACAGATTAAAAGTCCCCAAGCTAAGAATTGTCCTGGTGGGTCTAGGGGAAGGGCATGCAATGTTTCCAGGTCTCCATTAGTGGACAAGAGCTGACAAACACCTTCTTTTCCCACAACTCCTGTCAGTGAGGGCCACTTTGCTGAAAGAGACTGACAGTGATTTGTAGTGTCAGCATTAAATTGAAAATGCTAAAATACCTTGACTCTTACTGCAGCACTTTAACCACTGCAGAAAAACTATCTCTTCACTGACATTCCTTAACTGTTAAAAAAATTAAGGTTCTTTTTATTTTTACTGATCAGGATTAGTGCAAAGTAGATTTTTTTTGTCAGGGAGGTAGGGAAGTTAAACTGGGCTCTTGTACTACTCACATCACAAAAGGTGGATCTAGCACTTCCCTTATTTAATTCTGTGGAGCTGCACTGTTATTCCTGCTTCGAATCAAGCAATAGCAGTATTTAACCTGGCTTTAACTTTATTCAGCTTCTGAAATTAGAAGGAATATGAAAATTAAATTAAAAAGTAAATCCTGTTGTAATCTCCAGAGTGGATTATCCCACGTTGCCAACTGCTTCTGCTGTGAGGGTGCCCAGAGGAGTGTCTGGCTGCAGGTGCTCAGAAACATGGACATGATAGTATGGGCATCTTTATGCAGTAAAGGTTTTCACCCATTTCATAACCTCTACAATGTACAACATATAAAAACAGCTGGAAAACAAGTAGTGTCCCATCTTGTGCCTTTTTGGTTCTAATCCTGATGTCAATAGGTTAGACTAATATATCTTGCATCTAGTATATCCACTTTATCTGTAGGAATGGGAATAATAGCATGCTAATTTTTATGGGAGTCAGGTGATAGCTGTCATGTTCCCATGATATGGCCTTTAATTTTTACATGTCAGGAAGAATACTATGGTGTACAAAAAAACAAAAACTGCATCTTGGCACTTTATCCCTTCCATCACAACTGATGTTTCTGTATCATTCTTGAGGTATCTGCAGTCATCTCTGACTGGTTGTGGATATTCAGCTAAATGGAGTCACAACACTAGTACAGTGCCTTTCACACCCAAACCTGCTCACAAGCATAGTAATTCACATCCTCCAAATGCAACCACATAAGCTAATATATAAAAAGATTATTACAAGCAAATTCACACCGATGCAGGTGACTTATTAGAACCTAGTCACCTTATTATTATTACCTAGCAGAAAATAAATAATGATGTGCCAAAACAATAATTTAACACATAGCGTTTTAGCTATTAGTCATTACAGAACACATTTAAATCATAAAATCATAGAATAGTTTGTGTTGGAAGGGACCTTTAAAAATCCTCTAGTCCAACCTTCCTGCAATGAGCAGTGACATCTTCCACTAGATCAGGTTGTTCAAAGCCCCATCCAACTCAACCTTGAATGATTCCAGGGACAGGGCAAACTAAAACAGAACCAAAACCAAACTTGCACACGTGCACACACACACAAAACAGCATGCTGCTCAAAGTGCAATGAGACAGAATTAGAAAGCCACTAAAAAGAAGCTGTGTCAAGTTATTATTTAACTGAAATTACAACAGTCAGGAAAGATCACAGAATTGTAAGGGTTGGAAGGGACCTTTGGAGACCATCCAGTCCAACCCCCTGCCAAGGCAGGGCCACCTAGAGCAGGTTGCACAGGAATGCGTCCAGGTGGGGTTTGAATGTCTCCAGAGAGGGAAACTCCACAACCTCCCCAGACAGCCTGTTCCAGTGCCCTGCTATCTTCAGTGTAAGGAAGTTCTTCCTCTTACTGAGGTGGATACAAGATACAAATGAACATCTCTGGAAACATTTTTCTCAGGCACATTGTAATACATAGCAGTGATGATTACACAGCTGTATCATCTTTTTACCCCTAATAACAATAAGAATCTTGGTAATGCACCTCCTTTGTGACTGAGTGCTGCAGATCCAGAGTTTACAGAGCAATAAGAAGAAGGACACCTGGGATTCTTTCCTCCTCCACTGTACACCTGTAGGCCCATGCTTGTGTTTAACCCTGGGCACCAAATGGCACCTTTAGTCACTGCAGAGACTTCTTCAGTCCAAACTCTTCCAACTGTCCTTCCCTCAACCTCATGCCCCACTGCAGGAGCTGTTCCAAGGATGAAACAGTGGGGCAGTTTACAGATATGACTAGAGTGTGACCATCATTATCCATGCTATTGAGAATGAAAGTGAATGTCTTTATTATGTAAGCACTCTGCCCTGTTGCACAAGCCAGAACCTCTTCAACACGTGCCTTGTCAAAGGGTCTAACTTCTCAAGGGGGGAGGAAATACATCCAGCTATTCCACCCTCCCACATGTGCCTATTTCTGACAGAGCACTGTGTGGATGTGCTTAACAGAGGTCATGTTCTCCTAGGGCTCCTGGAGGATGTACAGTTGACTCGGTGCAATACACTCTAACACTGGGCTGATCTTTATGGCACTAAGCTCTTGATTACTACTCAGATGTATACATCAACAAATGATAAATTCTCTTAATTCAACTGAGCAACTAATGGAAAAGACTGTAGTCACACTGCTATTTTAGTATAGTGAAAAATATTCAAAATTACATGCAATTTATTCATATCCATGTAAAACATACCATAGGACAAACAAAGTCCCAGCCCAATCCTACAATACTGGCACTAAAGTGCATAATGAGCTCCTGTAATTCCAAAGTGGTTTGCTGCATTTTAGTCTGACAATTGAATTGGAGAAAAAGCTACAATGTCTTGAAGATAGTCAGAACAGGAGTGGGAACACCAGATCTAACAGAAAGATAGCTTTACTATTTATTTTGTAAAGGCAAACATAAACTGTGACTGAAAACAAGCAGCCCAGTTTCTGCCTAAAAATCATATGCTCGTTTTCTTGCTTTGAGACTGCTCAGTCTTTTCCCAAAGAAACTCCAATTTGTCCTTGTCAAAGTTTACTGTAGTTAAGACTACAGATGAGGACTTGAAGGTGGCAGTGCTCTACATTGTATAAAAGTTACATGGTGTGTCAGCGTGTGATAGTAGTAATGGGTCTCATGCATTTGCAACCACTAGTACAACACATCAGCATTTTTAAGATTTCACAGCTGTAAAAAGCCCTATTCATTTACAGGAAAAGTCTAAAGAGATATACTACAATAGCTTTAAAACATTGGATGGAACTGGCTGTAGAGAATGTGATGGCCCTATGTCCCACTAATGGGCCCCTTTTATTTCAATATGAATGCTATCCAGAAAGGACAAAGGTGTGAAAAATAATTCATTGGGTGGTGATGAATAATACTGTTTTGTCTTTATGTTGATCCCCTTTTAAAAAGACAGAATTTAAATACATAAACATATGAAATATATTGATAAATATCTAGAGATAGCTATATTAATATGTAGTTTGATCAGAACTGGGTTAAACAAAGAAAATCTAGAGGTACCACCATATATCAGCATCATTGAATAAAATACTCACTATCATCTGCATTCATGTAGTTCTGAAACCAATCAGTAAGAAAACCATATAGAGCAGGGAATAAGTCTCATTATTTTAACCTGAGAACTAGGAAACCAAGGCTCAGATTCACTTAATGATGTGCCATATTCACACAATCTCAGGTAAAGAATTCAGCAGTTCTGACTCCCCAATTTTTTACCTAGTTAAGAGTCAGAAAGGCTTGGAAGCAAGATAAGAAAACTTTGGAAAAACAGCAGATTTTCATTTGGGCCTATACTCAGAGATTATAATGAGTGAAGCACTGACTTTCCTCTTTGCCAATGCTCCTAATCAGTCATATTAGCATTAAACAGATTAGCTGGTGTAAAATCACCCTTTGCTAAAATAACTCTGAATTATACTTGCATATTGGAGAACAGAGTCTGCAGGGGTACAAATGAATAGTGCCTTGTTCTGTTTCTTGTTTAATTAATCCAAGTGTATTTAAAGCAAGCAGTAATTCATCAGGCTAAAAAATCCTGAAATGTACCATATCACAGATGCAGAAAATTCACCTACATGCAAGGAAAACCTCATTTCTCACTTCCACTGGTGTTAAATTTACATGGTTTTAACTATGGTTGAGCTAATCCTTAACTCATTTTTGTGTGACAGGAAAAACAAACTTCAAATCTTCTACGTAAGGCAGCTTTAAATTTGCTGCATTTTTTTCCCCAAAATTATTTGACTCAGTTTTCAAATCAACCTTGGCTACAGTTATAACATAGTGACAGACTTCTTTCTGGGCTGAGATGAGGAACACTTACTTTTCTATGATAATTTGGACTTTAGGAAGCCTTTGATAAGTAAACAAGGATATAAGACTAGATAAAGTTCATGAAACCAAGCTAATGTAGCACTCCAAGACATGAAGAACATGGTGCTCCAGAAGCAACACCTTCCTACAATCTGGAGAAGTATTTTCCTTCTTTCAACAGCTGAATAGAGAAGAAGCAGCTCCTCAATGCTGGGACTTGTCCTGCGACTAAAGTGCTGTTGGTCCATTTAGTAGAAGTCTCAGTCATGGCAGGGGGATAAAGCACCAAGACTGCTGATATTTTCAAATCTCTTAGCAGCAGTAACCACACAGCAGCTTTTCTGCAAAATAAATAAAACAGGAATCCAGTTAATTTGGCAGTGTATTTTTTTATTTGGTTAAGTGTTCTAGGACAACCACATGGCGGTTTCTTTGTGCATAAAGAAAAGAAAGCAGCGCTGAAGCTTCTTGCTTACAAAGGATCCTTGCAGCCACTTTTTCGTGAAATCTTTTATACAACTTTATAAAGACAAGGCCTCTTTGTCAAGTGGAGAATTGATCCTGGAGCTCCCTCTTGAAATGCAGCTACTCTGCTCTTTTGCCTCTCTTGTCATACAGATCACAGCATGAAAAGGCCTGCTGCAAACCCTTCCATTTATTTGTGTTACCACTGCAAGCATTTATAATGCCAGGTCTAAATCAACTGGCACTGGAGTACATTATTTTGGGTTAAATGTGGTAACCATACAACTTGACTGATAAAAATAGCTAAAGGGATTCTTTAAAAATATGCTATGACTATTCTTTAAAAACTGCTATGACTTTAGATCCACTCATTAAGTAAGCTCAAATAAACTCCAAAAAGAAAAACACACACAGAGGAAATAACACTGCTAAAGCCAAAACCAGATTTTCCTGCAAGTTAGATCATGGGTAGGTTACTATGTTACAAAGCTATTAAAAGTTTATTTAAAAATAATTTTGACTGCTTTTGGACTGTCAATTTATCTCAGAGTTGACTTTGGTTGTAATAGAAAATTGTGCAATACATTGCTTCCTGCATTAGAGAGGGAGAATTTTCACCCTTTTGTTTCTGTACTTGACACAAGTTAGTGGCTTGAAATGGGAAATACATATAAAAAGACTAGTCTTGCAACAGGTCAGGGAAACCTGTTTAGAAAACTACTATGTAGAAGCACACAGGTGAGTGGACCAAACCTTCATAAAATCTGTCTCAGCACCAGTGAAGTGAGGACAAATACTGAGAATTACAAAGAAATATTAACTCCCACTGGATTTCCACTAAAGAAGTTGATGCTCAGATACTATCATATCAGGAAGTTATATGACTTCAGACAGCAAGTAGGATATAATAATGACACCTTAGTCCTTACTGGCCTCCACTGTATGACGGAGAGGCAGTTTCAAGTCCCTGAGATTTGAAAATCATTAACTTCTCTGTTACTACACTGCACTGTATAAAATCTGTTCTAACCTTAGTCAAAACAGAACTAAAATTCCAGCCTCTCACAATACACTCTTTTTCAGGACAAAACTTGTTGCAAAAAAACCCCAACACATCCCTTGCCTTACCAAGCAGATGGCACCATTAAAAGCTTGCTTGTGGTGAAAGGTAGACTACTTTTATTTTGGCATCCTGTTGTTACTCATGATGCACTACTAAAAGGAAGTGGTTTTACAGTGTATGTGTGTGTTCTTAGGCTAATTAATTCACATCTTGACCCTCCACTACGTTTTGCCCAGAGATGGCCTCCAGAACCATTGAGTGGTTCCCATGGTCCTTCAACAGAGGCACCAACTTCTGAGGTGGCTGGTAAAAGTGGCTGTGGGAGTTGGTGTTCTGGTTTATGGAGATACTGCTCCACCTGAGGTAGCCTGATTTCAACATGGCTGAGTGAACATGCTTTGGTCAAAGACCAGAGACAGAACATGAGAGTAGACTTGAGACTCCCTGATCCCCCGGGGGAGGCAACCAAGCCAGTCTCAGAACCACTAATGAAGTGTTTGTTAATGAAAGGGCAAAGACAAGGAGCCAGGAAAAAAGGACAGAGAAATGCTCTGTCAAAATTGTTTGGATTGCTAAAAAGGAAGATAAGTGCCCTGTCAGAACTGGGTCCTCAGAAGTGTGGAACAGCTTCTTTTAGGGGACACCTTGCTTTGATTTTGCTACAGTTAGTGGAGCTGCCCTGAGGGTCTGGCCCGTGCCTCTGCTAAAAAGTTATTACTTTTCATATTTCTACCCTTTTTAAACTGGACTTCTAACCACAGCATGAAAACCTGAAAGTTTTCAACACTGAAAAATTATTGGGTGAAATCCTGCCCCATGAGAGCCAGCAGGAGCATAACCATTCCCTCTAAAATGGTCAGGGTTTGCAGCACATATGGCTTCATATACATTAATTTTTTTGCACATTACTGTTACTTGGTATAAGTGATAGGGCCAGTTAACATTTTGAATGATTTCCAGACAGCAGTAGGGGTGGTGGTGGTGGTGACTACAGTTTGGACCCTGCATTTTGAACTATGAGAGGTTGTCGGCTGCCCACTGATCCCTTCTACAGGGGCTACAGAACTTACATCTGAAGAAACACTGAAACAAACCTTCTGTTTGGCAGCTCTTTCAGAAAGGTTATTGAGCCAAGGGTGCTTGAGACACACAGTGACCTTTAGCCTTTTTCTAAGGGAAAAGAAAAACGATTAAAAAAAAAAAAAAAGAAAGATACCATTATTGGAGCATTAATTGAAGGTCAGTCACATCTTACCTCTAGTTAAGGTAATGGCAGAAAAACATTGCAGCATCAGATGTTTAGTGAAGCTATTTTTGCAAAGCACAAGAAATATGAATAAAAAATACTGGGGGAGAGGATACAAAGGACAACATGAGGAGTAAGGTTTGTATTAGGGTAGGGTTTCTCCAAGAAAAAAAATTGGTGATAGGAAGCCACACAGCACAGCTTGTGTTCTTGCAGCATTTGGAAAAGACTGTCTGTTCCCCATATTGCAGAAACCAGAGCTTCACTGGAGCCCAGATAAAGGAGACAAATTGTATTCTATGGGTTTCATAGGATATCTGAAGAGGATAGCTCTGAAAAGATATTAACTGTGACAAACTCTCCTATTTTTACTGTGCACAAACGCTTATAAATCTTCTAGTAATCTCACAGGCATTACTGCTCTGCGAGATTATAAAGAGAAAATTTCAGGGAAAATTAGAATATTCTTATATTATTATATTCTGTTTTATAGTAATTCTGTTTATCCTTATTCTGTATAACAGGAACATGTTGCAAGGACAGAGCTGTCAAGGCACTAGTCAGTCCATCCTGCCCAGAACCCGTACCACCTCATCAGCAGAGCTACCACTGCCTGATTACCATCATAACTTTTGCTATTATTTTAAAACATTATTCTGCTAATTAGCAATGTGATCTATTAATTCTTAATGATAGTTGTATATCAAAAGGCACTTTGACATATACATCCCCAGCAACATAACAGTCATTTTATTTAACATAGATGTGCTTTGCCTGCAAAGGAGGAAGTGAATATTGCACTTCAAACGCTGTAAAAATTCTGAAACCTGATTAAAATTATCCCCTTGTGAACCACTGAACCACAGAGTGGACAGCCAACAGCAAGGTCACCAACTGCATAAATCTCCCCAAAAATTACTGACTACTTAACATAGGAATAACCAAAGTGATTTAAAATCTTGTTGATCCTCCAACTCAAATCAACTGAATTGTTTGCTTGAACAAACAACTTCTTCTTTTGTGTTGCCCATGAAGTTGGCTACATTTGAAAGGCAAGAAGGCTCTTAAGTACTAAGACATGCACGAGGTGAAATTCCAAGCTCTGTTGGGAAAGGTATCCCTTAGGAAGAGGCAGGATGAAATCAAACTCATGGGGGACTTCAGGAGAACCTGAAAGGATTTTCAAAGCAGGAACAAGAATCATCCCCAGCTGGAAAATCCTTTTCATATGGTAATTCAATGTTCATTTTGTAAATACTCCTATTTTGCTAAGAAATGGATCCACACAGCTTTACATGATCTTATATTTCTTCCCAGATGCGCAAGAACTGATGAGCAAGTGTGAGCATGCATACTGGAACAGCTGAAAAAAAGCAAGGGGGCACATGTGCCTCACAATGGCAAGAAACAAATCAGCAACAAAGACTCAGAGGAAGTTAAGAAAAATGCCAAAGCAAATTTTGATGTGGCAACACAAGAGGGCAACAGCAGATGCACAAGGATATTTAAATGTAGGGACCTGGAGTCTGTAGTGGAGCTCGTGGTCTGTTAACCATGGATGTTTTAAGGCAGCAGTTGCACTTAATCTCCAGCTAAAGGAAAACCAGAATGCTATTAAGAGTTTTCCCCAGAATCTACAATTCAGCAATTATCTGCTATAGGTCATACGTTCTGCCATCATGCAACGCTGTCATTTCAGAACACTATGCCAGATCACAGCTAATCCATAAATTAGGTTTTGTTTCACAGCAAAAATATATTCAGGTAACTTCAGAACATTTTACAGATACAATGAACAATATCAATGAAGTGGCATTATAATATTCTAAGTGGACATAAAAAACTTAAGTCATATTAGTTCTGCAATGGAGCAGCACAAATGACACAACTGTGTCATGATGGATGGCATGGAACACACATTTCAAAGATATAGGGATCATATACCATTTTTCCTTGATGAGAAGCTTTGAGATGAAATCTTTGGCCTCATCAGAAACACCTCGAAATTCCTCTTCTTCAAAATCCCAGTTACAGGCCAGGATATTGTTGAGAGTCTCATTGTCATCATCACCCAAAAAAGGAGACAATCCACTGAGGCTGAAGTAAAAAGAACTATATTCAGTCCTCCTGTCTTTCCATTTCCTGTACAAGATCTCCAATGTGCCACCTATGATTGTTCAGTCCCTACTGGCCTGTCTTGCAAAATGCTATTGTCTAAGAATGTCCCCAGATCATTCCCATTTTTCATCTATTTACATGTTTAAATAATCACCCTTCTTCTCTAATAAACCAATCATTACTGTCTTTCATGGTCAGTCATATTTTCCAGATCTCTGATCACTCTTGCACTATCCACTGGGAATTTACCAAGCAGTTTACATTATTCTGGAAGTGTGATGCTTAAACACTAATGACAGATATGCAATGAAACAAAAAAAAAAAAGTTCATGACAATTGGCAAAGAGGAGAGATTGCTCAATATGGAATTTGGAAAGAAGTCTACATTTCCTATTTTGGGTTCAGATTTTTTTCGATCTGCCGGTATAGCAGCAAGCTTGGATGACTGGCACAGTTCATCCCAGAAACAGCTTACAAAGTAGATACTGAATCCTACTTACAGCATATAAGCAATGACTCCTAAACTCCACATGTCTGTAGGAAAAGAGACAAACTCATAATTCACGACTTCAGGAGCAAGAAATTCTGGAGTCCCAAAGTTAACTCGAAGTTTTTCCCTGGGTTTATATCTAGGAAATGGGAACATTAACAAAGGACATCAATTACAGGTCTTATTAAAGTTGCATCACAAGTTGTCTGGCACTTATATGAATTCTGGAAGCGTACAGGAAATTCAGTAGGAAAACAAGGACAGACAATGGTACAAAGTAAAAAGAAATATACCCATATATAGAATGAAAACAGTTTGCAAGCTTTATATCATACTAGGGCAAAATGAAACTGCTATAAAAAGAAAGAAATTCATACTTCAAGGACTTCTCAGAGCAGCTTTTACCATCCTTTTGGGACTTCTCCATATCATAGGCATGAAATCTTTAACCAATAAATCCTTCACTGAGGTTATGGCACCTAATTAAACTAGAAAGTGATATAGCATGGGATATATTGTAACAGCCCTTGATGGTACATTACACTCTCTATTGAAGAATATCTTAATATTGCAGACAAGAGACTAGACAAGACGTACTACTGGTTTTGTCCATTTTAGCTGTTCTAAGATACTTTTATTTCTGCTTAGTCAGAATCAGCCCTCTTTCAACCATACACCTGATAAAAGGCTTCAGAACAAATTTTTTCTACTCAGCTCCAAACATTCCAAATTAAAAGATATCCCTGGATAAAAGAAACAATTAAATTTGTCCTAACAACAGTAGAAGGCCATTATGTATGAAATACATAATTGTAGAGATGCAATATTTTTTCCACTCTTTCCTAATCCATTCATGATTAGTGAGAACACATGCATGTACCTTCTTGCCAATCCAAAATCAATAATTTTTATTTGATTTGCCTCTCGGTTCACACACAGGATATTCTCAGGCTGCCAAGAGAAACAAAAGAAAAGAAGCCCTTTAATGAGTATGAAAAAGCAGGCTTTTAGCAAAGTGTAGGGAGAAAAACACTAAAAACAGAGCAAATATCTCCTAAGCATCTTTTGCTTTCCTCCTTGTTCAGATTTCTCTGCATGGGTAGCCCCCTTGCTGTCACGCAGCCATTGGAGCTGTGCGCTCTGTGCTTTGCAACTGCTTTTTCCTCTCCATGGCTTTTCAATTTGACATAAGGCAGAAGTTCAGATAAAGAACACATTAGGGGGAGGGGGACAGGGAAAGCAGACTTCCAAAGAGAGGTTTCAGAATGCTATCACTGGGATTGAACGGACCTTAATAAGCTGACACTGATTTTCAAAAACACAGAATTTGTTGGGCTTTGAAATTTATCTTACAGCTTTACATTTCTGAGTTCACAAATGTTCTGTCAGATTGAACATTAATATATTAAGCTAGTCACATCAGCTTTATGCTTTTCTCAGACATTTTAGCAAAAGATAGGATTCACAGGTTAAATCCCTCTGGATTTTCATAGGGCCAAATGCTACTCTTCACTTTCCTGGCAGGAATCCTTTAACTTCCAAGAATTACTGCAAATTCATACAGAAGGGACTGAGAACAGGATTTGGCCAATTGTCTTTGAAACGTAAATACCTAAAATACGGTCTCATATTCATTGCCAGCACTTTTATAGCTGCTCTGTCTTATTGCTCAGTGAGTCCTCTTTGAAACAAACCAGCCCTTAACACTTAAAACATTAGTTAACCTTTGTCACCATTACTAATTCATTTTACATTAGGACTTTTAAACACCATATGTCCATAGTTTCCTAGGTCCTGGATGATTATGGTCAAGATTATTTTCTTTCCATTTCAAGCTTTCTTTCCCAAACTCATTTGTTACTGACAGCAATCTATGAACAAGCAAAACAGAAGGGAGAAGCTGTAGCTGGCGAGCACGTGAAAAGAGGTCTCTGGGATTAATTTCTTGAACTGTATATGTATCTTTTTGTCAGCAGTTTGACCTCATACTAAAACTGTGCCATCTCCAAGGTCATAATTAATGTGTCCCAAAGAACCGTGTGAACTTCTGTTTGACAGGTTTCTAGGTAACTGGATGTTTATAAAGAGAAAAGTGAGTCTGGTCATTGATCAGCTACTGAAGCAGGTCCCAACAAGCATCTGCTCGTTTGCTTAACCACTGCAACAATATATATGCTAACAACATTAAGGATGTACTATATTAGCTCAGTTATTACAAGCCAAGAACAGCAGCCATAATAAAAATCTCACCAAAGAGAAAACCATCTTGTGCACTTTTTGTTTCTTTTTCCTTTGTTGTAAAGCTCAGGGATCGCTAGGAAGCTTTATAGACAGTCATAAAACTAAAGCCATCATCCCAATTTATACCTGCACTAAATAGAGTGAAGAAAGAGCCAGCTTAAATATACAATTTAATGAAAAATAACAACAAATGTTTTCTTAGGGGTGATAGTTAACCATTTGCAGTCAACCAGAGTAAGGATGTGAAACTGGTGGATTTGTTTTTAAAAAGAAGTGAGGAGACTTGTGTATATAGTTAAGTAGTTCATATAACTAAGTAGAAGATTTAACTAAGTCCACAGTAGAGGATCTGCCACCTTTCTCTGGGCTTTCAGCTACACTAGCAGTTACTGACTAATCCAACACAGACATAGTGTATTCGTTACATTACCCACAGACTATTTTTAGTTCTTTCATTTTAACAAGTACTTTCTAATGTACTTTCCCTTAATCTGGTTATCTACTGATGCCTTTTCATAACTACAGCAGTTTAGTGTAGTCCTCAGAAACTTGTACAGGGTTTATGCCAATTCTGAATGACCCTTGAATTTAGTTCCACTCACTCATGTCTTGATTTCTGCATAGTAAAAAAATTGGAATGATTGCTAATTAAATAGTATTTGCACAATATCCTGAGATTCAAACGTTGAAACTGAACACAGTAAGGTATTTGTACTCAGCTGCTGGCTTTCTGTAAAATATGCCTGTAGAAAATTCAAGCACTATGAGACTTGATGATATATGACCAGAATTCTCATCTAATTTACTTAGTCCTGTAGTAATTTAACTGATCTCAATGTGGTAAAGTAAATATGCATTGATACAAGGAAAGCAGAATAAGGCCCTTTGTTGTTTCTGCCATGGGAATCTGCTAAGCTATATGGCCTACCATTAAGAATAAGAATTTCCACATCTGTCATTGCACAAAACATACATCTCAATACTTTACCTTGAGATCCAAATGAAGAATGTACATTTGGTGCATATACTGAATTCCCTTGCAGATTTGTTTTATGAATGAGATAGTATCCATCTCTGTCAAATTGTAGTTTTCATCAATAATTCGGTCAAATAACTCTCCTCCTTCCACACTGAGGAGAGAAAGACAATAAAGCAGTGACCAAGTCCAAATCCAATCCCATGCATTTAGATTAATACAGAATTTACACTACTGACTATTTTCACCATTCACAGTCAAGTGCAGAAAGATGGGTCTACAATATGAGCTTATACCTTGATCTGAATTTTCCCAAATCTGGGTTCTTAAACTGACTTTAGAGCAACTATTTTGTTCCTAATTAGCCTTATAACTCACCATAAAAACCAGGGTTATCCTTTAAGACACTGAGTATAAGGATTAGGCACAACACCTACATCTGGCTTCTCTTCGGTGTAAGATGTCTTCATTTGCCTCACAGAATTCGAGATATTCTGAGAAGTTTGTTTCTCACCTGACATAAAATTATAAACCAAAGTGAAGATAACACAACTCTATCTTCAAATGGAACAGTGGTTTTACAGCATCAGTAATGTGGCACATCACCGGAAAAAATGCATAAATGGCTGCATGGGAAAACTTTTTGCTTAAATTCCTTTTTTTTTTCCTCTGTTGTTCTTGAATACATATTTCATATGTTCTTTCCTGTAAGAAGCTCTATTTCTAATTTCAGGAGAAAGCAAGAAGGTAATTGACAGTTCTAGCAAAAGTGGTGAAGACAGAAAGGGAAAAAAACACACTTACTATTCCATGACGAGTACAATGTCATTTTTAGACTCAAAGGCATCATATAGCTGGATGAGGTTCACGTGATTCAGCTGGTTCATGACATTGATTTCATTTTTAACTTCATCCTGTAAAGAGTCATGACTATTGCTTCAGATTTTTTTTTAAGAAAGCTACATGAAAGAGGACATAGTTTGAAGCAAATGTACATCATGCTCATGTATTCACTTGTGGCAACCAAGCATAGGGCTTTCCTTTGATTGTTCCTGCAGTGGTAGATGTAAAGGCTATAGGAACTACTACACTGAACTCAGAGCTTGAGTGGGGGACTGCTTCAGTAAAGCTATTTGGTGGAAAAGGCAGAAGAGAGCCCACATGGACAAGTGATGGGTTCACAGGGACGTAAAGAAAAAAGAGAAGCAGAAAATGGTTTGGTTCAAACAGCTCTAGGTACACAAAATCAGGCTAAGAAAAGTCCAGGACAGTCCTCAAACCTAACTTTGCAATCAGAGGGGAGAGGCTGGTACCTCCATTCACTCCAGCTGTTTCAGACATGCAGTTTAGGATGGGATGAATCATTCTGTGATGGTGTCAGTCTCTCTCCATTGACTACAAAGAGATTCTTCCTGATCAGCTTGACCACAGCTATACCTTAGAAATCCCAGTTAGCTGAGCCAAATCCCACTCCTGAATGCCATTAATGACACTGTTGTCACACAAAGGACGATATGCATGTCTTCCCTGTGAAAGCAAGCCACAGATGGCCTGCAGGTTTGCAAAACAGGCCAGATTAATTCCTCTCATCTGTAATTGTGTTGATGCCAGGAGTCCAGATCATGCCTGCTATCAGCATGCCTCTATTACAGAAAATGCTAATACAATTAACAACAGAAAGAAAGAAAAAAGAATTAGTAGAAGTTTTGAAGGAGAAGGGAAATAGCATTAGAGTCAATGCTAATCCAGCAGGTCCAGTGTGATGGCTTATGAGACATTTGGTCCTGGTCTTTTGTGTTGTTGAAGAACAGGTGGGGATCCCTTTGAGAACAAAAGACTAATATCACACTCTACCAACCTTCTGTTTTGGACCTTTTGCTTTTATAATTTTGGCTGCTAGCTTGAGACCCGTTGCTTTCTCTTCGCATTTGTGCACTTGCCCAAATCGCCCTCTAGAGAAAAGGAGAAGGAAAAAAAATCATCCAGTGGTATTGGTGTCAGCTCTGAATGTAAACTGCAACATAAACAAATTATCCTCTCCCTACTGGATTCCATTTCAATTGCTCTATTGTTGCTATTTTGTTGTGCAGGTTATACTTACTACTACTTATTTAGGCACACCAAAAGTCACACACTGTTCTATCTGGTATATCACACTTATATGATTCACTGTGCTCACCTCATTACATGCAATGACTAATCCCAGAGCAGTCAACATACTCTAAGGATAATGACTCATGCACAATCTGCCTCCCTCCATTCTTCTCCATGGGATGGTTGTGATTCCAGGAAGAATAAAAGCCTTACTCAAGAGCACGCTGCCATCAAAAATTGCAATATCCCTCTATCCTAAACAATGTCAGCATGAGAGATCAAGGAATTACATGGGCTGTCAGATTAGCCTGCTAATCTATCTAAGAATGCATGTGCTTTCAGGGAGGAGACCCACTGAGAGAAAGAAGACTACAACATGTCTCTGCATCCTGCTGGCTGCAATGTGAGGTAAAGTATTATAGCATCTTAGGAGCCCTGTCATAAACCCTGACCTAGAACAATACCAAGCACAGGCCAAGTCTGCTGGTGCCAAAAAGTTAGCCAAAATTCACTCACACTAAAATCAGCCTCCTATTTTCACCCCTCTATAAAGACTTCCATGACTTTGGATCTAGTGGGGCATGTTGCCTCCATTCACCTCCCAGGATGCTTGGTTGTAAATTTATGCCTTGCTTTCCAAGTTGATTTACTTTGCCTGACTTACCCTCCCAGAATTTCATCCTCGTTGACATTATAATAACTGTTGATCCCCACCCTTTTGGCTGAGACAATCCGGTGATCAAATGGTGCTGGTGGAGTAGGAATATCATCTACAAAAGAAAAAACAGACAGATGGGATATGAGTGGTCACACATAGTGCTTGTCTGTCACACATTTTATTCCCTCTTTTGCCCAGATAAGTTCACTTAAGAACTGAATACGCTTACTGAAACCTTTATAGATAGGTCTTTCTCTGTTATTTAAGAAGGGGTTTATTTCAGAAGTTCTAGCTCAGAAAAAAAGGTGGTTGGTTGGGAGCTACACTAAGACAAGGACTCCTTTATTAAGTTATCGAATTCTGCACAACAGTAGGAAGAGGCAAAGACCTGTACAAAGGCTGTATCAGTGTAGCTTCATGCCTGCAAAGGGCCTCAGCCATTCAGCTTTATCTCTGATTGTTTAAAATATTTTTTTCCTCCTCAGGTACTGTTAATAGGTGAGCATGTACTGTAAGTCTCCAGTGGGGTAGGAAGAGAAACTGAACTCTTCTCTAGACCCAGCTACGAAAGGCTATTTCCCAGCTTTTGCTGTTCACAGTGAAGAATCCTCTTCTCTACTGATTGACACCACTTGTCCTTTTCTGCAGTGTGGTCATCACCTTTAAACATCGCATTTAGAGCTTATGCACATGGGGAAGCTTCACCCTGGCAGACAGCATTTGGGATTTCCAGTGTGGCTCCGGATCTGGTATGGTTGGACACATGGTAACTGACACATGGTGCTCTGAAGACTTTTTGTCCTTAAAAAAGGATGACAGACAAAAGGTAAAGAGGGGCATAGAGAGGCATGTGTTCCCAACCTCACACTGCAGCAGCTATGGAGTTTCAACAGATCTCTGGTGTTATTGTCTGGACCTCCACATGCTGGACCTTTCTGCCATCCTGATGTTAAAATCCCTGCTGGAGACCAGCCCTCCATGCCTAATTTGGACTTTTTGCAGGGTGTTGTGACTTCAATTTCATACCCACGTTGTTTTTCATTTGATTGATATTCCCGAGAGTGACCTTTGGCTGACCAAGGTGACAAATACTTCTTCAACTGTTTGGGAGGGCTACAGCCCCAGTGTTTCCACATGAGCTCTCTGGTTTGGAATGCCAGCTCCTTTTTGTGTGAGGCTTGTTGAGCAATTTTAAAACCATCTATTACTCCAGTGAAAAGGATCAAAAACACAAACAAAAAACCCCATGACAGCATGTATCTGGCAGGAACACTTCGGTCATTAACGTAGCAGTAGATTGTCCTTATTCACAGTGAATGTCCATTTTTCCTGGACACCAGCTGTGTACCTAGATTTTTTTTTGACAGCGTTAATAACTTACATGGTCAGGAAGTTAGTTCATGGTCAAGGAATTGTGAAAAGCTGGGGCTTCTGGAAGTTTGCCACCTACTTGGGATTCTGCAGAGTTTGAATTGCACGACCGTAAGTATGGGTCTTTGTGTGTTACCAAGACCCACAAAATGGCAAGAAAACCTCTACCCTAAGGCAGAATTTGACTCTAATACCACAAATTCCAAGGGCTCCAGAATGCAAGTGACAGAAGAATATGTCTTTATAAAAGCTCAGCTCCAAACCGCTACCAAACTTTGGGCAAGGAAATGTTCTTTTAAAGAAGCCAGTCTCCTTTTTAAAACTATGTAAGTTTTTGCCTTCAAGATGTTCCCAGCAACAGACTCTCTAATTTTCTTTACCTGAAAACCAGAGGGGATTTCTCCCTATTCAAGAATGACCTCCTATTACAGATCAAAGATGCTCCAGCAGAGACACACTAACCTTAGTGCCATCCCTCTGCCAGAGCTCAGGACAGTTTATAAATTTTAAAGTTTTAGTACACTATCTCCTGTTTCCCACTACAAAAACCTAGCACAAACATGTAACAAATGTTTCCCTTCTGCACTTTCCTCCCACTCCCAAAGCAAAGAAATTCATTCTGCATCCTATGCATGCACATGCACACACAGAGAGCTTCAAATCTTTCAGTCCCCCTCCTCATGTGCCACAATTTCACATACAGGGATAGGCACTGAAATTCTCAAGTTGCAGGTCTAACATTAGAAATCTCTGCCTCACCATGGTGAGTGTGCTTCAGAGTTTGGTGCCTGAGCACCATTTATCTGGTTGTTCAGCAGCATCACTCAGGCTTCCACACAAAAGTCTGTATTTCTTTACTTTATAGGCTGCCGTTGTTTTCACTTCAGATTACAATGGCACGAATATAAGCAAGCTGGTTTTTCAGGCTACATCTAGAGCACTGCAGATTCTCTGTTAACACACAGTCTCAGCACTTCCACAGGTCAACCAACTTTGCCATGCATGATGTAATTTCTCCTTCCACTTCATACTTCAGAGTCTTAGCTCTTTTGTTAAAAGAGGGAGAGAGGATAGTATTAGTGGAGTAGTTGTGGCAGAAGCAAAGCCTCTAAGGTGGAAGCAAACAGAACTGTGTTATTTCTCATCAGCTTAGGAAGTGGTCCATGAACAACTGTTTCCTGTCAGAGCTACCATGCACATCATTTTCCCCTACCAATTACAATCATGAAATAATTCTCTTCTACAGATATCTCTCTCTGTTCATCACTGTAATACCCATGGAATTAAATGTTTTGCCTTTAAGATACTTCGTTTAGGAGATTTTTATAGTTTTAAATATGTCATCAGCGCTTTCTGCAACTATCCTGCTCTTTTTGTTATCATCTTTGATTAGACCTTCATCATTCACTCGATGCTTACTGCTACTGCTATGCACAAATTGGCAGGTCTGCTCAGTATTGAACTATAATTTCCTGTACCTTTTTCGCAGCTTTTACACCTGCAAGGACAAAACATGGCATTAGTGCAGGATACACTTAAAGCAGAGCAAATTTAGAAACACAGGTGAAAAATGCCTACACATACATTGCATTCAAATAATATTACCTTATTTTGTTTCATGGTGTAATATAAACTGGTTTAATGTTCACTTTGAGAAATAAAAATGGTCCCTAAATTAACCATGCCAGCAAAATACTTCTCAGTTACTGAAATCCTCACCTGAATTCTTCTAAACTTACTTAACGTTTGGCTATCAATCTCACCTTTTAAACAAAGGGAGAGTATTGGAAATGTACTATATTCATATAGGTTCCTGAGAGCTTAAACCTGTTTATCCCTGAAGGGCTACATATCAACGCAGCAAAGAAAGAATTACAGTAAACAAATTTATCAGTTTAATTGTCTGGGCTAAGTTTGACATTTTTATGTTATCCCTTAAGCTACTACATTTTGCAATAAGTTAATTCCCAGTTGGCAATGGCCTAACTCCCAATGGTCTAATCTAACCTTATTTTGCTCATATGTTATAAGACACTGAAGTATATAAACATAAAAATGGGAGCATTCTCCTCAGAGATAAAGAATGGCATGACTTAAATCCATGTTCCTAATATCTTCCAATCAAACAACCAAAGCACACTGCTAATACTGTGTATGGTAGATTGTTTGACTGTCTGATTTAAGAGTATAATTTCACTCAGATCAGAGAGATAAACATATTTTTCATTTCTGCATTGGGCTAAATTTTCAGCACTATTTATATTAACCAGCCACTTTGACTTGAAACTTGAACGACACATTTTTCTAAAGCATGGATCTCTTAAGAATGTGCAGCATGAGCTTCACATCTTACCTTCCCTCTAGTGCCTCTTGATCATCGCTTTGTTCTGCCTCATCTTCCTTTTGGGAAGGAGATGATGGTTCCTCAACATTTTTTTCAGTCTTATCAGCATTTCCCTCCCCTTCATTCTCCCTCTCCTCTTGCTCTTCATCTCCAGGCACCTGATGTTCCTCCTTCCTCTCCTCATCTGCTGGGGACTCATTCTCTGTCTCCTGCACAGTAACCCTTTGACAAGCATCATCAACAGCATTTTCTTCCTGCTGCTTTGCTGGAGCCAATGATTCCTGAACAGAGCTTCTCCTATATTCTCCTACCTTCTGTTCTTCCTGAACAGAATTTCTCCTATATTCTCCTATATTCTGTTCTTTCTGAACAGAGTTTCTCCTATATTCGCAATAACTTTCAAAAGCCAAACTTTCTTCTTTCTCCTCTGATCCTTCACTATGAAATTTGGGAGGATCCACTTCAAGCAGAACAGAACTTTCCCTCTTGACATTTTCCTCATTGAGCTTATCAACTTCTTCTTCCTGAGAGCAGGACTGGCTCTTCTGGATGGCCCCCTCTGTAAGTGAAGAGATTACAAAGGAATCTGTCAGTGCTTTTCTGAGAGTCAGTAACAATATTAAAGTAGGGCTGCACACTTAGCATAAATTTAGTTGCATTTTGAACTAGGTATTTGCTTTTCTCTTCCACTGTCAAGGTCAGTGCAAGTGTCTCCTAAGCAAGAGCAGACTACTTATTCAAAACAGAGATGTCATGGGTCACAAATGCTTCCTTTGACACACAGCATTAGAAAATGTTTTTCTCACTCAAAATTATTGTCAGACAAGTCAAGGTTAATAAACTCCTGTGGCAAAGCACTTTTTTTGAGCTTGAGTTTGAGACCTTGCACAGGCATGCGAAAAGTAGATTGATGTTTCTTCAACAATTTTCACTCAAGCTGTTGAGCACACATGTAACCCAAACAACTTCACTGGAGCTACTCAGGAACATAAAGGCTATTTTTGTGCTATTTCTTAGGAACTAGAAACTGATCAGAGAAAAAATAGTTCAACCTGTTGAATCTGGTGGCTTCTTTTCTTTTGTTTCTGTTTCATTCAAATGTAACTTTTCTTTGATGACCTGTGGAAAAGGCAATTGACATATTAGGCAATGTAAACAGTTTACATATCTTATTGGTCCTCATGAAATTGCAACCTGACTTTTTTTTGGTCAAATACAAATACTCTGTGTTGTAACTCACACATTTCCTATGAATGATGGTCCTTACTATAATGACTACCAGGCTGATTGAATTGGTAACGGTGTAAAGCAAGAGAAATTATCTCAGTTGTAATCAGCATCAGTGTTGGCATAAAAACAGCCCAGAAAACATCAGGACTGAACTTCAGAAACTAAAAGAAAGAAAGATCCAGAAATGAACTGTTTCTCTGCACTAGCTTTTGCTGTTAAAAACTAGGTTAAACCAAAGCTCAGAATACTTAATATTCTAGTAAAATGTTCAGTAACAGTCTTAATGACAGATATCAAAAAGTTTCTTGCTGTTAATCAACATCTGGTAATGGCTTTTTTAATGATGCAACAATTTATTACGAGCTGACTGAGACAGCAACCAGGAATTGGAGGGTATAAGACATAGCTTCAGCTTTGTAACCTTCTCTTACCTACGTTTTACAATGTTGCAGTGACATCTAGAGGCGATTTATACCAATCCAGGTCCTCCTAAACCCTCTGCTCTTACCTTTGTGGATATTTACTCATATTCTTATGCTGTGTGCTGTTTCTTCACTTGCCACTCTTAGACTTGTTAGTAGGATGGTGACCACGGGACACCATGGTCTCTGCTGTTACTCAGTGCTCCTTTTTCACTTGCCACCTTCTTCTCACAGTACTATGAAACTGGCACCAACATTATTATTACTTGATCCACAAGGTGTGAAAAATGCAGATACCTCCAAATATTTTCAAGAGGAACTGCCAGCTACAGCAGTGTCATGCATATCCCAACAAAATATACAGGGTCAGGCACCTTAATTTCAAGTGTCTTAATCATATGATTAGTCCCACAGCTTATTCATATTGTACTCTGGGCATGAACCGGTTCTATTACTAAACGTTTGTTCTAGTAAGCCCTCTGCACTCTTTGTGATTTATTTTTTTATTATTTTTTTTTTTAACATCACCAGGCTATATAGAAAATAGGCATGAAATCAAAGCAATGTGTATCAACTATAAACAGAGTTCAAGGGAAAGGAAATTCCATGAGAAACAAAAAAGAGTCGAGAAAAACTGGATGTAACTGCATGGAAGGATTTCAAGAAAACCTTTTTCCAAAAATCTTGATCTGCAAGGTACAAAGAAACTGTAATATGAGCAAAAGACCTGAGACTGACAATTATTTGGGATGTAGTTGGTCCCAGGTCGTTGCAGGCCACAAAATGAAAAAAAAAGCCTCAATACAACAAGGTAAGTACTCTTGAAATATAAATCAGAGCCTTGTTCCCACAGAACTTAAATGTAATTATTCCAGATGAATCACAGGGAATCAACCAATGCTCATTCTGCTATTTTAATGGTGAAAGGCAATTAAAAAAATAGGGAAAAAACTCAGATTTATTTATTCTGAAATGTGACTGCAATTAGTAATGCACTCGGATTCCTGTAAGTATGTCAGCCTCACTACACCACTGAGGACATCAGCTCTGATCAAACACAGTCAGCTGAGCAAATAACCAGAGAAATGGCCTCCAAGCCCTTTGATGCATAGGGCCAGATTTCACTTCTGCAGACACACAGCGCTTCCTACTAAATATTGCTGTAGTTTGCAGGTGTGAAATACAGAAGCCAGCTTTTGAAAATCCATCTAGCAGAGGAACACTGGATGATGCTGAATACCTGAGACTGCCAGGGCATTACATAAAATACTACTATGTTTATTCAAGCACCATTTCTGATCTCTTACACGTTAACAGCAGATGAGGAACTCAAAATAATTTAAATGAGGGGGGAAAAAAAGAATACAAATGAAACATTTACTGGTATTCTTCAGAATCAATGTGCAATATATACAGGGACAATACTGCACTAGACTAAGAAATACAAATATAAGGACTAGGTATCTGTAGACACATGAATAACCCATACATGAACATCCCAATTTTCTACATGTTTTGCTATTTGCAGTAACATGTGACTTCAACTTGTCAAATCCTGAGCTGGCAATAAAACCAAGAAATTTTGCTCATTATTTCTTCCCTGTAAAGGGTGGAGGTTCCCAGGTTCTCTGCAGCTAACAGAAGTCAATGTATCCTTCCAATCCCAGCCACAGGAGATACAAAGACCTCCTTGTAGTTCTCCTTGTCATTTTTCAGGGACACGCGTGAAGTCCAATCCCAGGTAGGTGCTCTGAGAGCCCATTGGTCCCAAAAGCCATGACACTCTTCTGAAAATCTCATCTGAAAGGTGATGTGGTTTGTTAATTGCATCTACCCCATCTGAGTACACTTCATACCACTCCTCTTCCCTCAGTCTGTTAGTAGTGCTTTCTTAAGAGTCTTTTTAACTTTATCCCTAATAATTTTTTATTTATTGATGTATTATTCTTCCTGAACTTTGGTGACAGGTGACTTTTTCCAGTCTGTATTTTCTGAAATTAAAGGAATCAATATTTCTTAGTGGAAATTATGCCTCCATATTATTTTTTCCCCTTTCTTAATGACTTGAATATGCCCAATTGGGTTAATAGCACTGCAGTAATTTTTCCTATTCACACAAGCCAAAAGCTTTCAATTAATTTTTCATTTTCATTTCACAAAAGGTTAAATATAAAAGTGACCCTGTAATGTCATTGTGACCCTGTAACGTATACCAAAGCAAAAAGGTGTCTGTATCTACACAATTTGTTACTGTGTCTTCAAAAATATATTTCCCAGACTTAAACATAATCTTTCATACAAAGTATTGCTAGACTCTAAGTAATAGATACAGAATAAAAACCCAGGTGATGATACAGAATAATGTGAGATAGCCCAGAGGCGGAAACTTCAGTGTAGACCAGTGGAAAAATATCCCTTCTGGAAATTTTGTAAATTGACTTTAGAAACCTGCATAAATTAAGCCATAAGCAATTATATACACAAATAGAATATATTCTAACAGAAATTTCAAATGCAGCAAGAAATTAATGTCTTTTATAGACATCTGACTCCTTTTTAATGAGCTCTACATAGTTAAATTCCTTCTTTATACTGTAGCAGTCCTACCCTTGGAATGTTTTTTTAGCTAACTTTCAAATTTTTTTATTCACCTAATAAAACTCTTTGGTTCTTTTTTTTCCTACTGCAAACATTTTTGTAATGAATGGCCTCATGAAGCAGCCTCAACCATTTAGTTAGAGGTCCTTTATCACCCTATCCTTTATCACCCCATCACACTACAGGACCATGGGTTGTTTAGCCTGGAGAAGAAGAGAGACGGGAGACCCTATCAATCTCTACAACTATCTGAAAGGAGGTTGTAGTCAGATGTGGGTTGGTCTCTTCTCCCAGGCAGCCAGCAGTAGGACAAGAGGGCACAAGAGTCTTAAGTTGCACCAGGGGAGGTTTAGGTTAGACATTAGGACGAAGTTCCTTACAGAGAGAGTGACTGGGCATTGGAATGGGCTGACCAGGGAGCTGGTGGAGTCACTGTCCCTGGAGGTGTTTAGGAAGAGACTGGATGTTGCACTTAGTGCCATGGTCTAGTTGACAACGTGATGTTTGGTCACAGGTTGGACTTGGTGATCTCAGAGGACTTTTCCAACCTAGTTAATTCTGTGAGTTCATTTTATATCAAGACATTATTCTCAACTTTCACCTGCCAGAAGCCTTTGCATATGCCTAAACCACATCTTAACTCAGTGTCTCTTTCTCATATTCTTGATAGTTTGAAGAACTGTATTATGGCAAGATACGCTGATTTCGTGTAAGGTCTAATCATCGTTCATTTATCAGAACTATTAAGTTCCTTGAGATTTGTAATTAATGAATTTCCCTAACAGCCAGAAGTCAGCCATGGGCTTTACCACCTGAGCACTGTACTGTGAATGCTCTCAGTATCTCCTCATCGGTACACAGGAGAATGCATCACATACCACAGAGACCTTGGGGCCACCACATACACGGTGATGCCTCCTGTGCTATGCATCAGATCTGGAATTCATCCCCTCCTGCCCTTTTGTGTTCCCCTTCAATACACATCCCTTTTTCCCCCAGCAATGTAAAATATTCAATGAAAGTATTTCTGATACAAACTTATAAATGCTGCAAAATGTACACATGGGAATTCTGCTTTTACTGGCAGGCAGTACATAGGTTTCCATGACATTATTTTTTGCTACACTACAGCAACTGCTAGCACCTTCAGGCAAAGGTTTTGACTCTTCCAGGGTTTTTAAAGAGCTCCTCAAAGTAGATAAATAAATCACTCTTCTGTAAAAACCAAACTCAAACCACAAATATACTCTAATCACACACAAAAAATAAGCTCTGAGCCATAAGAATCATGATTCCCCCAAAAGGAAATACAAGAGAATTTCTGTATGACCTGCTGCCTTGAAAATACAATGGTAATGAGATAACGACCTCTGTTTGTGAAAAATCCCTTAGAACAACGTCATCCTAGGGGAGAAGCTGAAGATCAGTGAAGCCAAAGCCTTGTCCTTTCCTCACTTCAGTTTGATGACTTCCCACCTGCTGTGCTGGAAAAGCACTGTCCTGTTTCAAACAGATGCTTCCTCCTGCCACGACATTCTTTTCAAAATAGGGGATCTTACACTGAAGAGTAGAAAAGGCTTTCATGCAACCAGGCTCCTGATAGAGCCCATGGCCTCAATGAAGATGCAAAATATTGCCCTAACAGTTACAGATTCTAAACATCTTTACTTTTGCCTTGAGGTCTAGTCACTGTCATTTATCATAGTCAGTATCAAGCACAAGAAGAGCTTTGGGGGTAGATTTTTTTACTCCAATTGATTGGCACAATTTTAATGTCTCTGGAATACACAAAGGCCCATAACAACCACCAACAAATCTTAGGCTACCAATACACCCACTACAACCAGAGCATTCAGCATTACCTGGCTTTGACACATGTCCTATCAATGCAATTGGGCATTCAAATCAACAGGTTAATATCATGTCTGGATCTCTCATCTGAACAAATCAGAGGCAATGTCAGGCAAGCACAACCACTTAAGAATTCAGCTGCTTGTCTTACCAACACACTGGACAGCCTCAAATCTCTTCCTTTTCCATACTGCTCAATGTTCTTACATGTGTGATGACTGACAGGAGCATGTGAGCCTCATATGCACCTGTTCCATAATCCTGAAATTTTCCAGGTGCTGTTCTTCACCTTTTCTCCATTACTATTAAATGGGTCATCCTCCAAAGTGGATTCCGCTATTGTCACAGTGTAAGAAAGGAGCAAAAAAATCCATCTTGAAAGCCAAATCACTGGCAGATCTTTTTAACTGTGAGCATAAACCACCCATCTGTCAAACTATTCCAGTTTTTTTTTTTTTTTTTTGCTATAATATCATTTAAGAAATCACAGGTGGAAGATTTCCGTCCAAAGCATTACGAACTTAAGAAATCATGCCCTAGAGCTTTGGTGACTCACTTATAATTGTACTCCAGAAATGCTGGTCTCCTATTAATGCACTTCATTTAACAGGAAGGGGATTTGGGTGGAGGGGAAAGACCTGGGATTTTTTTTTTTTTTAATTTCCCCTTTATAGACAGATCTTCTCCTTCTTTCTGACAAATTAATGGTGATAAGACCTTACACAAAACCAGGATACCTTGCCATAATACAGTTCTGCAAACTATGGTTTCTCACCATGCAGAACCCAGCAAATGGAATGTGGTGGGACTCCTTCTAGGCTCTGTTGGGGCTGCTGCCCAGCCACCCATCACCAATCCTCCTCACTGCTGCACATGTGTGCAAAACCGAGGGTGTTGCTAGGATGGCACAAAATTAGTTGTGTTCCAGAGCAGCCACTCTTGTCATTAAAAGTCAGTGTAGTGGAGACCCCACATTTAATTGCAACCCTGTTATCCTACCAGAGGAAGCATGGTACCCCTACTATTTCTGATTGGAGCTGAGAGGAGTCATCACTAGAAAACTGCCTAGATGGCTAGGACATGTGATGACAAAAGGTGAATCTTAGATGACTGCAGTGGACAAATACTTATTCCCTGAGGAAATCCTTCCTACCTCTGTCTCACCTCTTTGAGGAACTTTCTGCTTTTACAGGACTATTCTCTGATGGTCTATCTTACATTGCTTTCCTGCACTTACCAGCTATCTCTTGATCTTCATCATGAAGTCTCCCAAGTTTTGTAAAGGGGTTGTGTTGGATTTCTAAAATGGCCACTCTAACACATAGGCATCAATGTCATGCCCATAAGCCATCTGATGTGGCATGCAGGTGTTTAGAAATCAGCTGTACCTGCTTTGATTTCACACATTTCTCAGATCTGTAGAGAGAGTAAAACCACAACAACAGTGCCCAGGGCACGATCCTATGCATGGGATATTGTACAGCACACAGCAAGTTCTGAAGACAAATGAAAACAAAATTAATCAGTATTCTGAATTGGAAGGGCATGAAAAAACTCTTAGGGTTGTCAGTAATGGAGAGAATGGGGCAAAACAAGATGAAAACATTGTCCTGAGAAAACATACCAGTTTTATAGACATTCAGAGGAAGAATTATAACTGTAATGTATTATAGATCACTCAAAACCAGAAATACTTCTACCAAGAACATATTTAGGTAAAGGCATCAGTCTTGAGGGGAAGAAAAGCATTCTGGAGCATAATGGCACCTGATGGTGCTGACCAGCTGCATTCTTCAAGCAGAAGACAACCCATTTGCTGAGATTTTGCAGAAAGCCTCTACTCCCAAAACCACTGAGTACAGTAGAAACTCTTGCAAACAGATGTAAAAAAAAAAAAAAAAAAAAAAAAAAAAGAAACAATTCCTGCCTATTTGGCAGGAAGATGAAAAATACACAGAATATGGCCAATCTGGGGAGAATTTAAATAATGCATAAGGGATCTGTTAGTATTTGTAGACAAAATGAAGGAATCAGAAGAACAGTTATAGACTGAGGCTGAATGGATCTTAAAACACATGTGGCAAACAGCAGTTTCATTGTGGGCTCTTACTAAAGCAGCTCATAAGCTGCAATTGTAGTGGAGGGACAGGAGGGTTCAAGCAGAAAACACAGCTCCCACTGGTGGAGTGTCTTTAGTGTGGGAAACAGCCCCAAACTGCTAATAGTTGTTAGTTCTACAGCAAAGCCAGTAGAAATGTCAGGAAACCAAAGTTACAGACACCTGCAGGCAACTGCAGGAAGTTCAACACTGCTTTATGATGGCAACAAAATGGACTTTCTGACTCTCCAGGTGAGTATTTGCAGTTTAATAGTATAGAATCTCTGAACTGTTTAATTTGGAGGAAATAAATGAAGTATTATTTTACCCTCTTTCTTTATAAGTGGAAGAAATAGGACTGAAAATGGAGTTAAAGAGTCATTTTTAAACAGGATTATCACAGACTACTTAAAAAGGTGAATTTGAGGAAAACCTCAAGACTTTTAAAGACCCGTACTGTAGAACTGCTGATTTCCCTGGGTGGTAATAGCAACAGAATGACTTAAAATGACAAGTAATACACGCTACTACTCTCAGCCATGTGGTGATAGGGTCATGCTGCACTCGGTGGAAAATGGCTGGGAGACATTTGGCAGCATCGACAAAGCATGAAGTGTCTCCAGGCTACACAATATTATAACTTCAACCCAAACCAGAAATAAACTAAACTCCTGTATGAGGCAGTGGAGGTAATTCAGGATGGCAGTAAAAGGCAGGAAAGAAGAAATTCGTTTCAGAAGAGAGCAAATCCTATATTTTGCAAGAATACAAAATGTGCCTGTGGAGCTTGTGATGAGGAAACTGTTTCAGCTGCTGCTGAAGCCAGAAAAGAGATTACACATCCCAACCGCTTATCACCCCTTCTTTACCTCTCATTCCCCCTCTTCCCTCCCCATTGTTGTACCTCTTCCAAAGCTCTCTACTTAATCCAGTTGTGTAAAAAGAGAGAGTTAGGAAAAACTAGAAAACAATACTACATTAAGCAAGGTGCAGCGCCTCTCCAGAGAAGGAAGAATGGAAAGGCAGGTGATTAGGCAGTATGTAAACACAATTCACTGCCTTATCCAGTTGTACCCATTGCCAGCTATTGCACCACCTACTAGTAATTCATTCATAAGAATGACTGGATTATTTTGCAGAACCAGGCTGGGGAAAAATAAATATTTGTCAGACAGCTCAGCTATTAGAACTAAGAGATGGCATTTGGTCATAGTGGGGCAGGGTGGATGACAAATAGGCACATCATCCAAAACATCTGACAATCTCCCACAGTGCATAGAAGTGGGTACTGTCCTTCTGAATTAACTGTAGTGAATGGATTGCCTTGTTCATGGCTGTACAAAACAGAATTCTGTGTATGTCTAAAGTGACTGAAGAGTTGCTCATGCTGCCATATGAAGTCCACCTAGGATACAAGGGATGTTGTTCTTACTGACTGGAATCTTGCACTTCTGCAGGGTCAGCATTATTCTCAATTGTCATCAGGTGGGGCTTAGTCAGGCATGGGGATTGTGAGAAACAAAGCTTGATATCTGCACAATCAGGTAAATTGCTACATCATCAGGCATCAGTGGTACATTTCAGGTGTAAAACTCTGAAGAAATAAGACCCCCTATTTCTCTACTCTTTTGCTTTTCTTTCTACTTTAATCACAACTATATAAAACATCATTTGTAAATCCAGGTTTGCGTCAAGAAGAGGCACCAGCAACCACCTTCACAATGTCTCATGGACCAGATTTTTTTTACTAACTTGTTCAGGGATGCTGCTCCTATCCCCTCACCCAGAGGACAGTCTGTTTGCCCTGAATGCTGGCACACACTGTCTCCTACTAGGAGCTGACAACCAAGCTCAGCAATCTCTGCTGAAGGATACCATACCATGGTTCCATTACTCTTAATGCAGGGATGACTTCAGGTCTGTTTTTACTTAAACCCAAGATGACTAAGTGTTTACTAAAGCCAGCTGTTCTTCACGGGATAGCTTGATAATTTTATGATGGCCCTTTTCTAATAAATCAGATGCACAGAGAAGGTAATGACAAGCAAACAGATGTATGCTATCTCATAAAAACAAACAAAATATAAACAATGTAACAATATCACCAGCATGCTTCCAAGACGTGCTTGCGCCTCACTTCCTAAGTACATGTTAGACAAGTTCCTACCAAGTCCACTCAGCATCACTGAGAGTCTGCCTGAATAAAATGAATCAGTGAGGGGATTACAAATGTAGCTGCTGGAAAAAGACAGTGACTCCACTTGCTCTGTCCTATCTGGGTCCTTGTCAGTAGGCCACCTCTGTTTCCGTCACGTTCAAGCCCCCTTGCCTCTACTTCCGTGCCTTTTATAGCTCTGAACTCTCCATTGGGCACCTGAACCTCTACCATCCTGGTTCCCCTCTGGTCTGCCAGAAGCACAACCTCCTCCTTTGACATACCTCTTCCACTACACCCATTGACTCCCACAAACTCAACAGTAAAGCCTGCAAGATCCCCTCCTTTTCCCTGACCCTGCATTTCTAGTACAGAGAGCTTCACATCTGCTCTGGTCTCCAGGAGTTGCCAGTTCATTAACATGCCAGGCCTGTTTCAGTTTACATTTATAAGTAGTTTAGATGAATATGTAATTTCACCAAGATAATGTAGAGCTCTACCACAAAATGCATTGATGGCAGCATTACATAGACGACCTGTGGATCTTATTCTGATGAGGCTTTTAAAAAAGATGTTGATGAGGTTTTTACAAAAAGATGTTTTCATTGATGAGGCTTTTAAAAAAGATGTTTTCATTGATGCTTTGAAAAATAAAAGAAGTCCTAAAATCAGATGCTCAAAATAAGTAATCTTTTCTAATCATAGTAATGGTACAAAACAAGAAAACTTCTCTTTTTCTGAAACTTCTTTGTTGAATCCAGTCCAGTCTGATATTCAAGAAGGGCCTGTAATGAACCATTTTGTTGTCAGTCTTCTTGGGCAAGGAAGCAATTTTTCTCTTCAGTTAATCATATTCTGGAACCAAGGATGCACAATTTATATCCTTATATAGTGGCAGATCATCCAGTTCAGTTGATAGAGCTTTATAAGATGCTTCAATGCTGCTACTCAGCACTGACCGCTATTTTTATAATTTCCTTTGATGGCTCAAATGCTTCTTTGCTTTTAGAAAAACAAACTCAAGAACCATTCTTTAAATCAACCAATGTGACCTGAATGTGACTTCTTTGAGAGAAAAAAAAGTTAGGCAAAACAGCACAAAATCCGAAAGGCAACCTTTTTGGTTCACTGTAGGTTAATTAAATACTGACATACTTTGTTCACAAGAAATTCCTTAATTTTCTTTACCAAAAAAAGAATACTCAAACTACCTTACAAAAGCTTATTATAGTCAATGGAGCCTTTCAAGACATTTCGGTGTTTTTAATCTGAACTGTAAAGAACATGATGAAACCCCTATTATGGTGACACAGGCAATTTTTTACCCATGGAAGTTTACACAAGCTGCAGCTCCATTTACCGTAACCCTACCTCAGATCCCAGTTTAGAAGTCCCCTAGTCCTCACCAATGTCAGCAGAAATACCAGATTGGAACAGCACACTTAAGATGTTCTTTGAAATAGAGGACAAACATATGTACATGCCCTGACCCAAGGAGGATTTTTACCAGTTTCACTAATCTCTAGACCCCGGTACACATAATATGACTGCTGCAACTTGATTCCCCCAGGTAATTATAAATCCAGAGAAGATCATAGTAAAATGCATGGCCAGGACCCAAGACTCCTGAAGTCTGTGTCAATCTTTTCACCTATGTCAGTGACCCCTAGTTAGGTTTTACAGCTGCAAAGAAATAATTAGAAAAAAATGAAGGTCTGTATAAGTAAGTAGATTTTCTATCTTTTCCACTGAAACTTGCTCAGTTTGTTCTTGTACTTCTCTCTTTTAGAGCATATTGGTTGTTGTCTCTTAAATGCCAACAAAATGAAAAATCTGAATATATAGCAGAACATATCTGAAGCTTGCAGCAATTCCCGACAAGATGAAACAGAAACCTGGGCTCACCTTTTCATTTTTCTTCTTGAGCAGGTCACCAGCTGTTGTCTCTGAGAAAATGTGCATCCTAAAGGGATTTCCAGCTCCTTTTCTATAATCTCCTACCCTGCAAACTTTACGTTTTTGAACATGGTGTTTTACACTTGAATTATGGATAATTAATGTTTTCACCTTCTCAATCAGAGGCCCTACAAGCTTCTGTAGTCCAGAAACACTTTGTTCAAGTCCATCTAGTCTTTTAACCTGCTGCTCTGCGTTCTTGTTTATATCACAAAGGGATTTTTTCATTTTAAGGCAAAGTCTCTTCATTTCATTACTTCTCAGTTTTTTGTTTCTTTCCATCCTTGATCCAGGTTCAGATGTTTCCGCCTTTACCATCTCAATGTCTTTTTCAATACAACATATTTCTTGGGAAACACTGTTAAGCTTCTTAAGTACATTCTCTTGCAGAGTCAACAGCTTATCAATTTTCTGTTCAAGGGAGGCAAACTTCATATCCATGATGTTAAAACTTTCAGATGTGCTGACATCACTGCTTTCAACTTGAAGAATTCGAGGAGGTTCCATTCCGATATCAGGCCCTTGGTTTTGCAAAGCGTTTGGATCAAATATTTTGGCCAAGTTGTTGACCATAGACGTAGAAGAGCTCTGCCTGCTGGATGTGGTCATTTTGCTGGTTTGGGTATGGGAAGGAAATGCTCGGATGATCAGCTGCTTGAGGACAATATCAGTTGCAAAGGTTTCCCATCCAGGCTGCTCAGATATACAGCCAAGTTTGGCAACTCCAGCTCAACTAATTTATAAACTACTCTCAAATATTTGACTAAAATAGAGGAATGAGAAACTCAAATTATTTAGGAAGAAAAATGTCTTTCATCCATTTTTTTTTTACATATATATATATCTATCTGTCTCCAAATGATGTGAATATAGAGATGCATATCCTAAATAGACTCGGTTCAGTGACTTTAGCCCTAGCAGGGACTGAACTATTTGCACTCGCATGGCATTTGACAGCAAAAAGGCTACACGATACGTGAGAAGTCTTTAAGGGTAGAAACACTTTGGCAGTGGTGTTGTTGCTTTTCAAAAGCCTAGTTTGTAATGTGATCCCTGCTCCGAAGAGAATAAGGGTCCTCACAGGGAACTTAAATGTGGCTGCTTGAAATTGCTATGTTTTAAGGCAAACTTTTCAGATGAAAACTTCTATTCCTTGAAAAGCCTGTTATGCCAGGCAGGAAGTCAATAGAGTGGTTAAAAAACAAATATAAGAAAGAAAGTAAAATAAGAAAGAGACACTGGAATGCAAATATTTGGAAAAAAAAAAAAAAAAGAAAATCAGAGCCTTTTTATCTATCCTATGTCTCAGCTACCACATAGCTAGCTATACACAAGCGACTAACTTCATAGCCAGTATCTTCATTTACTTCTGTATTTATCAAGACTGTGATAATTTGCCACAAATGAAGAGGCTTTTATGTCTTACTATGATGTGGTCATACAATACCAAAATAGAACATTTGATAGAGACTCAGCTCTTCTATTTGTTTGCCTGACAGTCAAGCTCTCAAAACCAGTGATTAGTATTCATAACTCAAACGGTTTATTTAAGTGTAGGTCTGAACTGCTGAACACCTCTCATCTTGGTTAGAGAACTAAAAACAGAATTAAAAAGAAAGAACAAAACCAAAACTTCTCATCTTAAGTCAACTATACTCCTCCAAGTGAGCAAAAAGCAAATCAGTATGGATCAGGCTGCCTCTGAAATACAAAGAAAAGGCTAACTTGGACAAATGACAGTCACAGATTGACCACACATAGATCAGTCTGCACTTGTGCCATACCTCTTATAGAAATAAAGACATAAAGTCAGCCAGCCGGTTGAAAAACATCCAGACTGCTGCTCTATTCAAAGGATCAAGAGCTTCTTTTGTGATCCCCATCAACTATTTCTTTTGCCAGCCTCAGTTTCTCCATCCTTTAAAGGGGGAGCATGAGAGATAATTACGTAAGGCACATAGTGAGTTATGAATATCTAACACACTAAATAGCCTTTCATAATTGCATGGTCTTCTCTTAATTTTAGGTGCCAAACATGTCTTTTAGAAACAATCACAGCTGAGGTTTTTCAAAAGCTTCCAAAGGCATTCTCCCACAATCATTTATGACTCAACATGTAGTCAGCGTTGACAAGGATAAGCTAAATCAGGAGCTTGTTCTCTGGTTACTGCAGGTTAATAAAGGAAAAAAGTTCATAAGTACATTTGTCACCTTCTGAGATCAGCATGTTACTGCAAATGAAAAGTGAACTGTGTTCATGCATGACCCTAAAACATGAATTGAAATCTCTTCTTTACATAACAGACATTACCAAGAGGTGACGATCATGTGTTATTGTGCACAGCATATTCAGTGAGCAGACTGAGGTTCAATTCTTTTAAAATAGGAAACAGGATACAAAACAAACAATCAAAAGGACAAGGAGTTTAGGGATCCCTATTTCATGGAAAGAATAATATACAGGACAGCATTTAAAAAAAGACAAGTAATACCAAAGCAAAGAATAGCACATCAGTTTCAGCAAAGTAGTTATGCTTGAACCCCTTTGGCTTCTTCTGTTCATCTCTGTCAGAAACATGAACTAAACCCTCCTAATAGTTTTGTATCTGCAGAAGCCCCTGTTGGACACAAACTTCCAGAAGAGGTGTTCTCACGTCTGTAAAATGGCCAGGTTGGAAGAGCCATTTAGCTTGGATGAAACATCCCTGCAGGAGTTCATGGTGAACTTCCCCCTGTCCTCTGCCCCCTCTGTGCAAAAAAGAAAAAAAAAGGTGAAAGGTTTATTAGACCTTGCCACCCATTCAGCTAGGACTCCTGCTGGGGGATTTCATAGGCAAGACCTGTCAGTCACAAAGATTCTCTCCAAAAGGAACACTTTGTGAAAGCAAGAACTTATTAAAAGAAAAAAAAAAAGCACATACAGATAGCAATGGTAAAATCATGTGTTATATTAGTGTGTAAAGCCACATATGTTAAACATTTAAATCTCTCCTTACAGTTGCCCAGGGAAATGTTATGTGAAATACCTCAAACCAGTACTATAAACACTAATAAAAATTTTAAGCTATGTGAGGTAAGATCCTATAATCAAGTATCATCTGTAAAGTCCTATTGATTTAATATTATACCATGACATACAAAAATGCCAGACACTGAAAAGGTAGAAAGCACAGTATAAACTTGCTTCATTAAGAACTCATCAGTACATGTTAGCAGTTCTGTCTGAACCTCAAGTGATGTGGAAGAGAACTGCTGCTAGGGGCTAGAAATAGGAACGAAAGAAAGAAAACTAACATCGGCTTGCTTTCTAGGTTTAGAAAGCACTTGCCAGTAACTCCAGCTGGAACCTGTGATCCCTGCCTCTTGCTCTGTAAAGTGGAAATAACCTTACATATTCAGACACTTTTCAGGAGTTCAGTAAGAATTAGTTGTTAAGGGAAAGTGTTCTGTAAAAAATAGGGTCACTTAAAGTATTTGAGCATTTCTTCTTTTAGTGTGGTGAATCATTACAGCTACGTTACTAAATTCAGTAATATTATTTGTAAATAATTTGATCCATTTATAATACCAAATACCTGAATGCACTTTTCCTGGTAACTAAAATAATCTCTTAGCAACTGTATCTATCAATAAGGCACAAAGCCGATATAACAGCTTTCTTATTTTCATCTTGTGAATTTTAATGATGACTTGTCACTGGATTTGCACAGCTCCAAAACAGCTAAAAAGTCTGTTGGAAGTTAATGGTGTGAGCTGCAGCAATGGCTACCTTTCATGAATTGAAAACAAAGAAACACAACCAACCAAACTACTAAAGAGAGAGAGCAATTTCACTAGCTTTAAAGATGACACGATTCCCTATATGCCAAACATTGCCTAATATTACAATTCAGAATACTGACACTAGGCCACTGCACCATGGCAGTGACAATATGAGCCTAAGAGTTGACTCTAAATCCTGGGAAATTTTCCACACAGGTGTGACAAACACCTGCTAATCAATGGATAAAATGTGTGGTGTTTGATAATCTGCCATATGCTTTTATTTCTTCCATACAACTGATAGTCCATTGATGATGAATTCTTTTGAGTGGCTTTTACATTAAAAGAATTAACCCATAGTTCACTTTTATTTTAAGTTCACTTGGAAAAGGCTTTGAAGCATCATGTGCTATTTTCAAAGTGTAGTGGCATCTAAAATTTGGAAGAAATAGCAATGTAGTAGCAATGAATATGTTGCTCCTACTGTGACTGTCATTTTTAACATGTCTGCAGACATGATACAGTGAGACTGTGAGAGATGTAATAAAACTCCATCCTTCATAGAGAAAAAGTTAAAGGGGCTAAAGGTGAAGATTAGACAGACTAGAGAAGTAAAGTTTTCTTTTTGATTTCTCTTGTGAACTCAAACTACAGTCAGTGTTATTTTCTCTGCACAAATATGGAAAGCTGGCTAGCATTCGGAAATTAGCACAGCAGGTCTGTTTGCTGCCCTAGCTCTGCTAGCTGTCTGCCCCTGAACAGCGATCCTCCAGTTCAGAGGTACACAGACCAAGATTTTAGCACATTCTAACCTGACTTTGAGACTAATTCAGTTGGTTAGAGCCTGGTGCTAACAACACTAAGGTTGTGGGTTCAATCTCTCTATGAGCCGTTCATTTTAAGAGTTAGACTTGATGATCCTTGTGGGTCCCCTACAACTCAGAATATTCTGTGACCCAAAGCCTGTGAAGGGAGGAAGGACCCAATGCCACAGTACGTGGATCTCAGCCTCATAGGTATTAGAGGGAAAAAAAATTAAAAAATTGTCATAGCCCAGAAGATCAAAACAGTCTCTAATCAGTAAAAAGAGGTAACATTTTGGGGTGTTAAATTTCACATGACAACTTACCCATTCAAAGAAAACCTGCTTTCTGCTTAAAAAAGCTGTTCACTACATTTTCACCAACTCTTGGTCCTCTGATCATACTGGTGAACTATTAACTACCCTTCCTTATCTTATCTTGTTCTGTTGGACCCATGTTAAATGAAGTTTTCCTTGCCCTCCCTACCTTTTTAGCCTGAGTCTTTTCTATTTAGTTCAGTTCAGTTCTTCCTTTTTCCCAATAATTATAGGTCCAGACAGAGCACCTTGTAAATTTATGGCTGCTGGCATCAAACATTATAAACAAGAGTACAAGTGGAAATGTTTGAGTCGTAGAGTCTTATTCCAAATTTTTTGGGCTGTAAGCCATGTACCAGGATATGCCACATTTTGTGGAAGACTGTATGACTGAAATTTATCTGGAGAACCACGGTCATCAATCTTGAGTTGTTCCAGACAAGGTATCTCCAAACCCCCTATTTACAGTTTAATATTTTACTGTTGTGGAGGCTTGGGGTGCTTTTCCCCCAGAAATAACATGCAGAAATAACCTGCCATGCATGAGATGGAAGCACATGTATGATGCGCACTCTACATTCCAGCCATTCCTAACTCATATGTGTAAACAGCAGAGGTTCTCCCAATATTTCTGTACCTATGTCCTGGCAAGGGTTAGGTTTGCATCGGTTGTACATTAAAGGGAGTGGGGGGCAGGTATGTGAACAGTTAGCTCTGATCTACAAGTGATAATTTAGACCTGGCCAATATGACCTCCATCTTTGGAAGAATAGACTTTACAAAACAAACCTCTCTTGATCACTCAAAGGTGAATTATATAAAATTCTATGCAATCTAGGTTAGAGTGGGTAGGGCATGATGTGTTTCAAGTTATACCCATATTGAATCTTCCTGCACATTTATTACTAAAATCGTGGAAAATTCAGCTGTCTTTATGCAGCTAAAAGGCAATGTGGTGCAAATACATTTCTTGAACTTGTATAAAAGTTTGTCTCCTATGTTCTCAAAACCTTCCACTGCTGAGCCTTCCATGACTTCTCTAAGCAACCTGTTGCATTGCTAACAATTTTCTCTGTTAAGAGTTTTCCTAAAGCATTACCTAAAGTTCCCTTGGTGCAGTTGAAGTTGATTTCTTCTTGTCCTATCCATGGATGACTAGAGTAATTTGTTCTCTTTTCCAAATATTTGAATTTTATTATTGCAATTCCCTCTTGGTATTCTCTCAAGTATATAGTTATATTGTGCACAAAAATATATTACCATTTCCTAGAAGTGATCAGTATTGAGAAAAACAGGGAAATTTTTGTCTTGAATATTTTTCTTGAGAAGTTTCCTTCCTAGATGACAAGGATTTGAAGATATTCAACGTGTTTGTGTACATATAATAAATGCCTTTGTGAAGATGGTACAAGTTAACATCTTATACTGTATCGCCCAGAAAAAGATGTAAGATTTGGTTTTCCTTTGAACATATAGATCTCCCCTCCTATTTAAAAAAAATTGCTTAAATCTCTAAAATAAAATCTCAATGCAAATAAAAGAAAAACATCAATTCGTAAACAAACAGCAGGACTCAACTTTTCAGAAGCTCACAATAAAATTACTATCTATTGTTTTATATTTCAATGACTTAGGACCTTTTGTAAGACTATCTTTATCTACCATTCTCTTACTTTTCTGCTGACTATTCATTTATTTTTATTCTTTTCAGTGTCTAGTTCATGTCTTATATATCCCAGCCTGTATATGTGGAACTTTCATGTTCTTCTTCCTTCCTGAAAAATTAATTCTCTCCCACAGTCTTGACCACCTTTTTGTCTTCAGTGTTTATCCTATGGTTGATCTGTGTTCACTTAATGAAAACTCAGTCATAAACTAAGGAAGGTCAGGGAATATCTGCTAGCCTACAGTTATGAAGCTCTAGTTCAAATTAACCATTCTAATGCTCCATCTTTTACAAGTAAGGAAAACAAACAAACAAACAAACAAAACAAACAAACAACAAACCACTCTTTTTTTCTGAAACTCTGATTAAGAGAGAAACAGATTTTGTTTTCTGATCTTCCAAGCAGATGTATATCTGGTGGCTGGACTGGCCATAGCACCTAGTAGAGAAGTTCCAGTAGTATCTTTTTTATCCAAATCACCAACTGTCTTTTTTGTATTTTTCCCTACTGTGATAGTGGTCATAAACTGTAGACATCCCTAGCAAAGAAGTCTGTCTCTTTTAATAATTTGCAAATAAGGTGTTTTGAAGAAAACCATTATATCATGCACAGAATATTTCTGTGGATGTCTCAGTAAGATTCATATCCCAGTAAGTCTCAAAGAAGAAACCATTTGAGACTGGGGAACAGGAAAGCCACTATTTAAAATATTCAAGGATTTCTTTGTGCTAGGCACAAAGCAGAGAACACTGCTACACAGTAGTGCACGTGAGAGCCAAAGCAGGTCTGCTCTTTCTCTAGTACATAACAACAGCTCCCTGAGAAACAATATAAGCTTACAGCTGCTCAGCTCTGAAACAGATTAGAAAGCAAGCATGAAAGCTATGAACCAGATTCAGAAAGTCACGCTGTTTACTGAAAGTTCACAGATGTCCATGATGGTGGAACAGAGAAACCATTCTCTTCACCCTGCCCTCCTCCCTCCCACCCTTCCCAATCAAAAAAAAAGATACGTCAAGATAGATGAGGGAATTTATCCAAAATTATATATTTCTACAATCAGCAATCGTATTGGATTCTTTCACTGTGGGGGCTGAAATAATTGTATGCCTAAGATTAAATGACACACTGTGTCATAAGTGATATACCTTTATGGCTCCTCTGGGGTCTGCCCAAAACACTTGTCTGGAACTCTGCTTAAGGTCAGAAAAGGCAACAGCTTCATACAGTGCAGAAGCATACAGCAAGAAAAGTCTGGCACTGAACTTCATGAGGTAGGGCTAGGGAATTTACTGCTCCACAGGGCTCTCTGCACACAACTACTCTACAACCTGCTAATTAATTATGAATTCTGACTTCCTTTACTATAATGACTCACGTAACTAAGTATCCTGGACATACTGTAGTGATAAATGATGAGAGTAAGTCCCTGAAACAAACTACAGAGATATTCTGTTACAGTTCAGTGATCAATCTGCAGAAGTCTGGTACTGGTCTTTTAGATATACTACCACCTTCAAATTTTGAGCCTTCCTGTAAGCATTTCTATGGCCCCTTTTTGCAGAAAAAAAAAAGGTTAATTGGCCCATATATCACTCTGAAGAAAATATCCTGACCTTTGAAGATGAAAATGATAATAGAAGGCACTATCCATGTTCTGGGTGTGAGACCTCTTGTACTCTGGAATTCTGCAGATCTCTTACATGTGGAAAAGCATTTGCACAGTAAAAGCAGTGCAACTGCAAGTTGCATGATGCAGCATTTCTCCAGGTCAAGCACAGCTAACTCACACATGGTATCCCACTGTTAATGGGTTTCTTTGGATGAATAAGAACTGCACAGCACATAAAAAAGCCACCAAAATCAGCATCTCTCTGTTTAACAGCTGAAGTTCAAAGCACTTCAACATGAAAGTGCACGATGTTCTTTCACTGAGGGTTTGTCTCCACTGTCATCTCCTGCTGTCAAGATATCACATCAAGAGTCTCACCTTTGCTTAGCTGTCCCCAATTAACTATACTAAAAACAAAACAAACCTCAAAACCCAGAGTTTCTTATGGCTGAAAAATACTGTGTGATAAATTACCCATTAATAGCCTAAAACTCTATTTCCAGGAAGCCTGCTAAAAGGAAAATTCCTGACTTTCTGAGGCTAAAGCAGAGGTGTCATAACTCTGAAACAGAGCAATGAAAGAAGTACTGTCTCCAGGTGCAGCAGGAGCTGTACCTCATTTCATCTGCTGGGTAGACTGGTTAAAATCTTTGGTTGCAATCCAAAACTTTCTGGCAGCTAGCATCCTGTATTAAAATTTATAAACCACGAAAGGCCTTTTCTTACAAAAAAGTTAATTCAGGATGGATAGGCTGAAAAGACTTGAAAGGGACAGTCATCAGAAGTGGTTATATGGAAAATTGGATGTAAGTAACACCTTTCACTCCATCAGAACATACTAAAAATACAGTAAATGCAGTTTCAGTGAAAAAGGGAAACTGTGCTGATTAAAAGATCTTTAAAAGAGCTGTAGAGAAGAGCCCCAGAGCTGCCTGGCCTGTTGGGGGGTAGAAGTTTTACAAATTATGTATTATCTTCTCCAGAAGACACATACTGACCACTCAGCTTCCTTCAAGTTGCAAAAAACTCACCTTCTGTCCAGCCCACAGTATCAGAGTGTGCCCTCTCAGCAGGCAGCACCAATAGAAAGAACATTGAAGATCCACACGTGTCTGTGATCAGCTAGCTTTACAAACCAACCCTTAAAATGCAAAGGCATCTTTTGATTCACTCAGAGCTAACCTATATTCTCGGCTATAGGAACACTGCAAAGATAACAACACCCAGGTTAGTGAAGATCCCAATGTGGCAAAGGGGAGATTGTAGTGCTCTTCTGATGAATGACTACTGATTCATTTTCACTTGTGGTGGTTTGTTCCCTGCTGCCTTCTAGTGTTAGACTGGCTATGGGACTGTAGAAGTGGGAACAAAGGCTTCTGGATTTTTGCTTGTTTGTTTTTTTGGAATAAGAGTAAATGCTCTCAGATAAGCCCAATTTCTTATCATATACTTACTGCACCAAAAAACAGGAATTCACTTATTCTGTAGGTGAGCCAGGGTACTGATTATTTATCCAGGCAGTCTCTGCTGAAGCAAACATTTTTTTACCAGTATCATCACTGCAGCCAGAGTTGAAATTAAACAGACTTTAACCAAGTAAATCAGAACAAAAAGCTGTGTGCAGAAAATACCTTGACTCATCTCTTCTCCTTAAAAATCTAGTGTCAGAAAAAGTTAAATAAATGGAACATTCATATTAAGCATCAATGTCAGAATCCAGGACTGTGTAGAAGAAGAAGGGAAAGCACCATGAGATGCGTATACTGGAAATTAGTGTTTTTAGGGAAGGGGTAATTTGAGCTTATTTTATCTATAGAGTTGGCTAATTCTGGTGAATGTTTGTTGATATTTTAACAGATTGTAACTTGTGTCTGGCAAGTTTCCATAGCATAACTTTATTCTTTAGGGAGGAAGAATTCAAAGGAAGGGTGTTATCTGAAATTTAACTTCTGAGCTACATTAAAAAGCTCTAAAATCCAGGAAGATAAGTATTACAGTTGTTCTCACCTTTCATCTGTCTGTTTTATACCAATACAAATAGCCCATTCTTCTCAATTTTATGACAGAATGAATGGATATGAGGTAAATAAAGGTCACAGAAATCTTTCTCCCTGCCTTCCTGTCCTACCCAGGGTGCACGTGCTAATACCATTTTGCACTGGTGGATATTTTCAGCAAAAGAAATGCCTTTTAGCCACATGTCTTCTTTTTCACCTATTTTCTTCCCCCTTCAAATGCTCATTCCAAAATGAAACATGGCAAGTTCTCAGGCATATAGCTGAACTTTGAAAGCCCTCACCTATTTTTGTCTCCTTTAAACCTCACATATTTCAACTAAATGATCATTCCAGATGCCTGGCCACCTGGCTGCAAAGATTAGGCACCTCAGTGCCCAACCGAAGACATTCAGCAAATTAAGAATATCAACAGCCGTTACAAAGATCCTGCATGGCACCTCTTCAAATTTCAGTTACCTGGTGAGTTCTAGAAGGTGCTATGGTAGCTGGCAGGACACTGATATATAAAACAAGCCAAGATTCACCAAATATCTTCTATAACAAAGCCTTTTTGTTTTCTTTTTTCAAGCTTTATTCAACTTGAAAACTTTCAAAAATGAACATCAGTCTTGTCATCCTTGTTAAGAGAAATTTCAAATGAAATTATTTCTAGGAAAAAAAAAACAAACAAACAAAACAAACCAGAAATTTTAAAAGATGTTTTGTGTGTACTAAATATATCCTTATGACCATTTACACAAAATCTGGGGAGAAGACTCCTGCTGTCAAGTACTTGCCTTTGCTAACTGAATAAAAAAACATTCATGGAGTCTATTCAAAGTCACATGCAAGCTGAACAGATCTTGTACTCCTGGAGGCCAAGTTAAGGGAGGACTTTCCTTGCAGATGCAGGAAGTCTGAGCAAGATTTACCCTGCAGATGCTTCTTTCACCTTCAAGAGGCCACAGTGGCCCTGGCAGATGCATCCCTGAGTACTGACATCTTTTTTTCCAATCTTTTCACTTTTGCCACCCTCCAGGCATTCTAGAATAAGTAAAGAACCTCTTTAAATGGAGAGAAGTGAGTATCACAGGGAAGGATGCACTAAATAGGAAGAAGCAAAAGTTCTAAAAATTAAGGTGTTGTGAACAGGTTCCTGTTTATCATCCAGAAAGTGGTATGTGTCCAGATCTTAGGGCAGTCCATAAGAACTAGGGGAGAAACTCTGAGGCTGCACATCTGACACTTTTCAACTTTTCAGTGCTTTTCTTGGGAAACAGTGTTCCTCAAGGCAGGCCAGGAGTAAAAGAACAGCTGTATCGTTCAGGAAAGAAGGAGAGCTAAGTTTTTATTTCATAGAAATGCTGCAGGAAAAGTCTTTCAACCATCAGTTTGGGCATCTGATGAGCACAAAGACCCAAAAGACACACAGTTGGATTACAGAGCCCATAACTGAAACACTATTTCCCCACTTTAATGTGCAGGCTAAGTAAAATCATATAAGATTTAAAGTTCTTGGCCTTTGGGCCAACTAGCTAAGCAAAAAGAGCGCTTCCTTTGGCCAGATGTAGCTTTTCCCAGACAGAAGTTTCTTTTCATAGAAATTTTATCAACAAGTAACACTGGATAAGTCTGCAGTTTGAGTACATAATAAAGCACACCAGTATTACAGAAGTTGGCTAAATAAAACAGAGGCTGGCATTACTGATTCATTAATATTCCACTCCTGAAAGAGTGAGTTTCAGCCTATAAATACTGAGGAAATACTGGGGGTTTGTTTTTAGAAAAAAAGATTTTACTAATCCAGAAATGCAATGCAGTCTTTCAACAGACTTTGAAGAACTCCAGTAGTCAGCATTATTAAACTAGAGTGCAAAACGAAAGCCTTGTATTAATGGAATGGCTCACCTATAACAGATATAACACAATAACAGAATAGATCAAAAGTGTCTTAAGACCAGGTATTTTCTCCCAGTGAGTACAGAAGAACCAAACCAATGGATTCGGTCTGTCTACTCAAGCTCAGCAGTTGTATCACTTCTTTGCCAAAATGTGCTTTCCTCTTGTCACCTGCTCCAAATTAAAACTCTGTTACAGCGCACACCTGCAGGCTACCAAAGTGAAGGCTTTAAGCCTTTGTGAAGTCCTTGATTCTGGATTCAGCATTAGTTTTATGAGGGTGATTGTAAGCTACAGACATCAGAACTGAGAGATGTAGGAGAGCACTTCCACACAGGTCGCCAGAACAGGTGCAAGGCAACCTTTGCTAACAGTAGTCATGTTTCAGTGTGTTTCCCCACCTGATGTCATTTAGGTGCATCCAGAAGCGTTTCTCACTGCTTTTTGAAAAGCCTTTGGGGAAAAGGTTTGCCCGCTGTTCATACTTACTTGTGAACCTCTGAAGCACCTTCTTGAGTGCTCAGGTGAAAACAACTGTGCTGCTATGTGATAGTAGCGGGAGCCCTTCAGAAGCCAAAGAGAAGAGCATTTTGAACAACTTGTGCAGGGCACCAGCCACATGTACTGGTAAACAGGCCTAGTTTCTTAGCAAAGGAGATGGTCAGAGCAGTCCAGAAACTTGTCCAGCAAAAAGAAAGACAAGTGAAGATTTGTACCCTTACTTTTCCCACTTCCCCCACGTCGCTGGCCCAATCATTAATTAGATTTCTTATCCTATCTGAGAACAGAAAAGGGGGTGATGATGTTTAGATGACATGGTCTGCTTGAATCTGTAACTCCCCTGTGCTTCCGCATAAGGCTGGGGGCTATAGACTCTCTAACTTTGCATAGTGAAACAGGGACCGAAAATGTTAGGGCTCTTGCTGCATTGCACAGCAAACAGTCTGTGTTATGCAATAACAATTAATAAACCTCATAAATAGGAAACTTTGACTTGAAAATGCAGCAGGATTAGGAAACATTATATCTATGCAGTGTAAGTAACCTAACATTCCCTAGGAGCCAGACCTTTTGCATTTGCTGATGTGTTTTGAGGTTAAATTGTTGTGCAATTTTTGTATTTAAAAAAAAAAAAAAAAGGAAACATAACATTGCTTAGAATAGGTTTGTTGTATTTATGTTAATGGAAGATCAGATCTGCATTCCTGAGTTTCTAGTGTCACTGCTTCTGGGACAGGGAAACATGAGAAGAGCAGTCATGTTATGAAACAAACTCTCCTCTTACCTCAGAGGCACTTTCCTCTCTTCCCCTGACCTATCCTCATCTGTTCACATCTTCTATTTACAGAACTCCATTAATGTTACTCGCTCTAATTTGATCACAAGTTTTTGGGTTCCATACAGAAACCTCCTGGCCAATTTCCATGGCCTCTGCGCTGTGGAAGGGCAGACTGAAGAATCAAAATGGTCCCTTCTCACTTCACACAGTGAAGTTTATGTTATAGGCCTTCTTTTCTTTTAGACTCTGTAGTATTTTTGGGATCACAGATACAGGTAACAATCTTTTTCTCTTTCCTATTTGAAGAGAAAGCATAAATAGATAAAGTACTACTGATACTCCCATTTGTCTTTCTCTCCTCCTCATCAGGACAACCAGCTATTACACTTGTTAAAGCTGGATGCAAATACAAGGAAAATGAAGTTACAGAACCTCTAAACCCCATAAATCTAACTCTAGTTATCTAAAAGATGTTTAGCCTAAGGCAGGCATTCTCTATAGCCAAAGGAGAATAAAAATGAGTGATGTCCACAGTACAGTTCAACCCCATGTTACGATGAAGGACAAACGGGAAGAAGTGTCCTAGGTGGTACTGCTCTGCTCTCCCTCCTGACTAAAGGAGCAGACCAGCTCCAATTAGACACCTGTTTCAAGGACTATTGGCAGAGACGACTCTCACCTTTTACCCCCACTTCAAAAATGGTTACAGCTAATCTTAGAAAACAGTCCATCATCATCACAGAAACTTGAATTACGGCTTTCAGCATCGTTTAAGTTATGTCTGTCCTTATCTTGGGCAAGAGCCAGCCTTGTAACCTTCCTCCTTCTGCCCTGTTGGGTTAGGCTCTAATGAGAGCACAATGAAACAGCCCATTCTCATCTCAAGACATCAAGCAGTAGATTTTTGATTTTGTGAAAAGATGTGACAGATAATATTTTTGTCATGACTCCTATCAATGTAACTCTCATGAATGTTTCTTGGAAAAATGGCATCAGCAGGAATCACTCAAAACAAGTATTGTACATCAGTTTCAAATCAGAACCAACAGATTCTCACACTATTTACTTCTTGTGGAGCTTACCACCCCAGGATATTGGTGGGGAGACGGAGTAAATGGACACATAAAAAGGCACTGGACAAAATTAAAAGGGATAGCTTCATTAGCATCAGTAGCAAAGATTAACTTCTGGCCATGGGCTGCTGTCTCACTGAAACTCAGAAGGCCTCCCTGGGGATAAGAATCTTACCTCATGTTCCCCAGTTTTAGATAGTGCTACTGGCCACCTGCAGCTGGGATGCTGGCCAACCTCTAGTTCAAAAATATTCATATGAAAACCCCTGCTTTATTGCTTGTAAGCCTTTCTTTCTGCTACTAGAACATAGTGCTTGCACCTGGCAACATTTGGAAGCCTTGCTGTGACTTCACTCACCTTTCTGTCTTGGGGGTTCAATTTCATGACTGCTGCATTTTTTTTACCTAAATTTTTCATCTGACACTATGGAAAATGAACTGTGATTACCCAGAGCACAAGCCTCTATTCCCTAACCAATTCATATGATCCAGCATGGGAATTAAAAATAGCTGTCACTGGAGCTAATCAAAGAGTTTTGAAACAAAACACTGGAATGTGTTGGAAAATGATGGGTCATGAGAACAGAAGACTGATGGACATATGATGTGCTCTTCCAAATAAAACTGACTGGGGAAGAAGGCAAAGCAATACTTGCAACGCTACTGGAATGAAGCATGTCTATTTTCATTTCAGTGCAGTTTTTCTTTTGCATCCCTTTCTTCTAGGGTACAAAATTATTACAGTGAAACTGAAATCCTTATGAAACAAACCAGATTATAAATTTCTTTGCAAACTGATTTTGACCAGCTTGCTTAGTCTAAAGCTTTTTTATCTTCTGGAAACCTACTGACCAAACCAAAATGTACTTATTGTGAAATAGGATCAACTAAATTTGACATAAAAACATGGTTTTACATGAAGCTGAAGGTAGCTGTTTTTGGTTTTCAACGCTAGTCTGCGTTGAACACCGCATACAGAGTCAAGGCAGAGCATGAAGCAACAGATATAACTATTGGGATCTGCACTGATTGTTTTTACTATTTCTTCTCTCTTTTCTCCTTTCACCCCTACACCACTACTTCCTGATATTTTCCTTAGAAGATATGGTTTCTTAACATCAAGTTTCACAGTATCCACATAGTACAGCCAAATCCTTCAATTCTTTGGTTCTGCTGTACTAGCTGTTTCAAATTTACCTTCAGTGGTAAACACGCCACAATGAGGAACATCACCATATATCAAGTAGCTGTAATCAGGCAGATCAGGTACCAGTAATTTTCCTAATAGAGATCCAGTGTCAGAGATCAAGCATGAAGGAACAGATGTCTGCACTGCCACCATACAGAATCAAGTGTCACGGATCAGGATTGTAACCGCGAGGAATGAAGTGTCATGTATGGCAGAGTAGGGAGCAGATACTATCCCTCCCTGTGTCTCCGTAGCTTCACCACTCAAAGTCAAGGACTAACACGGCGAAGACAAAGGCAGTTAAATTATTGTTTTCTTAGGGGATCACAATGTTTCCTTGCAAAACATTGATTGGTCATATAGGTGTGTCTCTGGACAGGCAGTACCTGCAGATCTGTGTGTGCAGTTAATCTTTTCAGATGCTGCTAGTCAGGCCTTTGACCTGCTGCTCAGTATGTAAATACTTGCATGTTTTTTTAAGGAATATTTCCTAAATGCATGTAATGAAAAGGGAACATCCCAAACCTGCATAGCAGGGCTCCTGAAGGGAGCTGAAAGGGCATGATTTCCTGGAAAGGTCTAATCTGAATCTCAAGGAGCTGACATTGCCCTCTACTCCTCTTGAACACATTATCAAGTATGCCCAGTGTCTTAAGACTTAGAAAAAACTGGCAACTGCAGTAGAAGAGGAAGAAAACAAAAAACAAAACAGAACAAGACAAAAAACCAACAACCAAAAACACAAACAAAAACCCAAAACAAAAAACAAAAACAAAACCAAAAAAAACCTAGGAATTTTTTTAAACAGTAAAAAAAAAAAATATTTTCTCTCATTTTTATCTTCTTTCAGATTCAGGTTTTTGATATCAAGGGAAGACATTATGTAACTAAGGTCAATTTGCTGTGAAGAGACATGATTCTTTGAAATGATCTAACTTGAATATCAAGGTCCAGTCAGCCATCTGCTCCTCTCAAACACATTATCACTGTAATCCTGTCATTGTTCTGAAGCATTTTGTGCAAAGCTGTTGAATCTTGTTACCTAGGTGTTTAAACATGACAGAATGCCCACCGGCAGCATAGTCCCTGCCTCTGCCTAACTCCATGCACAGCATCTCTCAGGCTCTCGAAATATGAAGAAACATTCAAAGAAGAATCAATGACTTAATCCATGTGCTAATACTGAATATGTGAAGATTAGGTAGGGAGATTCTGATAGGCTTTAAATTCACACCATTTCAGTGCACTAACATGCATTCACCTGCTTGAACAGACTAATCCAAATCAAGGAAAGCATTCACTGGACTGAAGGAGAATTACACACACTAAAAAAATTAGGTGAACCTTGAATACCTTATTCCACTGTGGGGTAAAATAATTTACATGTCCCAGTTAGATACTTAGAGGTGTGCTTTAATATGAATAACCAATGAAATTTGTTTCTTAGGGTTTCAGAGCTCATTAGAAATTTCATAGACAGAGTTAAATCTGATTGCAAAGTAAAAGGTTTCAGATGCTTCATTAATGCTGCAGTGCCCCTCACAGCACTGTAAATTAGTCTGCTCAAGCTTAGGACAGACTATTTGAGTACAGTTGTTTTAAAATTTAGGCGTTTTTTTAAATACTTAACACAAAAAATCTGAGATTACAAAGTACAAAGGAGAAAGACAGGCAGAATGAAAGAAAAATAAATAAAAAATAAATTCATCTATTCTCTCTCCCCACTTTGCCTCCCCAAACTATGGGTAGATGTAATTATCATTTGAAACATGAAACCCTGCAAACACCTTTAAACTGTAAAGCATTACAGTGCCTTGCATCCCGTCTTTCCTTCATCCAGGATGGGATAGATACAAGTCTCTAAAAAAGGCATCAGAAGTTCCTTGTACAGTGATATCATTCACTCCTTATCTAGACAATGATCATATGGAGGCATAAATTTTGTTTCTGCCCGGCTTCATCTTGAGCTGGGAAATAAGTCTGGTGGATGCAAGCAGTTTTAACTTTTTTTTCTTATGTTAATACACAAAGTCACAAATCTGTAGATTTCAGGATAGGATGGGAAGTTTATAATCATGTATTCTAATTAGTTTGGATTAGTTCCTAAAGATTATCTTGTGATTCTCAATTATCCCTCAGAAAACAGCTCATTGTCAACAAGCCTACCACTGCTGAGCCAAAAAAGGAAACACCATTGTCCTCAGGAAGCACTTCTGGAAAGTACTGGCACAAGCAGGTTCACAGAGAACATCCAAAATGATGGTTTGAAACTATGACACATTTTGATAGTGCTTGGTATTAAGTCCTTGGTATATGAGCCATCTGTAAATCCGATCTATTATTAGCAGGGATAAAGGAATATGCCTGGAGCCATTTAAGGAGCAGAAACAATTGGGAAGAGGTGGACTCATTATAGTTAACATTCATAACATTGAATACCATGATTAGAAAGTCTCATAAGCTCACGAAACTCATCACCATCTGCAGGTACTTCAGTTCCCAGTTAGCCTTGATATAAATGTTTTATAAGCCAGAAGACCAGAGCCAGCCACAGCCTTGCACCATCACATTTTGCGTCATAGGTCTGAACCTTTGTCACTACAACACCTGCTGTGCTGCTGACAACTACAGTCTTCTGACTTTTCAAGCTGCTCTGACACCATCAGCATCTCTTCAGAGGTCCACAGTCTCTCAGAGAGGCATGAAACGTGATGTCTGTGTTCCACTGCCCAGAGATTACCAGCAAAACCTTACAGGGTGAGCAGCACGTGCCTGTCACTGCAGAACCATCCATGGTTATGTCTGTCACCAGTTCTTCACCACAACTCAAATATGAGCTTTGCTGTCAGCTTGGAAAATCAGATGAATGGGCTATTCTTATCCATGTTTACTCCACAGCTATTAGAAATATGCATTCAATTTCCAGGCATTTACAGAGTTCACAAGGATCAGGCTACACAGAGATTCCCAGGAAGCTAATTGGCTCCTTACCAGCATGGCACCCAAGCTCCCAAATCTCTCTTAGGATTTGAATATTCCCATTTACAAGCATAGTTTCCCCCTGCAGCCCAGAGTAAGGGATGCAGAAATATGGTTAAGGCCAACACCCCCTTTTCCTTTACAATGACAACAGGATCTTTCAGTCACTGTGATTGTGGCAAAGGTACAGAAAACCTTTCTAAAGGAAATACAACAGCAGCCAACTTATCTGTTTGGGAAGGACTTAGAGAAAAGCCAGCCAAAAAAAAATTTGTAGTAGAATTCAGCGGGTTGCTCTGCTGTGTTGTTTAATTGTTTAGCTTGTTTTCCAAATTTTAACCTCTCCCAAGAAAGACAAGGCACTGCAACAATCTCTCAAATACCATCCTGAAGAAAATCCATGAGAATTAAAGATCCATTATAATCATCAAAACGTGGTTCAGAGACTCAGCAAACAAGACTTTGTTTGCAAATTCTGAAACCTTATCTTCATACCTGTTTGGCTTTTTTCCGTTCATTCAGATATTCCCAGGAAAAGGCAACTCCCATTACAACCCTGTTGGCAACTCAGAATATGCCCACTCAAGTCATGCACATGTTAATTTACATTCACAGCAGCTGTCTTAAGTCTGGTGATTTCTGATCCCTTGCATGTCTACCACAGAGCACATGCACTTGGTATATGAAGTGCAAAAAAATGCAAATCATCTGGGAAAGGCAAGTGATTCCTGTTTCATATTAACTCCCAAAAATTTCCTCCCCACCCCTATAAAGCCACAAACGACCTGACATCTTGACTGCTCTGTAGAATCCAGCTCTGTTTTCATTCCTGCAGATACATCTCTATTTTCTATAGGGAAAGGTCACTAATGCTAAGAAATGGAAGTAAATAATGCAGGTTATTCTGTGCTGTCCATAGTACAGAAGTCAGTTTAGGCAAAGACAAGTATTCTTCCATCAAAATTGCTATGAAGGACTCTAAAGCATAAAGGCATATTCTGCCTTGTAGAACATGGCAATGTCTTCCCTCCCTCAAAGTCATATTCCAGCACCACCAATTCCAAAAATCTACTCTATTTGTGGGGTCTAGGCAAGCCAGATGGCTAAACCATTGCCGAATCAACTCTCAACACAGAACACTGAAGAAACTGGCTTAAGCAAAATGGAAAGATTCCTCAGTGAACAACATATAAGAGACTATGTAAATATATGGGAAAGCCAGAAAGGCAGACATGGAAAAAGCTTAAAAGGAATTATGAGCATTGAGGAGACTATAAAAAATAAGATTTCTGAGGGGAGGAAGAGTAGAACCGATCTCATGCCATTATACCAGGAGACACCTAATCAAGCAAAGCCTCATGCAGTTCATATACAATACAGCTCCAGTATGACAATTTTCAACTATTGCCAATCCAAAAAGCAAGAAGATTCTGAGAGGAGAAAGAGCAAAAAGAAGAAAAATCAAAAAATCTAAGATTTTTTTTTTTTAAGAGCAATAACAGAAACACAGTGAAAAACATTATAAATCAATCTCCATGTAATACGCTTTATAGAACTGAAGCCTGCATCATCTAAACCTTCTGAGGAATGACCTTCAGACAAAATTGGGGTATTAGCTCCACCCTTCTTCCAAAAGAGGTTTTTCACCACTGGAGGTCACTGTAAACTGTGGTTGCTCTTTATCAGTCTCTCGGAAAAAACCCCACAACATTGCACGCATGTTATCTAGGATCCAGGATTTGAAATGAGACAGAACTGAAATATCACTTGCTTGAAAAACACCTCTAGCTAGTTGGGGAGGGTTTCTCTTTGCTGGAGGCAGACTTACTCTTGTTCCAACTCATTCCAAGCAGAGCAACTGGTGGACTACTGAGATTTTAAACATCTGCCTGTTAATACACGAGACTGGTTTTACCTGCCTCTCTTGCTGCTCTTGCAGACACTCCTCCTGGACACCAGCAAGCTAACAACAGGCAAGGTGATGGGACACAATGGGAGACCTACTATTGCAGCTCATGAAAATCACACAGGGTTTTTTAGAAAACAAAGGTAGGATTATCTGCAACAAGAACTCTAAAAACAAACAAACAAACAAATAACAATCACCAACGACAAACAAAAACACAAAACAAAACAAACAAAAACCAAACCAAACCAAAACAAAACAAAAAACACCAAACCAACCACTTTGGCAACAGTGCCTAATAAAAACCTAAGCCTGCTAGGTTTGAAGATTTGCATCCTGTGTAATCTATAGGTAACTGCTCATCTGAACGCAATTTTCTTCTTTCTTTTCAATTCATTCAGATAACCATTACTGGGAATAATCAAACAATTTATAGCCCACCCCCTTCAATCAGATAGCAGTGTATACATACTATGTACATTATAGATTTTAAATTGATGTTCAGACAGTGAAGAGATGTTAGTCCAAATTCCTGTCTCCCAAACATATCAGTAGGAGTCCTACTGATATGAATATCAGAAGGAACAGGTGATGATCACAAACAAAACAGAGATGTTGGGCCACTTTCAGGGTAAATAAATACAAAAGCACTGGAAAAGAATAAAGATAAATGAGGTCAGCTAATTCACAATGTATTAAAAAAAAAAATATGTAGCTTTATAAACAAAACAATTGACCTTTCAAGGACACATCTGAAACTTCCATTTGACCACAATTCTGACAATGAATCAGTGGCAGCTGGGCAGCGTTTTGATACAGAAGGGGAATCGACCCAATGCAGATTTCTCTATTTTTGCTCAGTGAAACACAACAGATCAATTCTTGGCTGGTGACAACCAGAATAACTCCGAAGGAGTTTGGCCTAGTTTGATCTAAATGGAGAACTTCTGTAAAAGACAAGTGTCTGGGTGTCTGAAAAATGAAAACAAGTTAAAAAGGGATGAGCTTTTCTTCACTTCTCCTATTTATCTTTTACTCTTCCCTTTATTCTTATGCACTTTAACATATTTCAAGGAATCAGTAGCAGATGGCTCATGACACAATCCATGGTACAGTAAAATACTAAGACCAAACCTTGCAGAATGAAGCTTGAAAAAATCTTCAGATGTGATTAAAGCATTATACTCATTAAGCAAAGCTAGCTAAAAAGACAAGTTCACTGAACAGTAATATCATTTATTTGTTGTGTCACTGTCCTTTCATTTTTATTTAAACATAGAATATGAGTGCCTTGAAAGAGTAATTGTCTTTTTACTGGATGTATGCTCAGACAACCTCAATGTAAATAAATACATAATACCCAAAAATCCTGATTTAACAAAGCATTTCAGCACATGCTTAATTTCAAGCATGTGAATAGTCTCACTGTAATTAATGTGTAATCTGAGACTACCCACATCGTGAGGCATCTCTGGCCATATCCTTTAGCATGTCATTTTAGCTTACTGGAAGGTAAGAAATCCCATCTTTCCACTGGAACAAACTGTACTTGCTTGTCTGCAATTATAATTGACCAATAGAGAGCAGTACTTTAAATGTCTTACATAGTTCAGAAAGCTAGGCTTTAGTTTCATCCACTTCTTTCTAATACTGACTGAATCTTTTGAGCTACAGTGAAGTACCACAAAGACCAAAGAAAGTATACCTTCATAAGCTGAGAAAAAAAACCAGGACTGATATTGAAACGTGAATAAACAGGTGCTCACAAGCAATGTTTTGTTGGGGTTTTTTTCTAGAAAACATTTACTTGGCATAAACATGAGTGTTTCATTTGACAAATTAATTCTCATTCCAAATTCATGCTGATAAAACTCGCATATAACACTACAGAGAAGCATTTCTCTTCTTGACTTTCCTTGCATTGATAAGTCTTTATAAATTATTAAGATTTCCAAGGTAAATCACAAAATGCAGTTTCCAAAGTCAAATGTTATTGAAAGATAATGGGGAGGAATATTTAAGAGTCTAGTTTTTACTTTGGTGTCTGCTGAACATTTTGGAAAACCATTCATAGTTCCAGACACTGCATATATTAAGAGTATGATTCCAGATGGAGGAGATCCTGGGAACTATAGGAGAATCGGTAGATCTGGAAACAGAGCTTAAATCATTATTGCCAACCTACATTCTTTCAATTATGCATTCCAATGGTTTTGGAACCCAGAGATAGCTAAGAAGCCAATATTTTCTACCACAGTGAAATGGAGAAGACTGAGGAATTTGTGGGGGGAAAAAAATATCACCCACATACTTGGCAAATGCTAGCTAATAACATGAAGGCTTTCATACAACATGTGTCAGAGAATACAATCCCATAAAAGAAACAGGTGTGATAAGGAAGACATTTCTTTCATTGCAAGGGGGTCCTGCTGCAGTAGCAGCATAACTCAGGCCCTAGCCTGACTTCCAGCCCTGCTTCTGTCGCAGATCTGCTGGGTGATCTTGGATACTTATTTCCATCCTTGTAAGCCCCTGCTTCTCCACTCAGTTTCCTGATGGTCTATCTACTTGGACAGCAATGTCTCTGATGTGACAACTGTCACTCACAGTGTACATAAATAATCTCTGATGCATTTAAACTTCATATTGCCTGAAGACACAAGGAGCAAATTCTCATCCTGATCTGGCCTCCTGAAATGGATAACCATGCGTGAAACTACTGCCAATGAAGCGGGGTGACCTCGTAAGGCACAGCGTGAGCCAGGAATAGTGCAGAGACTTCCCACAAGGTTTCTTTACAAGTCCCATGCTAGCCCTCACAAACATTTTGAATCATTCTGTTGGCAATGGGTGGCAGAATTCCTAGCCAAAGAGTTGCATGCCTATTCTCTGGAGTAGCTGCCTGACAAACAATTTTTAATGCAATTTTTATGCAGCATTCACTGTACAAGGTGTTATCTTTATGCATGGAAACTGCTGTAAATACTGGTTGAAGAAGCCCGGTTATTAACCATGACAGGAGAGGCAGTAGTTGCATGTGGAATCAGTATAAGGAAGAAAAAATGCTTTCAAAAACAGGCCCAGTTAAAGTTTTTGGATAAATTCATGCCTTTGCCTGTGTCTCTATTTTAACAGACAGTGAATTATTCTATAACTAAAAATTAAGCGCACACACAAGGGAGATAAAAGGTACAGATCTTGGATGTAGTGCTGGAAAGATGCCTTTTAGCAGCTAGAATGTTGTCTTGAAAGAAGGACAGCTCAAAGGACTAGAGGTGACTAAAACAGAAACAAAAATTAATAGTTTTAGTCAATTTGTCTGATTCATTTATCCTAGACTTCTGAATTCTGTTCATTCTTCCATTTTCGTGATGCTATATGGAGCTAGGTTTAGACCCTCCGATTCTTTAGATGTCCTCACCATCAAGATACATTTCCATACTGCACATTTCTATTCTTATAGAATAGGTTTGTTAAGAAATCATAATAAAATCCTGTTAAGATATGAGTTGGAAGAAATATATAGGGTAGGTATAAATAGGAGAATGTAGGATGCCTCGGTATGGTCTAAAGCACACTGGCCCAAGAGGCTTTAAGCAATTTCTCCAGATTTAGAACTACTAAATAAGTTTTCAGAAAGACCACAGAACCTGTTTGGTTTGATGAAAGCAACAATTCCTTTAGTGAACATGTCTTTTAAAATGCAATGATATTAATGTCTATGGCAGCATCAAAGGTCAAGTGAAAATCATCCCAAACCTTGTTGTCTCCCTGCCAATAGTTAAGTTAAAAGGCTGTGATTTTCTCTATCATCACCAACTACAGTCGCTATTCACAGATATGAGATAAACTAGACAGACTCATAACTAGATTGGGTCCTAACTGAAATTAAACCTGTCTGCCCACATATCTGCTCCATCACTATTTGGTCCAGACATGGTGTTAGGGAGATCTTGTGTACCACTATGTCTGCTTAGTTAGCCATCAAAACAGGAAATTATGGAAAAATACTTTCTTCCCTTTTTATTATCCACAACAAATTAATAAACGTGTATTATAACAACATCCTGTATACTTTCTTTAGCATAAAGTCATATTATAGAGCCCCATTTTAATTTCTCCCAGGAATTTCTTTTGTAAATGTCAACTAAGCACTTGAAAATACTTGACTACATAGTACTTCAAAAAAATCCTTCCTTACATATGGTACAAGGCATGCCTAACTTATGTTTTCAATCTAAGCAATTAAGCAATTTGTTTAACTCAAGATGGAAAAATAAAACATTTTCATCAAACACATAAGGACCAAACACCAGGAATTACATTGGGTTGTCCACATAAGGGGAAAAATTAAGATTCTCAACTCCTCAAAATGCCCATTATATGTTAGGTTTCCATTCAAGGTGTTAGAAATGTGATCTCTGCCATGCAAGGGCCCTTGTTTGGAACCCTCATGCCACACTTAGCACTGGAAAGTCACTTTTACTGCACCGTGACTTCTGCTAAATGTGTTCACTAGACATTGCACAAGGGCGCCAGAAAAGAAAGGTCACAGGGACTGTCTGAATGTCTCTCCCTGGACCTCCATGTACATTACAAATTGGTTGGATAGGTAATCCGTAACAAGACACTTTTGAATGATCGCGGCCAAAAGAATTCTTTGCAAAGCCGTGCAGCTAAGGTCAAAAAGGAGCTTTCAAGAGAAGACAGACAAGATGCAACAACTTTTACACAGAAATAAATATATATGCCTTTGCTATATTAAAACTGACCTGATTTCCATGTTTTAACAGTTTTAACCTATTCCAAAGGTTATGATAAACCTCTCCCCACAGTATTTATAGGATCTAAATAAAAACCAAGGAGAATTAACTGTGTGAGGAAGGAGGGAATTGCAAGTAAAGGAACATCAGAAAAATAAAGAAGACAACTCAAAGATGCTACAAATGCTTGAAATTTTTGATCCTGAACCAAATGGTGTGCAGGACCTTTGCAAAGTAATCAGCATTCATGAAATGGCTGGGATCCAGCAGGCTGAGGGTTCACAGGCATGCCTCCCCTCAGACCTCAGCATATAGCTATGTGAAGAGGAGACTAGACAGAGAGTCAGCAATTTCATTTCCATATTGCAGATGTCTCTGCGCAGATGTCACTGACTGAGAGCATGACCTGAGCATAATCTTCATCCACCTCTGCACCATTTTCCCATTTCACTTCTCCTTTACCCAGATGTTCAGACAATGAATTCTGTGGAGTGGATCCAACTTGTTCTATGCATCACACAATCCCAGTTAGGGTCTCTGCTTGCTCATAATAACACATGTAATTATTACCAAAGGCCCTTCACAACCCACTGAACAAATACACACCAAAAGCGTAATTACCTGCACTGGCAGTAGTATTCTGTTGCAGTATCACATACAGAAACAAAATGGATTTACTGCTAGTTACTTGTTATAGCTCTAATGCTTCTTTCTCAATTAACAGTCCTTTGAAGAAGGAGCATCATGACCAAACGGTAGCACTGTCCCTTCACACTCCCTTAGGAACCAAACTCTCTTTTTCATCTGAATCGAAGAAAAATGAGCAAGACCCACAGAGCTCTTTTAATCCCAGACCCTTTTTTTCTCACTTTGGGAGTTCAAGGAAGTACCACTTTCAAATATGATGTCTGGTAGAGAGCACCAGCCTATCCTTTCTCATCACAGCAGTCCAAGCCTTCACAAGTCTGAGACCCACAGGACACCTATCTGCTTGCAGAGGAGCAAGGCAGCTCTAGGAACTGTTTACTTGCAGCTGACAACAATGCTTGTCTAGAAAGGGAAGGGCAAGGATGAGACTGGAATGGACATGCCATGGGGTCCTGAGATGACACAACAATCTTGGTTGTAGGCTGCTGTTGGCTCATTTCCTCCCAAAGCTAAGGATTCAGATTACCCAGGAGTCCCTGCACGAGCACAGCCCTACTGCCATTCCCTGGTGAGGACACTTGCCCTGCCCTTGGAATACTTGTGAGTCCAAGCCACCTTTCTATGTATGAGGACTTATGAGACAGTCTAGGAAACCTGCACTTCATGAAAGACCTTTTAACCCAAAAGAATGAATGCAACATATGCAGGCCAACTTAAAAAAAAAAAAAAAAAAAAAAAAGTCTGACAGACATTATCACTCTGAATTTCAAAAGTAGGTTTCTGACATGCAACAAAACTGGCAGAGCTCTGACAGCCACTGACTTATGTAAAATTCAGGAAAAATATTTTAGTGCTGGTAAGGCCTAGAAAACAATCTCTGGTGGTCTTAATACAGAGCATTTTAAAATCTGCTTTCTTCACAATGTACTGTAACAAATATCATTTATTACATTGGCCTTAGGTCTTAAAAACTGCAATGTAAATTGACAGTAGCAAACCAGTAGAAGTGCAATACAAATAGGACAGTGGAATGAATGAACTTCTTTTTCATTTCAAATTACAATTCACTCAAAAAAAAAAAAACACAAAAACTTAATGAACTGGGCATAAGCAAAAGAGTGGATGTTTTTTCAGGCGTACTTGCAGATTGCATCAGAGACAAAATGCAAACTACCAATCACAGACTTGATTTTTTTTTCTATTTGCTGCGTGATTTCTTTGTGAATCTTATTAATCTTGAGTGTTGATATGTGTAGCAATATTTCAATTACTCTGCTTATCACTGACCTATGCGTTACTCACATTATTTGTGAACAATTCTGTTATATATTCACACACTAGGTCATGGCTCTTTTGGTTAATAATACTAGAAGAATACAAGTGTGAGGTTGTAAACTTTTCAGATCTCAAGCCTTTGACGTGAAAACAGAGATTTTTGACAGAAAGAAATGAAAATGTCATTTGTGACAAACTAACTAAAATCCTAAGCATTCTGGCGATCTACATCCTTGGAGATACTTTAGAACAAGTGTTTTTCTTTTTGTCTTTCTAAACTCACATATTTCTTTTGTTTAAGTAATGTTTCCTGTTAAGACGACTTCTAAAAGGTCTTGAGCTACAACATGATGGGTCATCACTGCATTACTTTCTGGGAAATCAAAGCAAATGTGGATACTATTTTTGCAACATCTAGTGATATAATAACTAATGGTGTTACTTCTTAGGGAATATAATGCTACGTTCACTTGACAACAACAGGAAAATGAGGGGCATGTGCCTTACTAGGGATCTCTGAGACCCACAGCAAGGAGGGCTGGCAATCTTGCTCACACCGTGGCCAAAAAAAGTAACCTTGAGGCAGTCCCTTTTCCTGCACCCAGTAGAGGTCACTAGAGGATGCATCAAGTTTTAATGGCAAGACAAAACCCTCCAACAGCAAGGGGAGAGATGCACCTTCCTGAAAAGTACATCATCTGCCTAGGATTGACTGCAAGGTAGACTTCAGTAAAAGAGAGAAACACATGCCGCTCCGTGAAAAAACAGATGCATGGCTACGTCAGAACACAAGCAGCATTCATCCAGTTAAACAGTATTGATAACGAGCAGTGAAATACATCTAACTTATTAAAAGTATATCTACTACCTGTGCTTTTCCAGATGCAGGGATCCCTTTCTTTCTTCCACAGCTTAACACAGTCCACAAGGTGTGCCAGAGATATGAAACCAAAAGGCAGAAATTATCTACAATCCAGGCAGCATTTCTTTGCAGGGTTAGATCCATCCCTTTATTTTTAATCATCTGATTAACTTAGTTCTCCTGCTCTAGCAGATGTAATTTGGCAGGCACCCTCAAAACCCTCCCCAGTGCTGTAAGTACCACCTAGCCAGACAAGGCTCAGACACACAGCAAGATCCCATCTCACACTTCAACGCATTCCCTGAACCTATAAGGAAAAGAACTGATGGACTACTGACAAGCATGAAACAGGTGCAGGGATCTACACATGAGATGTGTATTGCATGGACTTGAAAGGCAATTACTCTGACATTCCAGAACTTCTCAAATGAAAGCAAACTGTTAGTGCATTCCCTTTGCAGTTAGCATTTCAGGCCATTGGTCTTTTTTTTTTTTTTTTTTTTTTTTTTTTCCCTTTTAATATGCAAGAAATGGAAGAACAAAATCCAAGGCAATAACTTAAACTGTGTCCTGGTGCACATGCATGGAAAGGTCAGTTTGAAATGCCATAGCTTTACTGTCTGCAGTCCCTTCTGTTCCTGTGTTTGCAGTCTATCTGTGTTGCTCCCATGTCCAAGCCAACACCATGTAGAAAGGGGGTCTTAGCTGTCTCCCCATCTCACATCCAGAATCTGCTCACCTGCCAACCTTCAAGTCCTTCATCCAAAGGATGGAGATACTCAATTATTTCAAACACATGGACGTGAAACTTTCAATATCACCAAGGTATCTACTTTCCCCAATAAGTTCCAGAAACATATATGACTGCTTCTATTGAATTTTCCCCAGCAATTCAATGTGATGCCAGTTCTGCATGGAAAATTTTCGATTGAGCAGACAAAACCTGGGAAATTTTTAAACTGAAAACAGGTCTTAAAACTGGAAGTAGTAAGCAACTTTAATAAAAAATCCTTCTACCAGCTCCACTGTAAGTCCAGGGAAGATGTTTTTCTTCCAGAGATTGAAAAATAAAAATCTGAGGAACAAAGCACGTTGTGGTTTATTCTTTAATATATAAGGATATAAGGATATATGTATGGATTGTGAAGGACCATTACATAAGCAATCCTTATATATAAAGATTATACATCTTCCGTGCAACAGCCGCCCATAACTACAGGGCACTAAGAGTCATTGTGGAAGATGAAGTAGTAAAAAGAAACAGTGTCATTTCTCCTCTGCTTGCGTACTTACCTGGTCAGAGGTGAATAAGCAAAGAATATGCATACCAGAAATCTCAAGTGCTAAAAAATTCACAAATCAAGCTACAAAAACAACATAATTTGAAAAAAAAATGGAATTTTAATTTGAAATTTACAAATTATGACTGTTTTCGTTTCCTTACTCAACTTCTGACTTCTGTGACCTCAAAGCACTCTCAAGCCACCTTTTGAGTTATAATATAGTTATTATGTTGGGGAAGGTCAGTTTACTTGTGGGGAGGTTTTTTCAGCTGGGAATCACTGATATTCTTCTCTTTCGTTCTGAAAAAGACAAATATTTTCACAAGTGTGGGAACGGGGAGCATTAGCTAAAACAAAGCTGCCTGGAATCATGGAATCACACACATTGCCGCATGACAACAGCGTGCAGTGAACTTGGGAGGTGAATAGCAAACCACAAAAAAGACACTCTGTAAAGCTGCAGCAGGCTGAGGTTGGAGAGAGATATCTGATAACAGCATTCCAAGCAAGCTGAAAAGGCAATTGGTAAAACAAAATGGGCCCAAACTTGGCTGAAATCCACTTCCACTTTTCTGATCATACCAAGGCAAGCTTTAGCCATGGTTCTTCAATTTCAAGGCTGAAGAAAGCCTTGAAGGTTTTGATCTCTTCTTCATTAGTTAAGGAGTTGCACTACAAATGTACTGAGTCCCTTGCAGGATTTTTTTAAAGAGTCACTTTTGATTAAAACTGTAAAACAAGAAATAAGTTTCCGTCAATATACTTAGATCAATATCTTGAACAGTGTTAGGGGCAAAGAAAAGTTATTTTGGGTTAATTATGCAGTCATTTTTTCCCTGTGCAAAATACTGCCATGACTCTGGCCTCCCCCAGAAAAAGGAATTTGCAAAGGTAACATTACCACCACAGTCGTTTCCAAAACAGAAGCTACAGAGAAAGTAACTGCTACAGAAATGGTGGTGGTGATGGTCAAGGGGGTGAAAGAACACTCAAAGCAGACAAGGCTGATCACATTCTGCCTGGAGACAAGGAATTAGAAGACAATTAGGCATCACCAGGCCTAGCTTAACTGAACACCAAATATTGAGTGTATCAAATAGTTCTAGCTGAACTAAATATTTAGAAATTAGTCCTTACCATGTTTTCAAAATATTACCAAAAGGATATATTTGTATAGAAAATGCTGTAAAATTATCTTCTTCAGGGTCAGTGACTTGTGTTTAAATCCTGGTTCCATGATTTACGTGCATGCAACTTGATCCTTTTCTATTAGTGATGTTCAGAACTATAGAAGCTCCTAGGCTCCTATTTACCCAGTTAACCCACCCACGCTGGATACTGATTTCATGACCATTTTTTGCAGATAGCAGTTCTAAATTAAACAATTTTAATTGCATTCTCAACCCAAATATTAACCAAGAAAGAGCCAGAGGGAAGAGACGGCAGGTTTCATGACCAACTGTGTGCGGCTTTGGCTGGGCCATCAAAAGCACTCTAGGTGGTCAGCTTGGAGCTCATTGGGTAAATGCAGCTGGGTAAATTGTGTGGTTACTTCATAATCAATTTACATTTGAATAAGCTGGTGCTGTTGTCAGAAGGGATTATTTCACATTCTCACATCTGCTTCTTCCTACCCTATGCCACCCCTTCCCTTGTACCAGCAACTTCAGACACTTTGATGTGTATTCAGGGATAGGTCTGGATTTTTATTCTTTCTTCAATCTGGTTCTCACACATGAAAATGTTCCTACAAAACAAAATATCTCTCACTTGTTAACATATAACCTGAACCAAAACTTCATGTTCAATTCTGAAGACAGAACGTAGCAAGCCACAAAGACATGCGACAAGCCACAAATACTGCCAACAGTACAAATGGGGAACAAGAGGGCATTCTGAACAAAGCACGTGTAAAACAGCTCAGGAGCAGCTTCGTCAAGAGTTCTGTCCAACAGGGAAGTGGTCGGTAGAGAGCTGCTGTGCAAACGGTGCCATCTAGAGGGAAGCAGCAGCACAGCTTCTCGACAGCACCAATTATTCATAATTGATGGTCAACAATTGCTGGGTCTACTTTCCTCAGTAGTCTTTTAATACCTCTGAAAGTCATTATTATTATTATTACTACTACTACCACTGCTACATTAGTTTTTGGGAGGTTTCTACAAAATATGCTGTACCAAAAGATGTTTTGAGGAAGTGGATCATTTTCTTCTTTAACTATAATCAGTTGGTTTCAGCCAGAATTATTTCTTCCAGCAAGTACACATTTTGACCACTCTCCTCTAGGTGGTCTCTTGGAGGTTTAGATTAGGTATATGAGAAAGGTTTTTTACCCAGAGGGTGGTTGAGCACTGGAACAGGCTCCCCAGGGAAGTGGTCAAGCTGCCAGAGTTCAAGAAGCATTTGGACAATGCTCTCAGGCACATGGTGTGACTCTTGGGGATGGTCTGTGCAGGGCAAAAAGTTGGACTCAATGATCCTTGTGGATCCCTTCCAACTTGGCATATTCTGTGTTTCTAGGGTTCTAATCCACTCCCATTTAAATGAATAGATGTTCTCTCATTGCTTTCAACTTCATCCACAGAAATTACATACATATGCTCTCAAACATACACACATAAATGCATACACTTGATATTTCCTGCCAGCACATTCTTCTTTCTTTCCTCTCCTGGTCAGTAGAATAAAACTGCTCATCAGGCCAGCAGACCAAGGTAAGACCTTTTAAAGGAAAGTCTTGGTTTTCCTTTCATTGATATGAACACCACAGCTAGGTCCTAATTTTTTTATCCCATTGAGAAATTCCTTAAAAATCAACCTGCGTGAAAGTGAAGTTTTAAAAGCTTAGGATAAATATAACTAACGTTTATGTATTTGCAAACCTCACTGTGGTGAGGTACATTACCAGAGTTCAGTTAGATTGCCTTTCACCTTTGAAGTCTTGTTCCCAGGAGACCGATGAGCTAAAATGGGAATACAGAGCTATTTCTCCGGCTTGCAACTAGCCACCAGCTGTTCATCTTCTAAATGTATTCCTTTCTTCTCTAGTGCACCTCCAAACTCTCCCTGCCTTTTCTCACAGCACTCTTAAATAAGAGCCAGTTCCAACCATCAGACTGAAAAAGCAAACATCAAGGTAGTAAGTTAAGAGACTGCAACACAAAGAGGTGAAAAATCCCACCACCTCAGTTACTACTGGCAATTCATCATGGAGCTAAGATACATTAACACAGCCAAAGCAGCTCTCAGTCTTTTTCCTTACCCTAAGGATAACAAACTCAAGGGAAGAGCTGCGTGGCAGAAACAGCAGTTTCTGCTGTCACTTGTGCAACTTGTTATTTTCACAATAGAAGAAAAGTATCTTTTAGAAGAATCATTAACATTCTTCAAATCCTGACCACCCAATTCTGTTTTGTTTTTTTAATTCTTATTTTCACTGTAACACTAAATGAAACTCTCTAAAATAAACACATCCCACTTATACGAGATATGCTCTGTTTGTTTTAATATACAGATCATTTTCTATGTCTACAAAGGAAAAATTGTAGTACTTGACAGAAGACTGGAATAATTTTCAACAAAAGTGACCCAACAAATTAAGAATTATTAAAAATTCAAATTCTTGACTTGATAATACAAATAAAACCATATGGAATTTACTTACCATTTGAACACAAAAATATTAAGAATACTTGAAAAACTGTTCTATCATATCAGCACAATCAGCATACAAACAGCCACAGCACAATTTTTTCAAGTCTTTTCACAAACTGGTGTGTAAAATAATCGCTTGTTGTCCTACCGCAAGCACATTTTCTCAGTTCTTGTCCAAATGATACATCAGTACAAATACTGTTTCCCCTAGACTCTCGCATAGAAAAAAGCATAATACAAGGAAACGTGTTACTACTTCTAAACACATTTTGGCCAATCACAGAGTCATTTTCCTATCAGAGACCCCGTTCCACAATGCCCAGCACTGTTCTCACTGGACACCGGTGCAGCACAGGACTATACTGGACAACACTCATCCCTGCACACAGGGTGCACTGCATTAACCATGCTCTGTTCACCAGTTAATGGGGAGCAAAGGACACAGTTGCCTTAGTTCCTCTGGGAAATCTGTTTTTTTTCCGTGGGATTCATTCAGTCCCCACTAACTCCAGTTAGACAGGACAAATGCTTTCAAAACATGAATCCAGCAAAATCCATGTTTATCTTTCAATTTTGAAGAGTGGCAGAACCACATAACTTTTTTACAATTCCTGAATATTAAGTCCAGCAATAAGTAAACTCCAGAATAACAATAGATGGGCTTGCTTCTGTGACTACAAAAGATTAAAAGATGCTGACCAGTCCTTCACAGCTAAAGTACATTTTAAGAGATGATAATGAAATATTCAATTCTATTGGGAAACACGCATAGTAAACTCCTTAATTAGCTGAAAAAAAATAAGAGGCAGTGTTTTAGGAAGACCAAATTAATTATGCAGTTAGTTAGTTACCTTTTCATCTTCTGTTCTAGGATGTGGTTCACTGACTTTTTCTTCCTGAAAGCTTCTAGTCATCTCCATTTTTTCCATACTCTGAAAAAAGGCTGTTTTTTCTAGTCTGTTTCTCTGGTATTGTGTATTTATCTCTTCCAGCCTGCTAATCTTAAGTAGCTTCATACCGTGTCCAGTTAATTTACTGTCTGTTCTCCTCTCCACCTTAGATTCATAAACCAATGAACACTCGTAACTTCTGATTTCTCCTCCTTCTTGGCTGTACAAAAGAAAGACAAATAAGAGGCATCAGTGTTATCCATTCATTTTAGCTTAGAAAAATACCATGTTGCAACACTTTGTATTTCAACTTCCTCTCCTTATACTTGCTGAGCTAACACACGAACATAGAGTTTACAGCACTAGCTGATCACAGATACGATTCTACATTCAACATCAGATAATTCAAGTAGGCTACAAGACTGATGTAATTTAATTTGTTGACAGAAACTATTTAGCTCTATCAAATCAATACATATTGCTGTTGCTTGCAGACCTTGTTTATGGAGCACTCCCCACTTTTTAGCTTCTTCAGTGGTTCCCTGTTGCTCAACATTCTCTTTTCTGCTGCAGTTCCAGCAAGTTAACATGCAAAGACCCTGTTATTAGGCCCATAAGGATTTTAGATACCAAACAAAGTAGTTTAGGTATGAAGCCAGGCCTTCCCTCTCTTTTCACTATCCTGTACCACAGAAATAGGTAATTGCCAAAATGGTGGAGATTTTAGGCCCTCTGTTGAAGGCTGCAGAAAAGCACAGTCCTCAGCTGGGTTCCTTCCCACTGCAGGTTCTCGTGATGTGCCTGGTACTTACGTGATGTAGGATCATTGAGGCTTGTCTACTGGTAAGATTGGCTGGAAGGTTATTCCAAGTCAAGCTGTTAGTTTTGATTCTCTTTAGAAGGGCTTTTATTCCACAGCAAGGTGGTGGGTTCCCCCCTCAAGCAATCACTACTTTGAATATATGTTCTACACTTTGAATATATGTTTCTTTGTGTAAAGAATTATTTTAAAAAAGTAAGAGAAACTACTCTAAAATTCCACTTAGTATCTCTGTGTAGACCCATGCAAGAAAAGACAAAAACATTTCCATTGCTATTATTGCATCCCTTCCTTCACTATACTGGAAACCCAGGTACAAAAGCAGGGCTCCCTGGCCTTAGCTCTAGAAAGCTGAATCTGTTAAATTTCATTACACAGCTCATAGTTTTCAATTTAACTTGCATAAATATCATAAACTATATGGCGTAATTAAGTATATATATATATATATATACACAACCTTACAGTCATTAGAAGCACAGAGAAACAGCTTTCAGTGTACAACCAGAGACCCAGTTAAATCAGTTACTTTTACCTGAACACCTTCCAAGAGAAAATGTTCCTCAGTGTTTTGACCCCACATCTGTGCACATGCAACAGATTAGATGTGTATCTACATAAACTAATTCCTCTGGCCAGAGTTAGCATTCCAGACTTCCCGTATGAAAAAGATGCCATGTGCTATCACATGTGATGAAGGAGATGGTTAGCTAGTGGTGACATTTAGAGATGATGGACAGCACTGGACCATGCAAGCAGTTTTCAAATAGGTCTTCTAGAGGAATTCCTGCTACCATGTCATTGCAGTCCTAGATCATGCTGTTAATATGGGAGGGGCAGGAACACCATCATTGGACTGTAAGACAGTCATCATCTGAAGAAGTCATGCACTGGTCTGTAAAAATGTCCAGTTTGCTGCTTCTAGCCTCTCTCACCAGCTTTCATGGCTCAGACATCCCTTTCCATCCCTTTCAGCTGAAAGAACATTTTATGAGATTTTTCTTCCCCCATTTCTCAAGAGCAGGTTCTTGAGTTTTGCTAAAGGTTCTGACAATTGCAAGTGACATACCGAAGGGCTCAGTGTAACCTTCAAGCCATTATTCCACAGATTCTTTGATCTACTCCAAGCCAAGGGGTGATGCAATATAATCAAAAGCTGTCATAAAAAACAGGAGATGTTTCTGGATGCCCTCCTGCTGCCTCCATGTCTCCAGCTATTCAAATCCTACAGTGTTTTAGAGGGGCCTGGCTGTGAAGGCTGCTTCTGGCCTGACATGACTGCAACCAAGGAAAACTGATTCAGGCTCTCCATAGCTCTTCAAAGAGCACATCATCCCCTAGGCTTTATCACCAAATGTGGCCATCCATCTAATGAGAATGACGTGTCCTAATTAAAGGACAGGTTGTTCCTTCAAGCTGACCAGTGAGTCAGTTATCTGGGAAAATATTTATGGGATGGCAAACTCAAACATCTTACTGGGCTCTATTGCCAAGCAGAGATTCAAAGCGAGTCCAAATGTGATTGCCCTCTCCCCTATTATTATCTTAAGACATCTCTGAAACAATAAGCTAAACAATGGAAAGTTTCTAGGATGCACACATTGAAACTTGTTTGCAAGTGCCTCCTCCACAGTCCCAGAGAAGAAATCTCACCCTGGTCATGTGCCACTTAACGAAGGGAAGCTATGACCTTCACATGGTGTGGAGCTCCGTTTCCCACAAAAGAGTGTGAAAACCTTTCTCCAGTCATTTCCATTCCCCAGCTTTGGCCAGGGAGACAGTTTCTTCTGGGTCATCTTCAGCAAGCCAACCTCTCACTTCAAGTAAAATAACTTGCTTCATGAACCACATCTTCATTTACACATTCAGAAACCACACACACATCATAAACCAACAAAAATTTGCCTGGCTGTAAGAAAAAGCAGTACATACCTATAGCCCTACTGCCTTTTTTGCTTAATAGCAGAAAATCAATATATTTGCACAATAAAAAATATAAATGATACAGTAAATGTTTATAAAACTGCTCAGAAATAGGTATTAGCCACAAAGAAGAACACACCAAGAACCCCTTTTTGTTTCAACATTTGGTTTTAGATCACAATCCCTTCAGTCAGAATTCAGTTTACATGATGGGCTGTAAAGCACTTTGCTTGAAACTCAGCCCTTTGGCCTCTATCATCAGTTCAAATAAAAACTTTATTTCTGACCCATTGCCCATTTTCTAACCAGCCACTTTCAAATTTTAAGCCTCTGGGTACTGTTAGACAGTAGGCAGACTTGTTTACCTCCTCACACATCTGACATTAGACTGACCTGAATTTTACAAGCTGGGAACTATTATGTCACCGTGTATAATTAAACCTAAATATACAATTTAAGAAAGAAAACAAGATGTAATGTGGAAAGAATTACCAGTGGGTCAAGTTCAAGTGGTAGATCACGATGCGAATGGTACTGCTTACTATGCCCTTCTTTGAAACACAACCTGGGTGCCCTGCATACTGCATAATACAAGAGCTGGGGTTTTTTTAATTAAAAAAAAAAAAAAAGGGGGGAGGGAGAAATAAATAATTTATTGGTAGCTCTTCCACCGAGAAGGAAGTTTTTACATGTTTCAGGGAAAGACCCGGTGGAGCCCCAAACCCACAGACCTCGAGAATATCGATCATCACGATCGCACAGCAGCTCCTGCCGGGGGCGGGGAGCGGCGCCTCCCGCACTACAGCTCCCGAAGGGCTGCGGGCGCCCGCGGCCAGCGGCCTCGCTTCCTGCGCGGGCCCCGGCAGCCGATGGAGCCCGCGGAGGGCGCCGAGGAGGAGGCTCTGGTGCGGTGCCCCGTGTGCTTGCGGGAGCTGCCGGGCGCGCACATCAACTCGCACCTGGACCGCTGCCTGCAGGCCGGGGAGGCCGCGGCCGAGCCCCCCAGCAAGCGGCCGCGCCTCGCCGCCGCCCCGCCGGGCAGCCGGGCCGAGGGGGAGCCGGAGGAGGCCCGCCCGGAGGAGGGCCCCCCCGTCTTCTCCCTCTTCCAGAAGGGCCGCGGCGGCGGGCAGAGCCCGGGGGCCGGCGGCAGGAGGAGCGGAGCGGGGCGGGACGAGGCCGCCGTGCAGCCGGGGGATGGATGCTCGGCGGCGGCGGCGCTGCGCGGGGCCAGCCTGGCGCAGAAGCTGGAGGGGAAGCCCCTGGCCGAACAGCTGCGGCCGGGCTCGCTGGGGGATTACGTGGGGCAGGAGCGGGTGCTGGGCGCGGAGACCCTGCTGCGGTCCCTGCTGGAGTCCCACGAAATCCCCTCCCTCATCCTCTGGGGACCGCCGGGCTGCGGCAAGGTGAGTGCGGGCGGTGGGCGCCCCGCCGCAGGCTCACAGCGTGGAGGTTCATGTCCTGCTCTCTTTCACTCTCCAGGCAGATGAGCTTAAAGGATGGGCTGGACCCGTTTCTTTTCGAACTCGCTCTGTTTTGTCTTACCGGTTTCTTACGTTGGCCGGTTTTCCACTAGTTTTCACTTAAGATTACAAAAACACAACCTTTCTCCTGAATAAAATAGAAGTGGTTCACCCCCCCACCAGTCCCACTCCCTGAAGCTTGACGTTTGGTTGCATTAGCCCCTCTTGTTTAGGATAATTAGTATTCTGTAAATTCCAAAGCTATTGCCTAAAACGTAAGCTGTGTTTTAGTCAATGGCTGAGAAGCTTAAAAACAGCAACAACACAGAATCTGTAAATATGTCTAGGAAACAGTCTGAGATACAAACAGATTAATACAGCGGTTTGCGAGTGCTGGGTTTGCTTTAGCCTAGAAATTCCGGCCCCTGAGAGAAGGCAGCTCTGGTGTGGAAGGGAGGTAGCCTAAAGAACAGGCGCTCATCCACCTTCAGACACTCTGAAACTGTTTTTGCAGGATCTGACTGCTGCACCTTCTTGTTTTGCCTCCTTTAAGATACCATGGGCAGACCTTGGTGAATCCCAAGAGGCCCTGTAAGTACAACACAGCAGTAGTGAGGGAAGAACCAAAGGAATGCCTCAAGTGTGGTCAGGAGAGACCACTCTCAAGATCTCGGCTTCATTTTTCTCCTTGTATTTCAGATTTGTGGGGTGGGGTGGCAGGGCAAGCAAAATACTCTGGTACCTCTGTCAGTCTAATGTGTGCATAGCATTAAGTTTTGCATGTTAGATATATATATAGACAGGTGTCTTGGATATGTGGAGAGTATGTCTGAGAAATCTGGGACAGGAAAAATAAGGAATTAATGCTTAGCAGATCAGTTAAGGACAGAGCAGCAGCATACTTGAAAATAAAAGGAGACTTGATATGCATGGTACTTGAATAATAATGCCAGTTAATCTCAGTTAGGAAGACACAAGTGTTGTGGTTTTGCCCACCAGCCCATCCCTGGGGTTGAGGATGGTTTTGTCCAGATGATTTCCGAACAAAAAAACCAATCAAAACTTTCAGTGACACCTTTGCTAATTAGTACCTTTTACTTAAGTAGAATTGTTGTAGATATAGTTCTTTAGTTTTAACTTGTTAGTAATAAATACTCATACCTTTTTTCCCAGTTCAGTCTCTTTTTATCTGCATAAACCTTCTCTCAGCTGGTAGTAATTGTCTGAGAAGTGTGAAAGCAAATTGAGCCAGGGCAAAACCATGACAACAAGTATGAGAACTATTGATAGATGAATACTGTTAGCTATGATGCAACAGGTTGTTTAGACTAGGTAACATACACCCGAAAAGAACCAACTGGTGAACTTAAATAATTGCCACTTCCTTTAAAATAACAAGGTAATAGCAGAAAGCAAGAGCTTGGAAGAAATGGGATAAAGAAGGCCTGTGTCTAAGAGTAATGAGTTTCTAAAAACTCCTTAAATGGGAGGTGAATTGACCGAAGTAAGACGGCCAGAGAGAGAAGTGGAATTCGGTTCTTTAATAAATAGGAATCCTCCTTGCTGAATGAGTAATGCATCCAGTGGCTTACTTCTGTATTTATTTGTACTCTGCCTTTTGTTTCATGTTACTTGTGTTAACAGCACGTGCTTGCCCTTTCTCGAAGCCCTCTTTCTTCTGGGAAAAAAAAAATCTGTTACAAGTGCAGTGGTAGCACAGCAAAGGCTCCATACAGTGTCTGAAAACTGGCAGTGACTTCAGAGGCCATCGGGTTGTGATCTGAGGAATACACCTGTTTTTGGCCATGGACATACTTTTTCATGAGCTAGTGACAGTTTAACTGTTGAGTTTCAGTATTAAGACTGCCTTTGAATGGGTGATCTGTTTTATGCCTGCAATATTGCACCTTTCACTCTCCTTTCCTATAACTCGTCTTCTTCACCCATATGCTTTATGCAGAATTATATGTAGTAAGCTTGCTTCTCCCAGAGTTTAAGTTCTACTGCTCATCAGTCAGCTGACATGTATCAATTCTGTGCCTTTTGATCCATCAAGGAACAGTTCTACAATTTATCTGTTACTTTTTCACTCTCAAAGTACTTTAATTGTTGGATAACTCATCTGCTTTCTAGGTTACTCCTTCTCAGCAGACAGTTTTGAGTCTACGTGCTTTCAGCTAACTCCTGATGCAATATCCATTACTGGCTGAACCAGAAATTCCTACTGCAGAAACATGAACTTTGCCCATGCTTATCAGTGTTTCTAGGATGGTGCCAGAGCATAGTTTCGTCTCAGGCCTTCTTCCTCATAAATCATATTCTCTGTCTCAGGCAAATATCTGAAAGTTCTATCCTTTTCTTAAGGATATTTTTTATAAATTCGTCTACTTACAGATCTAACATGCAAGCAAAGTAGTCCCCCAAAAGATGGGAAAAGAAATCTGTGGTTGCCTGCCTGTCCCACTGACTTACTGTTTGGGCTGTATGTATTTAATGTGCCTAAGAAAACATTTAATGAGAAAGTAACATAGTGCTTGAAAGTTGAAAGAAGCTGTGAGGGAGAAGTAAGTCTTGTCACTACCTCAGGACCTGGTTGGACTGATAACCAAAAGCTTCTTCTGTCAAGTACAGTCTTTTTCAGAAGGAAAAAGAAGAAGAAATAATTGCATGTTATGTAGCTTCATATGTAACAGGGCCACATGCTAAGCTCTGTCCATCAAAGAGCTAAAATAGGAGCATAATTAGATATGTTGGTCTAAATTCAGAAGTGCTGTGTAAGATGGTCATAGACTTCTTAAACCTCTTCATGCTCTTGCTACCCATGGAATCCGGTTATTGCAGCCCATCTATGCCTCCTTCCATTTCTACAGCCAAATGCCATGCTAACTGATACTTTTGCAAAGGGTGTATTTTGAGCAGGACTAACTAAAAAAATAAAATAACTGGAGATGGAATAAATCATCAGGGCCAAATTTCAAATCGATCCATGTATTATTTTTCAATTTGGACCCTTATGAGAAGTAGTAGTTTAACGGACTTTTCTAAGCAACAAGAAAATAATCTTGCCTGTTAAAGTGCTATAACTGCAGTATTTCACATTGTAGGTCAAGAGCACTTTTGGAGAATTGTAATCATGATAACAGTAAAGCTAGGTACTGGAGTAAAAATACATATGCTTTGTAACTGCTTTGCCCAAGTCAACTTTGGCCTCAGCTGCACTTGAATATTCAAGAAAGCACCCTCAAAACTGAAAAGACAAATTGGTGTGCTTCTGTTGAGATCATTTCTTAAGAGTTTCCATCTGTATAGAGTCCTCTTCCTTTAAAGGGAGCATGATCTTTGACTTTGTCATCCTGATTTCTTAGGAAGCCTAGGTGCTCTGGGTAAAGAGGCTTTGATTCTTTCTTTGTACTTTTGTCACTTATAAGTGTTGAACACGAGAACCTATTTTCTGCTTTTAAGAAGTTGACCAGGCACATGCCAGAAGAAACATTGCCTCAAAGAGATGCCGTGGTTGTTAACTTAGGAACAGTTAGCTTGTTCATCCTGACTATGCAAATTTTTTAAAGCCTGTATGAATCCTAGTGTAATCTGAGTAAGCTGTACTGTGATTTATGGCACCTTAATGCAGGGATTTAGATTTTTGCCTGTCTGCCATTGGGACACCAATTTTAGTAAAGAGTTAGCGAGGGGACACAGCGTAACTTGATCACTGAATAATTTTGCGGCCACAGATGCAGTTTAACCTTATAAACCTGAACATTCTGTATTTAAATACATTAAACATTCCCTCTTATGCATGTTGTTTAACAAGAAAAAGCTTGATAGCAAGTGGCATGAACCCCCTCCCTACAAAAGATAAGACCTTTTTTTTGCTCCCTGCATATTTATCATCCCTTCTTTCCAGTGCATTCTGTTTTGCTAATTCAAGGGGTCACCTAAAGGGCTGTTTGATTACTTGAGTGTATTTCATCTTCTATTATTCATACAGCTTGGGACCTGATTTGAACCATTTGAAGTAATAAGTTCTTTTGATTGATTACCATGAAATTTTTAACTGAAAATGCATGATGCATTTTGCAGTAGCATACACTAAACAACTCTGAAAAATGGGTTTGTCTTTGCAGTTGCCTGGGAGAAGTCTTCTAAATACAGCGCACTTGTTTTTGCTTACGCCAATCTAAACCAGGAATAACTTAGGATAACTCTCTAGGAAGAGAAAGCTGGAAGAGAAAATACAATTGTATTCATAAAAAAGTTGGAACATAAGGAGACATATCTGGATACAGCAAATGGAGGCAACAGCTCCATTTCAGTAAACATTATGCAATGACCTTGCATCTGTTTATGTTTGGTTGGGCTTGGATTCTGGAAGTGCTGTAAACCATATGTTGTGGCTCTTGTTCAGTGACACTTACTCCTCCGGTAGTATCTCAGGGGGCTATTTGGGGTGTGAGGAACCAAACAAGATGGGTAAGAATAGCATCTGCCCTTATATAAATGCCAACTGCTGCTACTTTTGATTGTGTTTATCTGTATAGACAGTGTCCCCAGGCCATGTTCATCTGCTATCCTGCCAGTTTCCTTTAGACACACAGCCAGAATTATCTCCTGTGACGCAGTGTGGTAGCTTGGGTCAGCTCAGCAGTGTTGGGTAGGACAGACCCCAGCTTTCTGAGCTGCATGCTGGGGAATCATTCCCCCTTTTGGCATCCAAGAATGCTGGCAGTGTTGGTGCCTCCCTCAAGGCAGTGAAACAAAGTATGGCCTTTCCTGACTGCTTTTCAACCACAGTATGGCCCTGCTTCTAGCAAAGGCAGGGTGAGGAGAGGACATTGATGGCAGCACCTTGTAAACAAAGGTTTAGGATTTCCTTGTTGGAAATCCTGACCAGAATAAAAGGAGAGGAAAAAATACGAAGAAAATCATGGTCAAACAGCCACAAAGAAAATCAGGATGCTACTTTTGTCATCTCTGTCACAAACATAATTCACACTGTGGTTTGCTCTGGAACAAACCAGCAAAGTCATTTGTTGGGGAGACTTACATGCCAGCAAGATTATCCCTGCTCAGGAATAATCCATGCTGCACTGCAGTTTAAACACTAGTACCGATCTGTGCCAGATCTGCTTTGGTCACCAAAACGTGGCCTGGCAGAGCATACAACTTCCATACTTTCTGGGCGAAGCGTGTATGTCGGAGGGACCCATCCGGCTGGAAGGAGAGCACCAGCGTGCTCCTGCAACGTGTAGTGTGAATGGCAACTCCTCATGAAAAGGGCTGTAAGGTTGGAACAGAACAACTGTGAGCATTTCTCCACGCATTGCAGGAGTTTCTGGCATGAAAGCTGATGACAGGATAGATGTAAATGAGAGATCATATGTTTTCTATGCCTGACATCTACAAGGGTTGTTTCACTAAATTTATGCAATGTAAGAATAATTAAGGGAAGTCTCCATGAACGGACAGCCTTAGGCAAATCCCTAAACAAGATCTACCTGATCTCCACAAAACTTAGGAATGATCTTAGGTTTCACAGTCAACTTCTTGACTCAGGTCTTCTTGACTGTGATATGACCATATATTCTGATCTCTCCCCAATTTTTTTCAGTTCCACTTTTTGAAGAGAGCTAGGCAGTATCACTCTTCATTCCAGTAAGGGGCTTTGGTGAGCTAACACGATGAGCATATTTTAATGGCCTGGTACAGGGGTGCAAAAATCAAAAGACTACCTTACTTCTAAGAAGGTAATGTTAGTCACTGAACATCAGTATCAATACAACTGGCTTCATTAGTACTTGCATTTTACTGTTTTCTTCCAGCCATGGGTATGAAGCTGCATAACTAGTGACAGTGCAGAGAGCAGGGAAATACTCAAAAGAGAGTTGTCCAGTCAAGGAAACTTGTAGTATGCAGAAAATTCTTATCTCCTAGTACAAACAGCCAGCTAACCAAACAGCAAATCGGGTTGACTTTTCTGCTGTGACAGTGAGAGGTGTGTGGAGCCAAGCATGCTTTATGGGTTGCTTTTGTTTCATCCGTAACTTGTATCAAAGCCTGGAAGAACTGGTAGCGCAGTTGGCTTAGAGTGAGCTTGTTTGGCTATTTTTGTGTTTGGTTGCTGGGTTTTTTATGGTTGCAGCCTGTGGGAGAGGATATTCTTATTTGGGCTGACACAAAGCAATGTACAGGACAGTAAATGAAGGCTTCAGCAGTTAAGTGTTTGCTCTGTGTGTAGTGGGTCTGGACATAAATGACCACAGGCTGAAGTTGAAAGTGTTATTAATTGGTGAGTAATGATTCAGGAGTTTCTTGGTGAATATGTTTCTGTGTTTCAGAACAGCTCCTTATGATGGCACTGCTTTAGGTTGTCCAAACAGGTAAGTCAGTAAGGTCTCACAATTTTCAGCATAAAACTTGGCATGATAGGTGCGAGTTTGGGTAGTGTGGTGTGATAATAGAACTGAGAATGATTTCTGGAAGGGGCAAGGACTGTGAGCTTTGTAAGGTGTAATTTTTAGTGAAGTTAGCAAAAGGTTAGTTTGCAGGATCACTCCTATTCCTAAATTTGTGGGAAACAATATTTCTACTTCTCCTCATAAAGAAAGGACACAAGCTAATTGAGAAACACCTGTATAATAAAAGGAGCAGATTATCAACTTGTTTAGATTTCCACTTCCTGCTTGTTACACAGTTCTGATACAGATGTGTTATTAATTCATATTAAATTGCAACTATTTACTATTTTAAAAGACTTTCTAATGTAACAATCAAAATTCAGAATTATTTTAGGTGGTGAAGGATATTCAGTGTGTTTTCTTCTGCCTTATTTAATATCAGATTTCTAATTTTCTTATCCCTAAAATGCATTGCCTCTGAATTTAGTGAGGGGAAAATATGAGTCTAGCATACGAGTTACAGTTGTTCTCTGCTAGTGCCTTCATGCTTAAGCAACCCTGCTTAAGTTAAGTCTCCACTCGGTTATGTGTTCTCTTAGGTTGTAACCTGAAGTAACAGGGAGAAAACAGTGTTGAATGTTACTGACTTTTGCTTGAGATGGTGGGAGAAAAAGCAGCATAAAAAACCTGAGCTCATGGGAAATAATAGTCTTTCAGAGACCAGGGAAAGTTTGATCTGTATGTGATAGGCAGTTAGATTTGCTGACTGATTAATTGTGCAAAATAGAAGAAAGAGGCTGTGAACACGCCTGTCCATGTCAAACACTGCTTTTGAAAGGCAATGTATGTTATTCTTACTACAACCCTTGGTGACCCTGAACTTGGCAGAGCAGGAGAGGTACGTGCTGGCTGAGAGCTGTGCAGCAGTTTTCAAGTAGATTCTTGGTCTAACAGTAACTTTCAAGCAAATCTCTTTGTATTTCTTTTTCCTAAATTGCTGTTAGAAGTATGGATTCCTGCATGTATTTAAAACAAATTCCTCACAGCTTTTGTTTTAAACAACAAAACTCTCTGAATGATAGCCAGGTACAATGTGAGCTACCAGTCCAAGAGAAGCTACAAGACAAATAGCCACTTGACTAATTTTTCAGTTTTCTTCCTCCTCTCACCACTACCACTTTTAGAGAAGGAAGAGGTACATTTTCCTTTTTCATCCTCAACTTTGATGTATTGGGGATTTTCCATGCTTTCATAGATTTTTAAGGCATGGGTATATCCTCTGAAGGTACATTCTGAATCAAAGCCCTTTTGTAAGGAAACACAAACTTTGGTTTTAATTTGGTAGCTTAATTTCAAAGATAGTTTTTATTTTGTTTTGAGGGGAGGACATTTGGTTGGTTGGTTTGTTTTCCAGATCTTCCTGATTTCTACAGGCTTTGCTGCAAACACTTTCTAAGTGTCTTTCAAGTCTTATCTTCTGCAGTGATACAAGTTGGGGAGGAGCTGGTTGCTTGAGCTCCAGGGAGTGAGAGAAGATCTGACATGGAATATGAGTCTTATATCAGGACCTGAAATGACACCACTTCTGAAAACAATCAGGAAGCCCTTACTAAAACTAAAGCAAGAATAAATAGTGATACATCCTCCTCCTTAGCCTCTGCTTTTCCATCTTGGGCTGGTTGCCATTTCTGAGACAAGGAGATCCATTAAAGAGACAGAGCAGTGCTGCAACACCACTGGTAGCCAAGTGGTAGGTGGTTGTTTCTGTAGCCTCCCTGCAAGAGGATCAGGTTGACAGCACCTGCTGCTTTAACCTCAACACTTGGAACATCTTCTGTGGTAATTTTGCCAGCACCTGTCCCACTCCTCATCTTCTGAGGCTCTCCTGTCTTAATTCTCCTCAGGCTCCTTCTTTAATAGAAGAGTGAGCTTGATGGAAGAACCACCTCTTTTCTCCAGCAGTACTTTCAAATTGAGATACACTCTGCTTGGGACATGCAGATACACCCACCTTTACTAAGGGTTGTGAAGGAAAGTTTGAAAATAGTGACTGTGATGTTTTCAGGTGTAAAAAATCCACCCACGAGGTTGCTTCTGTGCTTTGGTAGGCTTTGTGAAATTCTATATAAACAAATTCTGATTTGAAGAGATTGTTTATAAGGAAAGAAAAACAACATAGCTGCTCACTAAAAACAGCCAACAGCTTGTTCAGTCTGCTGTCTTTTACTTCCCTGGGTCAGCATTTGATTGCTGTTGACTATTTAGATTTAAGAGTTACATTTTCTTAAGCATACATATAATTTTTCAGTACTAACATTCCCATGATTTTGTAGAAACTGCTGTCTGATTAATTTCATTTTCATGTGTATTGGAAATAGAAAAGGGTTTATTAACAACATTGTAGGTTTTTGTTTTTCAGTTGTGTTTTTTGTGTGCAGGTTTGGTCTACAAAATATAAGAAAGATAATAAGCTATTAGAGAGTGTCTGTCCAAAGAAGGGCAACAAAGATGATGAAGGGCCTTGAAGGGAAGCTGTATGAGGAGAGGCTGAGGTCACTGGGTCTGTTCACCCTGGAGGAAACTGAGGGGACCTCATTGCAGTCTGCAACTTCATTATGAGGGGAAGAGGAGGGGCAGGCACTGATCCCTTCTCTGTGGTGATCAGTGACAGGACCCGAGGGAATGGCCTGAAGTTGTGTCAGTGGAGGTTTAGGCTGGATATTAGAAAACCTTTCTTCACCCAGAGGGTGGTTGGGCACTGGAACAGGTTCCCCAGGGAAGTGCTCACAGCATCAAATCTGCCAGATTTCAAGAAGCCTTTGGATGATACCCTCAGGCACATGGTGTGACTCTTGGGGCTGATCCTGTCTAGGGCTAAGGGTTGGACTTGATGATCCTTGTGGGTCCCTTCCAACTCAGCATATTCTGTGAATCTGTGAAATGTGATTGCACTGTAAACCCTGCTGCAGGTGTCTTGGGATAGTCCAGCTCTTAAGCTATTAACATACTTTACAAAATAACTGCACAGTGAATTGCAGTCAGCCTGTCTTCTGTGACAGATAAGTATTTGGCAAAGAGTTCTTCTTCCATGAGAAAGGAGACAGCTGTCATTGCTGGCCTTTTCAGTATTGAGACTGACTGGGTCTGGTACGTAAAAGTGCAGGCATTAGAAATGCAGCAGAGGAATTGGCAGCTACCTCTAGCAGGAAGTTTAGAAGTCTTCCGTGTGCTAGAATAACATGAGCTAAAATGGCTTACTGTATAAACTGTCAACACTGTCCCTGTGTCCAAAATATATAGGTTTGCTCTTTACATATTTTCTTCAAATGTGTACTTTCTGTGTCCAAAATTATTTTTACAAAGCTTTCTCCTGTTGCTGTTTCAGACTACACTGGCACACATCATAGCCAACAACAGCAAAAAGAATGGCACGAGGTTTGTGACACTGTCAGCCACAAGTGCCAAGACAAATGATGTTCGAGATGTCATCAGCCAAGCCCAGAATGAAAGAAGACTCTTCAAGAGAAAAACTATCCTCTTTATTGATGAAATCCATCGTTTCAATAAATCTCAGCAGGTATTGTACTACACCGCTTTTTGAAAAAAGCTTTTGTCAGCACTTCTGTAAAATTTCCTACTTTACCTTAAGATGATACCTTCCTTTGGGCTTTTGATTTCAGTGTTAATGTTTTTAGTAGGTGAATTAGGAAGAAATATAAAAATTAAATTCCTTCACTTACTTCCAACCATCATTTAATTATTGTGATTCAAAGGTTTAAATAAAAGGCTGAGTTATAGTTGACTTACATGCGAGTCCTTATATGATATTTTTCTGAAATTTTATTTCTGCAAAGTCATGTTAGTAATGTTTGCTGCACACATCTGCATTTCAGCCTCCATCTCAGGGTAGCATTCTGTATTACCTTTAAAAAGGTATGGAATGTGAATGTGCCAAGGGTATGTATTTTAATGTTGTCCCCTCTACTCTGTGAGAAAAAAAGTAAGGCTGCTTTGGGATAACATGTTACTGTATGGTGTTTTGGGATAACATGTTACTGCAGCCATTACTTGGGTATTTTTTCTTTTCCTTTTCTAGTTATAAAGTTTCTGTAGTTGTAACATGGAAAGCTTGAATGCTGCACTACAGGTTACAGTTTTTATATTGAACTGTACTGCAATCTTCCTGTAGTTTTTTGAGCCATCCTATAGAATTATAGCCCCAAAGGTTGGTTTGTAGGGTAGCCTCACTATTCATTATACTTGATAAGGCAATTTCATGATTTCTTGTGTTGCCAAGCAATATAAATAAACGAAAAATTTACAGATTTTTTTACCCTGTTTTCATCAGGTAGGGTCATTCTTAGTCCAACCATTTGTTACTAAGGTGAACAGCCTTTAGCGTGTTGCATGAAATTAAATAATTTACATATCTACACAGATGAACTGCCTTGTCAGTGTGGTTATTTGTCATATCAACAGGGAAGCCAAAGACTCACAAAACCCAAAAAAACCATAGCCTGCTCACCTGGGATGTTTCAGGTTGTCATTGATCGAGATCAGCTTTTTCTGCTTCCCTCCCATCCTCAGGACACTTTCCTTCCTCACGTCGAGTGCGGGACGGTGACCCTGATAGGAGCGACCACAGAAAACCCTTCCTTCCAGGTCAACGCTGCTCTTCTGAGCCGGTGCCGGGTGATCGTCCTGGAGAAGCTCTCGGTGGAAGCGATGGAGGCAATTCTGATGCGGGCCGTCAGGTCCTTAGGGCTTCAGGTTTTGGGCCAGGGCGACCAGCACGGCAGCTCTGCGACTGGCAGCGGCAGCGAGAGCTCGGAGTGAGTACTTTATGGGCTGCAGGGTGTTAACGCACACAGCCCGAGGAGTTGACTGCCTGCCAGGGAGAGAATGAAGCAGTTGGGGGGTGGGAAGAGAAACCCTAGCCACTTCTGATAGTAAAGAAAAGAAGTGGCAGCATATGGCAGGGGCGGGGGTGACAGGAGAGAGAGAATCCAAAGCATTGGCTCTCTCCATCCAAAACATAATCTTACCGTCTGGATTAGGAGAGAATTTTATACTTGGATCTGTAGCTCCTGACTCACCCTCACAGGATATTTAAATCCATTCTGCTGCTGAGGATTTGCTGTGGAAGCCTGTAGCTGGGTCTTTGTCATGTTCTAATGTGTGTTACTTCTTGTAACCGGTTGCAAAAGCATCATGTTACTGTTCAGTAGTGGACAGAGTATCCCCTCTTAATTAATTTGAAAGTACCTGACAAAATTTTGTTGTTTTGAGAATTTTTTTTTTTAATAAGATCAGGGAGGATACTGCTGTTCGTGTTCTTTAGTTGCAGGATTTGTGCTGTACTATATTTTATGGTATCCTTTGAGGAGAGGAGGCTGTTGCTGTGAGATGTTAAAAGACTTCTTTTTTCTCTGCTCCCTAATGTCCAGGCCAGATAGAGTCACATTAAATACTTGAGAACATTTTGGAAAAAAACAAGGTCCGGATTTGTCCGTAAGAGATGTTATCTGCCTTCTGAAATGGAAGGCTGGCAAATAAGAGTAGTGCTTGGTACTTTGGTATTCACATGCGGGCTCTTACACTTCCTTCATGTTGGTTTTTGGCTACACTCCTAGTAATTTACAGTGCACTGACATGGTGGTGATTGGCAGGCATTCTGTATGAAACAAATGAGAGGGAATCCGCTTGAACTTTATCACAGAATGTAAGCACTAAGAATCGCTGATCTGAATGCTGAGGTCAGGGCTGTAAGGAAAGGTGTTCCATTTTAGACTTTAGGTTACCCTGCCTCATAGTTTACTCATTTGTAACTTTTAGATGTTGTAGTAATGTGAATTTTAGAAGAGAAGGGAGTACTGCATGTCAGCCTTAATGTAATGGCACAGCTGTGGTTGTGGCTACACCCTGACTAGGGTTCAGAGACTTTCTTTGCTATACAGGATTAAAGTACAAGGCATAGTTTCATCTGCAGTTGTTTGGGTTTGGGTTTCTCTAGACTCTGTATCTGTAACCTTCCAATAGCTATGGATGATTTAAACAGCACAGTGTAGTGCTTCATCAAACTGAAAGAAGTCTGGCAGGTAGACTATCAGACTAGCACAGTTTCAGTAATCTCTCCATGAATAGAGAGGGCCACACTCCAGAGGGCTAACGTGGGAGCCAAGCACTTGAAAATAAAAATAAGGTTTTGAATTAAGGAGAATTTGTTGCAGTTGCATGTCAGGTCTTTCTTGTCTTTTCTGACAGTAGCTGGTTCAGGTCCACAGTGGCTACATAGAGTTGCTGATGACTTAGTTTTTTTATAATCCATCCTGTCCCTTACTGTGGTTCTGGTTTTGGCCGCCTCATTAATTCCATCTTCTTGCTTCACTGTTCATACCATTTCTGCTCTGTCATTTCCTCTCCACCTACTACTCCTCAGTAGCAGCTGTCTCATACCTTTTGACCACTCTACTTCTATGAAGCAGGGCTGTCATTAGATGCAGGCAGGTAACTGTTCATGATGTCTTGAGGCATAAATTAAAGTCATCAATTAGAATTGATTTGGTTGTTAACTGTGCTCACCTTTGTTCCATAGTTAGAAAAGGAGCTGTAAGGCAGCATGTCCCCAAATAGTGGGCTATGCCTACTTTGAAAATGCTGCAGAGATCTAGCCAGAAGGCACAAGATATGTGTACATTGAATTTTAGACTTAATTTCCCATGTGAGCCTCTTTTTCCAAGCCACAGTATGAAGCCACAGTATGAAGTACTGAATGTGCTGCTTGGCCTCAGTTTTTCAGATGGTTTTAGTATCACATCACTTGTCTGACATGATGGCTTACCTGTATGAGATTTTGAAGAACGGGATGATTCTTTGTGGTCTCTCCTACTACCCTGAGGAATAACGTGAGGGGTGAATCTTCCTTAGTCTCTACAGGCATCTTCTGTGCTCAAAAAGAATGCAGCTATCACTCTGTCATTCAGTGGGTTTCATCATCGGCACTCCACAAGGAAAATGTTCTCTACCCAAACCTGTTCTCTTAAATTTTCTTGGTGGCTTTTTCTTATCTTTCTTCCACCATTGCTGAAGATTTCTGATAGGGTTGGGTCACCTGGCTTCTCTTTCATTCCATTGTGGCCCTTTCTTGCTCTAAAGCTGAAACAGAACTAGCAGGAGGTGTTACCTACTTTGGCATCTTTGTTATGTCATCATGGCTCATAAAGCTTCTTTGACAGTTTTTATGTTAGTTATTGGGTTTCTTTAGGATAAGATGTGCTTTGTGTTACATTTTCATCAGTGTTACTGCCACCAAACTGTGCCTATAAAGTCTGCAGTAAATCAAACTGAAAGATGGGGTAACAGGAAACGAAGAAACATATTCAGGATGAAGAAAAGTAAGAGGTCAATGTTGTGGATGCTTTATATTGCTGCACCTTTGCTTGTGCTTTCTGAAGTTTATGCTGGCTCAATAGCAGCACAAACTGTTCCAGGTGTACACTGACACTTCTACTGTGTCAGTGATGGAGGAAATCAAATTCTTTTCTTAGCTTTTTATTTTTGTCATCCCAGTGCTGCCCTCAGAGTGATATCTCTAATTGAAGTCAGGCAGTAGACTGGATAGTGGATTAATGTCTTTGAAGTTAGATAGCATAGAAGGCACACAGCTGAGGGAAATGAGAGGATCCCCAGTTTCCTGTTGGCAAGCTCAGACACCATGCAGTTCATCTGTTTTCTGGCTGTGTCACAAGTTCTGACATGTTTTGAATTCACTGGCTTGTAAATCACAACATTGAAGATGGAATTCCTTTGGGTCTTTGGTGCTCAATACCCTTTTGAAAATTATTCCTTTATTGGAACATCCATCCAGTTTCCTTGCAGGAAATGATTTGCTGAAGTGAGAGGTGAATTTCACTATGGAAGTGAACAAGACCTTTGCTTGTAACCAGATTTTCCATACTTTCTTGTGAATATTTGTTTCAATTTCTGTCGTATAAGTTGCTTGTGTTGAGTCAACAGGGCACTTGTGAGTCCTAGAGTGAAATTGAAGAGACAGGAATACAACTCAGCTTTTTTTGCCGAGCTTCTAGTTAGCAGATAAATGGCAAAAGTGCTCTGAAGCCTCAACTTTGTTTGGTGTAGACTGTATTCAGCTTCTTCCAAGTGTAGTACCTGCCTTGTGATGCTTTCAGCGCTTCCCTTCCTCTTGGCAGTCACTGCATGTATTGGTGGTGGGTGTCAGTTTGAGGAGGCCTCAAGCGCATGATGTTCTTCTCTGCAAACAGCAGGCAAAGAAGTTGGTCCTTGCAGGTGAAACCTTCTCTTCAGTATGCCCTGCTAGTGTATCCAGAGTGTTTGCTCACTGTGCCATATATTTGGTTTTGTTCCCCGTTGATGGAGGTAATAGCAGCAGGATGTCTGTATGTAGTGCCTGCTGTTTTTTTAAAAATAGATTTTGCTTTCCTGTTGGCTTTTTTCAATGCATATGAAAACTCTGGTGCCTATCTGTAGTACTGAGGCATGAATGTTGCTCCCTGATTTTCAAGGAATTTGATGCCTGAGATAATTGACTGAGTAAGTCCCTGTGCTGTTGTATTCTTCTGCTTCCTCATTCGAAAACAAAAATGGTGTTTGAAACACCTGGCAAAAGTGCCACTGTATGTGTGTTAAATTTTGTTCCTAGCTTTATCAAATACAGAAGAAATAAGAAGATGGAAAAATGGTATGACGAGATACGGGTATATAAATTTATTTTTCCCACAGAGTGTGATTCCTGCTGCCTACTCTCTGCAGCATGGGTTTTGACCCTAGAAGACATTTGGTGGCCTTCATTTAAAGTGGTGTGGATTAAGACTGCAGCTCTACTAGCTTTTTCCTCTTATGTGTTGCCATGAGGGTACTCGAATATTAACTGTTGAAATTTTTCCAGGACGTACAGTCCTTTTCTTTTGTGGGACAAGTCCAAAGTGGGTTTGCAAGCAGGAAGAGGAGTCAAGTAATGAAGATTAGTGGGGTACATGTTTCTGGGACCCTTGGGGTTGCCTTTTTTTACAACATTGGTAATAACAGTAATATATGGTTTTGGTGGATGAAGTGCAGGGCTGTTGTGAATCCCTGATTATTTGACACACAAGAGCTTCATAAGAAAGTGCCTCTCACACCAAGGTCTGTGTGTTAATCCCTGCTGATACATGTCACTCTTGATTTGCAGTCCAGTTACTGAAAATGGCTCAGTTAGGGCCATTACTCCATTAGTTACTGTTTTCAAATCAAATCAGTTCTATCTTCTGCCTGGCAAACATCATAGGTGTTACCTTGTCTACCTAACTAAAGTTTGAGAGTTAAATCCTCAACAGTATGTCTGCGACATGTGCAGAGGTGAGCTGGTTTGTGTGTGCCCCAACAGTGGGGACTGCAGCCCAGTAGATGAAAACTTGGAGACAAAGCTTTGTTGTTCTCCCAGACTTTTCATAGACCCACTATGAGATCTCAAGAGATCCTTCACCTGCTGCTCCATTTCTCAGCTCTTCCCATGTTGTTCATTTAGACTATGAGTTCGCTGGAATTTGGCCTTTTTCATGTATTTGTGTAGTCCTGGCACGTTTAGAGTAGTAGATGGCAAGAAGAGTGACATGCATGTATGGGATGCCATTTCTTTATAGTAAGATTCTCTTTTGTACCCCCCTGACTAAAGCTGTAATACCATGCAAAAAAAAAAAGAAAAGTAGGATGGATATAATTTACAATGTAAAAAATCCTTCCAGTTGTTGCTTTTTAAAGAAAACAGCAACTCTTGATGTTGGTAGTTTGTCCAAAACTTTATGGTAGTTACTTTATAACTCACTATATTCTCTCACCTGCATTTGGATAGCTTTCTACCTTTTCATTGTTCTTCCAACAAGGAATTTGAAATGGTGATGGAGTAAAACCTCGTGTAAAGTTCAACTGGCTGTGTCAGAATTTTGTTCTGGTGAAAACCTAAGCCCAGTTTCCATTGAGTTTAGTGAGGTGAGTTAAAATAAGGGAGTTAAATAGATGAGAGTTCATTCCTACATTTTTCATGTGCAATTTTATTTAACAGGCATTGGATCAGGAGGAAGAGGGTTGCGTGCCACGGTATTCCCCCTGGCTCTGCAGTGCTTAATCAAGGCAGGATGAGTTAAGAATAAATCTTAAGCCCAGCTGCATCTCAACAAACTTTGTAAAGCACCACCATCTCTAGCATAATAAGCGTGATGGGGGCTCATGGTGTGTGGTTATTCTGTTGCAGATCCCCAGTGTTCATAGAGGCCAAAGCTCTAAACACACTCGCCTACCTTTGCGATGGTGATGCAAGGACTGGACTGAATGGACTCCAGCTAGCAGTTCAGGCCAGATTAGCCGCAGGGAAGACTACTCCTTTGAATATTACCAAAGGTGGTTCTGCAAATGGCATTCTGATAACTGAAGAGCACGTAAAGGAAGGGCTCCAGCGATCCCACATCCTGTATGACCGAGCAGGTGAGTACCTGATACAGTTTCTAAGATGCAGTGTTCTCAAGAGGGGATAGTCTCTGTAATTTCTTTTTCTTCTCCCTTTTTCATACCAGGTGCTCTAGTGAAATAGTGGTTTGTCCTAGAAACTAGTTTTCCTGTACAATGCAGTTCAGCCAGAAATTCCTTCTAAACAGGGTTTCCTCTTAGCACTTAGGAAGTGTAGGTTAGCTGAAAGACACATTTGCTGCTCTGAAAACAGTTGCGTGGTGAAATTATTTGTTATTTAAGGTTATTAGAATATTGTCTTCTACAAGGATTGCAGTGTAAAGAAGGAGAAGAATTTGATGAGAACATTTTTCTTGGAGGGTTAGATATCTTCCACTGCACTTCTACTCCTTTGAAAGACTTAAAAGTGCTCACATTCACAGCAGTATGTTACGTCAAAACCTGAGCAGTTAGCTTTATTTTTAGAGTTGCTTTTTAAGGTAATGAATTTTGTAGCTTGCTTAGGACAGGTCATGTAAATCTAATTACATTTAAGGCTTCCTAATGTGATAACCACTCTTGCTAAATTTATGACTTGGAAATCTTAGGCATCACAGTAGCTGGCCACTATGCCATTTTTTGTGAGAGGGTTAAAAATCAGTGAGTATTAGAGATTACATGAATCCCCTTGAATTAATATGTAGTTCTTCATCAATACTTGAATGACCGTCCAGGATAGTATCAAATGATTATGCCAAGCAGTATTTGAAGAACTGATTGATTTTCTTTTTTCTTTTACCACTGTATCTGGTATACTTAATTAATTGTCACTGTTCAAAAACTGTGATGAGAGCTTTATTGAGATTGGTTGTAACATATGCCTACTTGCAGCCTTTCTAAGAAATAATGATGACTCATGGTCAGGAGCAAGGTAGCTGGGCAGATACTGGTAGAATGGCAGCTGAGAAGTTCGGGGTAGGCAGGGGGAGGGAGAAGAAGAATTTTATGGGGTCTGTGGCAGGAAGAGGTCATGATTGAAAGGAAGTGGAAAATCTGACTAGTTTGCCAGCATGAGTCTCTTGTGCCATGTAGGTCCCTTGTGTGTTTGCTGTCGCCTTGTGGCCACTGTCACACAGAACTCTTGGCTGTGTCCGTTGCTCCCAGCCCTCCTACGCCTTCTTGCTCTGTTAGAGATGGCACAGAGTGCCTGTTTCTGAGGCTTGCATCCAGTCTAGGTAGCATGTGTCAGGCCCTTCTCTGTTACAGAAATCCTTATTGTGGGTTATTGTGGGGTTTTTTGGTCAGAGATTTTTAGAGAGTGGTGAAAGCAATCAAAATTCATTTTTTCTTGATTGTACACATGTCAAAGAGCCTGCCACAGATATTACCACAGTAGCAGGTTGCCCAAGTACATGTGTTTACAGAATTTCTCTCTTCTGTACCTCGGTTAACCACTTTTGTCCATAGTAAAGTTGTTTGTCCTTTTGTGTACAAAGGGCTTCTGAAGAGAGGCTGCTATATAAAGACTTGTAGCATGTTTTAACTGATAAATTTTGAATCACAGTTGTGGTGGTGGAATCTACAATTCTCTAAAATAAAATGCTTCAGCCTTATAAAGTGGAGGCACATGATGCTGTCTAATCATGATAGCAGCAACATACATGTAAAGGTAGTGTGTTCGTGTAGAGAGCACCATGATTAGTGTTCAGAGTTGTGTAAATATGGAATTTTGATATGGAATTTTGATTTTACAAAATTTTTTTTTTTTTTTGTTACCTTCTGCAAAATTTGCCAAATACATGTAGTTGGGCATTCTCTTCTGTACTTTCATCAAGTAATCTAAGAAAGCCATTATTCATAATCTGGTTGTTAGGATGTTGTTCTGATATGTATGCAGACATGTAAAGACATTTATGCATTTTAGCTGGAAGGACAAAGAAACAACTTTAATCAAAGTTCACTGCCAGCAACCATCTTTTTTTCCAGCTTAATTTTGTTCTGCTAGACCACAATGAGAAGTCTGTTTATCTGTGCTGTTGCTCTAGTTGTACTTTCAAGACTTTCTTCTGTCCTTTATTAATGAGTTGCAAAGATAGAAAAGAATGTCAGATGGGGACTGTGATTTTACTTTTGCCCACTACCTTACTAAATAGGAACAGCTTAAGAACTCCAAATATTAATTATGGTCAGTGAATGAGACCTTTTCCCTGTCATCTACCAGTAAGACTCTAGATAAACTGGCATCTTAAATTAGCCTGAAAACTCTTTGGCACAAAAAGCAATTTATGGGCATATATCAACAAGATTTATACATCTGTATACATTAGACACAAGAAAATCCTTCCCTCCACAAAGCCTCTTGTGTAGTATCTTGTTTCGGAAAGGTATTTGCCTTTGTGGGAACTGCATAGAACAAATACATTTTGATTCCAAAAACTCTTTATAGTTTTGATTTCAAGAGGCATCTGGGATGCAGAACAGCAGTGATAGATAAGCTGTGTCTGTCTCTCAGCTGAATTGATACAGCCAAAACCTACATGTTGGCTAACCAGACTGAGGGACAGAACTAACAAATAAAGGTCTACTAAAAGTTCTAGTTTTTTTCTTAGGCTGCTTCTGGTATCTCAAATAAGATATCTATAAACTGTATTTTGTTAAGTGGAAACATAACACCTCTGTCCAGTGTGTCACTGTATCTTGTCTTTAATTGAAACTGCATTTAATGCATTTTTTCTGAAGAAGTCCCGAATCTTTGTGTATAAGTATTGTCATTATGTTAATGGCTCAGTCACCAAAATTAACTTTGTGAGCAAGGAGATAAAGGGAGAAGAAAACTGTTCCCTTTCTCAGCCTGCAGAATCTGAAGCCGCCTGCAGGTATATATATATCTAGCCCAGCCTATCCACTGCATTCCTTCTGCCTCTCCAGCTGGTGTCCCCAAATATGACACTTTACAGTACCCCGAACAGGATATAAAAAAGCAGTCCAGCAGAACAATCTGGGCGAGTGCAACCTCTGGAGATATTTAAAAACCATCTTCCTTTACTTTTAAGAGACCAAGAGACTCCTCTTCCAAGGGGACAATGCGAGTTCAGCTGCTTGGGTTTATTGCTACTAACTCAAGTGTCATGATGGAGCATGGCCATGCTGTTTGTGTTGGCAGGAGTAATGGCTGCATACCTCAGGGCTCTTTGTGTGGAGTCCTAGCAAAAATAGCTGCCTGTCAGCCTGTGTTCACCAGCATCGCGTGTGTGGAATTCCCCACAGAACCACACTCCAGCATGAGCAGAGATGGAGGAGGATGAACCCAGCTTCTGACCTTGCTGGCTGTGAAAGAGGCAACTGCAGCATTGTGGGGATTTTGGTTTTCAAACTGCTACATGCAGCCTTTTATTTTTCAGGGCCTACAAGTGATGGTGGTATGTTCTGACATGGCCCTCAGGCTGTAAATCCTTCTAGCCTGAGGAAAAGGAGAAATATTAACAGATGGCTGTGCATGCAGCCAGTTGCCTTTATAGTACATGCTTAGCTGTAAGCCAAGGAATGCCAGGCACTTTAAAAAATAAGAAGGGCAGATTACATGGAAAGTTTAACAACAATATTGTGCCAAAATACTCTTGCAAGTTTGATTAAAAGAAATGCATAAGAATCAAAACCAGCCACACAGACAAAAGTTGTAATCAGGAAGGTTCTTTTACAGTGTTTGTAATACTGAACCTCTATTTTTAAGTGTATCCTTAAAAGATCTGTGTAATAGCTTCGTTTCTCCTTGGAGTCCATATCTAATCACATATTAAACTTTAATATTAAAAAATAATCCCTATAATTTATTCAGTCTCCTCACTTCTTATTTAGCAGTCTTGCATTTCAGGTACTGTTTATGTAGGGTTTTTTATTTCGTCTGCTTTCAGTTTTCAAGACCCTTCCAGTAGTGCAGGTGTCCACAACTAAACTCAGGATTTCTTAGGGGTTTACCAGGGTTGTGTGCTGCAATTCTTTTTTCTCCAAATTGTGTAATGTTCCATCATTGTGTATCCACAGCAACATTTCGTTTCCCCCCACCCATCCCCCCATATAATACATCAAGCTCATGTTTGATTTACTGCACACTTTATTTTCAAGTTTTATCATTTTTATGTGCTCATATTTTACTCTTTGCCAGGTAGGAGCTGTTTAAATAGTCTTCTTCCTAACTGATTAAAATATCTGGGTTGTGGTTTTTTTTGAAGGAAAGGTCATGAGGGTACAAAACCGAAATTGTTTGCCTTGCAATGTTTAAGAAAAACCACCTTCTTCTTGTTTACAGTTGCTCTGTTTTGCTTATGTAGTTAGTGGGATGATTCATGTGGCAAACCATGAAGGCATTGAAAACATTAATGAAGACTAACCACATAGACGTAAAAAGAACTTGAAAAAGTTTAGAACTTGAAAAGATTAGGTTTACTGATTTAGTAAAATGTATTCTGTTCCCTTGAATGCATTTCATGTAATTTCCTCCTAACAGCTTTTTGTATCACTTCTCCCCAATTCTAAATAGGAGAAGAACATTACAATTGCATCTCTGCCCTGCACAAGTCTATGAGAGGCTCAGATGAAAATGCTTCCCTTTACTGGCTTGCTCGAATGCTTGAAGGTGGTGAGGATCCACTTTATGTGGCAAGGAGGCTGGTGAGGTTTGCAAGTGAAGATATAGGTCAGTATTTGCAATACTTCATGTTGGAATATTATGTTAAATGAAGATCTGACAAGCTTCTGGTTTTTAAAAATTGGTTTTTTTCGGGGTGGGGGGGAAACCACAAAAACTGCTATGTGCAAAATAGGTACAAAATACTGAAATGCCCCACATTCAACAAAAAGCTTTGTGTATGCAGACAGAGACCTACGTGTGTGGTGTCATTGTGATGATTACCTGCTGCAGGAGAAACAGATGTTTTTGAGGTCAGGTTTGGCAGTGTATTAATGTAAATTCTTTTAAACTCTGATGGTTGTATATCTCCAGTAACCTTGTGCCACAGAGCGTGTATTTCAGGGATGTGTGATCTTTTAATGAGTCTGGCAAGTGAATGCCTACCCTGACTTACAAACCTCAGATTTGATAGCTGGCTCCCTAGTTGTAATCTTGCTTGACTTGTCCAAAGTAGAAGGTGCAGTAACACTTTTAGCACATGTGTGATGGGCGAAGAGTTAGGAGATCTGGGGAAGCTATGTCTATATAGCAGTATCTTCCCATTTCTTTATCAATTCTGAAAGGTAAGAGAATCATAATCTGGTCAGCTACTGCTCTCAGACCACCACTGTGTGGCAGCAGATTCAACCCATAAATTGTACCCATGACTTAGACCTTTTTTTTTTGAGGGGGGAGCGGGGACAGAAGAGGGAAGGCTTTTGTATGGAGGGAGTATATCTTATGTCTGGTACGATATTGTACCAGAAATTCCAGCATCTGAGAAAGCAAGTTTGAAATTTGCGTGGATATTGCCCGGTAGAGGAAATATTTAAAAAAAAAAAAAAAAGAGACATAAACTTTACCCTGCTTTTATCTGATCTCTTTTTGTAGGACTGGCAGATCCTCTGGCTTTAACACAAGCAGTTGCTGCTTATCAAGGCTGTCACTTTATTGGAATGCCAGAATGTGAGGTAAAGGCTTCATTAATTCACTTATTTGAAAGTACTGCAAACTGTAAAACCTGTCTGTAACTATAAAATGTAACAGATTGCAAGGACAAGGCAACCTTAGTTACTTGTTCATTCAGCATCCCCCCTTCTTTGACAAGAGAACATTGTAGCTCTTAAAATGTATGCTGTAGTTTAAAATCAAATTCACTTTATTTCGCTGCACGTTTATTGTCAAAATATGATATATGAACTTATATCATTTTGCTCTGTCCATTTTTTTCTCTCTCTTTTAAGTAAAACAGTATATTCCAAAGTAGCCATTATTTTCTAGTAGTGAAAATCGGGATGCCGTGTTAAATAATAGTATTCGTATTATGGTAGCAGGCAGAGGTCAGTTTAGAAACATAACCCTGCCATGCCATACAAACAACCCGAATAGCAGACCTTTTCCTGAAGAGCCTAAAAGAAGTGGTTTAACGCTTTCCCTTTTCTTGTTTCCAGGTGATTCTAGCACAGTGTGTAGTGTACTTTGCCAGAGCACCAAAGTCTATAGAGGTGTACAGGGCATATGGCAACGTCAAAGAATGTCTGAGAACGCACACAGGACCTCTGCCACCTGTTCCACTGCACCTGAGAAATGCCCCAACAAGGCTCATGAAGAACCTGGGCTATGGCAAAGGCTACAAATATAACCCCATGTACAAGGAACCTGTAGAGCAGGACTATCTGCCAGAAGAGTTGAAAGGAACAGACTTCTTCAAAGAACAAAGAACATGATGGCTGTGCTTGGAATGGGTTTTGATTCTATGACTCATACATTTCTACTGGGAGAGAAATTCCCCTTACAGTATCAGCCCTCTGTTTCTGTGATTGAAAGGATTAAGCTAATGAGCCTTTCAGATACTTTTTTATCCTTCTGGTTTTACTGCCTTTACTCTGAAGGTATTTTGTAAAGAATTGCAGTTAGACAATGTAGAAATGCAAACGTAACCTTTCACCTTATAGTGCTGTCACCCTGTGGTTCACATGGAGAAAAAATGAGAGACTTGTATTTCTGGCTCTTGCTGTGAGACAAGGAATATTACTGTGCTGCTTTTTGAAATCAGTATTGATTTCAGATTTTGAGAATGTTTATTTTCTAGAAAAATAGTGAATTGTACCCCTTTGCTAAAATACTGTAAACAAAATATAATTGCAGAGTAATTTTTCCTCTTATGATATTCCAGAGACAAATTTTGTACAACAGGTATTAAACCAATAAAGCTGTTAAAAATAGTGTCTTTGTTTAAATACTCTTGTGACAGCAGTGTAGTATTGAAAGTTTGATATCCCTTTAATTTTATTATCCCTTCTTTCCAGACCAAGTTTAATTCATTTTGTAAGTTGAATAGTCATAAAAATAGCCAAATTATGTTACTTTTCAAAGTTTTATCACTTAAAATTTTAATTGTATGATGACATTTTGGGAGGTGATAAGGAGATTCCTGTTAGTGAAACACGTTTCTCTGTTTCCAGTTGTGCATCAAAAATTTCATTAGCTTTAAATTGGAAAGCTGAGAGGTACAAATTGACTTAGTGCGTTATGATGCAGAGTTTGTATTCCTCTTCCTACTGAAAACATAACAACATCCAAGATTGCTGTTGACTGAACATTTCAGTAATGTTGTCATTACTGATGTCAGCAACATTCTTTCATTTAAGTGCTGATTATTTTTCTTCTCCTTAATCCTCCTTAGGTGTGCAGTGTGCTGAAAAGTGTGCTGCTCATTGTGCAGCTCAGTGTATTGAAAAGCCAACAAGGGCTGAAACCACATATGACTGTGCTAACTTGCAGCTTCGTAGGAGGGAAGGACTGTGTTTCGTTAGAATTGCATGAGATAGTTAGCAAAGAAGATTTTAATTACTGAAATGCTGAGCAGCCACTGGGGCAACTGTCCACACTTGTCAAAGTACTGTGGAGTTAACTGGCCCCCAATGATGAGGGTTAAAAATTACCACCACCACCATAGCGCTCTGTAATTGCAGCTGGATTTGCTTGGTAACTACTCAGGGTTTGCTTGCTACCTGCCCCGCATACCTTTGTATGCTGATTACTGGTGGACTTCAAGGATTCCTGTCTTGATCATGCTTAGTTTGTGAAATGTGGTAAGGTCAAAATTTACAGTGCTTTATGTATAGCTTCTGGTCTTTTGCTGGTCAGCTATAAATACCATATTCCTGCTAAAAGATGACTTCCTTGAGAGTTGTCAGAAGTTACTAACTTAACTCTTCTCCAGAAGGACTATGTACCATAGTTTGGGTTTTTTTTTTATAATATTACTGAATCATTTGGCTTTTTATGATGTGTTACATTTGCTGAACAATGACTGGTGCCTCATTTCACTTTTACAGTGTTGCATTTAACAGTTTTTAACAACTTCTATTCCTCTACCCAATTCAGTTTGTAAATAAATGTTTCATTCCTTGGTGAAGGAAAGCTAGTTTGCATTGGAGCCATACCGAGCTTTTTGCACCTCTCTCCAGCTGTGATACCACCCAGCCACCTGCAGATCAGCTGCCTGGAATATACAAATTGCAGGTGGGTCAGAGGTATTTAGTGCTGTGTGGAGCTTAGATCAGGGGGATTGCCACAGCCACACATCTGGAGTTCATTCAGAGCAACTTCAGCAAACTAGGAGGTCTATGGTCTGAGGATACAGTGCCAAGTCCAGAAGCCAGCTTTGTTCAGCCTCCTCCTCTTATGTTTCAAGACAGATTACTGGCCCTAGGCCTTGATCAAAAGTTTTCAATATACAACTCCAAAACTTTTTGATTTGTATTGGAGATGAATTTTGTTGTGAGACTCCCTTCATATGAAGTTCTGCGTGACAAAAATGTAGGATTTAAACCAAAGATCGTGGTGTAACTGAAATGTTTCAGAAATTAAATCTGTTGCAGGACTGTATGCTCTTAAAGGATTTGAGTTAGATTCTTTTAACTTTCCTGTGTTCTCCTTACTCAAATAAGTATATTTTTTTAATACTTTGAGCATACTCTGTTTCTAAAGACAAGCAAGTCTTTTGACAAGCTTCATTTATGTAAATTTGCATGATATTCTTTCACTTTGTTGTAGTTTGGGTGGAACTTTCTTGTTGCTTGAATTAATGGGTTAATACTTAAATGAGTATTTTTATCCTGCTGGTCCTCTGAAAGGCACACGGAGAAATAAGGCAAGGTGTGATCTCTTCTAGTGCTGGAGTAAATCTAAGCATCGTGTGCTTGCCTTCAGGGGGCAGCACAGGTTGGCAAAAGATTCAGAGGGTTCTTCCTCCCTCAGCCTCCGGTGAAGGCAAAAAGGTCATGCCCCTCAGTTCAGATCCATCAGACAGTGACGTCTAATGGGCTATAAAATGTTAGCAATAACAAGTTTAAGTTTCAAAGCTGTCGTGCCTCATGGTCACTTTCCAAGGAAAGTATTATTTACCTTTTCACTTCCTCCCTATTCTAATTAGCAAGGTGCTATACTGGAAATAGAGTGGCTGCTTCCTGCTCTCTCCTTGCCATTGATGTGTATCTTTATATTCCCTCTAAAGAGGGTCATCTCCACTGTTTGAAGAACTCCATGCTCGATTAAAAAGTCCATCAGGATCAGATGCACTCACAAATGGACACTTCACCCTGCACCATTTCCTGTCCCTCCAAAGCAGACCCAAGGCAAAACCATCTATTTGTTCTCAGAATGATGTATGCAGTGTTCACATAGGATTGGCAATGCTGCTTTCAACAAGCGGAACCCAATCTCCTTGTGAAACTGCTTCAAAAGCAGCATTGATGAAAGAATGAAATTTAAAAAATTATGAAGCACATTTTGTCATTTTCTGGCTTTTGAGTATCTGGGGCTTACCTTTCAAAGCTCACTGAAGGGCAAGAATGGGCAAGAATGGGGGTACAGTGGTGTATTTATTTACCTTCAGAGTGTAGAGCTTTAAGGAAATACCAGATATTATTACAGTGTCACTAGAAAACCTGGGATGAGATTTGGATCCCATCAGATAAAAGTTGCTTCCACTACAAGAAGCACCATCAAAGTCCACCATACCATGATCTCTTTTTCTCACATATAAGTTGTCCCAATAAAAAATAATGCAAGCCATGAGAAAGGCTATGCCGTAGCCTGTGTTGGGAAATTCAGTACACATGAAAAACAACTTGTCTTGCTGTAAGTTGTTTCTCCCAATAGTAACATGCCAATGTCAATGATATGGACAGCCAGACCAGAAATATCAATTAAACAATTCCCCCAATTAGTTCCATTGCAGGGGTTTTTTTTAAATTAACTAATCAATATTGTTTCCATTATTTAACTTGTTTGACTCTCACAGAGAAAAAGTTGGATGATGGAGCTGCTAAAGGGTTGTCCAGACTTCTATACTAAATATTTATGTGAAATAATTACTTGTATTTTAGTCTTCTTGCCTTGTTTTCCATGCACAAAGAGTTTAAGCCCTCAGTTAATCTCTGGACTGCATTTTCTCCCTTTTCTGTGAGTGTTTTCTCTTGTGTTGAGAGAAATGTTCTTGGCCAAAATGACTGTCTATCATTTTCCATGAAATGACTTAAAAATAAAAGTGTTTATTACAAGGTGGTTGTTTGAATTTCTATTTATCCTGAAGATACAACATTTTCTGGCCACTGCACATGTTCAACATGTTTCCAGAAAGGCTGCACTCGCTCTCCTGGGTTTTGTCTGTGGTTTTTGTCTTTCATTGTTACTAAGTAGTCAGGGAATGCATAGGCCACTTAATGAATATGGATAAGAATATGCATTCAGCTGGTACCATAAGATGACGTGATAGAACTAGAGGTTCATTACAGTTAAAACAAAACAAAACCAACAACAACAACAAAAGCAAGGTTCTGATTTTAATTGCAACCATTTTGTCTCAGTAGGTTCAACTGAACTGCACTGGTCTAATGAACCACACCAAAAAAAAAAAAAATCAAGAAAAACTTCCATCTTGATCAGGTTTAAGTATTTTACCAAGATTTTGGTCATATATAGATACATGCAAACATTTAACAGTGAAAGTCTTAACTCATCTATGTAAATTTATCTCAAGTATAAGGTGATGTAAAACCCTCCTTATCCACATTATGGTATTTACTTTCTAGAATGAGCAACTCACTGTATGAATCACAAAAAGCAGCCAAATGGTGGTGGTGGGTGGTGGTTTTTCTTCTTAAATTACCGAAAGCAAAGGGCTTTCCTAAAGAGTCTCTGTAAGCAATAGTACAAAGTCTGGCTTACTCATCAGAGCACAGTGAGCAAATATTGCTCAGAGTTTTGGACTGTTATAAAGCCTGATCTTCTTAGGAAAGGCCAAAATGGAGACTGAAGTCCAGCTGCTGTAATCTTCTCTTCTACTCAAAGATACTCCCATGTTGTCTTTTCAAAACGGCAGCCAGTTGCAAATTGTTTTTGGACAGGGAAGTTCATGTTCAAGTACTTACTGATCCCCTCCTAGGAAATTTAACTGCAGTGAGCTAAGCTTTTAATATTGCAGTCCCCCGGGTTAACTTAAACCAAATATATGTGTAATGTATTTTTTTATACTGTGGGTGTGGATTTATGACTGCTACTTAGCTAAGACTAAGGCTAAGCTCTTAGTTTTATATTGAGACTTCTGATGCAATAGTCACTCATCTTATAGGTGGTATCTTTAACTCATTAAAATGATATTTGCTACCTTTTTCCTCAGTTAAATCATCTCATATTGAAGATTACCATGCTTTGAACTTAGCGAGACCTGTGTTCATTCAGTAGTTCTAGAAACAAAATCCTTCTCAAGAGCTAGTTGAAGCAGGGTGTGAAATGTGAATAAAGTTGGCATGCCAGTTTTCTCTGTAGGAACCAGCCCTTGTCAGGTCTGACAGGAGCACAGGAAAAAAACAGTGTTAAGAAAAAGCACAACCACCTTATTGTGGGACATGAATTGTGGGAGGGGAGTACTGGCTGGGCTTTCGTAAATGCTTGAATGTGAAGCTGATTTTATTGAGATTCTTATTGCTGGATTTTATTTTCTGCACATAGTCTAGAAAACCAAATTTATCTCTGTAATAGATAAAACTGATACCAAAGCAACAAATCCAGACATCAGTCTTCTCATAAAGCTACGCTAATTTGCACTATTATGCAAGGTTTTATCTTTCTTCTGATCTGGTAATCGCTGCCCTAAAAGCCTGCAGGAATCATATATCTTGCGTGCATTGACTGAGTTTAAGCAAATAAAGATAAGGATGTAATTACAGTGGAGTTTTTGAGGCTTCCTTGGGCAAAACCTATTTATGGCAGCAGAAGTTTTATTTACTAAAAAGCTGAAGACGAAGGCGCAGAAACCCAGAACTAATGCAACATCCAGCTGTTCCAGAATTTTACATGGGTTTTGTGCTATTATTTGTCTCGTGTATTGCTTTTCAAAGTGTTGGGTTTTCAAAGCATTCAGCTCAGAAAGGGTTACATTTGCAACACTCTGCAATACACTCTTCCCTTTACAAACCTACCAGAGCCTTTGCTATCGGGGTATTGCACACACATCCAGACCAAGCGTTTGTGCCATTTCATACTGACGGTGACTCTCTCCCTGTTCCCTGTGGGGTAAGCAGCTCAAGTTACACTTCCAGAGGAATCTAACGGTTCATGCAATCACCTCTTCTATTGACTCATTTGTTTTTTGGTATTTTCACGTACTCTGAGCAGGCCAAGGACTTCACACAGTTGGTCACAGCTGCTGCACCAGTGATTTTCTCTGGAACTAACCTTCAGGTAGACAGTTATTTTTGTACTCTGAAATGTTAAATTGTACACAGAAGTTTCCACTTCGAACACAAGTTTAAGGAAATGACTTTTATTTGTTGCTTGAAGAAAAAATTAACATACAGTTTGAAGTTACAGAAGTTATTGTGCCCTACTCAGAGCTGAGGTTGTACAGGTAAACGTTACAGTACCCAAGATAAACATGATACAAGCAAATAAGCTCCAGAAATAAACACAGAACACTACAGTATGTAATTATATTGGCTCACAGGCACAAGGCCTGTGGTACAGTACAAGAGGCTTGTGTATAAAGAGGTAGCGAAAGTCAGTAAATGTAGAATCCTTGTACATAAAGACACACATCAGCTATTTCTTGCAGATTATACCCAGCTATCCTCTGGGGAGGTGAAGCATCTTTTGAGGACGATATAGGTTCTGGCCAGAATCTAACGTCATATTGACAGCTTCTGAACTTGGAAAAAGGCACCTAAAACGTCTAATCCCTGGCACATTTTCACATTTTCAATAACTAAAATGGCACCAGCCTGTAAATTTTAAAAATCCTCCTCATTCAAAAGCTCTGTTGCAAGTTTTCTGGCTAATGACTGGAAGGGGTTACTTTTGTTTAAATAGCTTAATCCTTTTTCTATTAATAGATGACTATAAACAAATGTTATCTGACCTTCTATTTTGTGACAGAACTGGGTAAACTCAGCTGTTCACAATATGCCTTTTGGTGCCTAGAAGTATTTTATTACAGTACCTTCATAAAGCAAAACTTTAGGGGAGGAATAGCTTTGCAAGAACATCCTGGTATATGTGCATAAGGAGTCACTGGATTACTAAGGAGTGACTGGTTATTACAATAGGGGGCTGTTGACACAGAAAAACTGATGTGAGGATGCACACAGGGTTTTCCTGCACTTTAGGAGACACACATTTCTTCCAAGAGTATTTCTGTTTCTACTCCAATTTCAAAAGATTTCCCCTCTCTACAGTCAAGATTTTTCTCATTTCATTAAAGATTATGTCAATCTCAAGAAAGAAAAATAAATTACACTCCTACATTTCTCTGGAATTGTTTTAATGGGAAAGGCAGAATCCCAGTCAAAGCTGCTAGGAACTCAAGACAGGAACATTAACTTCCTATGTCAAAATCCAACTCATTCAGGAACAAAGTTTGCATTAACAGCAGGAGCTACTCTGTAAGTGCTAAGTTCTCTTTTATGGAGAAGCATATCTGCCAAAGAAAAGTATGGTTTGTGTTGGGTTGTGGCGAATAAAGAAAAGGAAAGGATGGTCAGCATTGAAATGCTCTTCCATAACCAGAGCCGTGCAGAACATAGCAATGCCAGCAGTGGCAGCTGCAGCTTCCGTGCCTTCCTCATTCACTTCTACAAAAGCCTTGTGGACAACTTTAGAGAGAAAGAGGTCACGTGCCCCTGACATTCCTGACAAGTCAGCCTTACCACTGTCAAATACATCCAACAAGCCCATAGCAGCTAAATCTGACTTAAGATCATAGCTTTCTTCCAGCTTAAACTTTGGCAAATGCACATTAATATCGGTGGAATATAGATGCTCTGGACGTGTCCATTCCTGGAGCTTCTCTAAGGTAAGCTGCTTTTCCAGCTAGAATTTAAAAGACAGAGGTAATTTCATTTAACCGGTGTAGTATTTAATTTTCAGTAACATTTACAAGGCTTTATTTATAGAACACTATACAATGGTAAAGAAACTATCCAAAAATGGCCATACCCATACCTTTGATACTTATATATAGATCAAACAGATACTATTAAAACTAAGCAGAATCAGTGCAGTTTTTACTTTACAAAGTGATGTAGACATTTGCTTCTTGCTGCAACATACAGAAAGGAAAAAGATGCACTGATAGCAACGCAGTCATTGTTGCTATTGAATCTAGCTAAATGGAATTATCTAATTAAAAACAAGTAACAAAAATCATAATCAGAGAGTTCAAAGAAGCTGATGTGTTCCTGGTCATTTAATGAAAAACTGTCTAACTTCTTCATGGCTGAGAAAATAAAGATTTTCAAAGGTAATGAAAGAAAAGTTCTGTCATTAAAAACAATCAAGGCACGTTTATTTTCACAGCTAACTCTGTTTTCAGCCTCCATCATGGTTCAGTTTAGCAAGCCAGAGGACACATGAACACAAGCTACAAAATCAGAACACAATTCCTCTTCCTGATGCAGCACATGCACATATTCTTTATTGCTGTGCTAGTAGAGAGTTGTCTAAATATACACTTGATAAATATGGGGCTTTGAGAACACAGGTTCATTAAGACTTTAATTTTGAATGGCTGAACTTAAGAACACTGAACAACTGCATTAGCTTAGATGGCTCACCTTCTGCAGTCCAGTAGACTCATCCTCAATGCTATCAGGTAACAGGATGATCATACTAAGTTCTCTTCCATCGTAAGGCAGTTCTAAAACACGGATCTTCTCTTCACGAATGTACCCAACATTAAATTTATTTTTCTGATACATCATTTTCACTGTCTTTCTTTCATTCTGGATAGATAAAATGTAACAAAAGTAACAGTTAAGGAAGTATTCATTTAAAGAACTAATAGGAAACAAGTAAGTTAAAACTGCATTTTTGCATAAATTTTTCCTCTGTTATATCAGGTGATTATAAAACTGCTTTTGTCAGACTCCTGCCTGCCTGTTTAATAACAGTCTGCTCTGAAGATATAATGAGTTTGTACTATATTTGCTTCTACTTTGGCTTCTGTAGCACAGACCTTGCAGGAACTTAATCAATTTCTGTGAGTTGCTGGACCATTATATTGCTCTAGACACAAAAATGACCATGTTAAGTAAATAAAGATCAACTCTGTTCAGCATAAAGCAGGTGACTGTATACAGGATCTTGTAAAGCTGTTAACATAACCAGAATATAGAATTAAAAAAATTGGCTTAATCAAAACATGCTATCATTTTAGTACTGCTTATCTACCATCACAAACAGTCACAGTTCACAGCTGCTGAACTACAAGAGGACAGAAATTCTGCTAGGTCCTAATCTATAGGTGAGAACTGTCTCTGACCCTATTCTAGTAAGTGAGACAACAAATGGCTTGCTGAACACAGAAAAACACTGAAATCCATTAAAAAAATCTTTCAGGTGAACTGAAAAAATCCATTAAAGACTTTCTATTTCTTAATTATTTTATCTGTAAGTAAAGCTTCACTTTACCACCTATATCACTTGACATTTCCATTAGATATACACTACCAAGACATATCTGTATTACCTTACTTAACCAAAAAGGCATGTCAATGGTGTCAGCTTCTTTAAATTTCTCTGCCCAGTTCCCTTTGAAATAAATAGCATTCACCAGCACAAGCCTGGTCGAGTTATCAACTGAGCCTTCAGAGAGCAGATCAGGGATTTTACCTTCAGAGGCAGAAGAACAAAAAAAAAGTGACAACAAAATCTTGATGGTACATAAAAACATATATGAAAAACCTGATCCCATGGGAATACTACAAATAAAAAACTCCAGTCCATTCTGTAATAACATATATTTCAGGACCTGTCTCTTTACTTCACCATACTTTTTAACTTTTGAAACAGTTTTTTGATAAGTAATTTGATGAAAACTTAATATTTTTAGCTTAAACTGTCACATTTGACTCATCATACAGGAACTAGAAAACACCCACATTAAGGATTACTGAATGTAGAAGTATATATATAAAGTATGTACTGAGACTGTCTAAAAAAAATTCTCCAACTCATGAGTATAACTATGTTCAGGCATCTCTCCTGCACTCACAGCCTGAACACACAAAACAGGAAAACTCTCAGGACTTATGGAACTGTTTAAATGTCTTGCTTAGGTAATTTCTGGTTTGGTCAATACAGCAAATTAATATACCAGAGCACAATTAAACTGTTCTAAATACAGCAGAGAATAAAGCCTGTTCCTGCTCCCAAAGTATGAAACACTGCCAGTTACTTTATTAACCAAAGTAGTTTACCTTCAGTTTTCTCCTCAACCCACTGGTTAATTTCTTTCCTGGCTTCATCAGAAGCCTGAAGAAAGTCAACTGTAGCCAAATCAGCTCCATATAATTTCCGTGTATTAGTCAGGAAATCCTAGATTTTGGAACGATAAGAATAGCTTTCACTGCATGCAGATAAGAAAACATATAATTATCAAGTAGATAAGGTGTACTCAAACAGATTGTCACCTTCTCTGAGGTGGGGCTCTAACAGTGCACTGCCTGGGGGGGTTGGAGGTCGGCAGGGTTTTTTCTGCTCTTAGAGTAAGCCTCATAGTACAGCAGCCACATCTATGGCTGATGGAGTTCTTACAGCAGGTGTTGCAATATTTACCTGTCATTCTGCTGATACAGGGTCAATCATAGCTAGAAGTAAAAAAACTCTCTGAAATAGCTGAAGAGGGATAAATATAGTGAAGAGGCATGTTTGCATCCCCTACCAAATAAAAAGTGTATAACTTAAATGTTTAAATAATGTAGTACTAGACCAATGAAAATCTTAAGAAGCTGATGCAACAGAAACAGAACTGTTTCCTAAAAAGCTGGTTGCAACAGAGCAGGATGTTATGATAGTTACTGTAAACTAAAAACCTACACAAGTGATTTTTCTCTTGAGCCCAAGAGCAGCAGAAGTGAACATGCAGCGAAAAGGGTTTGCTGTGTAACATCCTTTAGGTGAGAGGCACAGATGCCTACAGCTATGAAAATGCATATGCAAGCAGCAATACTTTTGTCATCTGCCCAGTAACATTTACAAATACACCTGGAAATAGTTCTACTTCATAAATACTCAAATTGTTGCATTTTACCACCAGGTTCCACCACGTTCCATCATGGTGTGCACCAGCATACCGGCAAAAAGCTGTAGGACTTCTCTCCAAAAAGCCGATTGGCAAGCCGTAAGAGATAGGGAGCATTGCTTCTGTTTATATCCATTGTCAGAGTCTGAAATTTTGAATGAATGTCTTCAACTTTGTCCAGATGAAGTGTCTGAAATAAAAGAAATTAACCAGCTGCTGTTAATACTGTTTTAAAAAAAGAACATAGAGTGTATCTGTAGGGCAGGTCTGATCCAGTAGGTAGGTAGGTTGAAGAAAGGGAAAGAAAGAGGCTGGAAGCTGCTTAGACACCTGTAAACCTCAAAAAATGAATCAAACTGTTTCTTGGTGCTACACTGCCCATGTCAGTCACTTGTGTTATCCTCCAGGTTTACACACAGTCACAGCTAAAGCTGTTGATCAGAACCCCAAGCTGTCTGCATGATGTCTATGTGCTTCTCCATGGACCACTGGGCCCAAGAACTCATTCCCAGCTGGGGAATTGAAAACAGAGATGGTGCCATGGAGACACTTTTGCTTTACTGGTTCCTCCCTTGGCCGAAGGAGACCTGGGGTTTTGCTTTTCAGAACATAAAATCACCACTAGCACAGGTGAGGTCTTCCAAGAAAACTTGGAACAGTTGTCTTTTATAATTTTGTGAAAATATAATTAAATAATAAAATAAATTAAAAATCAAATGCATTACTGAAATTTCTCTTTACCAGTACTTCCTTTTCCAGAGTCAAGCTGTCTGGCCAAGGCTTACAGATATGGCAGAAGAAGCTGCCAGTCATGAGCAGGGAAGGCTAGACCAAAGTAGGAACGTTCACATTTTAACTTAAACCATGCATTTCACAGTAGGAAGACTGCTGTTGGATTCAAAGGAAAGACTTCACTTTCTCTCACTGGGTTTTTGGTCAGGCCCTGTTGTCCACCTTACTCCAAGGTGTGCTGCACAGATGAATGGCTGAGCAAAAACATCATGTAGGCAACTTACAATAAAGATATGATCACGGAAACAAACTTCTGTATGCTTGCAAACAGCCCTCAACAGTTACTAATCACTGCCTCCTTAATTAGCACTGTGTTCATAAGTAAAGTATTATGGTACAGGAACATGCCCTACTGAGGGTGACTGAGTTGAAACACATTTATTTCCCCCCAAGTTCCTTTTGCATGATTTTTGCTGTCAGTAGGTTTATCCTAGGTGGGGCTGTCAGTCTGATTATGTGAAATACGTTTGAACAAGTCTGTTTGAATAAGGAGCTAAAAAGTAATTTTATTGTCTTGTTGAGTAAGCACAGCAACACTCAACAGCATAAAACAGTTCATGCTAAAGTCCAGAATACAAAGGTGAAATTATTCATAGGCAATGATGACTGCAATGAAAAGTCTCATACGCCCTTTTACAGGCGTTACCCTAACAAAGGGGCAAAAAATAATAGTGAGAAAGTCGCTTTTCCATGCCAGAAACACTATGTGCACTGCTTTTCACTGTATAAGGAAGTTTTTTTAAAGTATCCTACCTAATCTAAGGCTATGATAAGGATAACCATGCAGGCTTAGCTCCTCAGAGATATCTTAGTGCCTAGCTGACTAAGATATCAATACTTCAGTAGCATCACCATGTATCGTCATAGTTGTTACACTTTAAATATAAAACTATATTTTACAATTTTGTATTTTACAAAATACACAGTATTTTTAGCAATGAGCATACTATTAGTGACCTTTTGTGATAAAGTAATAGTTTGTCAAAATCTGTCATAAGGCCTTGCTGCTGGAAATTCTGATCAATTTAAAAGGAGACTGATTAATGTAATTACTTTCCTACTTCGAGAAATAACAAGTGAAATTAAATGAGCAACAAGGGCCATAGAAGATATATAGAGAGGGCTCTGGAGCAGAGCAGGCAGCAGATAGCTAGCTGCAGAAATAAATCTGAGGAAGACTCAGCGTACATGAAAGAAATCTTGTCCTGAGCACATAAAAATAATGCCCTCTTTTCATCTCTCCTCTTCTAAAACACAAGTGTTTCTAATGTAAATAATATATAATATGAAATAATTTTATTTATTTGGTTTTTTACTAACCTTCAGCACCTGGGCCTCTGTGTTACCTTTGGCCCCCAAAAGCACCATGGCCAGAGCAGCAGAGACACTGACAGGAGAGAAGAAAACATTTCCTGTTGGGTTGGCCTCACTAAATCTTCTGAGCAGATCAAGTGCAAATCTGCTGTTGGCATTAGGCAGGTTCTCCATGGTTATAGCTGAAAAATAAAACAATCGATAAGGACTTTGGGAAACACTTTTCAAACACCTTGCCTAACCTTGTGTGACTCAGAGAGTAATGTTTGGATTAAACAGACGGCAGCTGTGGACAGAAACAGCAAGAATATAATTGTCAGTGCATCCTCTTCTTAAAAAAAATATTACATTGAAAAAGCAGGAGATTTTTAAACTGTATATTCCAACCCTTCTTATCACACTAAAGAATCACTGAAAAAAATTCTTTGCCTTCAGATCTGAAATTTGAAGTCCGTGTGCTGGCAGGACAGCAAGTTAAAGCCCCTCAGCCTCAAAGACCCAGCATATATGCCAGGGATCTCACTCCAGGAGCTTTTCCCCAACTCCTCTACCCACGTCCCGCACAGAAGACATTCACACTGCTCAGGGTCATTCAGACTCCTTTCAGCAACCTGCCCGTCTTCATGGCACAAAAATCATACCCCTGAAAGGTGGTAATCCTGCCAAAGACCTTCAGCAGCGTAAAGCACCGCTGTCTTCTCCAGCCTGCGCTGCCGAGAGCGAGAGAGCTCCCTGCCCGCTGCATCCAGGAACAAACACACCCGAGGCCCAGCGGGGCTGGGCGGCCCTAAAGGCTCGGGCAGCCCTAAAGGCTCGGGCAGCGAGCGGGGGGTTCTCAGAGCGGCAGGTGACCCACCCGTCAGCGAAGGCAGAAGAGAAGTGCACAGCAGACAAAGCCTCAGGACTGACACTGCACGGTCAGAGCAGCGATTCATTTTGGGGAGATGCTCACGAGGAGGCCCTTGGAGCGGGGTGAAAGGTGCAAGGGCTGTATCATGCACAGAAAACCACCCAAAGGCCACTGGCAGTACTGCTGGATGCTGTACAACCTTCCTGCTCGCCCAGCTCAGACGCCGGCTGCTCTGTGCTTGCTTGCAGCCGGACTGTCGCTGTGGCTGTTTCTGTCCTGGACCAACTGCGTGGAGGAGTTTACACCACAATTTGCGTGTCTCCTGCACAGTCTCTCTACAGGAATTGCAGAATATCACTATCGGCTTCCTCCGACGGATGGATAAACAGCCGGCAGCTGTGCAACGTCCTTATCGAGCTCTATGCTAAAGAACGCCCACTAACATCTCTAAAATTATACGAACCCAAAGCGTACTTTCACTTTCGTTCACTTACATCTCCGCTCCGCGCAAGCCTTTCACCCAAACCAGCTGTTTTGCAGTCCCCACCCAGGTTGCCCGAGAAGCGCCCCCCGCCCCGCGCGGTCCCCTCCGCTACGGGAGAGGGGAGGGAAAAATCTCCCCGTCTCGTCCCGTTACCGCCTCTTTCCTGTAGGATGCCCCGGGTGCCCCGGGGACGGAGGGAGCCCCGCGGAGCCGCAGCGCAGCTAAGGGCCGGCTGGCCGCCTACCTGCCGGGGCGGCGAGAGCGGAGCGGGATGGGATGGGATGGATCGGAAGGAGCCGAGCCGCGCAGTGACACCGCGGGGACACCCGCGGGGACCCCGCCGGGGCGGGGGGGGCGGAGTGAGAGGCGGGGCCGCAGGAGTTACCCCGCGGCCGTGCCCGTCCCGCTGCCCACGGGGGAGGCCAGGGTGTCCCGGAGGAGGAAAGGAGGAGCTTCGGGATGGGGAATAACCAACAAACCTCTCCTGCGAGAGCCGGTACATGCTCGAGGATTTTTTAGCCCCGTGGGACAAGCGCACCGCGGCCGCCGCCCAGGGCGACGCGTCTCTGTCTTCCCACCCCGCGTCTCTATTTACGCTCAAAATTTTAGGTCAGTCATCTTTGGGTTTTTGTTTGGTTTGGTTTGTGGCTTTTTTTTTTTACCCAATATTAAAGAAATTAAAAGCATGAAGGGTTTTCTCTGGCTTATCGCGATCTTTGTTCTCCAGCAGCCCTCGGTCTGGCCACCAGAACACACAATGCCCGTGTTGGTTTCGGGTGCACAGCACCAGCCCTTCAACTGGAGTGCATGACATGCGTCCAGGTGACGAAACTGTTCAGTGTCACCGCCCTCCTCTTAGAATAATGCTTTTACTTTCTTCATCTGAGACAGCTGGGTTATGGTACACTGAATTAAGGGCAGGGCCATCCTTTTGGATGAAAATCACCAAGCCATGATTTGAAGCTGTGCAAAAAACCAAGAGGCAGCCTTGCACTGCTGCCCAGAAACAACCGATTGCCTAGGGAACCCTTTGCCAGAAAGCCTTCCAAGGCAACCCAAGTAATCACCTCAGGTTTAAAAATCCAGAAAAGCTCATGTTTAACAATGAATACAAAACAAGTTACATAGAAGCTAGTAATACTCTATCAAGGAACAAGCAGGATTTTATTATTCATACAACTGATTTTTAAAAATGCACAATTTATGGTTGAAAAAAAAGGAAAAGAGTCCTATAGTGCTTTTATTATTTCAGGAACAGAAAGCACAAAACACAGCCCTGTGTCAGGAAAACAGTTTCAGCTCTATTGCTCGTATTATGCAATTAACTACATTCTTTCTTAAAGGACTAGAACCAGAAGACAGGTAATAAACCCAGCTGTCCTGTGGTGATGAAACTAAGGTTCTCACCCCACAAACACCCCATTAGGGCATCTGGTACAAAACCATACTTTCATTCCCATTCCTGCCTAAGTCCTTGTCCAGTTACTAGCCAAAAGCACCATCTAGTCGGGGACCTCAGCAACACCTGGAACAGGATGCAAAAGACTCCTTTCAGCTCTAGGGCAAGGCACTAAATAGATGAGACTGGAGGAAGAAAAGGGAGTGCAGCTAAAAATGTGCTCCAGCCTTCTCAGGAGAGCAAAACCTGCCACAGAACAAAATACTGGAAGATTTGTTGTGCCGGATGAAGAAGAGGAAGGGATGATCAGCAATGAAATCTGGAATGATCTTTCTACGCAATTAGTCCTACAGCTGTGGTAGCAGCTGCTTCAGTGCCCTCTTCATTGACTTCCACAAAGGACTTGTGAACCACTTCAGAGAGCACCAGCTCATTGCCAGATGAGATTCCCGAGAAGTCTGCCTTCCCCATGTCAAATGCATCAGGCATTCCCATGCTGCTCAGAATGGGTTTCAGATCATAATCTTCTTCCAGTTTAAATCTGGGTAAAGACACCCTCACCTCCGTTGAGTTCATCATTGCAGGACTGATCCAATCTACCAGCTTCTCATATGTAAGTTCTCTTTCCAGCTATAAAAAAATCCCAAATTTACATAATTAAAAGAAGAAGAGAGTCAATGTGACATGGCCAAAAGTAGTGACTACTGTCTTTGTTTACATAGTACATAACATGATTTGTTGAGGTATTTTACATTCTTACATGTAAGAAACAAAGGCACAGAAGTACTGACAAAGTCCCACTTCCTCTGTCTCAACCAATGGTTCGTCCTTGTGGTGACAGCATGATGGAAAAGTCTGCTCACAAGGCCCTTTGCAGTCAGGGTTAGAAACCTATATTGATAAACTCCTTGTCCAGAGCACAAAATAGCCCAAACTTGTATCCCATCTCCACAACAGAAGAGATCCTACCTTTTCCTGTGACCTGCAGCTCTACAGGCTGTACCAGACTTTCTTCCCTGGAAGGATACAGGCTGTCTTTGCATGCAGCTCAACAACTTACTCTTTCCAAGCCCGTGGATTCATCCTGGATTGCATCAGGGAGCAGGATGATCATGCTGAGTTCATTACCGACATAGGGCAGCTCAAGGATTTTGGTCTGCAAGTCCCTAATGTAGGTCATGTTAAATCTATCCTTCTTGAACATCATCTGCACAGGCTTGGTCTCCTTCTAAAAATTAAGAGATGTCAACAGTTAATGCTGAGCTACTGTGCTGGTCTCGAAATACAGAGCAGGCAGCCAGTTACTCAGGGTTTTGAGAATTTGACCAAAGAGAACTACTCACACACCACACAGTGCAGCCCCAGCACAGCCTTTTGGAAAGCAAGAGGTAAAAACCATCCAGATGCAGTAGCACTACACAGTATTCCATCACAAATCAAAAGGCAGATTAGTCACCAGCACTACATCCTGTTGGTGTTGCATCTGGAAACCTGGCCCTAGCTTTGAACTGGTCCAAGGAAGAGAAAACAGAATTGTGTCTCTGGATACTCTTCCAGCTTTCTTCAACACATTTCCACAGTGGGAGGCCAAGGTGCCCAAAACAAAGGCAGTCCAGCAGTCTCTCCAGAGCTGCAGTAGGCAGAACGGATGAGCAGTAACATTCCCTGTTTAAGAAGTCGTATTAACCATTTCAAACATTCTTGAACATATTTCACCACTGGGGGAGGGACACTTCCAAGTCAGTCCTGAGGGATTCTGTTTTGCATAATGTTTCTTTGCAGCAGGTGAGTTAAGGAAGGCATGTTAGCAGTTCTTGTTCATGACACTGGAGGCCAGCCCAGAGGTGGAGGGGATCCTGAGGGGCAGCCATGGCCTGCTCATGACAGTAGCCAAGCCTTCCTCACTAGCCCTGATCTGCCTCTAAAAGCAAAACACTAGAACATGGAGGTCTTCACAGCAGATTTTTTTTCCATTGATTTTGGATCAGTTCACTGGTAGAAATGCAGCAAAAAAGCATCGACTGAAGAAGACTGACATGCACAAGTTTTTGCACCTGCCTTTATGTTATATTAAAGTTCCTAGTATTTACGTGAAACCTCTCGGAAACTCAACAAAGAGAGCATCCATAGGAAAGGGAGGGGGCATAAGGAATTTCATACAGCCTACCCAATGTAACCTTACTTGAATGTTTTCTCTTCAGACTGATAAGTGTTCATTTCAGATTAACAGCCTATTGTCATCATTTCAGCACATCATACCTTGTTGATCTGAAATGGCCTTTCTGTGGTCCTTTCTTTGTTGAACTGCTTTTCCCAGTTGCCTTTGAAATAGATGGCATTCACCAACACAAGTCTGGTCAGGGAATCAAGAACCCCCTCCGCCAACAGGTTCTGAATTTTACCTTTAGGAGACAGACAAACAACATTTAATAGTTGGACACATATCTAATTATTATCGATTCTGCAATTAATACACAAGAGAGAAGAGAATTATGTAAAACAGAGCAAGAGCTCAACAGCTGGATTGTTTGAATTCACAACCTTCTATCCTGAAATACCTGTTTAACCAAGCCAAGGCTACCATGAAATACAACAGGGCACTTTGCAAAGCACTCACCTTCAGTCCTTTCCTCTACCCAGCCATTTATTTGTTTCCTGGAATCCTCCCAAGCATGCATGAAGTCAGTCGGTTCCAGTCCAGCATGGTAGGATTTCTGACTCGACTCTATAAATGACTAACAGGGACATGCACAGTAGATTTGCAGCAACAGATTTTACTCTCATTCAGACACAGATGATTCTTAAATACACCAAGAAAATCTTCCCACTTTCCTCCCCCAGCTTCATATATAACAACTAAAGTTCTGGCTGACAAGATTGTATGAGGGCATATAGCACCTAGCTGAACTAGGAATGTCCTCTGTATGGTTTTAAGTCAAACGTCTTATTTACTGTGCTACAAACCTCTATGTAGCTTCCCTGGGAAATTAAGTGGCTACGTTTTTTGTTGGTCTTTCTTCATGCTTCAGTGAGAGAACATATGATTTTGTAAGCTACTCTCTACATAAATTTAGTTGTTACACTTCCCAGACTAATGGAAAACTTTTAGTTCAGATGAGAAATCAATCTTTCATAGAGAGGATAAAGCATTCCTTCTCTCTGATTTAATATAGTTATATATTTATTACACAACTGGTAGTGTTTGAGACTACAATCCAGGTATTTTTTATCTACTGGGAAAATGAAACAATAGCACTCTTCATAAAAGAAACACTGTAAATGACACCCAGAGGAATAAAAATAGAGCCTTACATGTTCTTGCACCTAGGGAAGCATTGAAAGAAAGACGTATAATACAGTATCTATTATCATTATTTAGATCTTCTGATAAGGAAAATCTTAAAAATCATGTATTATCCTCAGAATAATATCTGGATCCCATACCTGGGAGAGAAAAACTACAAAATACTGCTCGTGATGAAGAGTAGTAACAATTTATTTTTGGTCATATTTCCACACAATAAAGGAAAAGGAAATACATCAAACATGAGTCCCACAAACAAAAGTATTAGTGGATCACAGAACCCTAGACGATGGAGAGACTGACAGATTTTACCTTTATTTTGCAACATTCAGGATATCTGAAAGGAGATTCTCCACCAAGTTCAGATACCAGGCTCTGGCATCATCTCTTGCATTGCTAGTCCTCAGCTCAGAAAATTTGGAAAGCAGAGCCCAAAGCCTGCCCTTGACCTCCAAACAAAAGAGGTAGCAAGTACATTATGCCAAGAAACGCCACACATTTAATGGGGACTTACTGAGAGAAACTCAAACGTCTTTTCCCCATAAAGCCGGTTCGCAGTTCTCAGGATGTATTTGGTGTTTGGATTGTTAATTTCAGAGAGAAGGGATTGATACCCATTGTGAGCATCCTCAGATTTGTTCAGAGAAAGCACCTGCACAAAGACAACATCCTCAACAGGGTCCGTGCCTTCTATAAACACACCTGCTTCAGCACAGTTATCTTTACTTTTAAATTACTTTTAGGTTAAACACTGTGACCTGAAGCCAAAAGGTTTTTCATCACACCTCCCATCTCCAGCTTATCATACAAGGCACAGTAGATGTGCCCAGCCAGATGTTGTAAAAGTAAGAAATTAGGGAGCACAAGACTCAGCAATATTGATGGTTCCTTCCCTCAAGTCAAGCACTGAACGATCACACGATGGCTGAGCTGGGAAGGGACCTCCAGAGATCAGGGTGCAACAACATGCCCAAGCAGGGACATCTACAGCCAGCAGCCAAGGACTGTGTCCAGATAGACTCTGAATAACTCCAATATGGCAAAAATATGATTTTTGAGAAAATTTAATAGAGTTAAATAGTAAAAATATAGGAGTTTACACTCCTCTTCCACTTTGCAAAAGAGGCAAACATCATTACATGAATGATTGATTGTTCATTTCATACTGCCAATTCATACGTAAAACATATGCCAAGGAGTATTTGCCACCTGAGCAAGTTTAAAAAGAAAAAGTAAACCAAGGTGCAGCTACCACTCTGACATGTAGACAGCATGTGGAATTTTTTTTTTTGTAGGTGCCTGACTACATTTTGAAAACATATATCATCTGATAGTCAATAGCAAACAAGAAAGCAGAAGGTAATATTACACATAGCTAGAGATTCATCAAATCAACAACAACAAAAAAGGGAGGTACTTTTTAATTATGTATGGAAAAATCTGTCTCAAAAACAAAATGAAAAAAAACCCCACACAACAAAACCCTGAAACCCAACAGAACCCTCTTAATTTCATACTGAACAAAGCTTCCTCTATAAAAACAATGAATACAGGTTGTCCTTACACACACACACACACTCTCCCAGCAAAGGAAGAGTTCAGACCAGAGTTACAACCCTAGTTTAGCAGAAGTGCACATCACAGACTGTAAGACACATCTGTTGCTCATATGCTCCCATCACATTCAATCCACTAAGTTTATTTTCCCCTACCTTGGTTATTTGGGCTTCAGTGTTACCTTTTGAACCCAGCAAAACCATAGACAAAGCAGAAGAAATACTAAAAGGGGAAAAGAACAGATTCTGCCCACTTTTCTTCTCACACAGCTTTCTTAAGAGGTCCAGGGCAAAAGTGGTATTTGCTGCACAGAGGCTTTCCATGGTTCTGAGCCTGGGAGATAAAACACAGAACAAGAAGGCATCAAATTTATTTGAACACAAAAATGCTATTTCTCTCTTTTACATTTCCCAGCATAAGCCAGCCAGCAAATATCATCATTAGGCTGGAAAATTATCACCTCACCACAGTATTGATTTGGCGGCACAAGCACCTTAAACCCCATACAACTCACTTGAGTTATTTTAGGGATCTACTGTCTGATTTTGTACTTCCATCCCATACCTACATAATATTACATCTTTTGAGATCATCAGGCACAACAGGATTTCATTCAGAACTGACCAAAAGAAAGCTCTCCTCACTTCACAAAGAAAATAATTTGCTTTTCTACAAAAACCAGACCAAAAAGTTAGACATGAGAAGGGCTGAATTACAAACTCTTACCTTCTCTAAGTCTATAGCTCTTCAGCAGTACCTTCAGCTCACTCTTACGTGTGCACGCTGTGTTTTAAACAGCTGGGCTGGGAGAAGTCACCAGAATGAGTTGTCCTACAAGATAAAAAAGGAAAGAAAAAAAATTAATTTAGTCAGCATGACAGATTACTGCAATTTCCTACTGTTGTACAAAGAAAAAATCAAAGTCCATTTCAGTTCCATTTTATTGCCTGCAACACGGAAACGCACACAATAAAAAACTTGGTGCCTGTCATCCTCATCGTCTATGTAGGTAGTTAACCTGAGATTAAACACACACCTATAAAAAGAGCAATAAATACTAGAACGATGAGTTTACCACAGATGAGTATAAGGAATCGTAAGATAGCGGCTGGTAGTAAATGTCTCCATGTTTTGTTCTTCCCTTAAGGCAGGGCCTACTGTTGATACGTTGCCACAAAATACAAACCCAACCCCTTATTCAAAGTACTGATTCATTATCTCAGATAACGAGGTGAAAAGTGCAAGTTTCTGCATGCATGATTTTCCACCCAAGAAAATTCCTCGCTAGGAGCTTCACTATAAACAGTAAATAATGCTCTCCTCTTTCTCTTCTCCCATAACTGAAAAAAACCCAACCAAACAAAAAAATCAAGCAAGCTTAGATGAAAAGAATCCTCCAATTGTGTCTGAAACTTGTAATTTACGTACTTTACAGCATAAATAGGAGACATATACTGTTCATGTTAGTTACAATGAAAACCAGAATTTTTCTAATATCCCAATACCTGCAGATTGCTAGCAATAAGGTTTTTTGACCTCCAGGTCAAAGCACCCAGGAATAGTGACAGCAGCAAGCAGTTATTGCCTAGAAAGTTTCTGCAGGGCTTCCATGACAGGCAAGAATTTACAGACAAAAGGATGCAACTCACGCTTTTTGCATGCCTGAAAACCAGCACATTTAACCAAATTGTAAGTAATATTGCAACAGCTGGGACACACGGCTGGGAGTTATATCTGCACAGTTAACTTTGCTTTCTCTGCAGCTCAGGAATACCAATGTAACTACTGACATCCTTCCCATTAGAGCAGTTTTGGAGACAACACACAATGACTGCACTAAGTACATATTTCTCAATCAACTGTAAACTGTTTGCAGCAAAACCCTTGGTGATCAAAAGCTTTGCCAACAGCAATTCATTCCTCACTGTGGTCTCCCTGTGGTCTTTGCAGGTCAGCAGTAAGACACTCGTGCTTGATGCTCATTTCTGCATGCCTGGACCCTGTGTGTTGCTACCAGTACGAATTTGAAGCATAGTATCTCAGCAATCAACACCTACGCTTTAGGACAGTCTTTATGGACCAAAAGGCTGCATCTAGATTAGATAGCACACACTGCAATGTGAGGCCATGGGGGAACCCAGCCAGCGCAGGGTACAGCTCCTCTCCAGCCTGCAGCCTTCAAGAGACATTTCCCACGAACACTATGACATGGATGACTGTCCAGCGTACAAGGACCCTTCCCCACCTTCTGTCAGCTGCCTCAGAGGAGCCACAAGCCGAGTGTTTCAAACACAGAATGGTTCCTAAGGGGAAAACTCGGGGCGATAGCCACCACGCTGTGTCCATCTCCACAGAGAAAACTGCGTCCGCGGTACGGACGCCCCTTTTCCCACCCTCTGAACCAAAGCAAGCTTCCTCGAGGAACAGGGCTTCATTTTAGGATTTGGAGAGCTGGGAGCGATGTTAAACGACCTGCAGTGTAAGACCGCTGACAGTTCCTGGTAATGGCTCCTCCCCACACACCTGTCCAGGGGCAGGCGGTGGGATGCGTGGGATGACACAGCCCATCCCCGCCAGCTCTCGGCCCCTGCGCCATCAGCGGGAGTGGAGAGGGGCAGGGAGGAGCCTGACACTGTCCCAGCAAGCTGAGGCACAAGAAGCCTAGGGTTTGGCACTCCCCGGGGCGAAGAGTCCCTCCTCCGCCCCCGCACCGGGCTGGGCACCGCAGGGGAGGCGTTTCAGCTCGGCATGGCCGCGGTGCCCCCGGCGCTCCCACACCCGAGAAGCGCTCCCCGGCGCTCCCACCGAAGCGCCCCGGCGCTCCACACCGAGCGCCCCGGCGCTCCCACGAAGCGCCCCGGCGCTCCACCGAAGCGCCCCGGCGCTCCACACCGAAGCGCCCCGGCGCTCCCACCGAAGCGCTCCCGGCGCTGCGCCGCGGCTCCAGCTGGCAAGAAGCAGCGGTGCGTAGGGAACGTCCCGAAAAAGAAAAAAAAAAAAAAGATAACCACAAGGAAAGCAACGCCATGCAGCTCTTTTTTTTTTTTTTTTTTAAGAGGGGAAAAAAAGGGGGGAGAAAGGGAAAATAAAAAGGAAAGTAAAAACCCTAAAGCTTCACGCAGAAAACCTTCGGGACAACGGAGCCGCCGCACTCACCCAGCCAGCCTCCGCGCTCCCTTTTCCCGGAAGCACCGCCGAGGCCGAGGGAGCGGAGCCCGGCCCCTCCCGGGATGCAGCCGGCGGCTGCCACACTCCGCCCTCGGCCGGCGCCAACAGGGAGGGGCCGCAGCCCCGCCCGGCAAAATGGCGGCCGCGCCCCGCCTCGGTGTGCAGTGGTGGCCGCCCCGCTCTGTGCCTTTGCAGCCGGTGATTTCCCATCTCTGCCTCCCTCTCGTGGCAGAGCGTACAGAAAACACGCCCAGTCCATGAGCGGTTAATTATTATTATTATTGTTGTTACTTATTTGTGAAGCAGGGCTTGTTCTGAGCAAAAGTCAGCTGTTGCTGTAGTCGGAGACCGTACAGGCTTAACCCTTCCTAGCATTTCTGAGGTCTGAGTGAGGCAAATAGCCCTTATAGAGGTGTGGGTATTTTATTTATTTTTTTATTTTATTTTTTTTATTTTATGAAAAGGAGTCTGTGGAGTCACAGTAGGCTAATTGGGAGCTGATGAAGACTTAGAGCTGGGATGTGGTAGGAAAGCAAGGATGAGGGTTGGCAGGATTTACCTCAAGCTGTAACACAAGAACCTAAAGCTCTAGAAGGATTAAGGTTTAAAAAAATGAGCTGGGTCTAATTGCTGCAGGCTGGGAGTAAGTACTAGGACCAGGGATCAGGGGCCCTCATCATGAGGCTGAGGAGAGGGACTTTACTAAAATGTAAGCCACTTTGTACATGCAGCTGTGAGGAGGAGGGATAGAAATGCCATACCTAAGAGTGATGAGGACAGAAGCTACCCGTGATGGCCTGATCTAAATGACAGTCAGGATTGCTCCGTGGATGCAAAGCATCTGCGCTCCCTTTGGCACTGCACTGGGTGCCCCTTTAGGGTAGGAGGGAAGAGGAGCTGTGCCTCAGGCCCCAGAGTGTTGGGCCTGATGGAGAAAGGGTTCCAGTTCTGCTCCCTCTGGGTTGCAGAAAGAGTCAGGGTTTGGTATTTGCCTCTGTGCTAGCAGGCAAGAGTCACCTGCTCTGCAGGGCAAGGAGTAACTCACTAGGGTGAGCAGAGTCTGCCGAAGAAGAGGATGGTTTGGGATTTGTTGTGTCTGATGAAGAAGAGAAAAGGGTGGTCAGCTTTAAAAGTTATTGTTGGTGTTTTTGATCTCATCACCAAGACGCCTGTGGCAGCTGCTGCCTCAGTACCTTCTTCATTGACCTCCACAAAAGCTTTGTGAATAACCTGTGAGATGAACAGATCCTTCTTCGCTGACATTCCTGTAAAATCAGCCTGAACTGGGTCGAAAGCATTTCGTATCCCCATGCTGCTCAAAGGGGATTTAAGGTCATAATTCTCTTCCAGCTTCAACTTCGGCAGGTACAGATCCACTTCAGCTTTCATCATATTGGTTGATTTAGTCCATTCGGCCAATTTCTCGTAGGTCAGTTCTCTTTCCACCTGCAATGAGTTGGGGAAGAAAATAGTTGGAATGCGAAGGACAGGGACAAGACATGCACAGACCAGTATCTTAATGCTCATTAAGAATATGTAAAACAAAACCCAGCTACCAGAAGTGAGTACAGATGGAACGTGCACCATATTCACAGGGTATGATCCTGCAAAGTGCTGAGTGACTTACACTTCTGTTTATTTTCTTAAAGATGGTGAAGTGTAGGCCTGAACCCTCAGAGTAGTTTATTATTTTTACTGTGGTGTGAAGAATATTGCGTTTTTGCAATGTGTGACTCATAGTAATACGTGCTTGCTGCGTGTGTATAAGTTTTCCCTTAGTAGTGATAAATAAATAGAATGCATGGGAACTGAGGTACAAATAAAAATATGCTTGCCCTGATTTGTTAGAAATCTGAAACTGATCCTGGTGTGGTCTTGAGTGGCTGTTGACACCTTCTGGATCAGGGTGGTCAGTGCTTAGTTTTAGAAAACTCACCACAAGCTATTAGGTGCAAATCCAGACTGCAAAGGACATAAAAATTAAATTATGCAGCACTCAGGAGAAGATAACTCTAGGGCATGGTGGTTCAGATGTGGTCCTTGCTTTCCTTTTGCTAGTCTGGCAGTAGTAAAGAGGACACAAAATATGCTAAGATAGTTCTGTGAACTAAGATAGTTTTAGAAGTACTATATTTGCAATGTTATCAAATGCCCTGAAATCCTAGGTTGAGAAATCATGGTGTCACAGTTTCGCACACATCGGAGCTATTCTATTGTGATTTTGAAGCTTGTTCTTCTTCACTCTTTTTATCTGATTCTGATACTGTTTCTCAGTGTATGTGGTGCAACAATAGGCCAGCTTTACCAGCTCTAGACCAGTAGTGTTATCACTGATGTCATCTGGTAGGAGGACGAACATGCTGAGTTCATTTTCCACATATGGCAGTTCAATGATTCTGAATTTCATGGTTGTTTCATGGAGTACAAAAAATTTATCTCTCAGAAACATCATCTGTACAGGTTTAGTCTTGGTCTGTGAAAAAATTCAGACGTAAAAAAAATCCTTTATACATTAAAGAATGATAAAATATATTTGCTTCATTAAACTGAAAGCAAAAATTTGTAAACAAGTATAAGACTCAGCAGCATTTGGATAGTCAGGACTCTTTCCTTTGGACGGTATTGCATATACCCCCTTCTCAAAGTCTTTGGGATCTTTATAAAAAATCAGCATAGGCACATGTGCTAGCTACCTACTAACTGAATTCCACATAATATATCTCTTAATTTAAAATAAAGGAGTTAGCTTAGATAAGCAAGTAACTACTTGGGTTTTATGTTTTCTCCCAAAGATTACGTTATTTGAAGTGAGAGCCTTGACTGAGGGGAAAAAAGTGTTGACTGACTTCCAGGCAATACTGATTGTCACACTCTGCCTCTGAAATATATTTTCTGTGACCTGTGATGGCTTTTCCTCTTCCCCAAACTGTATAGGACTGGATTACTAAGTGGAATTGGACTGCACAATAAATTTATGAATCCCTGTGCTCTGTTATGTTCACACAACTTTTATCTGTTTGCAGACCCAGCTGTTCAGCCTGTGACCTTTCTGAGCACCCATGTATTAGGTTTGTGTGGTAAGATTTCGGTAGCAGGGAAGCTGCAGAGATGACTTCTGTGAGGAAACATCAGAAGCTGCCTTTGTGTCAGGCAGAGACAGTTCCAACTGGCTCCAAGGCAGACCTGCTACTGTCCAAATCTGAGCCAGTCAGGGACGTTGGTAGTGCCTCTGTGGTAACACATTTAAGAATGGGCAAAAACTGCTGCACAAAAGCAACTGGGAGAGCCAAGTGAGAAAATGTGAAAGGAACAACTCTGCAGACATCAGGGTTGGTGAGGAAGGAGGGGGAGGAGGCACTCCATGTGCTGGAGCTGAGATTCCCCTGCAGCCCATGGTGAAGACCATTTTGGTACAAATATCTACTCTGTGGATGACCCCATGCTGGAACAGATGGATGTGCCCTGAAGAAAGCTGCAACCCATGGAGAAACCATACTAGAGCAGGCTCCTGACAGCACCTCTGGCACTGTGGAGAGGAGCCCATTCAGGAGCAGGTTTTCTGGCATCACCTATGACCCCACAGTGGGCACACGCTGGAGCAGCCCATTCCTGAGGACTGCACCTCAGGCAAAAGACCCATACTGGAGCAGTTCTTGAAAAACTGCACACTATGGGAAGGACCCACATTGGATGCGAAGGACTGTATCCCATGGGTGGAACCCCAAACGTGGGCAGGGGAAAAGTGTGAGAAGGAGGAGGGAGCGGCAGAGACAATGTGTGATGAGCTGACTGTAACCCCCATTCCCAGTCCTTCTATACTGCTTTGGGGCACAGCTGGAAGAATCAGGAGTGAAGTTGAACCCAGGAGGAATGGAGGGGTGGGGGTAAGGTGCTATGTATTTGGCTTTATTTCTCAATAACCTACTCTGATTAATTGGCAATAAATTAAATCCATTTATCTAAGTTGAGGCTGTTTTGACCATAAGGGTAATTGGTTAGTGATCTCCCTGTCCTTTTGCTGACCCATGATCTTTTCATCCTATCTTTCTTCCCCTGCCCTGTTGAGTAGGGGGAGTGATAGACAGTCTTAGTGGGCACCTGGTGGCCAAGCCAAGGTGACCGACAACAAACATCTGCCATGATGGATCCTAAAACTGCACATATAGTGCAGTAGGTTTCGGGTACACAGTCACATCATCAGCACAATTGTTTCACTTTGCCTGGCATACAAAACGTATTTGCACTCTTAATCCATGTCAAAGAAATGCTTGCTTCCACTGACAAATAATTTTGCTTGCTTTTGACACAGTCCAAAAATATGCATGCAGTCAGCTACTGGGAATTGTCAGTGCGTGATTGTTTAAATACTGTTAGCTCAATAATGTGTCCTCAGTTAATACTGAATAGGTCATACACACTCAGCTAAAATGACAAACCCCTGTGAAAATTCCCCGTGAAGTTTGACGCAACACCCAGGATGTGTGTGGAAAGAGCAGCTGGATCAGATCCCTTGAGCTCAGGGTCCCAAGAGCAGAAGAGAGTGCTTAGGCAATGCTCTGAAAAGCAACTTGGTCCCATTTGAAAATGGGAACACGGTACTTAGAGACATCTCATCATGTCCTTGAGCTGCTTAACTTACTTAGCTTATTTTTCTTGACTTTAACTGTTCTCAAGTGTTTTGATACTGTTCTCGTGAATATGTGTAAATAAGATAATGCTGACTTATTTTCACAGTTGCTGTTCTGAGTTTATACCATGTGCCCAGCTAAAAAAGTGTTACAGTGACATATGAAATACAAGTGAAATATTTAGTCTTCAATAATAGACATATTGACATATGGCAACAGGCATATAGACAAGGAATTTACCTTGTTTAATCTGAAGGGCATCTCAGAAGTATTTTTCTCCAGAAATTTCTTTTCCCACTTTCCTTTGAAATAAATGGCATTTACTAAGACCAACACAGTGCGAGAATGGAGAGATCCTGCAGGCAGCAGACTCTGTATTTTCCCTTCAAAATCAGACAAACAGGACTGTTATTTGAGTGTGACTGTGTAACTTGCCAAATTTAATTGTGACTTCTCTGTGGCTAACCCTGGTGCAAAAATGTTTGCATTTAGGGGGGGAGGGTGGGGTGTTATTGTGCTTTTCTATGATGTACATATGGTAAAAATGGGGGTTTAAGTATCTCTGTATCTTTTGCCTGAAGAAGTTTTGTTAAACCAAGACAATCCCTGGAAGTATTCAAAGCCAGGTTGGATGGGGCTTTGAGCAACTAGTGGTCTAGTGGGAGGTGTCCCTGCCCGTGGCAGGGGGATTGCAACTAGATTGCATTTATAGTTCCTTCCAAGCTAAACCATTCTATGATTCTATGATTTTATTTTTTTTTTTTTAATATTGGAGCTTTGGTAGTAAACAGCATTGGAAAGTGGGTAAAGTGGTATAGTTTGGATGTTCGGTGAAGCTGGTTGCAAGCAGCTGAAGAATGCAGAAGTAAAACCCTCACTAATTGTGGAGCCACACAGTTATCTTCCATGCACCCCTCTGAACAGCAATAATTCAGTAGAGGCTACAGCATACAGAATCAAGGGAAGGACCTTGTAAGGAGCAGAAGTTAGGTTTGGAAAGAGGCATTCTTCAAGCTATTTAACCATACTTTGCTCATCACCTCCCTCCCCTGAGTTTCCATTTTTTGTGGAGCCTTGGTTGCAAGAGCAATAAATCTGGAAATACAAATTCTTTGAAAATGAGTCAAAAAAAAAAAAAAAAAGCCATCAGAGTGATACTTACTCTCAGTTTTATTTTCAACCCAGGAATTGATCTGTGCTCTGACTTGTTCTGCAGCTGTCTTAAAGTTTACAGCTTGTGGCTTTGCATTATAATAGCTTGTAATGAGCTGTAAGAATTTCTGAAAGATAGGATTGGATAATGTATGCTTATTTAGTTTATTTTGACTTATAAAAATGTTAGAAATAATCACTTTGACAAATTATACAATCTGCTATTACATAGTTTAAGAAAATAAAATTTGGTTTAAATGAGATAACCCTTATATTAAGGTTTGATACATTCTATGCTAAATATTAAGTATGGACTGATCAAACTTCAGTCTCAAGGAAACTGTTACTTCAAATTTTTTTGTTTGAAATCAAAGGTGCAAATTTGTAATTTTGAAATATCTATGAAACAAACATTCTTCGCCTTTTTTTTAATTTCTCAAAATTACATTTTTAGGTCATTTAAATACTTTTATTCCTGCTTTGTGACATAGTATTCAGTACAAGGTGGAAGAACAGCCTCATATAAAGTTGAAAAAAAAGGCTTTTAGTTTGCTTCAGAGGTGAGGAACCTGCCAGAAGTTTGTGAGGACAATGGGGGATTGGGTGTAAAGGGGAAATTCTGGTTGAATAAAGTCAAGGCAGAAAAGCAGAATTAATGTTTGCATTGCTGTCTGCTGTGAAACAGTTCATGGAGATTCCCAGCAGGAAATTCCCTAGATTCTGTGTAAAGCCTGTGTACATGAGATTATGGAGAAAATGAGCAATACGTATTCAGAAGGACAAATTGTGATTACTCAGGAAACCAAACACACTCCAAGATCAAAGAACAGTAATCTCATTTAAAACCACCTTCCAAGGAGCTGGAAGATGATTAATATAATGCCAGTTCTAAAAAGATTTCAAACTCACAGGTAATTACAAGCTCATGAGTCGGTATGGGACAAATGAATAAGAATAGGTGTATGTATGAATTAATGTGACTTATCAGAGGAGTGCCAACAGCATTTTGCAATAGGAAATCCTAAATCACAAATCTGTTGGACTTTTCTGGAGGTGTCAGGAAGCATATGGATAATAAGGTTGAGCCATTACAGTCTTTTGGATTACCAAAAGGCATTTCGTAAGACTTCTCACCAAAGAGTGAACATCTATTGGACTGCAGAGATAGGTCGTGTTTGTAAGACTGCATACCAAGCATAGGAGGAAATAATGTTCACAGTGAATGGTTGTTACTACTGGAGAACCACAGGGATATATGTGCTGGGGTCTGTGCTAAAGTATTTTTTCCGTAAAATCAAAATCTAAATGATTACGTTAAAATATATATATATATATTATCATTTTTATAATTGATCCAATGAAGTGTAAGGTATAGAAAGAGATTATTACTCCTTAGGAATGAGGTCTTAAAGCTATAATAGACAGTTGCATGAAAGAAAAAATCTGCCTAATAGTGGCCGAAAAGGCAAATAAAAATTTTAGAGTTAGAAAGAAATGAGTGGGCAACAAAAGACAGGCTTCTGGAATGACACTATATAGCACTCTGGTGTGCCCACTGTCTGAGTTCTCAATGCAACTGTGACTTCCCCAGTCTCAGAAACGCTAGAATATAGATGATACAGAGACAGGGAATGAGGGCTAGCAGAGATGTGGAGAAGCATCCTTTAGAAGTTAAACGAACCAATAGGGATGTCAACAGGCATCAAACTCAAAAGGCACAGGCACTTCCTACAATGTACAGTTCAGTTTTGGAAATCCTGGTGCTGAGGGCTGAAGTAGATTCAAAAGACAAGTTTGCAAAGTCTTGAAACAACAGCTCATCAAAATCTATTAAGTAGACATGCCTTCTGATTCAGGAAGTCCCTGAGCTGCAGATCATTTGGTGACCACAGCAGATTCTGGAAAAGCATCATTACACAATGTGCCTTTTTCTCATGCACTTCCTAAACTGTTGCCCACTGCTGCAAACAAATGGACCTCTTGTCTGTCCAAGGATAGCCATGTATGGCTGTTTTCATATTCTCACTGAAACCCCTGTGCTATAATTTGGAATTTTTTTTCATCTCTGTTGATAATCCCTCTTCATGTCAACATATTCTCAAGTACAGATGTTCAACTCACAGGCAGTAATGGGTAGGTCTTTTCCTCATACAACCGGTTAGCACTCTTCAGCAAGTAGGTGCTTCTCCTTTTGTTGATGGCAGATAGGAGCTTTTTGAAACCAGAGTGGATGTTTTCAGCTTGCCCACACTCAGGATCCTTAGAAAGAGATATCAATTAGTATGCAGTTGTTGTGGTTTTTTCTGTTGTGTCTGCTATGTTTATTTAAATTGTTCAGATTGTTTTAATAAAAATGAGTTTCAGGGAATGAAACACTTTTTTGAGTATGTTGCATGTTAGCAGCACTGTGTATAACTGGATAAATTGTTTTCTGTCTGTAGGGCAATGATCTTTTTCTGTAGTGCTGTGTAGGCCTTTGGGGTCATCAGCTGACTGTGCTCCCAGGAAGTAGAATCTCCTCGTTTTTGTCATGGTCAGGCCTTATTTTCAGTTTCACAAGACCTTTCAGATGCAATGCAACTGCAGTTTTTGAGGAGGTGTTCCATTCTCATAGACCCTGGTGTCAGATCATGGACTTAAAACTACTCAAATTTCCCATTTCACATGACTTCTGCTGTTGCTGTTTGGATTTTGGAGAGAGCTTGTTCTGGATGTCAGTGTTGATGGTTTTAGGGAGCATGGGTTTGCTTGCCAGCTGTTGCCAGCTGTTGCTTTGCTAATGGAGGAATAAGCTGCTACCTCTCAACTGTTCCCCACAAGCTTCCTGGGTGCAATCTCCTACCCCGTGTTACATATCATGCCCTGGACATGAGACACTGAGTCTCTGCACTGATTCATGGTGACTTGCCACAAGGTTGGTGAGGTGACACTCCTTACTCTGATTTTTCTCACTCATGCTGAGGCATGGGCTGCTAGGAAGAACACCTAGGAAAGAATTTGGTATCCAGAGGACACAAGATAGCAGAGGCTGAGTTTTGCCATAGGATGGGAACAGAATGAAGAGGTAATAGAGTGAAACATCTGAAAGACAAGATTAGACAGACTTTACCACAACTTATGAAGTCAGTGAGTTGCTAAAATGAATGTGAATGTAATGATTCATCTTGGAGAATCATCCTGCACCATCTAGGGAGAGAACGATGTAACCTCCTCCCCCCTTTTGTTTCCCATTTGTCTAATTTAATTTCTTTGAGCTTTCTTTTAGTTTCTATGCTGAAAAAAAAATTGTTTGTTTGAGTTTACAACCTTTTCAGTGTTTAAGGAGTTCATTTGATGAAAAAGATCTGGGCAGTTCGTCCTGGTGGCAAGTCTTTGGGGAGCTGATCAGCAAGGGTGAGTCAATATGCATTACCTTAAAAGGAAATTTTATCTGCCTGATGTGTCCATGCCTAAGAAAGGTGAAAAGGTCTTTACTGGGTAGGGCTGGACTGAGGTGTGAATGCAGTAGTTGTTTTTCACTAACACTATAGAAAGAAAAAAGACAACCTGAAGCTGATAAGAGAGAGAATTGTTCAAAACATATTAGGACAATTGTTTTCTTGGTATTTCCATAGCCCAGCTAAAACCAAGTAAGACAGTTTTAGGGCTAATCAAATGCCATTAGTATCCCAGTTCTGATTTTGAAGGCCCAAGTTCATGAGTTTTAGAGTAATATTACCTACTTGTTCACCTTTTCTATATATAGTTCTTAATGAAGTGAGACAGTAGATAAGAGACTGAAAACAAGCAGATATTAGAAGGCAAAAGCAGTAGTTGCATTGGACCATTCCATTCTCAGAGATTTTTATCTCCAAGTCTTTTGTTGTAATAAATACCATCTTTCTTCTCTTTGGTCTCCCTCGAGAAGGCCTTGTCTCAGATGAATCTTCTTCTCCTACAGTCTGGTTAAAATGAAGAACCTGTGATGACAATAAATGTTCATAAAGACAGCTTGTTTGTTGGACATGAATATGCCCAAGGGTTGTAAGTATTTTAGTTTTCTAAAAGTAATTCACCAGCCATGCCTAATGATAGTCTATTAAAGTTATTGAGGACAAGACTGTACTCTCCATTAAATTTCAATTACTTTATTATTACTATATAGATTTTACCCATATTGACTGCTAATTAATATATCAATACTGTGGCTCAAATATGATTTTATTTAGATAAGTGGTTATTTTGTGCTTAGCTGCATGGAATCTATTTTCAGATCATAGCAAAACACAACAAAAGGTGTAGCATGCTTCAGAGTCTTACTAACATGACACAAATGTAAAACTGCCTTTAATGTTTTTAAGTAAATGCGTGTAACCTAAAAGAGTACAAATATTGATAAGTTCTGCAGAAGAGAGTACACTGTCTCACAGGATCCTTCTGGACAAAATGTCCAGCATACAGCTGGACAAACATGTTACACAATAGGTGAGCAATTGGCTCACAGGTTGGTTACAAAGAGTTATAGTGAATGGGGTAACATCACGCTGGCATCCAGTCACTAGTGGGGTTCTGCAGGGCTCCATCCTGCACCCAGTTCTCTTCAACATCATCATTAACAGCTTAGATACAGAACACAAAGGAATACTAAGTAAGTTTGCTGATGAAAATTGGGAGGAACCATCGAGGGCAGAGAGGCCTTGCAGAGAGACCTTGACAATAAGAGAAATGGACAGTCACCCACCATATGAAGTTTAACAAGGGCAAGTGCCAGATTCTGCACCTGGGACAGGGCAACCCTATGTGTATGTATAGACTACGGAATGAGAAACTGGAGAGAAGCACTGTGGAAAGGGACCTGGAGGTCCTGGTTGATGGCAAATTGAATATGAGTCAGCAGTGCTGTGACAGCCAGGAGGGCCAACCATGTCCTGGGCGGCATCAGGCAAAGCACTACCAGTACCAGTACCAGCCAGTCAAGGGAGGGGATTGTCCCACTCTGCTCTGCACTGGTGTGGCCTCACCTTTGTGTGCAGTTTTGGGCACCACAATATAAGAAAGACATTAAGCTATTAGAGAGTGTCCAAAGGAGGGCAACAAAGATGGTGAAGGGTCTGGAGGAGAAGTTGTATGAGGAGCAGCTGAGGTCACTTGGTTTGTTCAGTCTGGAGAAGAGGAGACTGATGGGAGACCTCATTGTGGTCTTCAACATCCTCACAAGGGGAACCAGAGGGGCAGGTACTGATCTCTTCATTCTGGTGACCAGCAACAGGATTCGGGGAAACAGCATCAAGCTGAGTCAGGGGAAGTTTAGCTTGGATAACAGTAAAAAAATTTTCACCTAGAGGGTGGTTGGGCACTGGAACAGGCTCTCCAGGGAAGTGGTCACAGCACCAAGCCTGTATGAGTTCAAGAAGTGTTTGGACAACGGTCTCAGGCACATGGTGTGATTCTTGGGGTGTCCTGTGCAGGGCCAAGAGTTGGACTTGATGATCCTGATGTGTCCCTTCCAACTCAGCATATTCTGTGATTCTATGATATTTTTAATATTATATGTCTCCATTATTCATGGGAGGATTACCATTTTTATGGACTTACTATGTCACAAACAAAGGTATTTATGCCACTCTTGTGCAGCCAAAAACAAATTCAGGAGAGCTTTCTAACTTCTGCATGCAGTACGAGGAAGCAGATTTACTGCTACCAGAACCTGCCGATATCTGGAAGCAGTGATATTATCTCCAGATTTTTTTCTCTAGCATATCTTATCTCCATATTATTTTATTTTAATAAAGTTGTCTCTTCATTACTATTTGAGCACTGTATTAGGTGAATTATTCTGTTCAGAGGGCAATTAAAATGGAGTATAGCATTTCAAACAAGACCAGCAGTAATCTCTAATATCAATAACTTCTCTTTGGCAGACCACTTGCTATGCTCTGGAAACTGTAAATGCAAGCTAAATGTAGAGGTAGTGCAGAGCGGGGAGATCTTGGAAATAAAGTGGAAGAATAGTGATCTCCAGTGCTGACTGGGGCTCTTCCCTGTACCACATTATGGCAGGTCAGTGTTCTCCCATATTGTTCCTTTCTGTTACCCATAGGTAGAATAACAATGCAACTTATGTAGGAACCACACTGCTAATTTCAGAGCTTACCTCAGCCATCTGAGTTGCGGTGTCACCTTTTGCACCCAGGTGGACCATAGCAAGAGCAGTTGCAATACTCCAAGGAGAAAAGAAAATGTTTTGTCCTTTGGAATTTTCATTCAGCTTTTTGTAAAGGTCCAGAGTGAAGCTGTTGGTTGGCACTGAGAGAGACTCCATTGATACACCTGAGACAAATGAGTGTCAGAGAGAGGTGATGCCTGCTTCCTCACGTCTTTCAAAAAAATACAAAGCTGTTAGTGGGGGATTGCCTGCTCCCTCTAAAATGCAGTCTGAGGGTGTCCCTGTAATGAGTAAAATACTGCACAGATGCCAAGTACAGTCATTTAGTGGATCTTTTTCTAAGACCTTCATTATATCTTCCTTCCACATCACTTTCAGTGTCCTCAGTTTTTTATTTATTTTTCATCAGTTGAGTACAGTTTTAGCTAGAAATGTTTTCACAGTCTAGACTTGTTTCAAGACCTCATTCACTCTTTGTTTAATTTTTGTTAACTTATTCTTTCATTCTGAGAGAGTGAAACAAAATAATTTCTCAGTGTGCTGCTTTGGGCTTTTTTCTGTTTGTTTAAACTTCCTGTGCTATTATTTTTCCACTGAAAAAAAGCGTGGTGAATTAATGTGATTCACTACATGTATCCTGATGGCTACTAGAGATATATAAATTTTTATACATCTTTGATGTATATTTTGAATTTGTAGCTGTATTTGTTAATTGCTGTTCTTCAACTCTTGTGTCTTACATACAACCCTAAATAGTTCCTGTTTTAACCAACAACAAATTTTCTCTCGTTTCCTGGTAGTTTATCAGAACCTGCAGGTTTTCCATCCTTATTCTGGTTCTTTTTCTAGGTATGTTTTTATAGGACAAAACCAAAACAAACACATAACCATAGCCTCAGGATTAAACTCATTTTCCATACAGGGATCCAGTACAAACCTGTGCTTTTTATTAGCATATTTTAGATCAATCTAATACTTTGATAAATATTATGATAAACTCAGAATTTTCCACTGTCTTTACCAGCATAATGACTAATAAAACATTTGATGTAAGATGACATCAGGTGAAAGGTTAAGCATTAGATCAGCAACACCAACTGGACATTTAAATCTATCTTCATCCACAATTTGTGTAAATCAAAAACTGCCGTCCTTAAAGAGAACTACCATGAAGTGTCAGAGATGCCTGGAACCTCTGGTGTCCTCAAGTTTTGTTTTCAAAGCTTCCTAGGATCTACAACAACTTTGACGCATTCTTCAGAGGTGAATGCCATGCAGCCTGGCTCATGCCTAAGCATTTTTAGGACTTTCAAGTCAGATATCTTACTGCTCTTCCTGGAGATGCTGATACTCCCAGAGCATATCCAGGGTACAGGGCTGAGCTGAACATTTTTACGTGAAGGATTTCAAACTGACATCTCCTTCTCCCGTTCCCAGAGAGTGTCTGGGAAGCAATCAAGTATTTCTCAGGCTTGAGAGAGAGAATATGTGTGTATTTCTGTGAGGTTCACTGGTCTCTGAACAACTTTGGTCTTCTTGCAAAGGAAAGGTCTGGATGCTTAATCCAGTAGTTATTTAAAAGTAATAAATTAGAGGCTTGAACTAATACACCCAGTGCTGGGCATCCAAAACACTGTTCTAGAGAGTCATGTTGTCTTGGGTGTTCAATTCCATCATCAGTAGGAGAGTGTTCTCTCCTACAGTTTTTTCTCAGTTCTCTGATCTAAACTGACCAGTAGCCTGGTGATTAAAGCACCCTTGCTACAAGTGAGAAAACTTTCTGCCCTCCCAGGCTATGTAGGTTTTGCCCAACCCTGGTTTGCATTCTGTCCACTGTGCCTTGGCACAGGGTTTCCCTAAGGGCTACACTTTGTACTAAATTATAAGCACTCCCTTCCTCTGCATAACTTTTATGCCATCTTTTAACCCCTCCATTCCAAAGACTTTAACATGATTTTTTAAGACATCCAAATAAGAGCTAGTTATTTTGATATAAATATTTACAGTACCTGAAATCCTGAGAGAGAGAAGAGTTAATATCTGTCTTCAGTCAGGATCTGTGGCAGTCTGTGGGGCAATGAGTACTTTGGAAATGAAGAAACGTTTGCACCTCCCTTTTCTTATCTACATCTTCTTCTAGTATTAATGTGCACGTTCCCTCATTTATTCCTAGTTCTCCTCTCTATCACCTATTTTCAGAGAGGGGGAGACCTCCTGAATTCAAGGTCACTGTTTGTGGATGTATATCCTGGAACGTGAAGACCAGTATACCTTTTCCCCACAGATGTCCTCCACAACCTTGGTGTTTGGCCTGCAAAAAATGTAGAAATTGCAGAAAGTATTTCAACCACCCTGTATTGGCATGGGATATGTTGAAATAATTTTAGGACTTCCTTTTTTTTTTTACTCCACAAACTGGGGAAATAAATAGAAACTCAAAGAGATCTCAAAGCTGTGGCTAAAAGGGAATACTGAAATAGACTATTAGTCTCATTCATCCCGTGGTTAAATTTGAGGGGGGAAGCATTTTAATTCTTATGGCCCTCAGGTCAAATAAAGCCCTTACTTTGTACAAGGATATTTTGTATTTTCGCTCTTCTGTTTCAGAAAAATCACAAAGGAAGCTCAGAAGGTATTTACACAATCACCTAAAATAAGTGATGAAATGAGAGTGAACACTGGGTTCATCTGAAATGGTGGATGTTGTTTTAAGAGACCACTGCTCCTCACAAAGGATGTGAAGGTGCTTTAGATACCTACAGGCCCTACACTGTTAGCAGTTAGTGGTACTATAAGCTGGAAAGATTGGCCAAAAATACAGGAAAATGAAGAAAGGGTACCCAAATTGTGTAGACACTTTGTGGTATGTGTCAGCTGCTGCAAGATCCTGTTTAGTAACTGGAGTTACAAAGGGGAGCACATTAGCCAAAGAACTGCTCTTGGTTTTGCTGTGCCAGCTTAAAACAGTGAGACAAATTAGTTAACTGATACAGCCAGAATGATATAAACAGGATTTCACAGCATCACAACACCTGACATGATGACCTCAAGTGGATTGACCTCTTACAAGCGGTGATAAAACAGTCTTTTGATAAAACCAGTCATTTTCCTCTGGCATATGGTGAAGTAATTTTGGTCTTTTTTGTAGCTGTCTTTCATCCCCATCTTTCTCAGCAGTGAGATTGTATCTTTCTGCCTGTTTGATTTGCCATATTCCCATACCTGTACTCTGTAAATGGTTCACTCTGAGTAGCCTTTGGAGCATCTGTTGAAGATCAGTTCTCTTGCAGGTACACCTAGTAAAAAGCAGCAGAATTTAAAATCAGTGTTAGACTAAGTCCAACCATGGATTTTTACTCTGCAGAAAATTCTATTCAGTTATGTCCCCTGGGAAAAAAAATTAAACCAAGTGTCAGATCTGTTGCAGTAGAACTGTAAAGGATGGGACTATAAATAACATGTAAGAAGGGATTTTCTTGTGTGTGTTACTGATGGCAAGATAAAACCTTTAAAAGTATGGGTGTATTTGCTTTGAAGTTTGAAAGGGGTGGAGTTTTATTTGGCCTTGTCTTGAATACTAACAATGCACCAACCATTGTAAATTTTCTTGGTTTTATTATTGTGTGCTGTGTCTACTATTTCTGCTTGTCATGAAGTTCATCTATCACAGAGGTGCCAGGGATTGTTTTATGAAGCTGAGATTTGCACTGGGACACAAAAGCTCCATCTTTCATTGAAGAATAAACTGAAAGCATGTTTTGACAGGCATGGAATCACTAAGTGACAAGCAGTCCATGCTTACAGCGTGTTTATATTGAGGCTGGTTTTATCAGTTTCATGTAGGTACTTCTTTCTTTAGTTTTCAAAGTACTGTAACTTTTCAGGGAGGAGTTCATGGACCTGAAGTTACAAATTTTGATGATACAGAACAAATCCAAGTCTTCTTGTAAATAGTTACTGGGAAATGCAGTCATGTAACACTCTATTACTTGGCTAATACCTTACAAGACGCAACAAATAAGAAGGAACCAGGTTCTCCTCAGAGGTGCCCAGTGAGAGGACAAGAGGCAATGGGCACAGACTGAAAAGATGAAATTCAATCTGAACATAAGTAAACACTTTTTTTACTGTGAGGTTGATCAAACACTGGCACAGGTTGCCTGGAGATTTTGTGTAGTCTCCATTGGTGGGGACAGATATTGAAAATCCAGCTGGATATGGTCCTGTGCAACCTGCACTAGCTTACTCTGCATAGGGGATGGGACCAGATGATCTCAAGTTGTTACTTGTAACCTGAACGATTCTCTGATTCTGTAAGGGTTAGCCTTACTTGAGAGCTAGGTGCTGGTTACCGTGAAAATAGTGCAGGGAGGCACAAATGAAACAGTTCCAAGCGCTGCTTTCAGTAGGTGAGCTCTGAAGAGTGCTACACCCATGATAGAGTTCCTTTCCTTCTCTTTCACACTTTTCATCTGTATTCCAAGTCTTATACTGAAAGGTATGGTCTTTAAGAGAAGCTGAGACTGGGAGTAGTTTGGGACCAAAACCAGCCTGTCTGACCCTTTGCACCATCACCAGATGGCAGTCACTGTGCTGTAGTTCCTCAGAGAGTCTTAGAGGTATTGCATGGCACAGCCCTGCAGTGTGCTGTGAATGAGGAGATGCACAAAAATTGAAGTGGGAAGACCTTTCACTGGGTTGGGTATGGAACTCTTCCTACTTTTGGTTAAACTTCTGCTCTTACGTGGAGTGACTCTTCAGGGTGCGTATGCACCGTTTAGGAATTCCCAGTTATTACTTATTGTGGAATACATACAGCAGAGAGATAGGATTATCACGCTACAAGGCTAAGAGTTAACATGCTCACCCACCCTGATGAGTCTTTGATGGCTAAGCATCACTTAAGTGGAGGAGAAATGGTCTTTGTTGCTCCTTAGAAGAGGCTCAGCCTTCATATTAATAATGGTAGCCTTCCAAATCTTCATTTTTTTAAAAAACTTATATTTTATACCTCCTCATGCAAGTGCTTCTCCTCCTGAAGCCTTGCTGTGTTGACTATTCCATCCTGACAATAACTTATCCCTTTCTGCTTTTACTTTTCTTAGTTTGCAAAGCCTCCACCTATGTGCTTTTCCACACCTAAACAACAAACTTCTCAGTAAAGCTGAGTCAATCACACGCAACTGGGCTGCACCAGGGTAGGTCCTGGGTGACTGACAGATGCATCCTGAGTGTTACAGCAAGGGAGGGCACTGATTTTAGAAGTAGCACTTTGTGTAGGGAATTAGATGCAGGTATACTTTGTTGGGTGGAGATGCAGTTCCACACAGAATACTATTTGGTGGGGTGGAGTGAGTTGTTATTATAGGTGGAATGCTGAGAGTAAATGCTTTTACAGTACCTCCCTCCTGCATTCAAATGCTGTTGTCTTAGACAATGCTTTCTGACACGTAGTCAGAGCACCACAATGGCTACAAAATTTTATGCTATTCTTTTTGGCCACAGTATAGGACAACTGCTGCCCTCCCAAGCCAACAGAGGGAACTGATGCTGACAAAGTAGCATTGCTTGTTCAGTATCGTACATGGGCAAAAGATGTGGAAGATTCACTTTTTTTCTCATTGCTTGTTTGCTGTTGAACATGGGCAAATGGGCTGGTTGGAAGGTGATCTTCTGGGCCATAGCCTCTAGCCAGATTTCTTATTTCTAGTGTGTTGTGACAGGTATGTTTAGTGAATGCCTAGGATAACATGTGGAATAACAGTATTTTGGGGCCTATTTGAAGCCCACTGGTGTGTTAAAGTTTCTCAGCTTTGTCAGTTGGGATAGCGTGTGGTTGATTTGGAATGGCAAGAGTGGAAACCTGTTCCAGCCGTGCACATTACAGGATGTTCTAAGAGAACCAAGTAATTAATTGTCTTGAATAACAACACAACTCCAAGTTATTTTATTAAATGCAGGTCATGGTAAAATTATGAAGTAAAACATCAATCACATCAATCAAAATTTCACTGGTGTTTCTGTCAATACCACAAATATCTTTGCTGAGATGCACTCGTAAGGTACAAGTCAAACATTGGTCGATAACACAGGTAGCAAGGAAACTGTGCAGATATTAGACAGGAAACAGGTATAATTAACTAAAATTAAAAAGAGGAAACAGATTTAAATTCTAAAGGATTTAGATTACATATCAGTAAAAGGTAACAAAAAGGCATGTTACTCATAGTTTTCTTAGCATTTTGCTGGTTGGATCTCTCAGCAACCTTAAACTGCAAAGTTTAGAAAAATTAGGAAAAAATGCAAGGTGATTAGAAGTTCAGCAATTAAATGTTAAGGGCTGGACAATTTTCCCTCAAAGACTAATTTTTTTTCAAGTAACTGGAAGAGCAGAATAGAAGTGTGATGTGTCTATATACATGTGATGAGAGAGGAGAAGGTAAGGGGCATTTCAAGATTATTCTGGATTTGTATTAAATTTTGTTAATTCCCAACAGTCGTAAATTGGAAATTAACATAAGGAAATGCAAATTCCTTACTTCCCAGTGAGGAAAAGAGGAAAACAGATTTCTACATTTTCCTTTTTTTTTTTTTCTTTTAAGGGTTTTTTTCTCCCTGGGAGAGCCAAGAGAATGAACTGTATTTCCCTTGAAGCCAGTATTTGACATAGGCTAGATGATGGCATCTATCTAGGTGCAGAGGGCTTTTATGACTCCACCTTACTCTCAAAGAGCAAAGCCAGAAGAGCAGGTTTGATACAAGGGAGCAAAATTCCATGCTCTGTTTTCTGTGGAGGGCTGTCTCATTAGGAGAATGGAAAGGAGCAGTAGAAGGGTGTTCTTTGATGGCACAGGATGGTTTCTGGGTGCTGCCTTCTTTGAGGGGGATTGGGGATGGGAGGAAAAGAACATACACTTTCGGTACAGGTAGCTATATGGCTTAAGGTTGAGATTTTAGCACTGCAGTTCACATTTTTCCATTGAACAGTGAACCTTGGTTGCTGTCTGAGAGCAAGTACTAATTCATTCTAGGGGAGAGCAGAATCTACCAAAAAAGAGGATGCTCTTGGACTTATTGTGTCTGATGAAGAAGATGAAAGGGTGATCAACCTTAAATTTCAGAACATGGCCAACAGGTGCACTTGTTAGCTCTATAATGACAGCAGTAGCAGCAGCTGCCTCAGTGCCCTTTTCATCAACTGCGACAAAAGACTTGTGAAAAACTTTGGAGATCTGCAGATTACCCTTCTCAGTCATTCCACTGAAATCAGCATTGCTACTGAAGGCACTGCGCATTCCCATCCTGACCAAATTATCACTGAGGTCATATCTCTCTTCCATTTTGAACGTAGGTAGGTACAGGTCCACAAGAGTTTCAGTCATCTTCTTGGAATCAGTCCATTCGGACAGCTTCTCATAGGTTAGTTCTCTTTCCAGCTGTTGTTTAAAAAAAAAGATAAGGAATTTGATGTTTGCAAGGAAAAAACGATTAATTAACTATGAATTAATCAACTTTACAACAATGTAACAAATTTAACATTTTTTAAAATAACAAAAGCATTTTAAAAGCATTTTAACATTTAGCTGAAAGCGTGAAATAGAAACTGGTTTTACTGATTATCAGAGACAGTGTGTGCAACAAATAACTGAGTCTAAATGCTGCAAAGTTTTGAGCACCAATCCTGCCAAATTCATAGCAAAAGGAAGACAGGAAGGGCACTGAACAGCTGCCATTCTCTGAGGTAGTTCTTTCCTTTCTTTTAGTTCAGTCCTGATGTGAAGAAAAATTGCTGTGAGACTGGCAGCTGTGTGGTGTGTGGTTTGGTCCAGTTCTATAAAAACAGGTCTTAATATTGTTTCACTTATTTCCATGACAGCTTTGAAACAAACTTTTTCCAGCGAGGTCTTTCACTACCACTCTGTGTCCTGCGCACTACACTTGGACAGTTCAGCTCAGATCAAATGGAGGAAAGGAATGAATGGTATAGACTCCAAGAATTTAACAAACTTGGAACTGTAGTAACTACAGTGGTAGATCTCATTACTGTAACACATGCAGTCTCACCAAAATCTTAGTTTTTCAGACAGCAAACAAGTGGTGGTGGGGAGAGGGAAAAACAGAATGAGAACAAGATGGTAAACAAACTTCCAGGCCATGGAGAAGAGGTGTCTGCTATTTCAGGAAGAGGCTGTTACTACTTGTGCAGTACTGTCCCTCTTGAACGTGCAGTGAGATTTAACCCTTAGAGAACATGTAAGATTGGTGTCAGTCATGGGGCTGTTGAAGAGCTAAGCATCTGATTATGGACAGTGTTTATTCTCTTCAGTTCTTACCAAACTAAGTGTGCTTATCATAGAGGAACTTCCTTGGGATTAGATAAATAACAAAGGAAATTAACTCAGCTAGTGAGGAGGTCAAACAGCATGACAGCATGTCTTCAGAATGGGAGAGATGGTTGGCAGCCAGCTCTTTTTTTTTCTCTTTTTTTTTTAAATGACTGTGTGCTAATACAAAATGGATATATCACGCTTTTTTACCTGTTCAAGACCCGTAGTGTTGTCTTTGATGTCATCAGGAAGAAGGATGAACATACTGAGTTCACGTTTCACATATGGCAACTCAATCATTTTGAAATTCATTGTTTCCATGATGAGAACTGGAAATGTATTTCTCATGTACATCATCTTTACAGGCTTGGTCTTGTTCTGTAAAGTATTTATTATAAGTAAGAAATCATTCCTTGAATGGAAGGATGATAATGTCTCAGTACAGTGCAGGGAGAGGAAACATTTAAAAACAGCTTTTAAACCAGCAATTTATCGTTCACTTTCCAAGACTTTTCTTGACTGGACTATATTGCTCATCTTGGTGTTTGTCCCAAAGCTTTCATTGGGGTCTGAACTGACAGATTTTTCTTTTCTCTCCAAAACATGCACAGCAGCCAACAGAGGAAGGAGGAGGAGAGTTAGAAATGTCTGCATGGATTAGGGGGATGGAGAAGGCATGGGATATGACCTTACAATGCTATGACAGAGAAACAGAGAGGACAAGTGTTGTGCAGTTTTTCAATGGTCTCCTCTCTCTGGTGATAAAAAGTGGCCATCTGATTGCTCCTTACATCACAACCCTTAAGAGAAGATATCACTAGTGTCAAAGCAAAAGGGCTCATAATGAGGGAAGTTCCTGGCAAGCAGTCACCTTGTCAGGAGTGTGTAACCTCCTTCAACATCTACATTCCTTCTTTCAGGGAAGCAGACAATGTATACAGGCTAATCATAAGGCAGAAGGTAGAGCTTGTGGAAATTGCAGAGTTCTTGTTTTTTAATGTGAATTCATTAACATCTCTTCTGGATACATGCCATTATCATTTCTCCTAGTCCTTTCCAACCATGCAATAGTTCAGGGTACCCTGTTGCAGCTGTATTTGAGCAGGTGTGTTTGTGCCTAGCTAGGCTGCACAGCCCAGAGGTCTGGGTACCCTACTCATCCGTGACATGCCGTGTAGTTCTTGTCCATGAAGCTTGGGGTCTCAAAACCATGTTTTTACAATCTAGTCATTCTTAGCACTGTTTTGTAAAAAGAGCCTGAGTGACTGTAGTACTTTCGGAAACAGTAGCTGTTATCTGGAGCTCATTAACATTTACCTGAGCATCTTAATATTTCAGTGAGCTGAGCACTGACAGATTTTGCTGTAACCAGCTATTCACAGAGGGCTACCACAGGGATACCTAAAAGACTTATGAAATGGAAAGATTTCAGCAGTAGATGTTGTCACCAAGTTGTTTACAGGAAGAAGGACACAGGAGGAGCTTACCTTGCTCAGTCGGAAGGCTTGCAGATCTGTATGTTCTCCCTGAAATTTCACCTCCCATTCTGCCTTAAAGTAAATTGCATTTACCAGGATCAGCTTAGTGGAGTTTGACACATCTCGTGGACTCAACAAATTCTTGATTTTGCCTTTTGAAATCAGAAGAGTCAGATTTAATTCCAGCAGTGTGAACGTTTTGATAATTTTTTCCCTCAGTTCAACTTCTTAGTAAAAACTCCTCAGTGCCCTGCTCCCTAAAATGCTCCGCTGACATAAATCAATTAGTTTCTTCACAGTTTCCAAAGCTGTTTGCTGTCCTGTCCTCCTGGCTAACTGACAGGGATTTACTCCTTCCCCCAAGAATGTCACAACTTCATGACAAGCAGCTGGAAGCAGAAAGCCATATATTGCCTCACCAGCTGGTTGCACCAGCTAGAGGGAGGACAGCACCTCTGACCAGTGCTGGATGACACAGCTGGGCAGGCATCCTCACCCACCCTGGAGCACACTGGTAGCCAGAGCTGTCTTCCCCCTCTGTCTGCCCTGCTAGTGATACATGGGTGCAGTTCCAGGACAGTGGTTGTACTGGAGGATCAGCTGATGTAGAGCACAGCAGAGTTAGTGGGAGTCTCCCCAAGGAGCTCACTGGGGTCTGGATCAGGTATTTGAAGCTGTTTAAGTGTGCTGCTCTTCCTCTGTCCTCCCACCACATCTCTGCTCACTGTCCACATCCACACTGGAAGGCATGACCTGGCTACTGAAGTAGCATCTGGGGAAGCAAGGGCACCTGCCCAAAGCAAATGGCAGGCTGACTTAATGGGAGAGCAAAGATGTTGGGGTTGAGCCCAGCTTACCCTCCGTTTGTTTTTCAACCCAAGCATTGATTTCCTTTCCGGACTGTTCTGGTGCTGTCTTAAAGTTAACCTTCTGTGGTTCTGCTTTGTAGTAGTTCTTACTGAGCTGTATGTATGTCTGAAAAATAAGAAAAAAGCAACCAAAATGTTCTGTGCTAGAGAACTACACTATTTTTCAGTCCCAAAGGGAAGTTGTTAGCTCTGGTACTTGATAGATTCCTGGGCCTTGAGGACTGCAGGCATCGCGGGTGGGGTTTGGTCCCGTGACAGACCCAGTGGCACATCCTGCTTATTGCACTCTCTTGGACTGTGGCTTAACAATTGAGAAATAACTAAAGAACAGAAATTTCCCACTTTTGTCCCAAGTTTTATCTAGAGAATAAAGGAGGATGCCCACGTACCATGGATGTGCTTATTTTAATGTCTCATTTACAATTTTGTCTGTTGGGGTTTATACTAAAGGCACATTGCATGAAAAGGAATCTCTACAGTACATCCAAGGGCAATGCATCCTTAAATTCTGTATTTTCCTGTTAAGTTTATCACTGGAGTCCAGAGCTCTCATTTGCAGTATTCAGGGCCAGCTTCAAACATATTCTATTAATATCAAGTAATTAAAATGAGAAATATTTTTTGCACCTTTTCTTACTCCTCTCTGAGATTTCACTTACAGGCAGTAATAGGAAGGTTTTTTCCACATAAATGCGGTTGGCACTTCTCAGTGAGTAGGTGCTTCTGGGTTTGTTGATGGCAGTCAGGAGCTTTTTGAAACCAGAATGGATATCTGCAGCTTTCTTGTTCTCGAGATCCTTGCAAAAAGAAACCAAACATTCAGCAATTGCATTTTTGCTCAAAGCTTTCAAAACATGCTAAGTGATGTATGTGGGAGAGGAATTTGGGTTTCCCTTTGTTACTCTTTATTTTTTGAAGTTTACCATCAAACCATATAGCAAACCTTACACACTATCCCAGTGACTTGTTCTTTTATGCTTAGAGTCTGAGTGACTGAACTTCAACCTGTTGTGAAGTGTGTGGGCATTTGTACTTTAAAGGGGGGTGCAGACAATAAATACTGGACTCCTAAAGCTGTATCTGAACATTTAGATTCTGGAGGTTCTTTGTCTTGGAATTTCAGTTCTAATAGATACCACTTTTCTTCTTTTTGGTCTCCCCCGAGAAGGCCTGGCCACAGAAGAAGAGGCTTCAGCTCCTGCTGCTTGAGTGAAATGAAGAACCTGCAAACAGAGTTTCCAAAGGTAAAAAATAGGCATGGAGGAACCGGTGTGACTTAAAGACAAATGGTGATCAAATGGTTGTCTTGTTTCACTCCTTGTGATAATTCACTGTGCTGTCTGCTGCTTAGGTCACTAATCAAAGGGATACTGAAGCTGCCGTATACATAAATCCCATAGGATAACAATGACTAGCTCTGTCCCTCTCCCTCTGTCCCTCTCACAGTGCTTCTGTCTGCACATTGCAAGGCAGATCTCCCTTCCATAGCTGTTGCTTCCAGCAACAGGAATGTGTTTGTGCAAGCCCAAATGGATCTTCCCATGATAATGGTACAAAGGCCTCTGAACAGAGTGCAGTGATGCAGAGGAGAGTGCTGGGCAGTGCTGAGCACCACAGCACCTTCTGAGTCAGCAATGTGCCCATGTTATGTTAAGTAGGATTGGGTTAGAGATTGTGGATATAGCAAAACCCTTCCTGTTTTCCTGTTGGATTGTCAGGCAGTTGTTTAGGAAAGCATAAATCAAGATAGAAGGATGCATCCTGGTCAGAGTAGAGAGGGAGAATGCAGGAATCTCCAAGCCTCCTACCAATTAGTTAGGAACTATTGGCATCAGCTTTTTCCTTCTCAGAGGCAATATCCATCTGTGACCAAGTCATGGTCATTATCTTATGGAATCATAAGATAAATTAGAAGATGTCAAATAATTTAAAAGAAGTCAGGTTCAAAGAACCTTCTGCTCAGCATGTGATACCAGCAGGACACTTTCTCTTAGTGGAGAAGAAAGTGATGTGCTATGACATTATTAAAATTTGCCATTCACTTGTTATGTGCCTTAGTTCTTTGTCATTATGGTGGTAAGTTTTTCTAACACTAAGATTTGTAGCTAATACAGGAGCTAGCTATTGTATGAGGTGCATGTTTCATAGAGCAACCTACCTCTGCCATCTCAGTTGCTGTATTCCCTTTTGCACCCAGGTGTGTCAGAGCCAGAGCAGCTGATATGCTCCAAGGGGAAAAGAAAAGGTTTTTTCCCTTGTTGGTCTCATTCAGCTTGTTGAAAAGATCAACCGTAAACTTGCCAATGGAGGTCGAGACCACTTCCATTGCTACAGCCTGGAAAGAGGCAACAGACAAAATTGTACTTTTTGAATGTTTAAAATTTTGTACGCAAAACATATTAGTGAGAAATGTTACATGTGCAACACAATGCATTGACATCAACTAAAACTAATAGCTGTGTATTTATCTTCCACACAGGTACTGTTTGCCACCTGCTAGGAGCAGCAATTTCTTCTAGTTTTTTTGTTAGCCAAATATTTTCAACTGATTATAAATATGTCCTCTTTTACAGAGCTGCAGTTTCCTTCATGTTTCTTTCTGCCCTTGGTTTTAAAAACTATACAGATTTGTAAGTTGTGTGTTTTTCTTCCTTTTTGTCCTTAACTAACCGTTTATCAAAGTATTGTTCGCAGGGGGACTGTAAATGCATTTTTAGTACATTGGTTCACAACATGACTGAGTTTCCCACTGCTTCATTTTGGATCTGTATAGAACTGAGAGCTGATACCGTGAAAGAATTTAGGCATAATTCTTAGGCTCACTTTCTTTTCCTAACCAGCCACCTATTCTGAATAGTATCATGAACAGCAAAGCTGGTATTTCCATTTAGATTCATGGAGTTTTATTTACTATATGTATACCTACCACCCCTTCTGTATGTTCCAGCAGTTTTATTTTCCCCAGAAGGGGGCAGATATGTGGAGGTTATAGTACTCCAGAATTTAGGATATCTGCCCAGTAGTAGCTGCTTCATGTCGTTTTCCCCTCAAAGAGACCAAAAATGCTGATTTTGTTGTTGTTGTTATTAATATCTGTATCTATGGAATGGAGCATCAGAAATTGTGGAGAAATCTCTGAAGTTTACAGATATTTATCAAGTGTTTGGTTGCCAAACCACTACAGTTCTTCTGGCAGCCAGTGGGCTGTCAGTACCACATCTGTACCACTGAGTGATTTTCCCCCCTTGGAGAACACAACCAAGAGAGCATCAGGATGGAAATTTCTCTGTTTTCTGCTAATGAGTACTCCTCTGAGTCCCTTAATGTGCCTTCACCCAGAATATGGAACTCTTTTATTGAACTGAGGATTTTAATTGAAAGGCAGTTACTGCCCTAAGAAAACTTTCCTTCTTGTAATCGATTCTGCCCCAAACTGGCAGTTTTCCTTAGGCTCAAGATTTATATTCTCTTATGGCTGACATTTAGAAAAACACAAGGCAAGAAATATGTGCTATAACACTGGTATATTATAATTTATCTGTACTGTCATGCATGATGCAGATTGCTTTGTAAAAGCATTATAGAAGTTATTAATCTAAGTTTAAATATTTTAGTTTAAATATTTACCTCTGATCCCATGAGAGAGAAGACTTAGATCTTGTCCTCTGTCAGGTTCTGTGCTTGTGTGTTAAGCAATTTTTAAATTAAGGAACATAGTACTGCTTGCACCTCCCTTTCCTTCTCCCCTACATCCGTGTTGTTTCCTCCTACCTAAAGCTCCTTTCTATCACATCCCCAAAAGATTTTATGTAATTTTGGCCTCTTTGTTGACTGTATCACTTTTCCATTTTAAACATTTCCAAAGGACAATGGAATTAAAATCTCAGCTCTGTTGTTACACCACAGTAGTCTACTGACAGGATAGCAGAGCAGGTCATGCATTCCAAAGGTTTTCTGGTGTTGTGGAGAAACCAAGTCTGTTGTTTAAAATAAGTGACTAGTAAAAAGGTTATACAATACCTTTTTTTTTTTTTCTAATTTCTGGATTTAAACAGGTATTGAAGGCCTGATTCTCCTCACTAGCTTTGTGCAGCTGCAACTCCTGGGTTTCAAATTCAGTACATCAGCATAAAACATCAAGCTTAGTGATTGAATTAGACACTAGGTGTCCAGGTTCAAGCATAGACAGAGCCAAAGCCATGATGGACCACACAGAGGGTAAGGGATGGACACCTCACTGGTTCTGTTGGTGAAGAAATCTCATTGCAACCATGAATGGGAATCAATTGAGAGAAACACTGCAAAACACTGAGTTACTGCACAGTACTCACATGTAGTAAAGGAGGACAACAATTGAAAAAACCCCACTGGGAGGGCTTGAGCAAGGTTGGAGTGAAAACATACAGTGGAGGGAAACATGGACCATAGTTGTCACTCTACAGTCCCAGAAGGGAGACAGTGGTGAAAGAAGAAGGTGGTGGCAACTGCTGTAAGACCCAACTGGAGGACAGGGGAAGATGACAGAAGGGAAGGAAACTGTGTGCTAAGCATTTTGCTGCAAGCCTGATTACAGGAACAGAGTGGGTTAAGAATTCTAAAAAATGGCAGAAATCAATGTTGTGCAAGGCAGTAGAGAAATGTCTAATTTAAACCAGTGTTAGTTTTAGTATGATCAGTAAGTCCTCAAGAAATCTGGGTAGCAGAAAGGTAAGCTGAATGGTTAGGTGGTAGGAAAGCTCAGGCCAGGAGACTCCCAAGTCCCAAAGAAGTATGGTGAGAGTGCACAAGCTAGCTGCCTTTGCTAGTCAACATGCAAGGATGCCAGGCAGGTTGAGAAAGGGAGATGGCAAGGCAGAGTGGCTTTTGACAGGAGAGAAAATAATTACAAATATTCATTGAAAGAGGCATTTCTGAGCAACCTTCTCCAGTGCAGGGCTGCTCACCTTGGAAAAATGTTGTTCCCTAACATACAACTCACCCTTCAGGCGTTGTGGCCATTGCCATTTAATAATGATCTGGCACTGAGGAGAGGACATGAAGTCTGTCATCTTTGCAATCGTGCTTAAAATAGTTGAAGGAGAGAGAAAAGGTGACTCAAGTTTCCATTGACTTTAAAGGCCTGTGAGTGAGTTTGTTTGCATGTTGTCATGATTTTGTTTCTCCTTGGCCTCTCAGGTGTGGCTTTCCTATCTTTATTCCCAAGACACATCAGGAAGTGCTTAAGATGCTTGTCCATGGGGACATGCAGTAAGTATTAGGTGAAGCAAGGCAGAATTAGACCTGAATTCACAGGGATCCTGTGTCATGTCTCGCAACTGAGACAGACCGAAGCCAGTGCTGCTGGAGTTGCATAGGGGTAATATAAAGCACTTGCTTCATGGCACTTTTCCTATGCTCCTTCCCCTTTGGGAAGCAGAACCAGAAGGAACCCTGGAAACAGCTGAGCACTTAGAAGAGAAACAACTCAGTAACAGTCAGCAGTCTCTTTTCTGCCAGGAAAAGGGAGTCTTGCTGTCCCGAGAATATGTATTTCTAGTAAGATGCTGTTGGCGCATGCAAGTCCATTAAGAACACCAGTTCTTTATTCTCTGTTGTGAATTCAGGAAGTCAGGAGCACTTGCAGCAAACATGCAAGACTGATTAGGACACTCTCTTAGGAGAAAGAGCTGTGACAGGAGTAAATATGACCTGGGGAGTTTCTCATGCCATCTTCCTGAAAGCACTTAGGGAGTACATATTACTTGCATTAAATTAGATTTAATTCTCCTGTTTGATCTTACCTCTAGCGAGTGGAATAAGTGGCAAAGCAAAGTGAGAGCAAAGCTGTGCTGTGCTAGGGTGGAAACCGTATTGTGTGGATGGAAGATTACAAAGGAGAAGGTTTCAAGGTTTTATTTTCCTCCAGTTCTGTAGTGTTGTTCAATATTTTCCAATTGCTGTGGGCCATAGATTAGAAAGTACATGTGTTAGCCTCTTCTCATGCAAAAAAAAGAAGCATCAGTACCAGGAACACAGAGGATTTTGCAGGTTTATTTAATTATCAGCTCTGCAAGGCCACAAAATTGGTAAAAAAACTGACAAGAATGTGGATGAGGTAACCCTCCTGTGGGGATCAGCAGAGTGAGCTGAAACTAATGGAGGTGGAGCAGCATTCTGGAGGAAGATTTTCTTTTCTTCTTAGGCACCAAAACACATATATTGAAAATATATGTGTTCTGAATGGTGGCAGTTCTGGTTCAGAAAGTACTGAAAAGACACACCGATGTTGTTCCGTGCACAGTCTGATACTTACAGGGTAGTGCTAGTTCTTTGGACAGGAAAATGAGCCAGAGGCATCAATTCATGGTTATTTTTAATATGTACTCTCTTCTAATATTGAGAGATTTGTCAACAGTAAAGTTAACTTGTGCAAAGACTATTGAGATGCGCTTTGTGGTCTGTATTTTGTTCATTATTGTTGTTGCAATAACCTGTTACGTAATTGTTGAGTTTCTAGGGGGAAGAGAACCTTCCCAAGAAGAGGATAGTCTTGGTCTTGTTGTGCCTGATAAAGAAGAGGAAAGGGTGATCTGCCACAAAAATAACAGTAGCACCAAGACTTCGTGATGCCAGTGCTGCTGAACTGGCAGCTGCTGCCTCTGTGCCTTCTTCATTGACTTCCAGGTAACACTTGTGAAAAACTTGTGACAAAAAAAGATCACCGTCCTTTGACATTCCTGTGAAATCAGCTTGACCTTCTGTGAAGGCATCTTGTATCCCCATCCTGCTCAAAGTAGATTTGAGGTCGTATTTCTCTTCCAATGTGAACCTTGGCAGATAAACCTCCATTTTCATTTTCTCCATTAGTTCTGGGTTGGTCCATGAAGACAAGTTTTCAAAAGTCAATTCTCTTTCCAGCTGCAGTTAGTAAAAAGAGAATTAGAAAATTAGAGAATGTTCAAACACCTGTGCCCTAGGGGCCATTTCTTTTCTTTTCTTAAATGGAGGACTTTTCAAACTACTGTAAGAGTACAAGAAAAACAGTAGTTAAATACCAGTTTGGAAATCTTTTTTACTAAACAACAATGTTGCTTGTGGTTGGTCAATGCAGTATTTGAACTGTTCTCAATAATTGTCGAGGAATATAGCAGGATTACAATAGGTTGATTTTCTGTTCCCAGTTCTGTCTTCCCTGCATTTTGGAATTTAGCTCTTTAGAAAAGAGCTTGTTTGTGTTTTACCCCTCACAGAACACCCTATAAATGAGAATTTTTTAAGTTTGTTATCCAAAGGCAGAATCAGTCTTTTTACAGAAGGTGGCAGTGTTCATACGTATCGGTTCTGGACATCCTGCCCAATTTTTCGTGTTTTTTTTTAGAATGAAATCATATCTGGCTGAATTGATACAGACAGTGGATCTCAGCAGGGCTGGCTGTCTGTCCTCATTTTTGTTGGGCTGGAAAAGGAACAAACTAATGGGTTTGGGTTACTTGTTTCCAGGACTGATCAACACTAGAAAGCACAGATGTGCTAGCTTCCAAGAGTAAGAAATCTTGTCTGAGCTCCAAGAGGTTCAGGTTCACAGTACTAGACCAAATTTGAGATTTGCTTTACCTTGAGCCTGATCAGTACCCCTCCTTCCTAGAAACATGACTGCAGCCTGGTCTTTTACCTCACACATGCATTGTAAATTACTGAGTAAATTACTGACACTCTTATTTTCTCAGATGATTTATGTTCTCAGTTGTTTTACCTTTTGTAAGCCGGTGACATCACTTGGTAGCAGGATAAACATGCTGAGGTCGTTATTGACATATGGAAGCTCAAGAACATCAGCCTGGACTGATTCTACGTAGCTTAGGTTAAATTTGTCCCTCAGGTACATCATGGGCACTGGTTTAGTTGTATGCTGCAACAAATCAAATTAGACAGTTTCCATTTGTACTCTGAACAGTAAAGGACTGAGTTAAAATAGCACAGTGGATGATTATTGTATTTACTCTACAAGCTGCCCAGTTTGTCTGAGATATCCTTGTGGCTGGACACAGGATCTTCAGAGGACCCCTGGTCTTCTGGAGAGGTACTTGGAGGCATGACAAGCTATCTGAGCTGTCTCAGATGACTCCCATTATGGGAAGCTGTATTCTACTCTGATTTGTTGTATGGTTAAAAATGAATTTGTAAAAAACTAACCCATAGAGTTTTGTTCACCTCTTTGTTCTTCATGCCTTCAGAGAATGGAAGTTTTTTTCAGGTCAGCTTCTGATAATTTTACTTGTGGCTCAGGGCATACTATGTGTGTGCAGCCTTAGTGCTGAAGGGGTGGTGAAGAAAATATACTGTATGCTTTAAATGAAGTAACTATTGTGCCACATGGATTTAAAGCATGACAGGAATTTCTCTTTTAGTTTTCTGCACATGCAATGTAGGATATAGGGCAGTATATTCCCATACCGTGTTTATTCTGAAAGGCCTTTGCCTGGTATCTTCAGCTTCAAACTTTGTTGCCCAGTTTCCTTTGAAGTAGAGTGCATTTATCAGGACTAGCCTGGTGAGTGAATCTATGAATCCAGGAGGCAGAAGATTTTGGATTTTTCCTAGAGAAAATAGAAGGACATTCACACATCTGTGCAGTTTTACTGTTTCAGTGCAAGTGTTGGCACAGTTTCTGTGGTTATAAGCCAGGGAAATTGTAAGTGCTGCCATAGCACCCATCTATCTTGAGATTATATGCAAATACATTGGGGTGATCTTGAAGAATTAGAAGAAGAACAAGCCGTATTTCTCCCACATTCAGATGGAGGACACTAATTTTAGCAAGGGCTTATAAATAGATGAGTACTTTAGGAAAACTGACCTGATTTACCTTTCCGAGGTTAATTGTTTACCTGCTGTGGGCTGCTTGGTTACAGAGAAGGGCAAAATGGCTTCTTTTTGATTTGGAGAGAAGAGGCTTGAACTTACCTTCAGTCTGTTGTTCAACACTGGAATTGATCTCTCTTCTGATTTCATTTGCTGCTCCCACAAAGTCAACTGATTGTGGCTCTGCGTTGTAATATTTCTTGGCTAACTGCAAGTATTCCTACAGTGCAAGAGAGACACCAGTATTAGGCTTGTTCTCCTCCAGTATGAGTGCTACTACAGCCAGAGATAAAAACTGCATGAATGAAAGCAGAGTGTTTTGTCAAAGGAGCAATGTAATTTTTTGGTGGAAATGCTCAGTTCAAATGTTCTTGTCTAATTACACCTGCAAATGATTCTGAGATTAGATACACATCCCATAAAACTAAAATTTTAGCGTCCAAAGTCTCAGGAAAAGTCTCATAGAAAACACTTATGAGTGAAAATATTTAAAAGTATGTGGTTTACATTGTCATAGGGAGATTATATAGGTTAACTGGCACTGCATAATCTGAATAAAAGGCTTACCTTACTGAAAGGCAGTGATTTTTCTCCATATAACTGGTTGACACTTTTAAGCAGGTAATTTTCAGTAGGTTGATTGATTTCAAAGTTGAGTGCTTTAAATCCAGTATGGATATTATCTGATTTGCCAATTTCTTTCTTGAATAAAGAAAAAAAATATTATTATTCAACTGTTATGTAAATAGTTTAAAATTCCCAATTTTTCCTTTCATACTGCTCCAAGTAAAGTATTTCTCTTCAGGTGATCTATTACTTCTATTACAACAGAAGAGGTGCTCTAAACCTGTCACTATTAAAAGAATCATTTTAAAGTTGCAGATATGGTACACAATGTAAGTTTTAAGAGCCTGAACTATGTAAAATATTTAAGGGTTTGTAAGTGAAGATTGTGAAACTTAGAATATCCAGAGAATGAGAGACAGAGAGTAACTGTTAAACAATGCATAAAGATTTAGCTCTGTCACTGCTTTCATTTATGAAAGTCAAGGGTGTTACATGGAAGGTTTGCCTCTAATTTCTTAATCTCTCTCTTAAAATTCTTAAAAATCTTAAAATTCTTAAAAACAAATGGGGTTTGTTTTGTTGGGTTTTCTTAATGTTTCAGTAATTGCAGTAAGTTGTTTATATTAAAGTAACAACAGGATTAAATGAATGTTAGCTCAGACTCTTAAATGAGCTCAAGAAAGATAAGCTGTGAATTAGTGAACTAAAAGTCTGCACCTGTGCTGTATTCGTCGTGGCATTATATCAAAATCAGAGGCATGAACAGACACTTAAATCTCTAAACTGTTCAAACCCATAGCACTACACATAGTGCTTGCCCATAACACTCTGTAATTCTTGCAATTAGGACAAGCATTACTCATGACCAACAATCCCTCTCCTCTTCATGCAGTGCCAATGAGATGTTGACATAACCCTTAAAATAAATCTTCCCACCATGGGATGGAGATCCAAGTAGCCATTCATCAAAACTCATGGGAGTTTGGGTTTTGTGGGCAGACTGCAGGGAAATGGTTCACTCCCTCAGCAAATAATGATGACGTCAAAGAGCAGGGAGAAGCTTGACACCGCCGTGGTTGAATTGTCAGTGAGGAAAAAGAGCTTTTCCTGGCTCAGAGGGATTACATTTGCCTTTTTGTATTTTTCTGCTATGTTCAGTTACATATATTTTGGGAGGAACAGCTGCCAGTATGCCAAAGAAATATTTTGGGAATATAATTATTCCCATTTCTCTAAGATTTATTGCAGGCAACTGATCTACTTTGGAAAATCCCAACATGTAAATTTATTTTGTTAACTGCTCAGTTGAAACGGAGACTAATTTCTGAAACATATGAAGCGTAGGTAGCTTGGAAAAGTTAATGTTTTGGTTTTGTTGTCTTGATGATGCAAGGAAATGTGTGGAAGGGCAGGTCTGTCCTTGGGATTAGCTCTCTGAGGTAGGAAGTGTGCTAGCTTTTAAACAGTAATAATTTGGGAAAGAAATCTGCCCTCAAAGGTAAGAGAGAAAGAACAAGAGATCTACTGATAGAGAATGATAGCACCAAATGTAAATTTTGCAAATTTGAGATTAGTTTTTGCAATTCTACCTAAAAAGGGGAAGCATGTAATAAGTATTGCATTAGGTGAGGGTATGACAGGATGCTGTACCAATTAATTGTGTACACTGAATCTGACAAAGGCAAACGTAAGCAAATGCAAATGTGGAAGGAAAATATAAGCAAGAAAAGATGTGACCATGCCCATAGCTTGATCACTAGCTTGGGTGAGGTACCTTCTGGAAACATGCACATCGATTTGATAGACTGTCTTCTGTTCTGGAATAGACTTGCATTCTTATGGTTGTGGTGACGTTTTTGGCTCCTTCAACTTTGTTGAAGTGAAGTACCTGTAGTGGAAAAAGCAATAATAAATTGATCAACAGAAGATTTGCTGTTTCTGTTAAAATTTTCAGTGATGTCACAGGAACTGGTGATGAAGAAAGTCAAGCTCAGATTTTATTCAGGCCTTTCTGAATATAAAATCTTTGGTTAGGTCTTGAGGCTCGAGTGTACAAAATGGCTTGTGCACACTAAGCTGAGGGCTGCAGGGCAAAACTCTTACATATTTGGTCTTTATAGAGGAATCTGCCTGCTTGGAGTTATGCCTTAGGAAGAGGCAATTATCTCCAGATGGAGTCTATCAAAACAGAAGACTAAATGAAGTGTGCATTATGTGTCAGAAAGCCTGAAAATTGTGCAAGCAGTTTCATGCCTTAAATCCCTTTCTCTGGTCTTGTTCACCTTACCCAGGCTACAAAGGGGTAAGACCAACCTTGGAACATTTTTTAGAAGAGCTGTGCCTTTTGTTTTGTTTTCCCTTCATCCTAACAGAAGATCACTCCTTTCTCCTTTACCATCCTGGCTCTCTTTTGTCCCATATATCAGGAGTTACATCACTGCCCTAGCAGGTGGGACAACTTCTGCCTTAGCAGATGCAAATTCACAAGGCTCACCTCCTTAGATAGGAGGTAGATAACTGCATTAGGTGTTAGGTAACTGTGCACTAGGGCTGTCATCACTGTCACGTGCCGAAACAACAAGCTTTGAACAAGTGCAACTTAGCGATTTCAGTCAGTGATTTTGCCAATAAAATATACATCCTAAAGAAAGGGTTGTAGTCTCAACTTTTTTCTTCTCTAATCTTGGAGATGTGGATTTATGTTTAGCAAAGTGCAAAACCTATAATAACTATAAGGGAGCGTCTTTTTCTGTGGGGTCATTTCCAGTGAGAGGAGATATGAGATGGGAATTTTCTGTGGCAGAGTAGAAGAAGAATCCAGGTCTCCTACTCCCTGGTGAGCACTCAAGTTACTGAGCTTTGGGGTAAATATCCCTTGTTTCTGCTGGTGAAATTTAACGAGTGACAATGTCACCAGTGCCGCTTCTGTCATTTCTTAGGGTCCTATTTGCAGAGACTAGAGTAGAATTGATCTGCACAAGTGGAGAACTGGTCTATTCATTGCAAAGCACATCAGGGGTGAAACGGGAGCTGCCATAAGCAGAAAAATCACTCTAATCAAAACTATATACATATATGGCTTTCCTCTGTTCCATCACAGTTAAATTCTGGCATGGAGGACATTATTCCAGGAGATCTACCCTTTCAGACATCTACTTTTTGAAGCCCAGACTCACCTTTGACATTTGATCTGCAGTGTTACCTTTGGCTCCCAAATAAACCATAGCCAGGGCAGATGAAATACTTAAAGGGGAGAACAAAATATTCTTGTCACCATCTTCCTGACACTGCTGTTTGAAAAAGTCGAGAGCAAAGCTTGTGTTTGCTTTATTTAAAGCATCCATTGTTCTGAAGCTGCAAAGAAAGGGAGAATATATGCTATTAACAAATCACTAATTATGACTGCTATGTGTCTGCAAGTTTCTCTTCACTTTTTGAACTTCCTTTTGTGATTTAAAGGCTTCCTAAAACTATCTATATGAAGAATGAGGAGGATTAACTACTATAAGGTCATATAAAGTTTATCCTGTTTCTCTGATGGCACTAGCCATCATTTTTAGGGATAAACCAGTCTCCAATCTTGTTTCATATTTGTTTACCAGGACACTTGCTGCACTGTCTTTTACAGCATCTTGAATTAACAGTTGATAATGTTACTCACCAGTGCCTGGACTAGAGAATATATATAGAGAGAGACCAGAGAATATAGAGAATATGTCCCTTATGACAAATTTTATGGTTCAGTTTGTGCAAGAGCATTTTGATGTTCATTGCTGTAGTGAACAAATACTCTGGTAACAATAGAGTCAAATTATTCATTTAGGTGAGGACAAAAGATTACTTCCTGTGCTTGAGCAAGCACTGACCCAACTGTTGCATGCTAAGCATCCTGAATTACCTTTCTGACTTTCAAAAGCATCATGAGCTCTGTCTTACAGTGCTAGCCCAGATCCTAGCTTCCCAGTTCTTCTGCAGGACAAAGTTTCTGTATTCAGTACACCATGAATGCTGTTATTTGTCATCTGTCTTGCAGGTTTAGCTGGGAGCTCTAGACAGGGACTAGGAGCTTTTCTGATTTGTATAGGATGGCCTTAGAATAAAAACAGTTTGTCTCCCAAATAGCTTGCATACCAGGAGCTGATCTGATAATTCTAACTAAAGAGCACGAGAACAAATTAGCTGACTTAAGCAAACACAGTGGTTCTTACCCTGCTATGATATATATGCTAGTCAGTGAGCCCTAGAAATTATAAAACTCTGAACAATAAATTGCTCCTCCTGTATAGTTTTAAAACTTCCATCTTCTAGACTATGCCTGTGCAATCCTAGCTAATTACTGTCCCCAGCATTCAGTGGTTTCCAAGTCAGATCCCTGCTTCCTTTTTTCCTATGCATTTGTCAACAAAGCAACATCATCCAAGAATGTGTGAAATAAATAGTATCTAGAAATCATTACAATACCTCGTTTTCTGGAGGAAGAAACACTGCTGCTCCAGGTGTCTCCAAGGTTTCTGCAGTTCACATGAAGGGTAGGGTGAATTTATAGTGTGCCTGGCCGGTTCTGCAAAGGTTCTTATGACTCATGACTGGGCAATGTGTTCTGCCCTGTAGCCCACATCCCTGTGGAGGAGCTGAATCACCTCAGAGTAGGATGTGAAGTGATGGTAAGAATGATACCATACAAGAACTTTACAAAACTGACTACATAAGTATTTCTATAAACACTTTTGTGGCAACAGGCTAGTAACAACTTGAACCCACACTACTTTGAAGAACCTTTCTTTTGTGGTTTGGAGAGTTTAAAAAAAGCCAGTTGCTGACCTACATTTTTTTATGATTCGTCTAACAGAATTTATCTCTGAGAAACAGGCAGACAGGAAAAAAAGAGAGTGACTTCTTATGTGTGAGTTTTTCTGTTGTCTGTTTCCTTCTCAGAAAGAGTTGGTCACCCCTGGTGGGTTTCAGTTTTGGAAAAATGTGTTTTTTTTAATCTTGAAGGATTTTAAGACTGTACAGGCAGGGAAATGCTGTCACTGTGAGATAGGAAAGGTTAAGAGACAGGGACCAGACCCTTGCTTGTACTATCAGTGGCAACATTGCTATGTGAATCTAATGTGGGTTTTAAATTAGACTTCATTTCTGTTTCCCCATCCAATCTGAAAGCTGTTTGACCAGTGTATTACAACAGAGATCTATTCCTTATTTTTCATTCCATTTATTCTTTCCTTGGCTACAAAAATACCTCCTTCCCTGATTTTCCTTGCAATCATGCTGTCCCTTCTTCCATTGTCCTTCCTGTAGCTGTCCATCCCCAGTCTGACCCTTAAATGAAACATTGTGTAATCCTACCTTTGCCCTTTATTTCATTTTTTACCTCTCTGCACTGTTGAAAACTCCACCTTGAAAACATGGATAGGAGTTGCTTTCCAGAGCTGCCTCCTTGACACTGAGCAGGACTCACAAAGTCTCTCTCCGTGGCACAAACTACCTTCAGAGCTTTCTTCTGACATGCTGTCTATGTAGCATAGGTTAAACATGGACTTATGTTGTAGGTCAGCAGCTGTCATGGAGGATCCTGTAATAAGGAATGAACTATGGAAATACCTGGAAAATTTGGTGTAGGGCATATGGGTGTGCAGCTGCCAATCCCCTGCCAAGGGTGAACCTTCTGCATCAATATAATTGGGAAAGGAAAGCTTTGTTAAAGTTGCTTTCCTACTTGTGAGGTGTCGCATTACTTTAATTGGATGTTTTCTTGCCCCTCAGGTCTGTTAAAATTGTAGCAACGCATAAGGAGCATGTTTCATTGTGTTCTAATTAGATGCATCTGTTAGGTTTTCTAGACAGCAGCATAGTGTAGGAGAGATACTCACTGCATAATTAATTGCTTCCATTACACCTGGGAAAGTTGTAATCTGTTTACATTGGCCTTCAGTGATTTCCAAGGCTTAAATGATTCGTGTAATGTTCGCAAATTTCACCATATTGTTGAATGAGTGATAGATACCCTGAAAAGACTTCATCCCTTAGAGCAATTACTGTGGATTTTCTGGTTTTAAAGCAGGGGTAACTTAGCTACCCTGTGATCCTGCTTGCTGCCTTACAAGAAGTGCCTGAGGTGTTCTGTTTGCCCAGAAATGCGAGGTTAGACTGAGAGGCTTGTGCCTTTGCACAAGGTTTTAAAGCTACCTTTTTAGAACACTTCTTGAGCTGGCAGTTAGGAAATAAAAATAAAAATAGCATACTGAGTAACTAGAATTATCTCAAACGCCAAAAATGCTAAATCCATGTGATGGGTTGATAATGTTTCCTAGTATCCTTTTAAGTTAGTATCACCGGAGGACACGACTCTTTGAATGGTGCTACTGCTGACTCAGTAGCAGCGGTACTCTCACTCCCTCTTATTACTAAGTCAACACAGCAGCACACTAGAGGACTTATATTTGTGTTAATAGTGCCCTTCCTGTGGGCCCTTTCACTGCAGTCATTCATGTTTCTATTTGGTTAGAACAAATATTGGCAGGGTATCAGTGCCCTGGCCAGATCTCATCCTTTTAGAGGCATTTTGTTTTCCTCCAGTTTCAGTGTAACTTTGCACACGTCATTTTGACTTTCCTGCACAGTGTGTTGCTCTGTTCATTAGCATCTGGGTTCAGGAGTAGGTGATATGTTTGATGTCTGAACAGAACATTATTCTGTGATTCTGTAAAGGCTCTTGAGGATCTGGAGAGAAAGACTTTCTGTTGCAGAAAAATGGTAGCTTCTCCTCTCCCACAGTATTTTTAGGATACAACTTTCCATGGCTGGTTTTCATGCTCATTGGTAGCTTATTTTAGCTATCAACTCTGAACAGCTCTTGGAAATCTCTTTTAATTCAAAATTAACATGTTCTAAATTTCAGGGAAGATCAAAAGAAGAAGTGGTGTTTGAAGGAAATCTGTTCAGTTTTCCTGACATCCTCAAGTGTTTTATACCAGTATAAGCACTGTTTATTTACCTGGGAGGGAAGAATTTCTAATTCAGCCAGCAGAGCACTCTATTTAAGTTTTTGGCTGAGCCAGAACAGGCCAGTAAATTTCAAACATGAAAGGATTTTTAATGTCCCCAAACCTTTAAAAGGACTTTAGGAGATACAAGAATCATGGGGATGAAAAGGATTTTGGAACCTGAGAAGATTTGAATATCTTTGGAGGTCTGATGTAATTATTTTTTTAAATCTCTGTGTGATTTAGAGTTAAAAGCCCTAAGAAGGGGCACAGAAAATGAGGAAATAGTAAGAGTGCTAAGCTCTCTACTCTGCACTGGCGCAGCCTTACCTGGAGTACTGTATGAAATTTGGGTCACCACAGTACAAAAAAGACACTAAGCTACTAGAGAGCATCCAAAGTAGGGCCACGAGGATGGTGAAGGGTCTGGAGGGAAGCCATACAAGGAGCGATTGAGGTCACTTGGTCTGGTCAGCCCAGAGAGGAGGAGACTGAGGGGAGACCTCATTGCAGTTACAACTTCCTTGTGAGGGGAAGAGGAGGGGTAGGTACCAAACATAGAATCAGATGAAGAGATCAGTGCCTGCCCCTCCTCTTCCCCTCACAAGGGGACAGGCTCCTCTGGGAAGTGGTCACAGCACCAAACCTGTCTGAGTTCAAGAAGCGTTAACACAACACTCTCAGGCACATGGTGTGATTCTTGAGGTGTTCTGTGCAGGGCCAGGATTGGACTCGGTGTTCCTGATGTCTCCCTTCCAACGCAGCATATTCCATGATTCTATGACTAGAAACACAAACTTTTCAATGCTAAGAAGGACTCTTTTCTGGGTGATGCCTCTGTCACCCAGAGCATGGCATGAGCTTTTCCTAATACTGTCAACTGAACAAAAACCCTCTATATATGTATCACCTGGGCTGATTGTAACAGATTTTGGGTTGTGCTCTAAGGGAATTTTATGTAGGATAATAAGTTTGTATCAACCTGAAATTTTAAATAGTTTTTAAGTTTTAAAAGAGATTCATTCTTTGAGTATCTTTTCTCCTTCTAAAGCTTTGGTCGATAATACACGTGTCTTTATTTTGAAACAGAGTAGATAGTGATCTGTGGTGTGCCTCCTACTAGTAAATTTGTAAGCCTTCCCTTGCCAAGCAATCCTTGCTGACATGCTCTAACACTATTTAAAACCTTATGAGTTTCCAAAGGGTGTGGTGAGGTTCTTGTATAAATATTATTGAGGCATTTTGCTCCACGTCTGCAGAAAGCAAAGGTGTGGTGAAATTGGCACAGTTCATCATATTGCAGTATTTACTTCTACATGCTTTAGCTTAGACACTGTAATTAATAAAGGTAGTGTTTGTCCTGAGAAATTCTACTCTGTTAAGAAGCACAACACTTCTGAGAACACTTCTGATCTCTATATCTGAAGAGAGATAGTTTATCTGTTAATGAATAGGCATGCTGTTTTCACATGTGCAAGGGTGCAGTTTTCCTTTGAATGATTCAGGTGGTGAGCATTTTAAAAGTATCCTAGGTGGCAGCTGACATCAAAAGTGGGAAGAGCGGCCTGAATTTCTCAATCATGATGCACAGTGCTGCATTATGACTAATGACGTATATGTGGCTTGTATGCATTTTAGCTGAAACTTGTCATTTTTCGAAGAAACTTCTCAAAGGGTGTAACTGTACCTCAGCTGCACAACTACTGAATCAGAAAGCTGATCCGTACTTCCTGTTCCAGTGCAATAGTGCAAGATGTGCCAAGTTATGGGATGAAGAATGTGAATATCAAGTCGATGTATCTTCAAAACACATTTCTAAACAGGAGCCTTGTCTTGATGTGCAAGAACATGGTATAGAGGAAGGACTCTCTTTTAAGAAACCCATTTAAACATTTGCTCTTTGATTCATACAACCTGACTGCAAATATTCTGGCTCCGTGAAATGACCAGGATTTTCCCAAGGCAGTTTTTTGTATTTTTAGGAATTTTTATCAGGAGAATTTTCCCATTACTCACTTAAGGAAGTGTACAGGAAATCTTAGCTATTCACTAACCTGTTTGGCACTTGCTGGCCATTCACAGTTTCATGCCTTTTAGGCTAACCTGAACTATCTGATTAAGCGCACATACAAAGGCAGTAATGCTTTGTCATGGAAGAGAGTAACCCCAAAAAGAGGGGCTTGGAATGGAATTTCCCCCTCAGACTGACAAGGACCTTGGGTGAGCTGAGTGTCATTAGCATCACTTGAACATGTCTTATCAATGCCTTTGCCATTGCAACATTCTTCTATTTTTTCATCTCTCTCATTCCCTGCCTCTTGCACAAAGAATCTCAGCCTCTTGAGACCTGACATCATTTTATGTGATTCAAGTTAGCAAGCTTTTAGAAATAGTGACCAAGGGGCAATTAATTATATGATACACTACAAGTAAGACAAGACGATCTCATGTTTGTTTCTGCTCTCAGGTAAAATAAGAAGGAAAGTTTTCATTTTGTTCCTCAAACTTTTTTGAGGGTTGCAAAAGTGTGAACTTGCAGGCTATTGCACTGAGGACCTTCTTTTAAACTATCCTGATGATCATCTGCTCTTCTTTACCAAAGCATTTCCAAACTCTTTGTAGCTGTCCTTTCCATTTGTGTTCAGCTGCATGCAGATCTTCATGGCTCCATTATCTTTTGGACTGGTATTTGTGACTTTTTTAGATCTTCTCTGTGTAGTTTAAAACTAGTACAGTTGTGTCTTTCATCTGCTTTAGACTTTGTTTTTTCTTGGTCTGTTTCCCTTCCTTTTCTAGACTTTTGGCTTTATCTTCCTTAATATCCTTTATCTTTCTTTATATCCCTTGCTTATGTGGTTGCTGTCTGGGAACATAGAGTGACCAAGACGTAGGTGAAGAGTGATTTGAGCTCAATGGTACAGAGGCAACATCAGGCTAAGGAAAGTTGGCAGAGGACATGTAAGGAGAGACAGAGCAATTGTTCTCTGCTTGTGGCTGGAGGAATGGGCCCTCACCCAACCTCCTGCAGATGCAGCTGAGATGCAGCTTGGACTCTGTAGCTGACACAGCACAATTGCATGACAGATGACCCCTCTAGGCAGCAGGAGCAGTAACACTCTCCTCCCACTTTCCTCCTCTCCCTGACATTTCTCCTCTTAGAAACAAGTCTTGACCCCAGCCCTGCCGTCTTCCTTTGCTGCCCGAACAAAGAGATTGCCGAAGGGCAAGGAGGAAGAAGGAGGTCATGGGGAGGGTAGGGATAGTCAGCGCCTTGGGGAAAGTAGTTAATGAACCAAATCCAAGGGAAATGAGACAGAATGAAAGAGGGAAGAGGAAAGAGGAACTACTCCTACACACCGCTCTGTGAAGTTCAGTGATTCCTCCTCTACCTTCTTTGTTGACCTTTAATTGCCTTCCTTACAAAACCACATCTGGCATCTCACTATTCTCTCACTCCATCTTGGTCTCTTGTCAGAGCCACAACATTGGAATTTTACCTGTGTGACTAAGAAGTCAGCCTTTCACTGTAAGGATTTCCTCACATCCAGGAGCCTGTTCCTGTTCTCTGAAAGTGCCACTAATAGAATGTCATTGTTTGCCTGCAAGGATTTTAGACTGAGGCATGCTATTTCTAGCATTTAAAAAAAGTAGGAAAATGGTGAATAAATTGAAGAAATAAAAGCACAAAATTAGTTTGGAATAATTTTTTTTTCAGGGAGTAGAATGCATAGAATGCAAGTAAGAGCATTTGTTCCTGTCACAAGACAGTTGGACTACATGATTTTAAACTCCATATCTTGTGATGTTTAATACTCTAACAGTGAGGAAAGAGAAGCCAGGTGCAAATGATATCCCACTGATAATCCATGTAGAATAAAATGGAGACAAAGTATAAATTATGCTACTGGAACTAAAAATGTGTAGCATGAAACTGTCTATTATCTCACTTTTGCTCCTAGGCATTGTTAACCATGCTAGGAATTTGCTGTTCACAGGGTGACTAAACACTCCTTGGGATTTTCAGAGATACTCTCTGCTGGCTCCAAGAGGGTAAAAGTGAGGGAAAACGGTGAGGGCTTTTTGGACTGAGCAGGGGAGAATCAAAATGAAGGAACTGGTGGGACTCATTCGCACACATGGCCAATTCTGATTTGGTGATAGAAAGCTAAACTGGCTAGATAGTTGATGCTTCTTATACATTAGTGATATTTGCGTTTATGTTTAAAATTAAATTAGTCAGAACATAGTGGATTATCCAAACTTAAAGATATGCAAAATTTGCCTGTGAAGGGCCCTGAGCAACTGGTGTGTCTTTGAAGTTAAGATTAGATGACTGTCAGTTGCCTATTCCACCCCAAGTTGCTCTCTAACTCTGTGAACTTCAGGAGACCAGTTTTTGCAAATAACTGACTTTTTTCAGATGAGCAATATTATTTTAATTATTATGTACTAGAAGAATTAGTACTGGAATAAACAGAAAGACCCCAGAACCAATTTCTGTCATCTCTATGGAATTATCTTTCCTTTGTAAGACCACAGGAAAGCAAACAAATGCCTATATCTACACAACTCACTAATCCTTTGAATTAATTTTACCTCTTTGCATGTGTGAAATTGCAAATATATATGGGGTGTAGTGGTAGAGCAGTAAAAGCCTCTAAAGATGGAGCCTAAAGCTGTATGAGCATTCTTCCATACTTGAGCTGAAAGAAATACTGGGGGTAAATGAGAGGGCAATCTACCTGTACTTCATGACACAGCAGAAGGCTGAAGTCTCTATGACATGGTCCTACTATTTTGCTTCTTTGATGATGGAGAGAAGAAACTGTAGCCTCATCTGCTGGCACAAAGGAGAGGATTTGTATCATGGTGGGCAATGGGGGCCTGGTATCTGGCATACAACTTGGGTTTAGATCCAGGCTTGTTCTTTTATAGTTCCACTCTTTACATACTTCTTAATATAGAAGCTACAGTACCTCAAGTGTGAAAGGCTGTTGAAAACTTTAGTGGTCAGTCAACTATTTCTCTAAGATCTGAGAACTCCAGCATCCATTCCTTAATGGGGGTGTGATTTGCCAAGTCCCAAATTGGTTTCAAAGTTTTCAGTCTTGAAAATATAGGACTGAGAATGCGTGTTTCTGATTTTGTTTTTGGTTTTGAGTTGGGTTTTTTGGGGAGAGGATGTTTATTTATTTTATTTTTGTGTATTAGGAATGGACAGACTGCAGCAGGTGCTTAAGGAAGTGACTGTCAAGGACAAGAATATGACTGCTTGTTACTGTGCTGGCAGGAGAAGTCAACAGAAATCAGGAGGCGGCACTGAAATTGTCTACATACAGGAGCAAATGTACTTCTTTGTGTCTTTTGTTTGTGAAGAAGTATGTTTTATTTGATAAGAACTACAACAGCCTGAAAAATAATGCAGTTTTAAAACAAATCTGCTGAAAGTTAAGTGTTCTAAGGAATTTAGGTGCCCTATTTCTATGCCCAGATCAACAGAAACTCCAAGTCAATAGTAAACACATTGTTAGCTCTCTTGCAATAAATTTCTCCATTTGTTATCTCTTGACAAGCAATCCACTAAGATAAAGGAAATTGAAGGAAAATATTTGAACTATTTACACACTAGTGAAGGTGGTGTCACATTATCTTCTTTTTTTTGCAAGACCATGTTTACTCCCAGCAAGTCATGTCCCCTAGGTCCTGCCAAAGTATGTGTTATCTTGGAGAATGAAGGGGGGAAGCCAAAACAATTAGAACAAGTGAAATACTGTGTGGTGGAAGTGAAAAAACATTCCACCACAGACCACCCAGCACTGATGCTATGCTGTACATAGGGGATCAGGAAAGAGCACAACCTTCTTGCAGTAACTGCATCCTCTAAAAGCATTCTCTTTCACTCTTCTGGTACTTCTTCTCTGTGACGGTTCCTCACAGTTCTGTTTCCTTTTTTGCTTCAGTGACAAAGAGAAGAATAATTAATTCTGGAGAAAAACTGTAACTTACCATAAACGTCATGTCTCATAGCATGATTATCCTCTTTAGTTACTAAATAAAAGCTCATAAAGTTTTATAAACCAGCCACAAAGATAACTAAAAAACTCCTTCCCATTTCCTATTCCCCTGGGCTCTCTGAGGCAGTGCTGTGGTCTCACTGGCATGTAGATTCTGCATATCCAGCTGCTTCCCAGCTTATCAATATTGTATTAAGTGCTTATCAATATTGTATCAATATTGTAGCCCATAGTTAGGACCGTTCCTCGTTCCTCACTTCTCTGAAATCAGTGAACAAATTCTGATAAAAGAATCCTAGAAACATAGAATATGTTGGATGGGACCCACAAGGATGGTGGAGTCCAACTCCCTGTTCCTCGCAGGACTGCCTGTAAATAAACCATATGACTAAGAGCATTGTCCAGACACTTCTTGAGCTCTTAGAGGCATGGCACTGTGACCACTTCCCTGGGAAAGACTGTTACAGTGCCCAACCATCCTCTGGGTGAAGAAACTTTTCCTAATGTCAAATCTAAACTTCCCCTGGTGCGGCTTTATTCCATATCTTCATGCCCTCAGTGGTTACCATAGAGAGATCAACATCCCCTCCTGCCCCCATTGAGGAAGTCGTAGTCTGTGATGAGGTCACCTCTCAGCCTTCTCTTCTCCAAGCTGAACAAGCCACAGCTGAACAAGCTGACCTCAGCCACTCCTTGTAACTGTTGCCCTCAAGAGATTTCACCACCTTGGTCACCCTCCCCTGTACACCCTCTGGTAGTGTGATGTTCTTACATTGAGGCACCCAAAACTGCACACAGTGCTTGAGGGGAGGCCACACCAGTTCAGTGTAGAATAGGACAATCACCTCCCTCGACTGGCCTGTCATGCTTTGCCTGATGCACCCCAGAACCTGACTGGCCCTTTTGGCTTCCAGAGCACTGCTGACTCATATTCTACTTGCCACTAAACCAAACCCCCAAATCTCTTCCAACAGGGCTGTTCTCCAGCCTCTTGTCCCCCAACTTTTATGTATAACAACGATTATCCTATCCCAGGTGCACTTGAAGTACTCCAAAAGAAATGCATTTGCTTAAACATGTGTTTATTATGATAAAAGGAGCAAAAGAGTACATCTGCAAGACCCATTATATACAGATACATGAAGAAAATTTGAACAGCAACCTGCCATATTTAGTCATGATGATTAAGCCAAAAAGATTTAAGGAGAAATATGGATTATAAGGTTCCTATAATGGATCTTCATAAAGTGAGGAAGAGCCTTGCAGGATCAGGAGCAGAAAATAAAATCAATTACTTTGTCAGAGTCGGTATGGTATCAACCATACCTACTGGTATGATAGTTTAAGGTTTACAGTGACTAATTCCAGAGAAGTCACCACAACATTTGTCCATAGAGAAACTTGGCTTAATTAGAAGTCTGCTTTTTTTTTTTTTCCTTAAGACCTCAGCTGATAAACTGGGTTGTGTTTTTTCAGTGTGATGATTTGGCACTATTATTATTAACTTGCATCAGGACCACCTCTATTCGTGTTCATGCTTTCTTGGGGTCCAATTTTCATTCCATTAACTCTTCATGCATAAGTAAATAATCCTTCCTCTATGGGATTGAAAGGCAAAGGGCCTCTGTTTTCATGGTATAACATGGCATAATTTCTCTGCCTTCTTTTCTTTTCTTTTCTTTTTTTTTTTTTTTTTTTAATAAAGCCTTCTGGTTTTAGAAACTATGGATGAAAGAGAGAGTATATGTTTCTTTTTTACCCTTGATAATGCAGCAGTTTGGGTCTTGCTATGAGAGACAGAAACTTTTTCAGCTTCCCTATCTTTAAGGAGAAAAGCATCTGCCAAAGAAGACGATGCTGTTGCTTGGGTTGTGCTTGATCAAGAAGAGGAAAGGGTGGTCAGCCCTAAACTCTTCAGAGACACTTGTATCATCCACCCCAGCTCCTTTTGAGCCTTCCACCTTACTGCCTGCTTCTTGGATTTCCACAAACGCCTCATGGAAGGCTGAAGACACCTTCAGTCTCTCTGCTGAAGAGATACCAGAGAGATTGGCTGATGAGCTGAACAGGTCGGTGATACCCAAGGATCTTAAGACAGATGTGAGGTTATACTTTTCCTCAATCTTCATGTGGGGGAGATAAACTTTAATTTTCCTTTCTTCCATCCTAGTAGAACTGGTCCACTCCTTGAGATTTTCAAAGGTGATTGCAGCCTCAAGCTGCAAGGAGACAAGCAAATTAGATCTCTGAGATGACAGGACAACTTCTTTTGTGGCAATACAGAACCGTTTGTGGTTTTTTTTCTCTTTAACTGACTTCTCTTGTCATGATACGTTTTCTAGGTGTATGCAGATTAATATGTCTAGAAGACAAAAGCTAATCTTACTTTGCTGTCCTGCTTTCTATTTTTTTTCATAGGCTCACTACCAATTACTTTTCTTAATGAAATCGTTATTCAGCAAATTTCACCAAAGGTCTTGTCTATTTATCTTCTTTTCTTTAGAAATATATTCCAGAAATCATGCAGTACTTATGAGTTATCAGCTCTATCTACATTTAAGACTGTGAAGTAACCAGGTTTTAATGGTACCTAATTACTAATATCTGAACTGTCAGTTATTACTGAAGAAATTTAGTTGTGTTCAAATGCCTTTTTTTTTGTCATTTAAATTCTTTGAGTTAGTGTAAAGTCATTTTGATGAACTCTGATTTATTACATCTCTTTTCCTATTTAAACTGCAGTACTCCTAATGGCAACATTCCGTGACTGTATTCTGTTCATATCAACAATAGTATGTCATATACACTTTGCTTTCTGAAATAGCTTTAACCATTCCTGTACTCCCCATATTCAGTTTTCAGATTTAATTTTTGAAGGTATGAAGGAAGCATGTTGAATGCTGTCAAACCAAGCAATAATTATAAATAGTTAAGCTAAGAACTTCCCAGGAAGCTCATCAGTGTGCAGGAGTGGAGATATAAAACCTTTGGAGTTCAAGCTGCTGGTGTAACAGCTTCTTGTCTGAGAAGAATCTGTTCTGCAGTGACAAATATTTAACCCACTATAGCAGTTCCTTAAGCAATCCATGCTCATCACAAACTATTGGAGGACCACTGAGCTGCATGCTTCTATGCAACAATCCCATATTGCCAGTATTCAGATCTGTGCTTTAAGACAACTTCCTTGTGAAGAGCTTTTCAGCACCTAAATTTCAGCATGTTTATGGTTTTCTGAAACCCTACTACCAGGGCCATACCTGCTCCAGGCCAGAGACGTCATCAGGCAACAGCACCCACAGGCTCAGCTGCCCACTGGCATATGGAAGCTCCAGGATCCTAATTTTCTCAGAAGGAATCTCTGCTACTTTAAATGAACCGATCTGGAACATCATCTGCACAGGTTTGCTTTCTTGCTGCAAAACCAAATAATAGAGTTTTCACAAAGATCATTCCTAAAGTGTAGAAATGTCTACTTATGGTTTAAAATGCTAATTGTTCTTGTTCAGGAAAAATGTATAACAGCTTGTCTACTCCCTTCATAAATTCTAAAAGATGACACCTTTAAGGTGATCCATACCCACATACCTCAGTAATTCTGAATGGCACTGTCTGGGTACCTTCATCCTTAAATGCCTTCTCCCACAATCCTTTGAAGTAAATGGCATTGACAAGGACCATATCAGTCTCTGGGTTCACAGAGCTTGGTTGAAGGATATTTTTGATCATTCCTGTAAGGATACATAGGTAAAGATAACATGTGTAACGTATCTGTTTATAACACATCTTACTGGGCAGTCACAACATTAAATGAAGGGTAAAGATTTTGTGGGGAGGAGAGTGTAGGGCAGGGACATGGTTTTGGTTTTGTAGCTGTTATCTTGTACTTCCACAGTTGATTTGCTCACTGCTGTTGGCAATGGCTGTTTTTTTCCTCACTATAAAGAGTTATAGTGAGGGATATAAGACCCAACGATCTACTTGTTGCAAAATGAGTATATTTTGTGACAATGGGAAGAACTATTGGAACCTTTTATCCCAGGATGGTCTCCAAATGTACAAAGCATATTTCAGTGCTGTCCTTTCTATCAGGACTGAAGTATTACATATCTGCAAAGCCCCTACAGATAAAGAGAGTCTTCTAAAATTTGTGTCTGTGAGGAAAAAATATTCATTAAATGATAGTTCTATATCTGGGAGCTGATCTATTATCCAGGAGAAGGAGCAGAAGGAGAGGTTTTAGGGTTTTTTTCTCCTTCTCGTATGCTGTTCAAACATAGTGGCAACTACCCATCCTGTTAGTTGGCTTCCTCTTACCATTTGTCTGACTTTCAACCCAGGAATTTATGAGCTCTCTGGCTTGTTCTGCAGCTGTTTGAAAGCTGATAGGTTCCAAGCCTCCCTTATACAGTTCCTTAATACACTGTAAGTATTCCTGCAAAGGAAGAATATGCCATTTTCAGAGCAGAATGTCAAAGCATTTTGCAAATGTAAAGTACAAGAATAAAGTACAGATATATGCTTGTTAAGGCTAATCAGTAAGCCATTATTCTACTTCATAAGCATCTTAAGATTTTACATTCATTGTTTCAAGCAACAGTATCTGCCCACATTTTTAAAAAATATTTTCCAGAACTGAATTTTATTAAAAAATGGCATCCATTACAGTTTTCAATGGTATTTCCCTCTAATTTCAAAGTAAATGTTCCTTTCGATGGAAAACCTTGGAATATTTTTGAGAACCTGAAGTTATTTTTCAGTTTTGTTTTCAAGTTGAGAAAACAGTTGGAGTTAACTTTTACCAACAGAAATTAACTTTATTAATTATACCTTGACTTGATTGGATCATTATTGTACTTTTCACAAAAAGATGCACAAACATCTTTTTGATTAGTCACATTTTTTCTCAAGACTGTCAAGGGCTGTGATAGAGAGAAGCTGAGAATCCTTTCTTCTATATGGAAGAAAATTTCATTTGCAGAACCTAGACTTCTGACGGCGCTTTTTTGCATTACAGAAAGGTACAGCTTTGACATGGAAATACATTCAGATCAGATCTTAGAGCAACTCACCGGCAGGATTGGGTACTTCTCTTCAGCATAAAGTCTATTGGCAATGCCGACCGTGTAATTGTCACTTGGTTTGGTGATTTGGGTGAGTATGTCTTTAAGTGAAGTGTGGATGCTCAGAGATGTGCCACACTGCATCGTTGACAGGAACACAAATAAAAAGACAGATGATGTTATCCTAGTTTTAATAATTAGTAGGTTTTACATACTATGTGAAAGGAGTAGAGTAGTTCAGACACTTCTGCTTATAAAACTGTTTATCCCCTGTGCCTGGTTGCTATAACTATGATGATATAGTATTTTTGTAATATGTACAATTCCGTGCTGGTTTTCTACTGTAATTTCCTCATAGCCTTCTCAGGGGGACTCTTAATTACCTGCTACAGTAGTGTAGCTCCAGCAGATCAGGTAAGCTTTCCTCCATGCCCAACCAGTCCCATTAATCCAGTAACATCTGGCTACCTTGCCTAATCATACAAATATCTGTAATTCTACCCTATTTTCGTGATATTATGCTAATGGGTTTAATTTGATGCTTGTTCTGAATCCTCAGTTGCCTGCCTTCTCCGTCTATTCTTATGAATGTAGTGTTCCCCCAAATGCTGGATGCAGAGCACTAGCTGCTCACTGGAGAAGGGTTGGAACTGCTAAGAGACTGCTTTATCTGATAGTTTTTGCTCCCAGGAGAAAGTGACATAGAGAAGGAGATGGATTTTTTCTGTACCTGAGATTCAATACTCTCTCCAAACCCTGGGATTTTATCGAAGTGAACAGCCTGTAATTGAGAATAACAGTAGTTGAAATAACAGGTATGACAAGAAAAAGGTTATGCAACTGAGATTAACACATAAGATTTGAAGCAAATGCTTTGGCTAGCTGAGAAGCTGGATGACTCAAAAAGTGCAATCCATCTGTACCATCTGTGAATACCCGTGCCTGCTGTTGCCCACTGGATGATTTTTTTGCTACTGAACATCTAGGAATCAGCTCCAGTGTGTGATATTATTAATACCAATTATTCTAGGTAACAAGCCAACCACTTTCTATGGAAGTAGTGAGAGCTGTAGGAAACACATGAAACACTTCTCAGTCTGGAGGTATTTTGGCTCTTTCCCTATACATTTTGTCTCCTTTCCTTACTCCAAACAAAGGACCACTGTAATGTGTTGTTCTCTTTGAGAATCCTATTGCTAACAATGTTAAAATTTAAATAGGGGAGTTTGAGGTGGCCACAGCTTTTGATATCTCTGGATGTACATTTTTTTAACCTCTGATCTATGCAAGGGACACTATATCATTAAGTGCTGTGAGTCTGTTGAGCAGCAGGAGGGTTTAAATCCTTAACTGTAGCCTCACCTTTTCTATCTGAGCCTTGGTGTTATCTCTTGCACCTAGGTAGACCATGGACAGAGCTGAAATGATGGTCACAGGGGAGTAGATGATGTTCTCCCGGGCATGCTGGATTCTCAGCTCTTTGAATACATCACAGCAAAACTCCGTGCTTACTGGACCGATGGAGCCCATCTTGAAACCGGTATTGTCTAGAACAGAAGAACAATAACAATGTGATGGCATAGCACACAAACACAGCATGTTTAATAGCAGTTTTCTAGCAATGAAATATAAACAAGTGGTTTTGCAATCATTCTGTGGTAACATGCCTACTGCTATGCTCACCTCTCATGTATGTTAGAAACTATGAATTCATAAATCTGTTTCTTTCTGCATTTGTATCCAGTTGCCCTTTTGTAACAGTTCCTCAGAGGTCTTAAGTCTGTTTACCTTTTCAAAGCAGTCAAACAACAGTTGCCTGTACTTATTTAATTCACTGAAGGGTAGAATTCCTTAATACTTTGTAGTAGCTTTGATGAAAACAAGAAAATACTGTCTCTGATATACTTGCAAAGCTGGAAATTTAAGTGCAAATTATGTTAGACTTGCTCTATTTTTGGACAGATATAAGTAAAATCAGAGGCTGGCTGGCTGTTTTTGTTTTCTAAAAATAAGTGCAGTAAAATATCTATTTGTTGCACAGTACTTACTGTCAGTAGATCTTCACAGGCCTGTGCCTTTACCTTTGTTTTAGTAATGGAAGTATGAATAGGCAATATAATTTGTCTAAGGTACAAAGTCTAGGAGCAAGACTGGTGCTCAAAATTTGTGTTTCATCCTATTGTGCTTTCAGATACAACTTGCTTTGCTTAAATATACTATACTATACTATAAACTTTCTGAGAAATTAAATTGTGTTAGTGACATTGAGGTAGAGGAGAGAGGCAGATATGATAAAATAGCTATATGTACCATAATTTAGCACAATTAAACAAATATTTGTTTGTGACATAGACCAGTAAAACCTTATGTTTATTTCTGTCTGAGGCTGCTATAAAGTGATGGATGGTATAAGTCCTGTCTAGCCACTGTGCTTATACAAAGCACAGCTTCTAAGGTCAGCATGGATTTAGCTTCCATCTTGTGATTTACAGGAATTTTGAAAGTCTGCTGTTTTTCAAAATCCAGCCTCTTATGTAGGAGTTAAATGCTGAGATCTCAAGTTTATCTTTGCAGTCTTAATCTCTACCAAGGGTTTTTTGTGACTGTGCTCCTGGATATACGCATACACTCACACACATATTTCTCTCACTTTCCTTTCTGTATACATGTTCCCATTTATAGGTTAAGAACTGTACATCTGTACACTTTTTATCTTTTGCAGTGTTCATCAGCTGTATTTTTCAGGGATGCAACTGTTAGAGAAATTTCACACTAAAATAAACGTATCAAATTCACTGAATGGCACAGTTTTGCTCTCAGTGCACTCTATTGAAACCAGAGGTCAACCAAGCAAACTTATTATTTGACTGCCAAAATCAAACTTAAAAAGATACTGAATGGAAGGATAAGATGCTCTGAAATAAAATCGTATTTTAAGCACAAAATAATATTTGAAGCAGAAAGAATAACTTCTAAAAATCTCCCCAAAAATCCCAAATACTCAGATTTTACACATAATAAAATAGTGTGGAATGCATGCACACAAGTGAGACTTGTAGGGACTATGATGTAAATATTCTATCCTAAAATTGCTTTCTAGAGCAAAGATGTCAAACACAAAACAATATTTACTTTCTTTTTAAGTTTCGTCATAAACCTGAATTAATATAGTAAGAAAGTAAATTTTCCTGGAGAAATGCTTACCTTTTGAGTTTCAGCACCAAAGGTAATACAGCTTTCCAGCTGTATGTAGACATACTGGCTGAGCCCTCTGGAATTTATACAGTCTGAACTGTGAGCCACCCACTGCTGCCTTTCAGAAGTTTGACCTTTGACATCATAAAAATAATTTAATGGTATTAGGTCAGTTTTTTGTTTCAATGGGTTTGTTTCTGATTGAAGGGTGAGCAAATATTAGTTTTTATTCTGTATAACAGTGCTTTCCATCAGTACATCAGGACCATTAGGCTGAAGAAAAAAATGGGAAATAATGCTCATGTTCCTTAAAGTCTCATTTGCAGCTAGGTACTGGGATGGCAGTAAAACCAAAAAAACGTGAACAACTTAGTGGTGGAGCACACAATTAGCAGTTATTAGTCAACCTGTCAATAATCAGTCAAGTTGTTATTCTGGTTGTAGTAACAGACCAGAACTCTCTGTTAATTAATCCTTTCTGAATGGACAAAATGCAGCCGAGCCATGCCAAATAGAAGCAAAGGAGAACAGGTCTTGGCCTATCACTCTACTAACAAAACTGGTGAAATAAAGAAGGGTGTATGTGAGAAAACCAATTACGATGAAAGTTAAAAACAGGCTCATTTTCTTTGAAAAGCTGGGATGTTTTAAAAAAATCTTTTAGTGAGTGTGGTTTTACAGTAAACTAGTTTATTGACAGGGGTTTAATAGCAAGACATAGCTTTAGACAAAGTAAAAATACTCAATTCCAAATGTGTCTGTACTAACTTAATGACCTCACAGAGGAACTGTGAAATCCAGCTAGAGGAGTGTTCATGCTCTGTGGGACAATCATAATATACAATAGCAAATATATTTCAGTTATAAAAACATTTAAGTTACAAAAGCTATTGTTCTGTATTGAAATAATAGAATGGACAAACAGTAAAGAAACCATTCTGACCTCTGTAAAGTACTATGTGATTTAAAAAAGGGAGGAGGGGAAATCCCAAAGTCTGTATGACATAAGTCTTTTCAACTTATGGGACATGGCTATGATCTCTGTAAAGAAGAGGTAGCTTCCTGTACTGCTGTCAGAAGTTTAGGCAGTGCAGTGTTCTTTATCTCAGTATGCTTCATTTTGTAAAAATAAACATAGTATAGAAATCTACATTCTCCTTGGCAGCAGAGTTGTTATCACCAAGGCTGTCTGAGGACTTAAGCAAGACAAGATTGTAGTGGAAGTGTTATTTTTCATTAGTTCTCTACTCCATAGGTATCAACTAAGTGTTTTGGTTTAGTTTGGATTTCTTGTGTTTTCTCACAGATAGTCTGACAAATAGATATCTATACTTAAGCACAGAATAATTCTTTTTTTTTTTTTTTTTTTTTAAGTCAGGCCTACTACTTCTGTTTGAGCCTTTAAGAAGGCTCAAAAAGCTTGTCTGCTTTTTCTGATGATAGAAGTGCTTCTCAAAAAAACATTGTCCCTACCTATGAGATATATATTGGTATGTGACTGGAGAAAAGGAATGAAGAATGAGTCTTCCAGGTGCATTGTCAATCAAAAATCTTCACCATCTGTTCTGTCAAACACCAGAAACAGGTTATGTATGTTTATTCTACTCCGTGCTTAACATCTGTTTGTTAATATACAGATCAATGTAGATCAGATGGTCCCGACACACTGTAATATCCCAGTGACGTAAAAGGAAAAGAAGGATAGTTTTGCCTCTCACCAAGGAAAGGAACTGTTTACCAGACAGTCAGATGCTGGAGAAGACATCTAACCTTAAAGGGATGCTTCCAGATACTTTTCAATGTCTGGATGATGCCCTTAGTCATATGGTTTATATACAGGTAGTCCTGCAAGGGGGGACTTGATGATCCCTTTCAACTTGAGATATTCTATGATTCTTTGAATCTATGAGTTTACACCTAATAAGCTGTTTTCTCACATTGTTTAGAGTGAGCCTTGGATTTCTGCCATTCTTTTCAGTCTTTATCCCTTTTTTATTTGGGACCACTTTGTGTTCACAGGGGTTTAGTTCTATTTCTACCACACTGGTCTTGCATTGCTGCATGTAAGAGTTGGCTAGTATATTTAACTCAGTGAAATCTACCTTTCAAATGTCCTTCAAGCCTCTCTGCTAGACAGCCATGATCCCCCTTGCCTTAATCTGACCTCTCATACATGAATTGCAGAAGTGTCCAGACCTGTGTCACAAGCCCAGCTCAACATATATGGCCTGTATTTTAGTACTTACAAACATGTCCGGCAAGCAGCTGCAGTTTTGTTGGTGATAATTTTTTTCACACTATCACACTACAAGTATAGACTTAAAATTATTCCAGTGGTGAGGTTTTTTATATGTGGTGAACTTGACTTCTGTGTAGTGTCTTGGTTCCACATATGCAGAACAAGCTTTGCTTGATTTTGGTGCAGAGTTTTGTTTCATGTGTTATACAAAGTTAATACTTTTGCTCCAAGAATTGGAGTTTCAGGTTCAGAACACATCCACAATAAGCAAATACAGGGAGGATAGTAAGTTCTGCTTTTATAACATTAGATAAAGGGGTGCTGTGCTCTTTCTAAGAGGTCTCTTGTGGTTTTCTGCGCTCAAACTGCTAATTAGTGCCAAGCCAGTTTTAAGCAACTGAGTATACCCATGAGCAAACTGAGAACTAGATCAGAGCAGACCATCAGCACAGCATCAACACACAGAGGTCTTGTACAGTCTTCTTGACATGGGGTCTATAGAGACTAAGCAAACCTTCCTGCAGTTGAAGATTACCGGGGACACTGTCAATGGATTGCCCTGTCCAACACAGCTGTGCAAAGCAGTACAAACAGTTCAGTCCCACATCCTTGTTTGACAATGTTTGTCTCAAGAAAGAGGTCAGCTAAGGCTCTGCTGCCCTTTCCTCTGCCAGGCATTTAATTGTGGAGCTGTCCCTAAACCAACAGATTCTTGAATACCTGAGCCATGAACAACTGAGAGTGTAAAAGGTACTTCATACCCAAAAGAATATGAAGTCCAGGTCACCTCACAGACCAAAGCCTCTCATCCAATCACAAAAACCTATGCAGAACTCAAGATTTTGTTCTCCTCCGTGTTTCTGCTGTTTTGCCAGTAGGAAGGAGCATGTTGATTATTTTGTGTTTGTCTTCATTTCACATTGTGACTCTGGAAGCTGTCTTTCAATCAGGGGCAGAGGCACCCATTCACAGGGGGATAAATCACTTATCAGTTGTAGCTGCCTGTCTAACTGGTTATCACTGCAGACCTAGGTGCTCTAGCTATCAATGATGACTCCTCTCTCAATTGTTCTGTGGGACTATTTTTTCCCCAGTACAAAGCATATGAGGTGTGTGGTCAAGCTCCTTCAGAGAGGTGATCATAGCCCACATGGCACCTTTCTACAGCAGCTCTTTGACATTCTGGAGATGTACATTGTTGCCTGCAGTGCTGCCTTGATCCCTCACAGGCTGTCATGGGGCATTTGTCTTAATTGTCATTGTGATATCCCATATGACATCTTACATTGCTCAGACTTCACTGTATAGCTGATGATTTCTTAATACTCCCTCATGGATATTTGATCTGACATAGATTCGTTTGACCTTCATGGTGTAACTTTCAGTGGTCACATCCCACAGGCCAGCAATGGTTTGGATGGCAGTATTTGTCTCAGATCCTGAAAGTCATCCTTGCTATGGCTGAATGAGTTTTAGCCTCATATACGTGCAAAGCCTTTCACTTGCCACATACCTTGCTGTGGAAGCAATATACAGTGTCTCTGATGATGAAGGTGACTTCATTCTGTCTGAGCTCAAATGCTAAAAGAAAATGTACAAGAGTTGAAAGCAAGGAGAATCCATCAGGCAAGAGTATAGGAGCTTTTCGCATGCATGAAAGGGTGAAATTTGAGAAGCAAAAATTGTTCTGGAGGGAAAACTGACAAGGGATGTGAAGGGTTGTAAAAAAATCTTCTTTAGCTATAACAGCAAAAAGACTAAGGAAAAGTCAGAATGATTGGAGAAGGTTCCTGATGATTTGAAAAAGTGACTAATTTTCAGAAAAAGAGAACTGAGGAGACTACAGGTCTCTGCAGTCCCTGAAAAGGTGTAGTATACCACTGCAAGGCACTAAGAGTTAGTATTCATTATTATCAGCATCAAGAAAGATACTCAGACTCTGTAAGATATTGCTTAAAATACCGTTTATTGCAACTAACATTAGAAGGAAAAATGATAATATAGGTTACATTCCCTTAACCCTAAGTTGTGCAATATTTGACAGATTGCCAGTCAAGGAATGGCATGCAGTGCAGGAGCCATCCATGGAGATAGGTGTTCGCTGACACTTTGGTCTTTAGAGCTCTTGCAGAAATTTTTAAAGAAGAAAACAATTAATTTCTACTGTGAAACAAAAGGATGTTCATGAAAACTTGCCACTTCACTTTACAATATATATGAGGACACAGGGATTGCAGTCACTCATGCCAAGTGGGAGAAACCTGCAGGTTCCTTCCTTCTGGTTTGCATGCAAAGTTCATCCAGCCCAGGGCCACATGCAGCACAGCACAGGATGGAGAGCCAACCTACATGCTCGGCAAGCACAGGCCTGTGCTTTCTTCTATCAGCTGTTACATGGGTCACTAGCACCTTGATGGGCAATTATATTCAAGTTCAAATCCCTACAGAAGGCTTCAAAGCAAAGCCTCCTGGGAGCATTTTGAGACATGTAAAGGAATAAAAGATGATGGGAAAAAAGGGCACAGATTTTCGAAGGGCAAATCACTCCTGACCAGCCTCATTGGCTTCTTAGGATGGGATGGCCTGTTCTATCTACAGAAGAAAAGCAGTCCTATACCCTGACTTCAGTAAGGCCTTCCAAATGATCTCCCAAGATACCCCTGTCATCAGATTGGAGAATTATAGGCTAAGCAAGCAGGCAATATTTTTGGTGTAAAGTCAGCTGGATTGTCAGGAGCAGCAAGAGCAGGGTTGTTCCATGAGGACAGTGAGCCTGGCCAAGGGTCTCCCCCAGCATGGGCAGAGCCCTCACCAACCAGTGCCACACCACAATATCTGACCACAGGTAAGCAAAACCAAATGCCAGTAACAGGGTCCATCAACAGCTATGGGCACAGTAAGAGAAGTAACCAGGACCAGGGTCCATTTACAGAGGCTGGGTCTAGGGAGCAATGAGAGCTGGTTGCTGCCTGTGGGATGGGAAACTCACTGACTGGTGTCCAGCCCCAGAGCATCTGAGCAAGGGAAAGAGGACAGACTCTGAAATGGTGACAGGTCCAACCAAGCAAACCTGCAGATCATAAGGCAATATAGCAACAGGGCAGGTCCAAAGCTGGAAAGTAATTTCCACAAAGGAGGGCTGGGATCAGATACAGTGACTACCAGGGAAGTCCACAGTGACAGAGCAGGCTCAAAGTCAAGCCAGAAAATCAGTCTACAAGTTGTGATCAAGAGGTCCCATGGCCAGGCAGGGCAGGGCTGTGGGGACCAAGAGAACACCCACAGTGGTGTTGCTAGTGCAAGGGCTGATAGCTCCAGGAAGGTAACATGAGATCCTGAGCTGTGGGCAGGTGGGTGATGTCCCACAGGAGGTTAGGGCCAGTGAGGGCTGTTAGCGCCCTCAGGGCTCAGACCAGCAGGCTCCCCTCACTCTTAGAGGGACCTGAGCTAAGAAAAGACACGCTTTAGAGTGACTTGATGTGTCCCAGCCCTTCACGTACTTAAATCATAGACTGGTGCTCAAGGTTCTGAAAGATATTTTTTTGTTTATAACAGCCGAGAGGTGGAGGAGTCACTGTCCCTGAAGGTGTTCAAGAAGGGACTGGATGTGGCACTTAGCGCTCTGGTCTAGTTGACAAGGTGGTGATTGGTCAAAGGTTGGACTCAATGATCTTAGAGGTCTTTTCCAACCTAAATGATTCTGTGATTCTGTGACCACTTTAGAGTGACCCCATGGCTGTGGGATATTGGTCGGTTGTTTCAGTGGATGCAGAGCCAAGGCAGGGACAGTGGATCAGAAAGAGACATGGCGTGGGAGCTGAGTGAGGTATGGCCCCAGAAGCTGGTCAGGAACAAGCCAGGGAGAGGAGGGCCTGGGTGGGTAGAAGGGGGTTCACTTAGAAGCCTGGGTCTGAGTAACAAGTGAGGACGGTGGGGAGATCAAGAAGATTTATAAGGAGAAGGCCCTGTGTGACCAGAGACTCGGGCTCCTCAGTGCTTGACAGAGGGCTCAGAGAGGCCCGAGGCTCACTGTCGTGGAGCAGCAAGGGCCAGCTTCTCCCCAGACAGGGAAAAACCAGGAGGCAAAGGGGATCCCACAGCTGGCAGTACAGGAGCCTCACCGTCCAGGGCTCAGCAGCTGAGCAGAGCAGGCCCAGGGATCACAGGCAGTCCAGGTCCTAAGACACACCACGAAGTCAATTCACACGTCAGAGCTAAGTCCAGGTCCACTGATCACAAGGCAGGGCCAAGGTCACACTAGGAGTCCTTGGCCAGGAATGGGCACAGCTGTGTTTGAACTGGAGACTGATATCCTGCTGATGTAACACAGAGAGGAACTGAAACTCCAGAGCATAGCTTAGAACTCCTAGGCCCATAGGTGTGGGGACAGCCTCCAGATCAGTCTGACCAGGACTATTAAAGCTCTTTAGTGCACTCAGAGCTCTGTCACCCACTTATGAGCAAAAGAGATGGGCCTGGAGACAAGGCTACAAGTCTGAGGTGGGCAGGCCTAGAGATGGGCATCAGCAAGTGCTCTTCAGGGAGGGACTGAAGTGCTAAGGCTAGGCTGAAATAGGCTTTTCTTGTGGGCAACAGCCTTGATTTGGGGAGTTTCACACAGTTTCTTGCTGATTAACATTTTTTTTTTTTTTTGCTATGGGTATTGACCAAAACCATTGTAACAACCTATGAAACAAACACACATTTCATCCTGCTTCCCCACACTCAACTTCAGTCCAAAAAGTCTCCTCTGCTTATTAGTTTCAGCTTCTCAGTGCTTCCCAGTCCCTTTGGTGTAGCAGCAGGCAATGGGGTTGGTATATAACTGTTTCTATCTGCCAGTTGTTGCTGCTCACTTTTATCCTGTGAAAAAAAGGGTAAAATAGTCTGCTCCCCAGGCTGCAGTTCCACAGGAATGTCCTTGCTTCAGCCTTTCAGGAGTGTCATTACCCTGACATAGGTTACCTGTGGCTGCAGTCCTTCAGAAGTGCCTCCCAAGAGTGTGCCTTTATTTGAGCTCTTAATAACATCTCCTTCCACGTGTCTTTTGTTTTGTTTCTCTAAACACATTTCTCTAAATATGTTTCTCACATTTCTCTTGCCACCCTTGCTCAGACTTGAGCAGAGGTGCCATATGCTCCTCTACTGAAAATTCAGCATATAATGAGTTCTTTTCATTCATTCACAGGGCCTGCTGCAACTGGCAGAGGACAGTTTGTGTCCTCCTCTCACAAAGACCATGCCTAGTACCAAAATGGTGCCAGTGCCCAGTACAGGCTCCATACCCATATGCAGAGGGTGTTAGGGAAATCTCCTACTGGGTCTGGTCACGCTGTCAAGGTTCTGACATTTAGTCCTGAAAGTTAAATAGGTCATAGTATTTTCTATATATTTATTACTTCTCAATGGACTTCTCTTCCATGGTTTTCCAATCTCCTTCTAAAATCATGTAAAATTTTATCTCCAGCATTCTTTGACTATGAGTTCCATCATTCAGATACCTATTTGTTGTCAGCTACTTCTGTCTTCTGGGGGTTTTTTAACTGCTTTCTATTAACTTCTTTTAATACCATTACGTTCCTGTGTCAGAAGATATACTGAATAGCTGATCTCTGTCACTCTCTTCATATCATTCAGGACTTCAGAAACCTCTGTTGTTGAAAACATCATTCCTCTCCTAGGAGCTTGACTACGTGAGCTTAGGCACATCTAAAGCAACTGCCAAGCTTTGGATCAGAGCACTGTTTGTGACAGAGCTATGAGATGCCTCCACAGGGTTGCCTATATCGCCCTCACTTGAAAGAAGGATTTAAACTGAGTCTCTTGATTGCAGTCCTTGCCAGCTTTTGTGCCTGTGCCTGGCCATGAACCTCACCAAAATGGACCCTGTAATTTACTACAGCAAGTATTTATTTTGGACACTAGGAAGAAAATTATTAAAGTGCATTTTATTGGAAATAAAATGAGAGGCAAAAAGGAGATAGCATAGATAATTTCCCTTCCAATGCTAGGAACCCCAAGCAGTGCAGCATTGGATGAATCTTTATTCAGGGCACAGAACACTTCATATCCCATGCATGCAGAGGTTATCTGGTTGTGTGATCTTTACAGTTTTAAGGTATGTTCTTAGAAGTAAACAACTCTTTATCGTTTATGATTTCTACTGATGAATAGCAGTATGACAGAATCACACAATATACTGAGTTTGAAGGGACCCACAAGGATCATCAAGTCCAATCCACAGCTCTGCACAGGACCATCCCCAAGAGACACACCAGGTGCCTGAGAGTATCATCCAAAGGCTTCTTGAACTCTGTCAGGCTTGATGCTATGACCACTTCCCTGGGGAACCTGGTCAGCGCCCAACCACCCCTCTGCATGAAGACCCTTTTTCTGATATCCAACCTAAGACTCCCCTGACACAACTTCAGGTCATTTCCTCAGGTACTGTCACTGGTCACCACAGGGAAGAGATCAGTATCTACCCCTCCTCTTCCTCTCATGAGGAAGCTGTAGACTGCAATGAGGTTCAAGGATGTGCTGGCAGCATCATCGCCAGGTGCCAGTTTGGGAGCATCTACAAGCTTCTCCATTGACATTAGCAGGTAAAGTTTAGCCTGCAGCCACATGATGTGTTCAGCACAGTATAGTCCAGTATGTACAACATAACTTAGCACAAAACAGCACACACTGGTCAGCCTGATCAGGTCCATTTTTATGTGGGTCACTAATTCCTGATGTACAACAGTGTTCTGGTTAGGGCCATTATAGACCATGACGTGTGTACTTAACCTCCAGGCTTAATATTTGATCTACCTCATCACTACAGACTTGTTTGAGAATCACTGGACTGTAGCAAGAGTATAGGGAACTGTAGCACTGAATACCTAATGGGGGATGCCACTGCCCTACTGGCCTTGCTGTCACCTGCTGCCCTGGGTCTGCTTCCTTTCCCAAGCAGCCTCACCCTTGCTACTCCTTGACAATCCCCTCTCTGCTGTCTCTTTTCCAGATGGAAAAATCTTATCTCACTAGCCACAAGAAACAGAAAACTGAACCACTGCTCTGTGTCAAAGCCTTCCCAACACATATGTAGCTTTCAGTTTTGTTCTACATGCTGTGTTTTGTCAAATACAATCTGGGGTCCCAGGACAGCTTTGCCCTGGAGCCCAGGAGGTTCTCTGAGTGCATCTCCTCTGAGGACTCTGTTACAGCATACTGCCAGTCAAATCTTGTGCTTTCAGCCTTGGATTTCGTTTGCTTAGGAGAAGGTAGGCCTATCTCACAAGTCAAATATGCAGAGGGATGTGGAATGGACCCAGACGATTATATCCCCCAGCAGGGGATTTGTCATCTCTAACCCTTCCCCAAATGACATGAGAAGGAAAGGCACACTTGGTTCACCGAGTGTTTTGAATGCTGTACTTATGTGTGCATCTGTTTTTGTTCCACAGACCCCTGGCTGCACTGTGTATCTAGAACAACACAAGCACATGTTGAAAACAGAGTGTAGTGAATGGACAGAGGGCAATTTATTGACACATCATCTTCAGTGATGCTGTCAGGGAATGAAAAGTACTTTAGGACAATACCTAGACTTTGTGGGAGCTGTGACCCATGTTTTTAAACTCTTTCTGGACTTCAGAGGAGAGCTCAGAAGCAGCAGGCAGTGTTTGCTCTCCTCATGGCTGTTCTTCCCTCATCCCTTTGTAACACCCTTCATGCTTCCCATGGGGGCTGCAGCAGCCACACTGACCATGGCAGTGGCTTTATAGCACGTCCTGCCATCCCAGACCAGCAATGCACCGGTACAGTACTGGGCCCAGACATTGATACAGGGGCATGGATATTATTGAACTTTGCTGAATCTACCCTTTTACCTCTCATTTTAGCATTTATGAAGGATGCTTTCTCTTTCATAAACCAAATAGCTCTGCCCCTTCTACAGTATTTGACTGTGATATTTTTTTCATCCAGGAGAACAGACCTCTTAAAATGCCTCTGATGTTTCACCAAATAATATTTTTGGTTTTTTCTTTAGAAATGACTGTGTTCCAAGGACATTGTCACAGGTCTACATTTTCAGTATATTGATCATAATCACCTACTTGCACAAAAATTAAGAACAAAATTGGAACCTACATTAAGCTAACAAAGCTAGTTTTTGAAGACTGAGACATCATTTTGTATACCTAGTGACACCTAATGGCCTGTTTAAAATGAGTCAAATAGCTGTTTCACAGCGAGGACATTAGGTGGACTCTGTGGCTTGAAAACCTCTCTTGTATGTAGTTTTAGGAATCTGTTTACCATTTCAGCCTTGATTTTCTCAATTTCTTTTCTTTAAAATAACCATCAAGCAAAGAAACAATTAAACAGAATAATGGAGGGGTTATATTCATGTTATAAAATAAATACTTCTATAATAAAGGTTAATTTTATTGCCATTTTACCTAGAATGTGCAGAGTGACAGACATGCTTGTTTCAGTTTAAGAGCAGATTTATAATTGTTTAGTAAAATTTAGCACTCTGGTCCTTAGTATTTTATAAAAACTGTCTTTTTCTTTTCCTTTTTTTTTTTTTTTAGTTGTAGCAAAACTCTGTTAACTGCTTTAGGCCATAAGGGAAGCAGAACATAATATGCACAGTAAATCTTGAAATGTCATATATATTAAAATAATTTTTTGCTTAAATACTTGTGTTAACCATATCTAATCTCTTATAACTGTCTTGGGAAGATCAGTATTTGCAGTTTTCCTGTGGACTTCATAACAGCTAAGAAAATGTGTTTCCCTGCAGTCAGCATCATCATTTCAAGTTACATTTAATGCTGACTTTGAAAATGTTTGTGGTAGCTCCACGAGTCTCCTTTTTTTAAACACTTTTTAAGAAGTGATACTGTGATTTGCAGTTCTGCATGTGTATCCCAGCAGAAAGAAGATGGCATAAGTCAGCAATTAACACTAATAATTCTTTCAGTTGGATAAATTGCAACCTAAGGAATCTTCCTCTAAAGACTGTGAAATAGGAAACAGTATCTTTAGGGGATTATTTCATTGAAAGACAGTAACAAGGATTTCCTCATATGGTTCCTCTGGGTATTAGACAGCTGAAACAATCTACCTTCTAAGAAAAAGACTCTTCTCATGTTTTTGAAGATATATTTCTTAAGCATCACCCCAGTATATTTACTGATGGGAATTAGAGGAAATCTTTTAAAACTCTGGAAATACAACAGCAGATTCAAAAAATTGAGTTATTTGATATGTCATATTGAGATAAGCTTAGGGTAAGAGTATGGGCTGTAGGGTTTACCTGCTTAAGCTCAAAATTTTAGAAGAAATATGTTAATCTCTTTATTGACTTCATATATTGGTACATTCTAGTTTTGCAAATAGGATCTAAATCCTTGTCTAAACCACTTCTGTCAACAATTGTGACCCAGTATATCATATATTTTGGTTATGGTATGTAGTAACCCAGAACAGGTGGAGGCATATTTGGTTTGCAATGCTTTTATTAGAATAAATAGAAGGACCATGAATTAACATTCACAAAATCAATGACATGTTACAGGAATGAAGATGGGAAATTATATAAGTCAGGAAGATATTGTATTTGGATTTGGTGATTTAGGAAAAAGTGGTAAACTTTCTGTATAATCCCTCAGAACAAGACACCTAGCTTTACAGTACATACAGCACAAGTTAGCACAAATTTCTTCCTGGAAGAAGAATGCTTTGCTGAAGTTAAGAATTTCATCTGCAAGTTGTCCAGGCATCACTTCAACAAGTTCAAGAGAAAGGAACAGGATTATTCTGAAAGCTATGTTTATTTCTGAGAACTCCTATAGGAAAACCAGATTCTCAATATCAGTGTCAGACTTTTTCACAGAAGTCAAAACACTGGCCCTGTCTCTCAAGTTATTCAAAGATGATCAGAAATACTTCTAAGATACCTCACAAAATTCTCACTTAATCCTGGATATAAATCCTGAGTGCAACTTGTGTAAGCAGAAATACCAACACCTAAAGACCTGAAAAGTCACATGCTTCTTCCAGAATATCTCAATAGATATTGAAGGCTTTCCCCCTAGAGAAAGTAGTGAAGAGTTGAGATTATACTACAATACTAAAGTAAAGGGAGTCTGTTTCTGAGGGAAAGGCAATCACTATTTCCAGCTTTTTTACTCTTTAGGGAGAACAATATCTACCAAAGAAAAGGATCATGTCACTTGGGTTGTGTCTGATCAAGAAAAGGAATGGGTGGTCAGCTCTAAACTCTTCAAACTCAGGGGATTGTTGGATATCTCCTGTCACAACAGCTGAGCCAGTCTCCTCAGTGCCCTCCTCAGTGACTTCCATGTACGCCTCATGGATGGCCTCAGATATCTTCAGGCCCTCTGCTGAAGAGATGCCAGAGAGATTGGCCAAGGGGCTGAACAGGTCGGTCATACCCAGGGCTGTTAGGACAGATGTGAGGTTATATTTTTTCTCAATCTTCATGCGTGGGAGGTACACTTTCACCCTCTTCTTCTCCATCACACTGGGACTGGTCCACTTCATGAGTCTTTCATAGCTGAGTTTGTTCTCGAGCTGTAAAGAAAGGCAGGGAATGAAATGTCTGATACAAAAGTTCAGTGGCCTTAACAAATGTGTTTATGCCATGTGTTATGTTTTTTCACATTTACTTTGTGTACACAGTAGAACCGATACTTAATCTTAAATACATTTATTCATCCTGTATGCTTCCTCCTGACTACGGACTGTATTTCATCTGTCTTGAGGAATTTCCTCAAAACTTTGTAATCCAAAAATTTTTCGTCAGTTCAAGTATTTTTTTTTGTAAAAATACAATTTTTGAAAACATCATATCAAATTGGCCCTAAAACAGTTCCTCTTGGGACATATTTTATTGATACCTTTCCTCAATGTCATTCCTCTCGTGCTACATTTCTCATTTTTCTTTTAGTCACCTCTTGAAATGCTTTCCTCATCACTTCCACTTTTTATTTCCCCTAGGATAAACTTTTTTTCTTCAGTAAACCTTTGAAATCACTCAAAGTGATAAAAATCCGGCATCGTGTCAGTTACTGATCCGTGATGGTGACTGAGGCATATGGCAACATCCCCTTCTACAGGACTACAGCAGCACTACACTGCCTTTCTTTCATCTTATAAAATTTAATTCAGGGCTCTCTCAGGTCTCTACCTGAGCACCTGGTAGCTCCTGGGTGGCTTTTCTGCTCCCCTGCCAGCCCAGCACAGCTGGGACAACTGGGACATCAAGAAGACTGACAGCAGCCAAGCCCCACTTCTGCTTCCCCTGCCAGGGTCATACCTGTTCCAGGCCAGAGATGTCATCAGGCAACATCACCAACAGGCTCAGCTCTCCACTGGCATATGGAAGCTCCAGGACCTTAATTCTGTCTGCAGCAACTCTTCCCACTTTGAAGGTACTGTTCTGACACATCATTTGCACAAGTCTGCTGTCTTGCTGCAAAAACAGAAATGTGAGATGATGTGACTGGGGAGCAATTTTTTTTTTGGTCAGTCAAATGTACAAGCCCTTTGAAAGGGACAGAGTTGGATCTTCAAGTATGTTGCCTTCGACGAACAGCTGTGTCTCCCTTTACCTCTCTTGCTTACTTGTGTGCCCTGGAATCCTGGTCAGACACAGCTCTTGCAAACACCACTTGGCTTTAGGCCAAGCACTTGGCTTTAGGCCAGGTGCCCAACTAAATCACCCAACCTGTGACAGCAATAGGTTGTATTTGTAACACCCAGACTGCTGGCTGTGTGAGCCAACAGCTGTGTCTATGCCCTCCTACCTCTGTCACATTGAAGGGCACTTCCTGAGTGTCTTCTTCTCTAAACGCGGTCTTCCATATCCCTTTGAAGTAAATGGCATTCACAAAGACCAGTGCAGTATCGAGATCAACAGAGTCTGGCATAATCAAATCTTGAATCCGTCCTTTAATAGAGACAGAGAAGGGAGTGGTAAGATACACCTTCTCTGATATGCACCAACCTCTGCAATGTAGGGATGAGGGTGAGGGGTCCTGCTTTGTGGGGTTTTGTTTTCATAGCAATAAGCAATCTGCTCTTGTTTGACCCACTTTTTCTAGACATTATGAGGAGTGGAAGACAGGGATATAGTTTATGGTAGGTGGGAGAAAATACCTGCTACCCATTTTTCAGTCCTTACCATTTGTCTCTTTCTCCACCCAGGAGTTAATGAGCTGTCTTGCTTCCTCTGCAGCTGTTTTGAAGTTAACTTCTTCCAGCTCTGCTTTGTAGAATTTCTTTGCACACTTTAAATATTCCTATAAGCAGAAAGATTGCAGTTGTCAGACTCATGACAACTTGGAATTATATGAATGTGTAAAGCAAGACTGTGACATAAAGTAGAATGGTTAAAAGGACGTTGAATGTTTACTCCTGTGTTTGAACATGTTAGTCATTAAACATGTCAGACACTGAACAGTCAACAGCTGTCTCCCTGTAACTGAAATCTTAAAGCTGTACAACAAAGACTGCTTCACATATATAGGTCTGGCACTTTTTGATGAGATAGGGCCTTAAGCCACAATTTTGAAATAATTTCTTTATTTTACCAAACCAGTCTCAGTTTAACAAACATTTTCAAGGACAGACAATGTTTGTCTCCTCTTTTTGTCTTTTTATTTTCAATACTATGTTCTTACATTTTTAGATTTCAAAAATAAAACTTCCTTTCACTGGGAAGATTTGATATTTGGCATTGAAAGAAATCCAAATTTGACAATTTTAGTCTTCATTATTTCAAGTCATAAAATGTATTAAATTGCCCTTAAAAGTTACATTTTTCACTAAAAGCCCCTTTTCTAGCAAACAAACAGCAATCTTGACTGATCTCTGTGACTTGTAACATGAGCTTATTTTATGCCATTATACCTTTGCCTGACTGCCACCCAACAGCCACCTAAAAGCCACAGAAAGGTCCAAACTCCTTCTTGTGCCAGTTCCTCTCATGGCTCACAACCACCTCTTCACTGACAGACAACAGGCTATTGTTGGTGGTGCATCTCTAGGGTAGAGCCACAGGGGCTTTTACAGGAAATCTCATGGAAGTCAGTACACGATGTAACTCACCTGAAGAACAGGGTATGTTTTGTCAATATAGATTCTGTCAGCAATCCTGAGTGAGTACGTAGCATTTTGCCTGGTGATGTCTAAGAGAAGATCCTTCAGTGTACTGTGGATTTGTTCAGAAGGGCCACACTGAGGTGATGACATGAAAATGAGAAGACAGATTGCATAAGGAAGTAAGATCCTAAAATATCATCCTTATCAGTTAAGAGTCATGCTACAGGGAAGTCCTCCCCCACAAACATAGGGCTGTCACCTTTGGAACAGCTGGTGCTGGGGTGATGGTGCATTGAACTGGTAAGTTCATCCTTGTCAAGACAAGACCCCTGAAATGTGCTTTTTATAAGATGCTGTTGTGCTCCTGTCACTGAGACTTCTGGGCTCTTCTCTGCCCAGCATCTTCCTGCCCTGCTTTGGAGTCTCTCAACTACAAATCTAACTGCTGTACCCTGGCTCCAGGTGATGAGTCCCTTTCACATGCCATCCTCCAGCAGCACTTGCCCAGTAAGGCCCTCTGGTGCCCATAGCATTGTACCCCGTGTTCTGATGAAAGATGAGCAACCTGCTGTCCTTCTCCATTTGTTAAAAAACAGGTGAATCACACCCTTCTTCCCTCTCTCGACACACCCCCTTGGTTTGAGGACATTACCAGAGTTTTTGTCAGGATCTGAAACTGCCAGAAGGAGAGGTGGAACAGTTCTAGTTTTGTTCTAAGGAGAAAATAAGACAGAAAGAAAGATTAAATCATTTCTCTACCTGGGAGTCAGTAGTGTCTCTATCTCCTGTAGCATTATCAAAGTGAAGAACCTGCAAGAGAAAACACCAGTAGTAGAAATTACAAGCACGACCAAAAATAATGTGACTTTGAGATTCACACAGGATACTTGAGGTAAAACTATTGGCTCAGAAAAAAAAAGGTGCTAATTGAGGACACAGATTAACCAAAAATTTACAAGTGAGCTTACAACTGGTCTATGCCCTCTGTGGTCTTCTTGGAAACTGTAAATACCACTCTTTGCTTAGATGGTATTTTCTATAGTTAATGTCTACAAATTAATTGAGTTACAAATTCTGTACTGCTAATAATATTCTGTCTTCCTCTCTTCTTGAGATATATCATTTTTATATATTAAAGAAATCTGATTACATTATCTGAAAGTTGTGAGAATTTAGAAAAAGAATCATATAATAAAATGTACTGACTGGTAGTCTATTTTGCTATTGTCCTTGAGATATTTTTTTTAATATTAAAGCCAACTTCTTGTTATAGTGAAAATACACTTTTTTATTATTATTATTTTCTATATATAACTCTTCATTCATTTCTCCATTTTGTGACTTTGGCTTCTTAACGTAAAAGTGCGTTAAGTAACTCACCTTCTCCATCTGAGACTGAGTGTTACCTCTTGCTCCCAGATACACCATGGACAGAGTTGAAATCAAACTCAGGGAGGAAAAGATGATGTTGTCGTTGGCATGGTGAACTGTCAGCTCTTTGAATACATCAAAACAAAATTCTGCATTTGCTGCACTCATGGAGCCCATTGTGAAACCTGGATAGTTTGAAGCAAACAGAAAGAGTCTGACTTATTGTGATGGAATTTGTTCATTTTAATGCAATAAAGTCTGTATACCTGAACCCCTGAACTTCGTGCACAGGGTGTTTTTCAGCAAGCAGAATCCAGTGGTGTGGATTTAAAAGGCAGACATGCTTTTGGATTCATGAGCAATCAAAATGCTGGACATCTTGCCAGCAATGCATAGGCTGGTGATTCCTGTATTTGAAACTTAAGTTGTCTTTCTCTGGACATGTACACCATATTATTAAAAATCTTGCAAAGAGTATTAGCTACCTTGAAGGAGGCTTCTTGACAGTAATTTCTCACACATAAGTTTTTTCTCAAAATCTTAATTTTTTTGAGAGTCCAAACCACTTTCTTCACTATAGCTTTTAACATCACTTTTAAGATTAGTGATCTTAAAAGGGCAGCAGTCCCCTGTTATCCAAACTACAGTTACTTCCAGAATACAATGTGCTGAAGCGACAGCATAAGTTTTATTTTATTCATTGTAATTTCAGCCCAGCGTAAATGGAAGCTAGGTTCTTACACTACCTACTTTATCAGAAGTCTCAAATGTTAACAACATTACCTTCTTTTTTTAAAGTAAAATAATGAAGGCACAGTAATGAAGACTACAAATTATTTAATAAATTAATCCAGTTTATTACAAACATCTGTGACTAATACATTCTATTCAGCATTGACTCGATCATATCTTACTCAGTTTTAAAAAAGTGTTCTTCAATTTTTATTGACACTTTTTAAATAAAATAAAACACTCTTTAATAAAACAGTGCTTGTTTAGCCTCATGTTTAATTTGCAAAGATCTTCACATATCCAATATTTTAATATTTTTTCTCTTTTTCTAATATTCTTGTAAAATTTTCCCAGTAGTTTCAGCACCTAGCATTTCACATAGCCCCAAAAGGAAGGATTTCTTAGTAAAGAAGACAACACACTGTAGAAAATACAATACTGTAAAGTCTAATGCCACAGTATAGTGTTAATACCACTTATAACTTATGAGCTCCAGAGGATCTTCAAGCAATTTGTTTCCCTCTGTGGCTGCTAGAAAACAAAATCCAAGGTATTCTGCCATATGTACCACAATCCCTGTGGAATCAACACATTCATGTGACAGTCATCTTGTGGGATAATTTGAAAAACAATGCATTTAACTGCTCCCCTGCTAGAATGGATGATCATTCTCTCTCCAAATGGAACTGCTTATATAGGTGATATAGGGTAGATTTTTTTATAATTCGCTTATTCTGCTTACTATTATATTTTAGATTTTAAGCTCCATGTATGTTCTTGGTGAAGAAAGAGATTCATGAAGTAAATGTTTTTATTGTTAATCTTTGAAAATGTAATTATTAAGGATAACACAGAGCTGCAGTGTGCTGAGGTCACCTGAACATGCTGCATTCCTTAATTTCATTCAGAGAATATATTCCATAGCCCCTGGAATTTAAACAAATTCAGTTTTGTCTTTTGATTCTAAATGAAAAATTAAAGTAATAGAGGAAGAAGGAGGAAAGTTTGTTGTAACATATCAGCAGCTGTTCAGTGTGGAAGAGTTAGTAAACAAAATAAAAGTACATACAGACAAATACTTTGACTTTATGCATGGCAGAGTGTAAAACAGTAAAATAATACAGAACACACATATGAAGGTAGGTAAGATTTCTGCAGAAGGTGTCCTTTAATAATTTGTTTCTTCAGCTGATATTGAAGGCCATAGACATGAAGTTACATCAAGCTGATTATAAGTTTTGTAAAATACTTAAAATGTTTTCTAAATTGCAGATTAGAACTTAAATCATAATTGAAAGAAATGCTTACCTTATCAGGTTCACCTGCGAAGGTAACAGCACAGCTTCTCAGCTGTACGTGGGGCAGACCTGACGAACTCCTTGTATTATATCTCCTGTTATTTTGTGACACGCCCCATGCTGTGTTTACCCAATAAAGTGATGGATGGAGCTCAGTGTCAGACATGGACTTTTACTTGGAATAAGTCCATTCTTTAAAACAAACAAAAAAAGTCTGAATGAAAGGATTTTATCCTAAAATCTCCAAAAAGGAAGATTCATTATTCATAGCATGTGAAACCTTGCAGAAAAGGAAGGAGCATATTGATATGTCTGAAGCAAATAATGATAGAAGCTGTTCAGTGGAACTTGAATAGTAAGTATGATTTGGTTATGGCAGTAAATAGTGTAGCATAACTTCTGAAAATAGAATAAAAATAAAAGTTGAGGAATTCAGTCTTGCAGAATGTCTGTAAGGAATTTTCCGTTGTTTTCCTTATTATTCCTCTGCTGTGAGTACTGACAGGCCAGGTCACTCTCAGCATCACCAATCTGTGAACTCACAAATTTTGCTAAGATCAGCATATGTAGGATTACTTGCTACAGAATGCCCACACTGAACATATTGCAACTTTTTTCCTGCTGTCGGATGGACCATTAATACAACTAGTTTTGATTCCTGCCAGAATCCGTAGCTCTTGCTGAGGAATGAAGAAAATTCTGCTACCAGGGAACACGAGAAAGAGTACAAAGAGCACATTCTTCAAATCTTAGTTGTTAAATTTAATAATACTGAAGTCGATTTTTCTGCAAAAAGTTGTATGCAACTGTCTGGTGTCAGTTTCTGTACTGTAAAAGACCATAGACACAGAGTTTCACAAAGCACAGCTAGAGCAATCCAGCTCAAGGAACTCTGACATAGTCACAATCTGAGCCTTGCATCAGTGCAACAAAAACCCTCAGTGCATATATTGTGGGAATACAACTTAATTTCAAAAGCAATATTCACAGCATCTGCATAGAACAGAATTACAGAGCTAAAGAAAAATGTTTCGGGGAAAGAGGGGTTAAGAAGATAAGAAAGACAAGACTTCTGTTGCTTTCTAAATTTTAAATCAGGATATTTAGATCCTACTAAGATGGTACCAGAACAGGATTTAAACTCAGTGCTAGAATTTTGAAGGGTAGTTTAAGGTGAGCTGTTCTTTTCCACAGGTCACAGCACTATATTCTAGGTTCAAAATGTGCCTTTTGTACACACAGAGACCATTCTTACAGGTCTTCCACAAGCAACTTCATGGCACATCAGCTGAACAAACCAACTGAAGAAACATTCATGGTCTGCAAGACAGTCATAATATACAATAGAAAGCAGAAAGCAGTCACATAATTCCTTTGAAATAAAAGAATGGACAGACAATAAAAGAAACTGCTTTGACCTCTCTAAATGCCATGTGATTTTAAAACAGAAATCTAAAGTCAATATACAAAATGCCTCTGAAATTGTCTAGAACAAATTATGCCTCAAGAGAGTAGAGGTGGACTTTTTAACCCTTTTAGTTGTCTATGCAAGAGGAAAGCCTCTGAATCATCCATACCTTTCTCCCTAATACAGTCCTTACTATTCCTGTTTATCTGAAGCTGCTAATGCAATAGAAATCATGAAGAGCTCAGTCTGGACTGGTGCACTTACATACCACTAGTAGTTTACATGGCACAGTGTGTAGTCCAGGCCAGTCTGCTACAACCCTTGCTATGCAGCAACAGTTTGTATTGACTTCACTTAGAGGGCTCATCACTGTGAATATATTGTAAAGAGAATTCCCTTTTCTCTCTCAGGAGCAGTATGTAAATTGGTCACCACTGCTGTGAGTCCCACTTATCTGAAAATGGTGCGACCATGCTGGTGGAAGACAGGTCAAATGGGTGCATGTGTCTGTGTATGGTGAATCCTTAATCACACAACTGAGAGTGCTTCCTAGACTGCAAGCTATTCCTGCAACTGCTGACCCTTCTGCCTTTTCCACTTGGGACTACCTTGTTTCTGCTCAAAGAGGCTTTAACACTTTAACACAGCCGTGGTCCACTGTAGTATACTTGACAGCTCAGAAATCAAAGGATTAGCCAATATCTTCTACCCTGTCACTTCTAACTGTCAAATATGCCTTGAATCTTTTTCCTTGACAATCAAATTGTCTAGTGCTGTGCTTCAGCTCTCCACAGGTGATCCACCTTGGCATTTGTGCACTATCTACCTGAATCACGTTTGTATCATCATAGACAGTCTGTAACTTCGTAGCTACAAAGATGTCCAGTGAGTCAGCACAGTTCTGCAACAACCAACTCACAGCATTAATGTTGCTGTCGTGGTGTTCGATACTTCTGAGCTGAATATATTCATTAATGAAAGGAATTTTCTGTTTTACAGTTGCAAAGGGGCAGTCTACTCCTCAAGAAGCATGTTAATACACAACCCAGGTTATTGATTTTGTTAACATTTCTATTTTTTATTTTTATTAGTGATTAACGTAAAGCAAGTTGTAAAAGCAAAAAAAAAGTCATTCCACAAGTAAGTAAAATCTTGATCAGGATCAGCCATCAGCACAGAATTGTAAGAATATAAGAGGTACTGCCTAGTCAACTTGGCTTTAGATCTGTCATGGAGTCTAGTGAGATTAAGCAAAACTTTCTGCAGTTGAAACACTTCCTGGCATAAAAGATAATGGATTACCCTGTCCAGCACAACTGTGTAAGCACAAACACTTAAAAGGATGTGTTTATCCACATGTCCTTTTTGACAATGCTTGTCCCAAGAAAGAGGTCAGCTAAGGCTTTGCTGCCCTTTCCTCTTCTGGGCATTTCATTGTGAAGCTGTCCCTAAACCAACAGACTCTTGGACATTTGAACTTTTACAAAGGAATATGAAGTCCAGGTCAGCTCACAAACCAAAGCCTCTCATCCAATCATAACATCACACGCAGATCTCAAGATTTTGTTCACATCCATGCTGCTGTTCTTTTGTCAGTAGCAAAGAGCATGCTGATTGTTTCATGTTTGTCTTGCTCAGAGTGAGTGCCAGTGATTGTTCAGTTACCTGCCATTGGTGCCATAACTGTCAATGATGGTTTTCCTCTCAGTTGTCCTCTAGGACTGTGTTCTTTTCCCAGTCTGACTGGTCGAGCTCCTTCAGATAGGAGCTCATACCCTACCTGGCACCTTTCTGCAGCAGCCCTGTGCTGTTCTGAAGGTCATATGTTGTTGTTTGCAGTGCTGCCTTGTCCATTCACAGGCTGTGACAGGAATGTGGATCCCTAAATTTTGGCAGAGTGAATTTCTCTATGAAGACATATTCAGAAGGATCCTGTGATGGCCTTGGTGACAAGTCTTTCACCCTTGCTCAATAAATTTGCTTAGAAGCACACGTAGCATCCAGAGTCTGTTGCTGTACAGGTTCTGAACCAGCACACAGAGCAGTCCCTTTTTCAGCCACCATAGCATATTTGAAGTCCCTTATTCATCCCTCAAGTCCATGGATTCAACCAACAGCCAGGGCAAGGCTGTGTATGGCCTAACTCACTGGGTCCTGGCAGGAGGGTACCCTGGCAGCAGGGTAACCAGGTCCTTACACCCAGCATACACATTGCACAGGACAGGTGGCCACTGACATAACTAATTTACTGGCTGTGTCACATGGGAACTTAGTTACCAGCATCCCTCCCCAAAGACAAGACTGTTTATGGCAGCCTGTGACTAACACTGCTCATACCACCATGTCTGTCACTTTACCTCCCATCACTCACTGGAAGTCTGCTCAGCATGTCCTTTATCTAAGCACGCACTCCCAGGAAAAGTAGCATTTTTCTTTTGCACAGGGTAGGATAAACTAACCTCTTGGTTAGTTTCAACACAGACATCCTTCCATGAAGTCTTCCTCTCCTCTGATTAGTAGCCTACTGAGGTTCTTAACAATATTCCTAACGTGTTTCCTGCTTCTTCTGCAGGAAAAGTCTGCTGCAGAAAAGGAGAGATGTCACTGCACAAAGGTCTGTGCCATCATGTTGGCTTTGCCGTAAAGAACTGGTAGTCCCTGCAGAAACCAAGTTGACCATGAGTCAGCAGTGTGTCCTTGTGGCAAAGAAAGTCAGCTGCACAATGGTATGCCTTGGGAAAACCATTGCCAGCAGGTAAATGAGGTTATCCTGACCCTCAGCTCAGCACTGGTGGAACCAAAGTTGGAATGCTGTGTCCAGCTCTAGGCTTTCCAGAGCAAAGAGATGTGGATGTACTGGAGCAGGACCAGAGATGAGCCTCAAAGACAATGAAGTGATTAAAATGTCGGTCATGAGAAGAAAAACTCAGAGAGATGGGACTTGTTACTCTGGAGAGGAGAATGTTCAGGGAGGATCTTACACATGAGCATAACCTACTTGATGGGAAGGTAAAAAGAAGATGAAGCCAGATTTTTCCCTGTGAACAGGCAAGAGGGAATAGACACAACCCCAAATAGCATAAATTACATTTAAACATAAGAAAATACATTTTCTTATGGGGAGAGAGGTAAATCTAGATTGCCCACAGAAGCTGTGGAGCCTCCATCCTTGGAAATATTCAAAACCCAGCAGGACATGTCCCAGGCGACCTGCCATAGCTGAATCTGATTGAAGGAGGGAGCTTGAAAGAGAGAATGAGAAGAAGTCACTACCAATCTCAACTATTCTGTGATTTTGTGAGAAAAATTTAAAGGGACATGGAGACAATGGTGATTGCATATTAATATTAATATTAATATTCAAAGAAAGTACTGTGGTGTAGATGAGGAGTGTATGGCATGTTCAACTACTGTTTCCATGTTGTATGAAGAGCAAGGTTGCCTCGTAGTGGCAGACCCTTGAACCTCTCTTTGCGCTTTCTGGAGGTGTGTTATTTATACCAGGAGGTGTAGAAGGTTTCAGATTTTGTCTTGCCCTACATATGTTACCTTCCACCTGGAGCATGCAGAGCAGTCTGTCAGACAAACAGAGTCTTGGTTCTCCAGAAAACAAAAAAGCCAGAAGCCTTTGGAAGGCTGTGACAAAAAATCCAGTAGCAACAAGGAGGTTTTCTAGGTTTATTTATATTTTTGCCTTTATTCAAGTAAAAACTTTTGTTGCATTTTAATATTGTTAGCTTTTCTTTCTTTTTCTTTCTTTCTTTCTTTCTTTCTTTCTTTCTTTCTTTCCTTCTTTGTTTCTTTCTTTCTTTCTTTCTTTCTTTCTTTCTTTTTCTTTCTTTCTTTCTTTCTCTCTTTCTTTCTTCTTCTTCTTTCTTTCTTTCTTTCTCTTTCTTTTCTTTTCTTTTCTTTTCTTTTCTTTCTTTTCTTTTCTTTTCTTTTCTTTTCTTTTCTTTTCTTTTCTTTTCTTTTCTTTTCTTTTCTTTTCTTTTCTTTTCTTTTCTTTTCTTTTTTTCTCTTTTAAAGCATATATGCTCAATTGCCTATTGGCATGGGAACCAGATCCATGCCTGGGAAATGAATCCGGAGGGCAAAAGGGTACAGGTACTCAGACAGAGTATGGGGTCTCTGTGCTGCTGGAGCATCTGCAACTTTCCATTGCATGCTTGCTTGGTGGGTAAGAGCACAGGGATTCTGAACCACAGTCACTGCCTCTCTGGGGTACAGGAAGGAATACTCCTGCCAAATCTCTCCAGTGTTTTGGAGAGCTCAGAGGCTGCATTCATCATTCTGCTGTCCAGGTCTGCCATCCCCTTCATGGCAAACACTTTTCCACTGTCCTTTAAATATTTTGCCTTCTACCCAGCCTATGGTGGACAGGACCACATCCTAACCATCGGCGTTTTGATACAGGTTTGGTCCAGTATTGCTGAATTTGCACTTTTTGCTGTCTCCTGTTTTCCCTTTAGGGAAAGGGAAAGCTTTGTATTTGCTTGTAAGCCTCATGGCCCCTTTGCTTTTCCCCATTCTTTCACATTGACCTTTTTTGTCATTCAGGAAACAACGTTGGTCACTGAGTCATACCTTTGTACTTTAAGCACTTTCCAGTTTAATAATCATAGAAAGGAAAGTTTGCAAATGTAACCCTTTTCAAGTCTTCTTATTGTTTAGGTGTACAGGCTTTTAAATTTAACAAACTCAATCAGCTGCTTCTGGCTACAAGAAGCCAGATATTTCTGGTTACAAGAGGTGCAGAAAGTGAATAAACTGCTTAAGATAAGCCTTGACATTGAAAATTGAAATTCTGCATCTCTTGGAACTGTTCATACCACTGCTTTAATTTCTAAAGTATAAAAATTAAAGTATACTTGGTAAAATAGCTGGGTTTACCTATGAAAAACAATTTAAAATATCCTGATGATATTCAAATAATGGGGATGTCAGACATGGAGTAGTAGCTTCTTTCCTCTACAGATACACTGTTATTACACTGCATCCTGTGTTAATGTGGAAATAGAATCATAGAATCATGGAATACCCTGAATTGGAAGGGACCCACCAGGATTTCACAGAATTTCATAGACTATCCTGAGTTGGAAGGGACCCACAGGGATCATTGAAGTCCAGCTCCTGGCCCTGCACAGGACACCCCAAGAATCATCTGCCTGAGAGCACTGTCCAAATGCTTCTTGAGCTCTGTCAGGCTTGGTGCTGAGACCACTTCCCTGGGAAGCCTGTTCCTGTGCCCGACCATCCTCTGGGTGAAAAACCTTTTCCTAATATGTAACCTAAACCTGAGACAACTTCATGACGTTCCCTCAGGTCCTGTCACTGGTCACCACAGAGAAGAAATCAGTGCCTCCTCTTCCCTTCATGAGGAAGTTGTAGACTGCAATGAGGTCTCCCCTCAGTCTCCACTTCTCCAGGCTGAACAAATCAAGTGACTTCATCTGCTCTCCATAATGCTTCCACTCCAGACACTTCACCAGCCCTCCTTTGGACAGTCTCTAACAGTTTTGTATCTTTCTTATATTGTGGTGCCCCAAACTGCACACAATATTCAAGGTGAGGCAGCACCAGCACAGAGCAGAGAAGGACAATTGTAGAATCATAGAATAGAACCATAGAACCATAGAATCATAGAATCAGTCAGGTTGGAAAGGACATCTGAGATCATCAAGTCCAACCCTTGATCCACTACCACCACAGTTACTAGATTATGGCACGGAGAATCCACCCCTTCCCTGGGCAGCCCATTGCAATGTCTGATTACCTTCTCTGTAAAGAATTTCCTCCTCATATCTAACCTAAACCTCCCCTGGCAGAGCTTGAGACCATGCGCTCTTGTCTTACTGAGAGCTGCCTGGGAAAAGAGACCAACCCCCACCTGGCTACAACCTCCTCTCAGGGAGTTGTAGAGAGCGATGAGGTCTCCCCTGAGCCTCCTCTTCTCCAGGCTAAACAACCCCAGCTCCTTCAGCCTCTCCTCATAGGACTTGTGCTCAAGTCCCTTCACCAGCCTGGTTGCTCTTCTCTGGACCTGCTCCAGCACCTCAATATCCTTCCTGAACTGAGGGGCCCAGAACTGAACACAGCACTCCAGGTGTGGCCTCAGCAGCACTGAGCACAGGGGAAGGATCACTTCCCTGCTCCTGCTGGCCACACTGTTCCTGATCCAGGCCAGGATGCCATTGGCCTTCTTGGCCACCTGGGCACACTGCTGGCTCATGTTCAGCCTCCTGTCAGTCAGCACTCCCAGGTCCCTTTCTGCCTGGCTGCTCTCCAGTCACTCTGTCCCCAGCCTGTTGGGGCCAAAGTGCAGGACCCGGCACTTGGCCTTGTTGAACCTCATCCCATTGGAATCAGCCCAACTCTCCAGTCTGTCCAGGTCCCTCTGCAGAGCTCTCCTGCCTTCCAGCTGATCAACACCCCACCCCAACTCGGTGTCATCTGCAAATTTACTAATGGAATCACCTCCCTTGACCAGCTGTCCATACTGTGATGCAACCTGGGACATGGCTGGCCCCTTTGGCTGCCAGGACACAATGCTGGCTCATATTCAACTTGCCATCAACCAGGACCCCCAGGTCCCTTTCTGTGGAGCTGCTCTCCAGTGTCTTGTTCCCCAGTCTGTACTTGTTCCCCAGTATGTACATCCAGGGTTGCTCTCTCCCTTAATATTGGAATAGCTGATAGCCAATATTAACAACAGATTATCTCCTTTCAAAACTGTCAGTGGGAAAGTGCTTTGCCTGATAGTTGTCAATTTACTTATTCTTTCTTATACCTTATGAGTTATATGATTTTTCAGGTGATTTCAACCATCTTAAATGGAAGAGTTGATGGAATAGTTGTTCCTTGAAATATTTATCATACTAATTGTCAGTGCATCTTTAATAGCCATTGAAATTGTATTGCAAAATACATAAGAACAAATTAGTTTTCCATTCCATTAGGCTATTTCATGGTAATCTGTGCTACACAGGGGAATCAAACTCTAAATGTGTGCATTCACTCATTCCATAAATGCCTAGGAAACTTCATATCTACATGCTTTATTAATTCTAAAAATGGGAGGATTTCATACTTATTCCTATTTTGCTCACAACAGTTACCACTGTAATAATATTTTTTAAGGATTTGTGGTCCAGAAAATTAAGAAAATACACATAATTTCATGACAAGCATTTGTGACTTTCTTTTATTATATTAACAAAAAAAATCACTTGTATGCATCAAACTCAATAATGTATGATTAGAATGAAAACAGGTCATAGTATTGAGCCAATATATCCATATTTGGAGATAGCAATAGACACATAGGAACAAAAGACAGAGAATATTAGGATTTTCATGTGTTTCTTAAGAACAAGAGATGTAGCCTTGAACTATCACAGGAATGAAGAAGCCCAGCTGCATTCATTGAATAATAATAATGTACTTGAGTTTTCAACACCTGAGAGCTCTCCAGGGACTAATTGAAGTTTACTTGCTAAGCAAGACCAACAGAGACAGGAATTATTTTAGAAGCCATGTTTTTTTCACAAAATTCCTAGTGGAGAAATCAGTTTCTTTAACACCACTTGCAGGACTTCTCACAAAAATCAAAATACTCTCAAATTTTAAGTTCTTCAAGTGTTTTAAGCAAGAATTCAGCTCTTTTGCCTGGCAGTTCTGAGTCCTGGATCATCTGGATCATCCAGATATCCATGTTTCAGGCTTCAAATCTACACACTGTGAGAAGGCAGTGTGTAGAAGAAACAGTGTGTAGGAGAAACTGCACCTAGGTAAGTTAGATCTCCTTGCACTCTCCATCACTTTGGAGAACCTCTGAAAGAAATCTTGAATTATGTGAAGTACTCATGGTGAGAGGACAACTCCGGTGATAATGGAGATGTTCACCATTTCCCAACAGCTAAATAAATAAAATAAAATTTACATAGGCACCAATTAATAACCTGCATAGCAGAGTCTTATCCACTAGTGTCTCCTCCAGACTGGAGATCTCAAAGCCTATGTTTTAAGAACAACAACATGGGTTTGTCAGCAGGATGCTTCCAGGGGATGGGATGAGTACAACCTATGTCCTTCTATGTAATGGACTCCCAACGAGTTTCCCAGTCATGTCTGCAAACAGTTCCTTGAGTGAAAATCACTTGACCCCTTCCTGGCTTGTGAGGGTCTCTAGTCTCAGTGGGCTCAGTCTTTCCTTATCTCAAGCAACACTGAAACCAATCTGAGAAGAGAAACAAGTAAGCATGCTTGCTGCTGTTTCCTCACCTGCAAGTATGTCTTTGCTAGGGAAGTTTCCTGAATGGGCATGTCTTTCTATTTGGAGAAAATGTTGAAGAGATAAGATTATACTACAATACTAGAGTAAAGAGGAGGTGTTTCTGAGGGGAAGGCAAGCACTGTTTCCAACCCTTTCCTTCTTTACGGTGAACAATATCTACCAAAGAAAAGGATCATGTTGCTTGGATTGTGTCTGATCAAGAAAAGGAATGGGTGGTCAGCCATAAACTCTTCAGATTCAGAGGAATCTTGAATATCTTCTGTCACAACAGCTGAGCCAGTCTGCCTCAGTGCCCTCCTCAGTGACTTCCATGTACGCCTCATGGATGGCCTCAGATATCTTCAGGCCCTCTGCTGAAGAGATGCCAGAGAGATTGGCCAAAGGGGCTGAACAGGTCGGTCATACCCAGGGCTGTTAGGACAGATGTGAGGTTATATTTTTCCTCGATCTTCATGCGTGGGAGGTACACTTTCACCCTCTTCTTCTCCATCACACTGGAACTGGTCCACTCTGTAAGTTTATCAAAGTTGATTTTGTTCTCGAGCTGCAAAGAGAGGCAGAGAATGAAATGCCTGGGATACAAATGCAAGTTCTTCATTTCAGTCAAGGCTATCATAAAAAAAACCCAAGCAGCCAGAGTGGTTCTTGCAGTCACCGTATTGACATCCCTCTCCAGTCCTGCCTGTGCCACTGTCCTTTTATTCAGTTCTTTATCAACTTTATACATCTCCCTTTGTCCAATTAATCTTGTGGCTCATAAAGCACAACCCAACAATTTCACAGCCTGGAAAATTAGTCAGTTTGTGAAAAAGATTGCAAAAAAACAGGCCATAAAAATTTACCTACAGTTTATAGTGCCTAACAAATGCAAACTCTTCTACATCTTTAGGAATTCTATTTTATAATTCAAAAATATTGCTGAGTAATTGTTCATATAATGCAGACTGCATTGCTTTTCCCCTTTCTTGGGTACAGATAGGTAAATTTTTAACAAATTGATAACTTCATTTTAAGTGATTGAATCAAATTAATTTTTCTAGTTTTGTTTCTCCTTTCCATCTGTCAATTTTTTTTCTCTTTGCTGTAAGCATTCTGCTTTCACTCATTTTCTTGCTTCCTTTGCTTTTAAGAAAGAGACAAAAGTTTCATTTCATATTGCACGATCAGTAGATTATATTCATATTCTTTCTTCACTGCATACTTGTCCCACTTTTCTCTTTTTTTTTTTTTAAAGCACAAAACCATTTCCTTTACTAGTTTTCATGCATCTGGAAAAAAAATTATTCAACCTGACTAAAAGTAGTTCTGATGTTTTCTTTTACTTTCTATGCCATTCTCAAGTTCTGTCCTTGTATGTTCATGGATTATTTCTTCTGTTGATATTCATCCAATTAGACTAAAGTCTCTTTTCTGCTTGATGCCTAATTTCCAAATATCTTCCATGCATTTCCTTTCCATCTGCATATTTAGGACTCTCTCAGGTCTTAACTGAAGAAGTGGTTTTGATGAGTTTGTTTAGCTAGATTGGTTTCACAATTTCTACACCAAGAATATTTTATTAAGATCATATTTTATCTAACTTCATTTTTCATTCCATGATGGTATAATCACAGTAATTTTTGAAAGGACCCCACTTATGATGTTTGATAAGGATTTTATTTTAAAAAACTCATCAGTGATTCCTTCAAAGAATGTCTAATTCTCAACAATTTTAGCAATGTTTCCTCAACAGTTTACAGCTGGGGGCAGAGGGTGGGGGGCGAGGATGGTATGTGTGTGAAATTACTTCAGTTTTAAAACAAATAAAATCTGGTAAATATGCATCCTCTTTTGTGGGGCTACAGCAGCACTACACTGCCCTAGCTTCATTTTATAAAACTGAGTTCAGGGCTCTCCTAAGAGGCCAGTCTCTGCCTGAGCATGTGGTAGCACCTGGGTGGCTTTTCTGTTCACCTGCCAGCCCAGCACAGCTGTGGTGTGGGCAACTGGGATGTAAAGGGACATCAAGAAGACTGACAGCAGCCAAGCCCCACTGAAGTGATACCTCTTCTACTTCCCCTGCCAGGGTCATACCTCTTCCAGGCCAGAGATGTCATCAGGCAACAGCACCAACAGGCTCAGCTCTTCACTGGTATATGGAAGCTCCAGGATCTTAATTTTCTCTGCAGCAACTCTTCCCACTTTGAAGGTACTGTTCTGAAACATCATTTGCACAGGTCTGCTGTCTTGCTGCAAAAACAGAAACGTGAGATGATGTGACTGGGGAGTAATTTTTTTTTTGGTCAGTCAAATGTGCAAGCGCTTTGAAAGGGACAGAGTTTGATCTTCAAGTACGTTGCCTTGAAGAAGAGCTGTGTCTCCATTTACCTCTGCTCAGACATAGCTCTTACAAATCTTACTGTGAGGGGCCCAGCTTGGCCGATGACCAGAGAATGTTGTATTTATAACACCCAGCCCAGTGTCTGTGCAAGCCAATAGCCTGTCTCCCTGGTCAGAAGCTGTGTTTGTGCCCCCACCTTTGTCACACTGAAGGGCACTTCCCGAGTGTCTTCTTCTTTAAACGCGCTCTTCCATATCCCGTTGAAGTAAATGGCATTCACAAGGACCAGCACAGTGTGGAGATCAACAGAGCCTGGTTCAAGCAAATCTTGGATACGGCCTTTAAGAAAGAAGCAGGGCATAGAGTGGTAAGTTTCATAGCAGTAATCTTGCATTTTAGAGGTCAGTCAACATGCTGCTGCTTGACTTAACTTTCTCTGCGTCTAAGGTCTACACATGGATTTCAGGTTCATGAGCATGATTTAACACACTGAAAACTGGTACATGGAAAGAAGACAGGTAGGTTCAAGAGTGTTATAGATCCCCAGGGATGTTTCTAACCAGTGATTTGACAAAAAGGATTTATGTAGAAAAGAAGGAAAAGGAGACAGAGCACCAATATAGATTTTCTCTTTCTCACTGTATTTACTTCTCACAATTTTTCTTGGTTTTTCCTCCTACCTTAACATGGTGAACATACACAAGCTTCTCAATCATTCATTTCCCACCATCAGCTTAGTGTGCATTACTTTCTGCCCTGGAAACTCACTTTTTACCCATACAGCATATCCTTGTATAATTATGCCCATATTCTAGAGAAACTGGGACTAATCTTGGGTAAGTTAAGATCTCCAGACACAAAAGGCATGAATATAAAGTTTGTATATCCTGGCATCTCTGCCTTTGCCAGATATGTTTAAAACATACTGTCACTGCCACACAGGTGCAATAGAGTCATCACTTTCCACAGGAAATATCCACTAATGGAGACAGGAGGAGGAAATTTCTCTTCTAATGTTTAGTCTTTCCATAAGCTGGTAAAATACAGTTGTCAGAGGGAAATATATTTCATAATCTTGTCTGACTTTACCATTTGTCTGATTTTTCACCCAGGAATTAATGCGCTGTCTGGCTTGATTTGGTGCTGTTTTGAAGTTGACTGTTTCCAGACCAGCCCTGTACAGTTTCTTCACACATTTTACATAGATCTGCAAAGACATCAATTGTAGCCACCAAAATAGTAATTTTTATAAAAAACAGTATGAAAGTGAAATAAAATATGGCTAATAGGGTTTTTATAGTGATGTCATGGTTAAGCTGTTCTCATCGCTTACTTCCTAGAAGAATCTGTTAAAACTGGGCCAGAAAAATTCTTCTAGTCCAGGACATTTTCAGTTCTGAAATTTTTGTTACTTGACCTGTTAAGAGTTTATGTTAACAAGATTTAAATATTTTCTGGAAGAAAGCCTGATCCAACCCCTCTGTTTTCAGGTTCCTTTCAGACTGTTTTATTATCTTGACGTCTACTTCCTTTTTTAAAAAAGTTTTTTTCCTTATTTTTAAGGTAAGAAATTTCTTTGATTTAGAATATTTTTTATCTTTTATTTTGAGAATATGAAAAAAAGAGTTGGACACCTTCAGAAGAAGTTTTTGAGGTGAGGCTTTCAAGTGAAGAAATACAGCCGAAGTCAAATTATTTCTTGGAAAAAAACCCAAACAAGCCAACCAGCCAATAGGGGGCAAGTGGGGAGAGGGGAATTACATTACCAAATAATTTTGCTTCATTACTCCATTTGTTTTTGAATAGGGCCATATTTTTTTGCCTCAAATTACTTTCCATTCAGACTGTTGCCAGGGCAGCAGCAAAGGAAAAAGCCATTTAAATCCACACCAGTGGCGACCATTGGATTAACAGATTACCTACTCTGGCCAGTCCTCCTGGATTACAGGTTTTATACAGGGTTTAGTAAGAAATCACTTACCGGTAGGATTGCACTTGTCTTTTCAGCATAGAGTCTGTTGGCAATGTGGAGTGAATAATTGGCTTTTGGTGCAGTGATATCAGAGAGAATTTCTTTGAACAGAAGGTGGATATTCACAGACTTGCCACACTGAGTTGTTGATAAGAAGATGAAAAAGTAGAGGGTTATTTTACTAGAAAGAGGGTTATTTATAACCTACAAATAACATTTGAAAACACACAGTGTCTGAGCATTTGCAAATGAACATATAATACAGTGTGAGAGTTCCACGGGAAGGATGTTCAATATAATAGCAACTAATGATTTCCAATTCATTCATAGCATATGAAGGCACTCATTCTAGGTGATAACAAGCAGAAAACCTCACTGAAGCATCTGAAACCATATAGCTCAGGAATGAGGTGGCAAAAAGAAAAATGCTGGTGCCCATTATCACAATTGGTGAGTTATCATAGATATAGAGCCTCTAGTTCACAGCTGCTACTTGCATTTTCATGGCAGCTTTCTGCAGAAGCTGCAGGTAGAAGAAGAGACCTAGATGGAAAGGGAGTCAGGAAGTGTCTCATAATATAGTGAAAAAATGTGTCAAGAATGGTGTTCCAGGTGACACAGGCTAAAAGCATGTAAGAAAACTGCACAATGATAAACAGCAGCTGGGACTTCATTTTATGAGAACAATTGCGTTGAACTACTCCTTTAACCCATCCCTAAATGCTATAGCTAATACTACCTTTATTTAAAAAAAGGGAAAAAAAAAAAGTCTTACTCTTTTTAAGTCCCACCTTGTGCTTTGGATCCCAAGTGGATGGGGCCAGCCCAGCCTCCATGGACTGTGTTATCTTTACAGAGGTAGCAGATTAACATGGATGAAAGCATACAGGTAGTGTCAAGGTATTGGAATGCCTCATGGTACTCTTGGAATGGCAGTGACAATTGTAGGCTGGAGAAGTCCCTGTAGCTTTTGTAAAAGTGTGATTACTTTCCATCCTTTGAGAATTTTGGGCTCTTTTCTGCTGAAGTATTTTCCTGTCCCACTTTTGAAGTCTCAGCTGCAAGTCTGCCTGCTGTACCCTGGCTCCAGGTGCTGAGCTCCTTTCAACTACTGTCCCTCAGCAGCACCTGCTGGTGTGCAGAAGTCTCATTTACACAAGAACGTAGCCTGGTGCCCAAGCATCCTATCTGGTCCTGTCACTTGTTCTGGTGCAATATGTACAGCCCATCTTCTTTTTCTGATTTTGTTTGTTTGTTTGTTTATTTGCTAGGTGTTTGTTTTACTGCTGTTGTTCTTTGGATTTTCGTGGTTTGTTCCATTATTTTTTTAGGTTACATGTCTCAAGTTAAGAAAATTACAAAGGAGGGGAATCTACTAAAAGCAGAATCAGAAGTCTATTCTCAGGACAAAAATGTGAAAGAGTAATTAATGTACCTTAGATTTCTGTACCTTGGTCTGGATACTTCTAAGTCCTGCAATTTTGTCAAAATGAAGAACCTGCAATTGAAAGTAGAAAATAGGTTGTAAAGTCCACTGAGAGTCACTGACGTTTGTGTTAAAACTGCAGGTTTTGACTAGCCAAGTCTGATTAGCACATAGATGAACTGAGAAATTTAATGTGAGCTTTAAATCAGGTGCCACACTGAAAATTTGTGACTATGATTTTCAGCATAGATCTCTTCAGTGGCATTCAGTCTATAACTGGCTACAAACTTAGTGCATTGTATTTATAACTGTGACTCTTGTTTTCTGAATGTTTAATCTTTTGTATGTTTCAAGTTGTCCTTCCCAACCAGGAGGAATCAGACTTTTGAGAAAATACTAGCTGAAACAAGAGACCTTCCTTAGCCAATCTCCAAGACTGCTCTTTCTTCGTGAAAACCAAAGGTTGCTCTTGCCCTTCATGGGCAAACAGAGTTGTAAGTGAAAACTCAGCTTGATTCAAACCTCACAGTTTGGAACGCCATTCTTTTTCTAGGCAGGTTTGAATCCAGTGCCAAAGGTGACTATGTGGCTTGCTTCCCTCAGCTGGAGTCACACAGATGTAATCTGCTGCCTTTTTGAATGGGATCAAAGAGAGTTTGTACCCATTTATGTAACTTACCTTCTCCATCTGATACTCAGTGTTACCTCTTGCTCCCAGATAGACCATGGCCAAGGCTGCCATCATGCTCAGGGGGCAATAAAAGATGTTGTCATTGGCATGGTGAACCCTCAGCTCTTTGAATACATCAAAACAAAATTCCGCATTTGCTGCACTGATGGAGCCCATTGTGAAATCTGTGTTAGCTAAAGCAAACAGAAATATGACTGTATAGCAGTGATATGCAGTGCTTGTTTTAAAAAGTACTACCAATAGCCCAGAAACTGTTAGTTCATTGCTGGGTTTGTGATGCTGAACCAGTGAATGATGTGCAGCCTACAAATCCTGTGATTGTTAGAAATATTTTTACATCTGAAACACATTTGTTTTCTTTCAGCAAGATTCTATCTCATCAACAAGATAGTATCTTGTACTTGCCCTTTAGGAAATAGATCTTTCAGCCATGATTCAATATGATAAATGTAATATTGAATGGGTAAGTTTCCTTATGGCCATCCAGAGGAATCTGAATGATGCTTGAGACAATGAAAGCTTCATATTTCATTTCTTCTGTGGCTGCTCTGAAGAATACTCTGGATCTTTAAATCAAATGTAGTCAACTCACTACATTTCCTAGTGTACTTCTTACCATGCTTAGTTCAACCAGCCACAAACTTGGAAGTTGCTTTCCTGTAACTTATAGGAATAATAAGAGTAAGTTACTCTGTAAACCCAGCCAGTTGCTTAGACACTGAAATATGAATTTAGGGGGGGTTCTTTCCTGTAGTCCTGTTTGAGACATTTAATCTACACTGACGATTTTTGTTGAGAAAAAGCGCAAGTATGTGTATATATATATATGTATATATGTATATATGTATGTGTGTGTGCATAAATATATATATATATATACACTAATTATGGGGTTTGGCAGTACAGCTTGAAACAGCATAGAACTGCATTTCTTCAGTCAGGTGCAAGTCCTGTAGATGCAAATGTATGTGACATGTTAAAGATATTCATTGAAACATGCAGTTGCTCTCTTTTTTTTAATCTAAGGCTAAGAAAGTTTAGTATTTTTCTTGTGTCTCTAAAACAGTTAAAGTTGGAGGAATAGAGCATATCCACAGTTTGGAGCAGGCGTGGTTGATTATGTGACCCAAGAGGCCTCTGGCTCTAATGACTGTGGAACCACAGACTCCATGAATCATCACCTTGTACCTCACCTGGGCCCTCCAGAGAGACTTAAATTGAGAAAAGCAAAATACCCTTATTCACAATTATTAAAATTATAAAAGAACAGTTTTAATGTGCAACAGATTTTCAGTGAAAAAGAGCTATTTCAACTCAAAGCTATGGTGCACAAACACTCATATTTCACAGACCTAAAAGTATTTGACACTCAAACAGTATATGATCTATTGATAAGGCAAGGTAAAATCACTTTATATGCTGTCTTTCTATATACCTGTCTTATATTTACCTTAAAGTTCTTAAACATAATATCACTTTTTTTTTCCATAATAAAGAATACAAATTAAAAATTATATTTTACTTGGAGAAATACTTACCCCACAAACTTCAAAGAGGCATGCAATAGTCCAGCTTGCCAGCTGAACCCAAACAGCGTCTTTGAGCTGTTGGTGATATATATTGCATGAGACACTCCCACTGTTGCCTTCAAGAAGTTATCTTTCAGTCACTGCCTTTCGTCATGGCCTTTTGATTCATTGCACTTCGAAACATTGAGTAGACCAATGGTTCTCTATCTGCAGTAAGTCAACCTTTATTTTTTGAAGTAAAACCTGATTAAAAATTGAATTATTTTAACTTTTGCGTTAACTTACAAGGCTGTACCAAAGTAATCTGAGTTCAAGTCTAAAGCTATTTCTCATGCAGTTCTTTTGAATTTACACATTAATGTGACTGACCTCTATTAGGTAACTAGAACCAAACACAAAAAAAAGAGAGAAAAAAATAACGCTACAAATATGTTCAGCAAAGCATAATACATTTTTAATAAACCTAGCTGTAACATCATGTCAGGTGATTCTCACAGCCGAGTGAAGGTAAAGATCCCAAAATATTTCAGGAAAATATGACCTAGTCATAATGCTGTGATCTGGGAGCGAGCAAACAGTTCCCACTACAGTCCATTGTTAGCAACCATCCACAGATATAGCAGAGGAAAGAGTCTTGTGTTACCAGGGATTGCAAAAAAGTGTATCAGTCCCAGAAAACCCAGACATTTCTTCTCACTGGTAAAGCACTGTCAGTGCAGAAAGTGCTCTAACACAGTACTCTCACCAAGCATGAAGGGAAGAGTGGATACTGGGCTATCTGCTGAAGGTCTGAAAGATATGCAACAACTCATTACAGCATCTGTGCAGTGAAACAGGAGTTCCTCACGAAGGGTGACCATCTGACATTGCTAAAATAAGATAATTCCAAGCAAAGCCAGTTTGCAGGATGGTCATTCTATTAAGAGGGATTTGAAACGGATTTTTTTATGTAAGAACAAACCTAAAAATTTCTGTTTACTTTTCAAGGGCCAAATGGTACTGAAAGGTGTTTTGGTCTGCCAAAATGCAGAAGTATGTCCCTGAAGTCCAAAGAGTGGTATGGTTAATAGATTATTTTTTTCAAAGCACAGCCACATCTATTTCTCTACCTAGGTGAAACTGAAGTTTTTTACCTGAGGTCAAACTATAGGGTCTACACATACATGTGGAGGAGGAGAGAAAGGCTCTGAGCAGAAAGTACATTTTGCTAAAAAGCTCATTTTGATGTAAAGATTTAAAGCAACAGCATTGAGATTAATTAGAGGTCTGAGGATGGGCATGGCAGAGGAAGAGATTAGAGGAACAGTTGGGAATTACATGTTTTCTGGGCCATAAGTCAGATCCCAGAGTATTCAGGTAGTCAGAAATTTATTTAAACCAGCCAGTAGGATTTAAAGGATGATTGAGAGTCAGCTTTTAACTTTCATTCTACGCAGGTCATGGCAACAAGGTCCATGGTACATGCACAGGCCATTCTCATAGATCTTCCATACCTACTTTTTTGCTGTGGCAGTTGAATAAACTATGGAATCTGTCTGCAGGAACATTCATGGTCTGTTAGACAATCATAATGCACAATATAAAATATAATTCAATTGTAAAAAGCTATTACACTTTATTGAATAATAGACTTGATGAACAGTAAAAAAACCAAATCTGGCATCTGTAAAGGCCATAGGAGTGGATAATAGAAATCCAAATTTGTACATATTAAGTCACAGAGCATACAGCAGTTAAGTGTACCCTCTGTGAAAGGGAAAGGGAGCTACTTTACCCTTAGCAGTGTTGTTTATTTTGCTGAAATGCAAGCAAGTACATGCGGAGCCTGATAACTGGAATGGCTTTCAGTTTCCTAGGTCAAAATAAGGATGTTATAGCAGCAATGAGAGTAGGAAAATCTAAAGATACTAAGGAGCTTTCCTCTTGCCTTCTTCAGCGTTCATTATTCTGTGAGCTAGGCTGCTGCAGCTTGTATTTTATCCATATTTATCAAACCATTACTGCCTGAGAGTACAGGTTTTATGGGCAAAGAGCTGTGAATCTTCTCTTATTCTCAAATTTCCACATAGTCACATTAGAGTTCCAGCTATTGGTCAGCAGCTGGCCAAGCATGTCTTTGGATATTCCATGAAGAGCCCTCCTGGACACCCACTCTTCTTTGTATACTCTGGCTCAGTGTATTTCTCCTATGTGGACCTGATGGTCCTGCGTGGAGCATGTCCAGGAAGGACACAACTGGCCCTGCTAAGATGGCCCGCTTCTGCATAATGTCCAAGATTGTCTCAACAAATGTTTTGTTGCACCAGCTCCTCAAGGAGGGAGGGCATGTAGGTATTTCTGGTGTGTTCTCCCATCTAATATATTTGCCTTCTCTGTACACTCTACAGCTCAAATGTCTACAGCAACATGTTCACTACAACCATTCAAAACACAGGTACAGGGGTTGAATACCTGATAACTGCTCAGTTTTCAAATAAGACTAGCTGCCCTAACGTGAAAAACTACTTGGTCAAGACAGGCAAGATGGTTTAGAACACGCAAAGTGAATGAGTTCATGAAAGAAAGGAGGTTTGGTTCTGCAAGTAGTCATAGATGGGGCAGTACAACTTCTCCAGAGAGTAGTCTGTAACTATAAATTCTTGATTAATCTCAAGATTTTTTTCTATACTGAATGTTAGTGCAAAAGTGGTTGCAGAATCAGGTTGTAAGCAGCTGAAAATTTTGATCAGAAAGGGCTACCCGTATGCAGACAAGTGCTCTTTTTCACTTTCTCTAGTTAAGGCATTTGACCCAGGGAGAAAAAATGCTGCTGAAATTCAAAAGCTAAAAGTGTAGTACTGCAAAGCAAGACAAACAGATTAAAATCTGCTCCCTATCATGTTTGTCCCAAGAAAGAAGTGAGCAAGGACTCTGCTGCCCTTTGTGCCTCAACCAATACATGGTGTTTGCCCCTCTTCACTACTGTTGTCATAATCAAGGGGATACTAAGCAGCAGAAAAAGCAGCTCTTTCCAGCATTTGTATGTTCATATTTTCACATTTAATATGTTCTGGTTGCTCAGCAGCTATCGGGCAGTGTCTGAGGGTAATATTTGCTTATGCTTTGGGTGGCCTGTCCATCTGCATCACACTTAGCAGAGGCTGTAATGGTATCTCTCAATTACCTTGAAGAACTGAGATGTGGTCAAAGAAGTCCCACTTACAGTTTTCAGATGCTTTTTATTCAGTCATGGTATTGTGCTGGAGACGATCAGCTCTCTGTGGTGCACACATAGCCTGAGGCAGACTGTCATTGACACTTTTAAGACATTTGGCACCTTGTATTGCACCCTTCAGAGAGTCAGTATGTCAGGCCCAGGGTAAAGTTAATGCCTGACATGTCCTTTCCCATACAGATCTCACAGTAGCTGATAGTAGGTATCAGTCCTTCAGTCCCAGCACACCCACCAGTCCCCTATGCCCCTTGATTGCTGGTTGGCTCCACAAATAACTCATTTTTTTATAATAAAGAAGCAGTAAAACAGTGACTTCCTTGCTGCTCCATGCACTTGCCAAAAGAAAGAGTCTTGCCCAGTTGCCACTCCTCAGGGAGCCACTCCCTGCGGAGCTGTGTCTCTCTCACTGCAAGTGTCACTGGTGGTGCTCTCTGGCAAGTGGTGCTGCTCTTGGCCTGGTGCACACAGCTGCTGAGGAGCTCAGCTGTGCAGCCTCTGAAAGGACCTAAATTTGTCAGTGCTTTCTTCTTTTTCTTTGTAATGTTAGCTCTAGTGAACGGCATTTGAAGTGAAACTTTACTATGCCTGAGTGCTTTTCTTACTGGAATCATATGGAATCAGGACTTCCTAATAAAAAATTTTCTACCACTTATATTTTGAAGGGAATAAGCACTACTCTTCATATGGGGAAAAAGTATGACTCAGACCTGCTCTTTGGCTTTTTTAGTGGCAATTAAAAAATCTTGCCTTTACCCTTCTTGTCTATCCATTGCAAATCTTCTGAAGATATAATAACAGCTGCGTTATACACAGGTACTAAGAAACAATTTAAATGAAAGCACAATGTCAGAGAAAACTGAGGAGAACTGCAACCATCAGAGAAATTAGAGTTCAGTGGAAATGTGAATATGTAAATTGAGAGTTACTCTATAATCAGACTGTGGAAAGACAGATCTGTCTAGTATGGGACAAATGGGCCTAACCTTTCCATGGATCTCCATACAAATACTATTTGACATCATTTGCTTTGCCTTTTGTCAGTGTACTCATCTGTAGGCTGTCATGTATGCTGGTGTGGTTCAAACAACACTTGACATCAAGCCTGTCCTTTGGGAAGAGGCAGCACCATGCCCCTCAGGGACGTGTCTGCTCCAAGCACCATTTGGAGCCTCCAACTTTTCTCTGTACTGAAAGCTCTGTTGTTTGGAATTGCACTTTCACAAGCTACAGTTTCCCACAGTAGAAGCACTTGCTTCCAGAGAAGAGGGTTTACCCTCTATTTTTAAGTAAACATCTTTGATTTTGTGGGAGAACTTCCCTCTACAATAAGAGTTGCTACAACCACACTAGCAGCAGAAGGTTATTTTCCAGGTCCTGGTTCTTTTCACCGTATTTTTTAGACCTCTTTTGAATTAAGATGGCAATTAGGAAAAAAAAAGTATCTGAAGAGAAAATAGATATTTTTTATTTATATTGTATTTGTTTGCTGGTTTCAAATTATCTAAATATTTCTGGAGGAAACTTGCAAAAACCAAAAACAAAACCAACCAACCAACCAAACAAAAACACAGACCAAAACCACAAAAAAAATCACATTAAAACCCAAAAATATTTCTGCTGTAGTAAATTAAGTGACAACATTCGTTACAGCCACATCTTCCCCTTTGCTCACATACAGAATTCCTTTTCCTGTTGCGAGACTCATGCTCTTCAGGAGTTAAAGAACACTCATTTATCACACATGCCACTAATTGTTTTTCTTTTACATTTTATCTGAAAATTTATAGGCCTGGTTATGCAAGCTAATAAATTCTAACACTGTTCATTTCACTCTTTTTTCTTTTAACCTAAGTGTTTTATATTTGAGACAAACCAGATATACACAAAATACCAATGGCAGTCATTAAAAACATGCATAGCTATTTTTTGCATACTTTATTCATCAAAAGAGCCAACAGCCTGTGATTTGTGTTATCTTCACTTAATTTATATGACAACTGTGTCTCTGCAGGTAATTTTAGTATTTCAGGCTGTATTTCATACTGCAATTGCAGCCATGTGAGGTATCTCCACAGACTACAATGGGTCTGCTTTATTTAGCAATTCAGCGTGTGGAGCACTGTAATTTACTGTAATTTTCCCTGCATATCTCAGCATTAGGAAGACCCCTTTGAATCTGCAGTTCTGAAATGGCAGTAGTACGCTCACAGTGTTTACCTTCTTTCCCTCAGTGAGTAACAGGAAAAGAAGAAGTGAGTCATCGAAGGGGTGGAATATTTTTCCTTTAAAAGCAAGTGTTTTTCATGTATCTGTGGATTTTGGTTATTGCCTACCGCCAAACTGGACAGGCTGCTCTCTCCTCTGTAACCCCTTGTTATGCCTTCCCACCACTTACTCCACAACATCCAGGAGGTGGTTTAGGGAACTAGGTCATCAGCAAGTAAATCAGCTTTACCAAAAATTTTCCCCTTCATTTACATCCCAGAGAATTGCTCATCCTCAAGTCAGGCAAATAATAGTGGTGTCATTAGGGAGGGAACAGAAACACATGGAAGGAAGGAAGGAGGCAAAGCAAGCATTCTTCTCCTTCTCAGTGGCGTTAGACTGGCTCAGCCATGACTTAAAAGCACACTTCTAATTCCCTAGTAAAATCAAATGTGAGAGAGAAGCAGTAGGTGAGGTTCAGGGTTTACATATCCTAATGTCAAATTGTTCAGTGCCTAAACTCAGGATGACAAATATTTAAAAGTGGGAGGTAGACTTCAGTGTCAATTATATTTTTTAAAGGATTACCATTATTTTAACTTGCTGTATTAGACTATTTCTGTGTCCACTTAATTCTGCAGACTACTACATTTAATATTTGGGTTGCAGTGGTTATTATTACGATAAATGTAACAGACACAGGCTACCCATCTAATTACCATCACTATAGACTTTTTAATTTTTTTTATCTTTATGATGAATAAAAAATCTGGAACAAGAAACTCATGATATCTGAGGCACAAACAGAGTTGTTTTTTAGAAATGAGAATGGCTGATCACTACTTAAAGTTTTCTGTGGGAATTATGTGTTTCATTCCCAGCCATCACAGAGAAGGCCTTTTCAGAAAAGGCCTCCTATTATTCTGAAACCCTGTTTTTGTTACATGGAAGTTTATGCAAAAGTTGGAGAACTTTCTCACACATACAGGGTTTTTAACAGGAAAAAAAAAATAGCAATGGTTCTGCCCTGCTTGGGAACAAGCGAAATTACACCAGAAAATCTTCTGTTTTCTCTGGTCTTTGGGAACAAATCCTGAGAAGACCAGCTTAGAAATCAACCAACATTTAAAAGGGAAGTCCCATAGGAATACTTTGCTACTCCCCTACAAAGTGTCATTTTCCTTCAGACCTACAGAGGTTGGGTAGGTAAAGCAAAAAGAGACCAAGTACCTAAGCTTATCCTTTTAATGCAGACCCCTGTCTTCCTGTCTGCTACATGTGAGTGAATATATTACATCAGTTATCCTCAGGGCACTAAAATCATGGGTTTGCTGGATCTATACTGCATTAGGAAAGCCTCGAAATAAGATTTTCTATGCAGACATCTCTAGAGGCCTACAGCTCTTTGGCAAATATCACATAGTGTATTTGAAGGCAGATATCATTTTAGTGAGGTCTCCTAAAAGTAAAACATGCCTGAAGTTCATGTTTTTTAGTTTTTATCTTTAATTTGGCTCTTCCCAGTTAGTCTTTTTAATAGCAAATTAAACTTTAGGAAAAAGCCAAGAAAAACGTCTTTTGTGTTTTGTCCTTACTGCTTGCCAGTTTGGATGTAAGTGGGGAGAAGAAACTAACTTCATTAGTTCTATGAAACAGAAAAAACTTTCTAATTTCCAGTATAAACTCCACTTAAGGAGAGGTATATCTTCCAAAGAAGAGAATAGTGTTGGTTTGGTTGTGTCTGATGAAGAAGAGGAATGGATGGTCAGCTTTGAATTCATAGGTAAGTGGGCAACACAGAGGCATTGCAAGAAGCCCCGTGGCACAAGCTGCTTCTGTGCCCTCTTCATTGACTTCCACAATTGTCTTCTGGATGGCCTTGGACACAACCAGGCCATCTTTCTCAGAGATTCCTGACAAATCAGCTTTTCCCCAGTCAAAAACATTCATTACTCCCATCTCCTGGAGAGTTTTGTTGAGAACATAACTTCCCTCCATCTTGAACTGAGGCAGGTATACTTTCACTTTCAGAGGTTCCATCCTAGCAGAGCTGGTCCATTCTGCTAGTTTTTCATAGGAGAGGGCACGTTCAAGCTGTAAGGTGGTATTGATAATAATGAGTTGCACCATAATGAATGGAAGGCAAAAAAGTTCATTTTTTTCCATTTGGCTTCAGACCATACTAGAGTAATGTAAGTATTGCTCTCTGTGTATTTTACTAGAGAGAAAATCAAGTATTACCTGTTCTAGGCCAGTAAAGTCCTCACAATCATCTTCAGGAAGAAGAATGAACATACTCAGTTCATTATTAAAGTACAGGAGCTCTATGACTTTCATTTTTGGTTCTTCTAAGATGGCCATGTTAAAATATCCTTCTTGAAACATCATCTGCACTGTCTTACTCTCATTCTGGAACACATGAAACATATTAAATGGAAAATACAGAAATTATTACCCTGGTATTAATTTGTTTCAGTATTGAGGCTAGAGTTCAGCCCAAAGCATTATTTACACTGGCTATGGGTTTAACATACTTATAGCATTGGTCTGTTCCTCTCAACTGTAGCTCCAGTGAAGTTAGCCATTTTAGAAGCATAAAAACTACTTTTCTCTTTCTACTGGTGGAAGATTACTTTACTCACTGCTTCCTTTTCACATCTTTATTTTTTCTGGCACATCAAATGAGAAAATTGATGCATCTTATGCAATCATAAACCTAAATTCCTCATGAATAATGTATACATTCTCCTGAGATAATTTATCTTCCACTCATTTTTCCTGAAAGCACACACTGTTCTGTTCATAAATAGTAGCAGTGGAACAGAATCCTCAGTTTGAATCCCAAACCAGACTACTTTTGAAACAGCATCCTTAGTTGCAAAATCCCCATCAAAGTTAGTGCATTTGCTCAGTGGTTTTGACCCAATCAGTATCTCAGCTGCAAAAGACCCACTTCTGATGATAATTGGCATAAACAGTAACATATTTGGTTATCAAATATGAAAGAAGATGCAGCCTTCTCTTGTTCTGGCTGAAGACTCCTGTTTTGTTTTGAGATAAGAGAGAGATGGAAAGCTCCCATCTCTTGTTATAGGGGACAGGTATCTGATTTCCATCCCCCATCTGCTTCAGTTCCTGTCCATACTGTACCTTGTTCAGATGGAAATATGCTTCCTTAGTGTCTTCTTTCTTAAATTCTACCGCCCACTTTCCTTTAAAATACATAGCATTGACCAGGACAAGTACAGTAGAGGGATCAATAAAACCAGCAGCAAATAGGTCTTTGATTTTACCTTTAAAAATAATAAATTAAAAATAATTATTTTGTTCAGACAATCTATTAATAGCTGACTTTAACTACTAATAGTTATTTCTGTAAATCTGAAAAGTAGTATAGTGCTGTCAGACAAATAACAAAAATTTTATGTACAGCTTTGGAAGCCAGGAACTCAAGGCATTTTTGTTCCTCTTCCTATATTTATTTCCTGTTGAGAAAAAATAAACAAACAAACAAACAAAAACAACAACAACAAAACAGTAGTTGTTTAATATATTAAAAACGTGCTCTCTTTAGAAAAACAAAGTGGAAAGTGAAATTCATACATGATATCCCTAACTAGTTCAATTTCAAACTAAAAAACCTGCATGTTTTCTTCTTTACCTTTTGTCTCATTTTCCACCCAGAAGTTAATTTTTTCTCTGACTACTTCTTCAGTGTATTTAAAATTGACTGGTTCCAGTTCTGCTCGATAGAATTTCTTTGCAGAATCCAAGTATTGCTAGAAAGTATAAGATTCAGAATTTTATTTCAAAGTGATGATTTTTATAAGATAATTTTATGGCTTCAAGATAATTCCATGAAGTAGATCAGCAAGAAAAGAATGAGTAAAAAAGGTTTATGTAAGAAATCAATTGAAATAACTCAAACATTCAATTTTTAGAGAGACATTATTTTTTAAAAAAAATTTGCAAATATATTTTTCTGTAATTTCAAGCTATAATCAGCAGCAGAAATGTCTCAGCACAGTGAAAAATATCTAAGATCAAAATGTGGTACTTTTGTTTAAGCTCATATATCATTGCTATGTTGTCTGTCTTCCTCAATCACCAAATGAAGAAGACTGCCTTATTTTGAAAAAATAACCAAGACTGGTATCAAAATGAGATCTCTGTCTGTACATATATCTGTATTACTCAGTATGGATATACACACTGTAAAATTTATAACTTGTATTAAGTGTAAAACTTTTCCTAGCTTCTGGTCACCTTTTTCTGGCTCTGAAAATCTCTGTTCACGTAGAGTGTAAAGGAAGCATCTTGAAAGCAAGATGAGATCTTGATTTCAAATGAGAAAGGTGGTTACAGAGATTAAACAGCACTGTTCCTACCAATACTCTTTTAAACACCATAAGTCTATTTTCCTGAGTAAATTATTTATATGATCTTGCATTGTCTGGGCATCAGTGTTCCACAAGAATGTTCTGAGATGGTCAATTACACATAAATGAGACTAATAGACACAAATCTCAAAGATGCTACTTCTTTTAATCCTTGCTTGAAAAGGCATCAGGAATCATAGAGTCCTATATTTGCATAGACTCTAAGGGAAAGGTGTGAGAGGGAGTAAAATCATTTTATGAGAAACAAAGAAGACACTGGGAGAGGGAGGGTGGTCTTCTGCTGGACACAGATCTTTCTTGTTTGGATAGAAATGACACAACAAGCACCAGCTCTGGTAGACACATGGAGTGCATGGCAAGGATACATTAATGATGATCACTGCTATCACACTTTCTGGAATGCCAAGGGAGAGTGATTACCATAGATCTGTTTCTTCTTCTGAAAGTTTTAATTCTGACTTCCTCATGCTCTGCCCCATGTCTGGGCAAGAGAGATGGAGAGGCTTCCTGACTGTGAGCTGTGAAGCGCATTCATTTATCAGCACACCCTGACAGTGCCATTGTGTTTCATTTCCCTTTGTGCTTAATGATTGAAGAAATTCTGCTGAGCTTGTCACTCCTAGGAGCTGTTAAAAGGGACACCATGGCCACTTACCTGGAAGAACGGGTAAGTAATTTCTCCAAAGAGCCTGTTGGCAATGGTGAGACAACATCCTGGACTGGGTTCACTGACTTCAGCCAACAGAGCCTGGAACTGGGAATGGACTCCTTCAGCTTCTTCACACTTCAAACAAGAAAACAGGCATTTCTTAGCAGGCTTGAGCTTTCCTATGCAAAGCTGGTCCTGAGGGTGAATTGCAGCCTCTCCCCACACGAGAAACCCTACTCCACCCATTTGATACAGGCACTGGAATAAATGCACCAAGACACCACCTCCTACTCCCTCTGTGCCAGATGTACAGGATGACAAAATTATTCCCCTTCAGGCCAGCACCAGTTCACCTTCAAGTCGTGTTGTGTCCTACAGCAACTCCTCTGTGCACACTAAGCAAAAGACTGCTGGCTTACAGACTGGGAGAAGCAAGCTCCAAAGTGCCTTTGGCACGCTCTCTAGACAAACCTTTGCAGGTGACAACTGAAGCACTTACCACTTTCTGGATTGGTACTGCTGTTTTGGTTAGAAACCTGTAATGAGAAGGCTTAGCCATTGAAATGTGTGATCTCACAAGGCCCCTTAAATAACTAGTAAAGGAACAGTAATAAGCAGGTCTGCAAATCTAGATGGAGAGACTGATCAGCACTGCTGTACCTTCTGATTAAGTGATCATCTGCAAGGAAAAGGGCTGACAAACTGGTTCCTGTTGCTTCAGGTCAGAGCAATTGTGTCTTACCTTCTCAGTAGGGTCTCTGTTGCTCTGTCCCACATTGCTCAAAACTTCACTGAAATGAAATACCTGTAATGTAAATGTTGAGCAAGCGCAGCTCAGTGACAGTACTTCAAAGCTGAAGCAGTGTTGCAAGCCTGTCCCAAAACACAGCCACACACAATCACTGACGAAAGCTCCCTTTGTTCTTTACCCTAAGATTCTTGCAAGTGAATAAGCAGCTTTAGTACAGGGTGAATGCATGAAATCTTTCAAATCTTTCAAATCTTCCTTCATAGAAAAGAAGACTTTGGTTGTCCAGAGAAGGAAGAAGATCAAAGGGCAGGAATGCTTCTGAGACCTGAAGATTTCAGGAATAACTCCAAAACACTTTCTTTAGCACTGATGTATTCACTGAACAATCAATTACTAATAACAATGTCTAGTCTGAAGAAATTTGGTATTAGGAACAGCATAATGTATTTTTAAAGACCCCTCTGTATGCACCAATCCTTTGGATACTTAGGAACTACATTAGCCTGCTGGTCATATCATGCCACCATCCTCTTTTCAGAGCAAAGGAAACCTACCTTCTCAATCTGTTCGAGCGTGTTGCCCCTGGCTCCGAGGACAACCATTCCAAAGGCAGCTGACAGACTTAGCGGAGAGAAGAAGATGTTTTCATTTCTTTTTCTTTTGCTCAGCTCTCTGAAAAAGTCAAGACAGAACTTGGCATTGGCTGCGCTGAGAGAGCACATTGTGGCACTGTGATCACCTGAAACAAGGGAAAAGTAATTTAGGCTTCTGCTCCTTACATCTGTTGAGTTTAGATGCCATAGCAGAGCATAATAAGGTTTTCTTTGGCTGAATTAATCTGCACTTTATGGAAGATTCCCTGTTCAACACATTTGGGATTTCAAAGTGAATCGGAAAATCAGCACCCTGAATAGCAGAAGCAGTATTCCGAGTTGAGCTGCTTCTCCAGCTCAAGCAATAGCTATGGCTTTGTCACTTAGCCCTAACTTTGTCCTAACCACAATGCCAGGTCAGTTTATATACTGATCTTTCTTGCCTAGAGTCTTCCAGGCATAACCCTTATTAATTACACCCTTGATTATATCTCATTCTCTGTCTCTCTAAAAACTTTGTGAGCATTAATCAGCTGTGCCTCATATACTGTGTCCTTCTGAGGCTGGTTGCTTAAAAAACATTTGGCAAAAAAAATAGAACTATAGACAGGCTCACTTAGTAAGATTTTTAACAAAGAGACATTGTGTATTAGTAGAAAATTCCAGTCATATTTTTTATTTCATCTGCAGCTTAAAGTGTTTTCCCAAATATACTTCAGTTACAATCTCAATTACTGTAAGTGGATAATCTTGAATGTTCAGGAAAATTCTTCATATCTTACACCTAGGATGGAGTTCTTCTCTTATAAAACCCAGTGCCTTCACCCAGTAAACTGATGTAGAAACACCTGATCCATTAGAAAGTCAGTGCTGTATTTTAGAGGCTCCACTATTTAAAGTAATTTTTTATTTGATTCTTACTGAGTCTGAATAATTTTCTCCACAGGTGTGGAAGAGATCTTTCCCCCATTACACAAGAAGATTTAAATTATCCATATAAATATTTAAAAGATGGAAGAGCGTAGGAAGACTGTGCTCTCATAAATTACTAATTTGGGTCATAAAGAAGAAGTGGGAAATGGTTTGGTTTTGATCTTCTTTAGAAACACACTTGGCAAAACCATTGTGTAAGTTAAGCACAGATTCATCACAAAGCCCATACATTTTAATGTAATCCAAAACATTGCAAAGCAACTTGAAAATATTCTCACTTCCTCAAAATATGTCACATAGCATACATATGTGCTAAGCACTGTCACTAATGCACATATCAATCCTTAGACATTTCCTAGTTCTGTCATTTAGAATTAAAGATCATGGAGATATTTACCTTCTCCTCGGAACTCACGACGTCAGCTTGACAGTTGAGCTTGTCGATGGGCCTTCTGGAGCAATGGGATATAAAACCATTGCCACTCCCAATGGCAGCATGATGAATCATATTCCTGTCTGTTGCAACCAGTTAGTATAATTAGGGGATCTTTTGTGGAATCTTGTATTTTTCCTTATCCTTAAGAGTTCAGAAAGGAGACACAATTTCAAATACATGGTGAGATGTAAAAAAATTCTATCCAGTTATAAAAGAGAAAACAAACTCCTAGAAACAAAGGAGATCTCAAGTAATTTTTTACCTGTAAAAAATAAATTCTACAAATTTCGATGTGTTTTGCTGTCAGAAGTGGCATCTTTGAATGCAAACACATATGTTTCTGTAATAGAAACTAATTATTAAAACCTCTGCTGGTGGCAGAGTAGCAAGGGAAAGTAAAATACAGAACTACTTATTTGGCCAATTGAGACATAAGGCAGTGGTTCCAAGGTGGAGATAGAGGAATTCCCTTTGCCTTCTCCAGGTCTGTGCCTCTGAAGACTTTTCTCTTAAAGATCCCTTCCAGCGAGCTTTCCCTACATGTTTACTGCCTCAACTGAAAATTCTGTCCTGAATGCAGAAGGCGAATTTAGCCATTTGTTCCAGAATTTGTTGAAGATCCAACAGCCTGGGCAAACAGTAACTTGCTTTCATTTGCATGACATCCTAGAAGAGAGGGCATGTTGCATGCACAGCTCAACTGTGCCGAGTGTGCACCTCAGGTGTGCTGCAGCTGAGCATCCGCAGTCATTGCGGTGATGGGGTACAGGTCATGTGCATTCACAACAACCACACAGCGCATGCAGACTGATTCTGGTACTCCTGGGATGCTGTGCTTCCTGCAGAGGCACTGCCATAAAGGGTTCTCTGTGCATTGTCTGCACTGGCTTCGGTTTTACTGATGGAAATATGAGATCTTCTGGGAATTCCCAATATTTCTACTGTAAGTAGGGAAGGTGTTTTGTGGCACAAGGGGCAAAACATAGAGAAGCTATCCCTGCCCACAGTCTTCTTTCAAAACCTTGAATTCTGCAGATGTGTTAACAGGAAAACTGCTGAGTTTTGTCCAGGAAGGCTTTCCACAAGACACTGATATATGACTTAAGTTTAGCCCAGGACTTGTCATTTTTGTCAGTGTCACTGAGGATGTTTGGTCCTTGCCTTATATTACTTCATCGAGGCATAGGCAGCAGGAACAGAGCAACCTAATTATAAGAAACAGTATATTTCTGGGGTTGTTTTGCTGAAAAATAATCTTCCTTCACGTTTAGGTTGATACGGTGTGTGAGTGGGCAAACACTTGCATAAGTGTATTCAAGCACAAACACTTAAATCACTGTTTTGTAAGACATACTTAGTTATCACTGCTAACATATACTTACATATCAACCCAACCAAATACTAGGTTTCTCTGCCATTTAGGAAGCTTTGACGGCAATTCCATGTCAATCACAAGGTACTCATGAGTTTAATTCTCTTCTGGTTTGAATTTTCTCATATCTTTTTCTGGGAGGAAATAGAAATTAAAAACGTGGTGCTTGCTCAAGCCCTGAGGACAAGAGGGTTAGACCTGCATAGATTTTACCTGAAGGAAAGAAAGCCACAGAGTCTGGTTTAACTTGCTTAACACTGGGGCAAGAAAACTTCACAAAGAAGTGTCTGGCTTGCTTTCCTGGTTTCTGGCTGCTCTCCACTTAAAAACCCACCTGTGGAGCCTGTTCCTCACTGTTAGGGAAACTTCCCTGTCCAGCCATGCAGGAGCCACTCTGTCAGCCGCACCCACACCACCCGAGCTGGGACTGGGGCCGCTCGGCAGCTGCACACCCCACACTCACACAAATCAAGACCAGCTTTCCCTACCAGCTCGACCCTTAGTTTCCCATAGAAAAGTCTCAGATGTCACAACCCTTAGGATAACGTACTCGTGGTGCAATAACAAAGTATCAGCTCGAGCTGGGTGCCTCCGAGGAGGGACCCGACACAAAAAGACACCCCCGCACTTTTACACCCTCACAGTCTAAGTACGGGAAAGCCCGGGGTCCTCGGCTCCTGCCGGGACGGGTCCCCTGGCTCTGCCACAGGTCTCCGTGCCCTTTGTCATGCAAAGGGGCGGCAGTTCATGGCCTCTTGCCTGGAGGGCTCTGGCTCTCGTCACCCAGAGCCCAGCTTGCAGTTCGCACTGCAGCTGCACGCCGAGCTCCCTGCCCTGAGTGTATTCCCCGACACTCGCATCGTCACCGACAGGAAACTGCAGAGCAGAACTGGGCAGATGCTGCCCTCTTTCTTGCGGTGGCGGGCTGTTCTTTGCGGTTTTGTTTTTAGCACTAGGCATAGCACAGCTGGAGGAAAAAACGTTGTGGAATAGAAGAGGGGAAAGTACACAAGTAGGAGCCGTGAAATGTACCAATTGTAAGTCAAGGCAGCACCCAGTCATCCCGCAGAACAGAAGAAGGGAGATAGTTTTCAAGCAACTAGACACAAACAAGTATTTCTCTTTCAGGAATACTGGCAATGTTTAGTCCAAATTAATATAACGAATGGAAAATTGCAATCCAGAAGCACAATAAATCATGCCCTTCAGGCACAGGGCTAGAACCACAAGTACCCTTGAAATTAATTCTTCTGTATAGGAATCCATTAAGGCAAAGTTCAAGTTATCTAATATGCTACCAGACTAAAATACAACTCTCCTGGTCCTGCTTAGATTTCTGATACTTTTGTCTTAACTGTCTTAAGTGAACAGATTTTTTTATTGTTGTTTATTATTTCTCTGGTTCTGTAGGTACTTCTGTTCATTTCAAGTTAACCTGAAGATTAACTGTGACCCCATCGTTCCATTTGGTGGAGGTTTGTTTCACATGGATCATTTTCTCTCCTTGGTCAAATTATAGCTAATGAAGGAGCTGGGCTGGCACTGATTTGCAGAAAGGAACATCTTTTACTATTCTTCTTCTTCTGCTAGTCTCTTCCTTTGATATTTCCTTCTCTTCTAGGCTAGTTCAGTGTGCGTTAGAGAGTGCTCACACAGGCACAGTTTTTTAATGGGAATGTCCAAGAAATCCAGGAGTTTTTGTTCAAGTAGTTTGAAGGATCTTCTGATTCTTAAATTCTGAGGAGACTCGCTATGCAAGCACCTCCTGGGAAAAACAAATTCCCTTATTCTGCTGTTGAATAGGGAGCTAGACTAGGAATTGCACCACATTTGTCAGATCTATGACTCCCTTCTTGCTCTTGGAATAATGCAAAGTTTCATTTCAGGCCAGAGAAAAATTAAGAGGATTGAAGAAAGTCATGGTAGTCTCAAATCAGGAGACTCTCTTTATTCCTTTCCATGAATAAGCCTCCTAGCAGGAAAGGATAAATAACAGGAGGACTTTTTTAAGAGTTACAGAGAAGTAGTTTCTGAGATGCATTGTGTGGAAAGGAAGACTAAGATGTAAAAGTACTGCAAGTACAATAGAACTGACAGATTTTCTTTCAGATAGTTAAACTACTCTGACTAATCTGAATGCAGATTTCAAAGACCTTTTAACTAGTGTTCAGATGCTTGTCATAGTAAAGTTGCTTTCAGATACAGAAGAATGGATCACAGACTGAACTGCTTTCTACACCTGAAGTTCTCTACACTTAGATAAGACTGTAAATAGCGGCACATGCTTAGGGACAAGTTTTGTTCAATACTGTTTACCTGTTCATAGTCATTTTGGCTGAAAGTCTCAAACTTTTTTTTCACTTGCCAATTACACTTTTTTTATGTTTCTGATGGCCTTGGGGCCAGGACCACAGGAACGAAGACTTCTCTGTATGATTTGTAAACCATAAAGAGTTCTGATTACATGGATGAGATAAGCATAAGAAGACCAAAACAAGGAACAAGAGATCCACTCAGTGATGTCAACCAGCAGGACACAGTCTCACGGCAAGAAGCAATGACTCTGTAGCAGAACAGCATATCCCTTGTGACTATTCTTTGCTGCAAAAAAGTGCAAGAAACTTGGATTCCTACAGTTCTCCCTTGTCTTTTTTCTCAGTGTTTGCAGCCTTAAGCTTCCCTTGTTGTCAGCGTCCACAGGATGCAGCAGGGAAGCAGATTCCTGTTGAGGAAACAGGGGCTGATCTCAAGTTTGACAGCAAAGGCTCTTCTTGTCCCTTTCATCTGACAAAATGCACGTTCTGCTACCACCCTACTCAGATGGTAATTACAGAGTACCTGATTTGTCTGAGGTTGCTGTGAGTAAAGGTATCATTAGATAAGTAGAGTTGCTGAATAATAAGAACAAAACAAGGACTCCTGTGATTTTCATGAAGCCAAAAGGGCCCTCCCTGTTTGTCAGACATCTGCTTCAACAAATAACTAGCCTTCTACTATATATGAGAGCAATTAAGACTGATAAATTATTTGTGGTGATCCAGAGAAACATTAGCATGACAGAAAAAATACCTCTTGAAGTAGCGGAAGAAGCTGGAGAGATTTCAGATGTTGCTGATGGTCTCAGCTCATTTGGGAAGCACCACGTGAGCAAAGTCTGATATTAATTCCTGTGATCTTCAGGTTGTATGAGTCAAGAGCCTGTTGAAAAGCAAGTATCACCTTCTAAATTGCACTTCTGTCTGATGACTCTCCAATACTGAATTTATTGGCAACAGAGTGTAGGAATTGATGAGAGTGAACTTTGCAGAGATTTGAGCCACCTCATGCTGGTCATTCAACTTGCCAAGGAAAAGGTGAGCCCAGCACTGGTTTTTTTCCACATGAACTTCTTTCTGCAGCAGAAGTTCTTCCATGACTGCAATGAAACCCCTTTACTCTCTAGGGAAATTTAGACATGACACAGAACAGTATCAAAAATTCTTCATCTTTGACTCACTTATCTTACCAGCATCCAGAAATAGCTCTAGCAATACAGCCAGTTCTGCCTGTGTTACCTTCTCTGCTCACACTCCTGCTCACCTGTTCATGAGCCTTGACTATCTGGAAATTCCATCTGTAAGGAAGGATGTCTGCTTAACTGACTTCCAAAGTGTAAGGTGTTACAACTAGGCAGATAAATATTTTTGCATGATGATCCTGTTTTATAATGCTGATCCAGGCTTTGTGAGTATTTCTGGACATCATCTCTTTGTGGCACTTTAAATCATTTTACAAGCCAGGTCTCTTTACCTAAACAACAAGTACAACAATTTTTTAAAGCTGTGCAATACAGATTGTCCATAATTTTCCTCTCCTGGCTCTACCTCAGTGCATAGCTTTTCTTGTCAGTCAGTATTGTGGGATGCAGTAGATAGTAGAAAATTTCCCTTGCATTTTTAAAAGGCGCTGTTTTTCTGTATTGCTTAGCCACTGGAAAAGATAACAGATATTCTCATGCCATGGATTTGTTGTTGTTAACTTTGGCTGGAAGTGACAGAACTGTGAGGCTGGAAGGAGCTCTGAGATTTCTAGTGTTTCTGATGCCCTAAGGTGAGATGAAAGACCTAGATTACAGTTGATAGGCACTTCTTGAACCTGGTTTTTGAAGCTTTTACACAGAGTTTCCAAACTTCTATTAAGTTTCAGTGCTTCGTTATTCCAGGAGTTTTAATTTGACTTTGTTTTAAGTTGTCCTGACTGCAGACTGGTACAGTTACATCCAGTCATCTTTTAACTTTGATATATGCCACTGGCCAAGTCATGTAAATACTTATTAGTCAATTTATTCTTTGTACAAGACGTAGTATTTGGGACTGTCTCCCTGGTCATAAAATGTAATTATTATAGATGTACTCATGACCAGGAACTTAACACTACACTAATCACACTACCCAAAACACTGTGGGTATTGTTAACTACTGAGCTGCTTCAACAAATTATGGACTTGGCAACCTGAAATGCCCTTCAGGGCTGCTCAGCCCTTTGGTGCATTGTATAATTCTCACCATTCTGAGCAGAAAGGTTTTGCTTTTGGCCATCAGTCTGGATGTTAAAGTAAGTGTTCCTCCTCGTTCGCATGACAATCCTTGTGGTATGATTTCCACAGGTAGTGAAATTATGCAGTTGTTCAGTAGTCTAATATGTTATTTGCATAAATGTTATTGTGGGGATATTGTTGCCAGTCCTTACAGCTAGTGAAATGAGAGGCAGAAATGGAGTGTGTTTGCCAATATTGTGCATATATTGTTAGTGACGGAGTTTTGAAAACAAAATAAGATTTGAAAACCCTTCCTGAACTGCCAAGCCCTGTGAGGAGATGACAGGTGCATAATTTGAAAACACAGGGTCAAATTTTCAGTCAATGTGATCTGATTGAGTTCCAGAGGAGGTGTGAAAAAAGAATTTGTTCTTCTTTGGGCCACAAAATAATATGGATGTACAGATGGTGTGTTTTCCATATCCTGCCATGGAATTTGTACAGTATATCATTTAATCATTCTTCAAGTCAAATTTCTACATGCCTAGGATAACCAAGGACTATTGAACTGTCCTGAAAATAAGTTCTCTACATGTCTTCTCTCAGTTCCACTGATTTTTAACCATTGATAAAATGGTTGCTCTCATATTATCCTGCATAAAATTTGACAGCCTCTTCTCTTCTGGCCTCCCTGTAACCCAGAAACATCACCTTGTGAATTCCAGATACTTGTATCCCAGATGGTTGTAAACATTTATAATCTAAAATAATCTAATGTGGAACCTGTGACTAGCATCACTTACCAACAACCTTAATAAAATGAGACACTAAAGAAATATCTAACACAGGATAACACTACATAGAATACTATACAAAATACTACACAGAAAAAGATATTTAAGATAATCTGAATTTGAAGCATTATGCTCTCAAGAACCACTATTTCACACAGAATATGCAAAGTAGTGCCTGCTATTTTGATCTTAAGTGATCATTGGATGTGAACAAGAATGTCTTGACAGAACATGGTGTCCAGTTGCTAGTGGAAAGTACCATTTGACTCTTTTCCTAAACCTCCATCTTGCACAAAATAAATATTACCACTAAGCCATGGGAGGTAAACCGGATCTGGAACACCATCAAATGCTTGTGGGGTGACTTCAAAGCTCTGATCCTGCCAGCAAGCCTTCTCATTTGAGAGCAGGGAAAGCTTCCAATTACCTGTCTTCATTCACAGAGCTGCAGTTTACTGTATATTTAAGACATGGTTAATTTTTTCCCCCTGCATTTGGAAACCAGCTACAGGATGTACTCATAAATGTATTCTCCCTTTGTCTGCCTTTGTGCTACATGAAGAAATATAAGTGTGAGTTCATTTCTGAACTGAGACTTCAGAATGGCCCTTTTTTTCTTCCTGCTATGGCAGGTATCTGAACAACTCAGATAGAGGACTGTGACTGAATTCTATTCTCAGGCTTGGGTATAAATCTTTCATAACTCCACTAATATCAGTTCACTGATATTTTAATAGCTTATAAATGCATACCATGTAATTGCAGAAAATTTTATAGGCAGAAGAGATCAGAATAAGACCAAATTTTATTTTGTTGTACAGTTCCATTTTCTCTGTCCCAGTTGTGACATTCAATAATCAACTGCAGCTTTCCAAATTTTGGAGTCACTAACATTCACTGAAACTCACTCTTGCAGAGACAGAAAATGAGTTTTGCTATGCAGAAGCAAACTGGGTAAACTGAACAAATACATTTAGATAGCAATTCTTATAATCAAAAATCAAAACAAAAGACAAATTTAATTATTCAAGGCCTTACCTGAAGTGGTTTTGCATAGAAAAACAGTCAGCTCACTATTTCATGCTATATTATAAAATTGATATTAAAATAATAAAACTTACGAATGCCACACAAGAAAAATAAACCAAAAAACATTGCCACATATTTACTCTTTTAAAATATTTCCTTTTATATTACTGCGTTTGACAAACTACAGCTAAACCCTGTGGTGTAGGTTGATCCCAGACAGTGGTAAAGCACCCACACAGCTGCTTGCTTAGTCCCCTACATCCATAGAGGAATAGGGGAGAGGATAGGAGGGGTAAAAGGGGGGAGGGGAGGAAGTGAGTTGAGATAAAGGCAGTTTAGTAGGCAAAAGAAAGAGGGAAAAAACAAGTAATGCAAAAGCAATCACTCGTGTGTCTGAGTAAATACCAAAATTTACTTTGGAAGCAAAAATCTTCACTACCCCTTCTTCCTTTCACCAAGTTTTTATTGCTGACATGATATTATATGGTATGGAATGAGATAGGGTCAGTTGAAATCAGCTCTCCTGGTTGTGTTCCCTTCCTGCTTCCCAGCTTATTTTCTGGAGATCAAGAATGGGAAAAAAGAGAAAGCCACAATATATTTTCACTGTTCGGTAACAGCCAAAATATATCAACCCTGTTTTAGCCAGAAATCCAAAAGACCACCATACAGGATGCTATGAAGACAGTTAATTCCATCCCAGTCATAGTCAGTGCACCCCAGTATAGATATGAGACAATTGCATTAATATATTCTGAAAATAATACAGTGCTTTAGAGGGACTTTCATCCACTATGGAATTCTGAATTGATAAATACTTTCCCATAAGTGGTCATGCCTGTATCATTTAGTATGATAATTTCCCACTTGTCAGGCAGAGGACTATAGAACTGGTAGGATGAGAAATTATAGACTTAGAACAATCTTCCTCCGAGGCCAAACACCTTATGGTCTCAAAAGAGCATGTTTTTTCAGGCATGTGTCAAACACCAGAGCACCGTGGAAGAGCTTTCTTTAAAAGGTTTCCCAGTGATACAAGAAAAAACCCCATCCTTTGCATCCATTATTATTTTTAGAATTAAAAGTCAGACAAATGCAGGTGGAGGACATTAAAGTTCACATTGCTGTCCCAAGAGCAAGTTTCAAACCATGCTTTGCACTTCACAGCAAAGTGCACCTTGCTCCCTGACCTGAACAACCATCTCTGGGCAGATCACCCCTTTAATCATGTTCATGCTCTTCTGTCTGTTCCAGCTAGCTCCTCTCTCACTTTCATCTCCTCAATTTTTATTTTTTTTAAGCCTGTACTCTGTGTAAATATGGTCATGTAGTCAACATCCTGTTTTTCTTGCAAGAATCGCCGAGTTGTTTAGAAGCATTGGTCAACATTCAGACACTGAGTAATTGCAAATTCACTAAATTACACATTATAAAAACTTCTTCTTTTGTACATTGTGTAAAACATAAGGCACATTGTGTGAAAACAAACAATGGAGAGACCAGCAAGATTGTCTTGGATTGCCAAGACATAGCCAAAAAAACAATCTTGTTCCTCTTCCTCCTGAATTTGAGGTAACAAGTGCATATATGTCCTAGCACTTCTAAAATAACTGCATTGCCATTTATCTCCTTTTGCCTTTAGAGGGGATTACCAAATTCCCTCCCACTGTTGATCCAAGGAAAGAATTTGGCTACATACCTCTTAATCCTGGGATTATTTCATCCATGAAATGCCAGCCCTGTAGGCAGAAACACTGCAGCCAGCCTTCGTGCATTGCTGCAATACATTTTGCTCCACTCCACCTTAGGTTTACGGTACTGTCACTACCCACAAAAACCCAAAGCTGAGAGAGTTACCTTCTCCTGAGAAGAGCTTACCCTGACAGTTTCTTCACTGATGAAGGATGGTGTCCCACCCCATCTTAAACTGAAACCAACCACTCCGTACGTAGCCTGCTCAGCTTATTTCTGAAAAAGGACCGTGCTTGGGGAAATCAAGGTCTAGCAGACATAGTACCAGGAGAATGGTTTTTCACAGGAAAGTGAGATACACTGAGTGATCCAATGTCTTCTGGATCGCTCTTTTAACTCTCTAAAACAAGTAGCAAAAGAAGGAAATATACCTCTTTCCCACCCCAGAAAGGAGGCAGGCTCTTGATCCTGCTGCATCTCATTCACTTGCTTTGCTCAGTCATCTGTACCAAAGACATGGCAAGCATCGGCAGAAAGGATACAATAGGATACAGCAAGAGGAAAACAGGGGAAAAAAACCAGAAAATAAGACTCTGATACACAGAGTAGTACTTAAAATGTAGTACTTAAATGCATCTGATAACCTCTGTCTCATGGGGAGCCCTGATAGTCCTGGATCAGTGCAATGATCCAGACTGTGCCACAGCAGCTCCTCTACCTCGGAGCTACACTTAGCTGGGGCTGCCTTAGCATGGGCACCAAATGATCTCCAGAGATCCCTTCCAACGCTAACAGCTCTGTGATTCTGTGGTTCTGTGTGACACTGTGCATGTCTCAGAATTTCAGCCTGCATCACCAAAGCCAGACAGTGGAGGGAGCACACAGGAACCTTCAGCTGCACATCCTAGCCTGGGATTTGGTTGCCTCCCAGACTCTGTGTCTAGAGGAGGCACATCTAACCAAGTACAACAGGACCTGACCCAAAGGGCAGAAGAAGTCCCAGTTACACAGCTCTGGGCATGAGGTTGTTTGCCTATGGTGAGAATCATGGGGAACAAACTTTTTCCATTGATCTCATGCAGGAAAAGGGCAAGAGGGGGTGAAGCAAAGGCATCACCAGCCCCACTTAGAAAAGCTCAGTATGAACAGCACTAATAGAAGGAGCACTGAGATGGGGCGGCTCCATCATTCAAACTGGTGCTCCTTACCCCTCCAGGGCTGGATGTGGGTTTTTCCCAGAGTCTAACAGAGAGTCAGACACTGCAATGAGAGCACAACTGAATTCTCAGTTCTGAATATTTGCTGCTGTACTCTAGCTATGGATCTGGTTTCCTACCCCTCAGGTCTATCCCACATGTTTCAGCAGAGCTGTGTGGGGAGCTTGAGGCATCAATGTTTTTGGTTTGAAATGTGTGTGAGACTCCTGAGGCTTTTGTTGAGCTCCACAGTCATTGTCAGTCTGCATCTCTAGAAGGTCTGCATGAAACAACAAGCAAATAAGGCAGCAAGGTGGAGTTGCTCCTGTCTGGGGGTACAAGAGATACACCAAAGGCCCCTGGGTATGTCTTCCAAGATTCTCCATATTCATCACCGTTCATGAGCAAGTACATGGGCTCCATACTGTCAAAGCACTCATCCTTTGACCCTGGAGGTTGTTCTGCATCACAAGCAGCAGTCAGTTGGTGTCTCGAGGATGGGTGTGGGCTGAGTACTGTCTGTATTTTAGGCCAACAGGCACTGTGCTTGCTACTGCTCTGGGCAGAATATCATATTTCTTACAGAAGACCAGCGACCTAACCCATTGAGCAAAATGCAGCTAAGCCCCTATTAGATATCACACAATGATTGCATTAATATAATCTGAAAATATGGCTTGGGGAACTTTTCCATGTTATGAAACTCTAGCTTGAGAAAGCCTTTTCCTTCCAGTGGTTGTCTCACTAGAATTTAGTACGGTGATTCCTCACTTGACAAGCTAAGGGCTATGGAAAAGGCAGAACTGGTCATTACTGCCCCATGTTTGGGTCAGCTTCGAGCTGACAGATTGCAGGGTAGAGGAGTGACAAGCAGCAGAGAAGGCTGCAAAGGGGGTCTCTTTGAAAATAAGCTGTCAGGGGTGTGAGTGGAGGCAGAGCTGCAGCTGGTGCTGTGAGGTTGCAGCAATGAGGGCAGTGCCCAAAGCAAACTTCTTCATGAGGCAAGAAAATAAGGCATCCATCAGGATTTGCAAATGAGGTCCTTCAGGAGTGTTTTTCCAGCATGTTTAAACTGTCAATAAGTGTATGGAAAAGCTGGACCCTATTTCCAAACTGTAGCACTCAAATGAGGGAGTAATGCAAAATAATTTTGGATGTGTGTGTGGCAGTGCTCTTACATAAAAGCTGTGACATGATTAAGAATATCTAATTTCATGCCTGAAGATACAGATGAAAAAGCTGCACAGCAGCACCCTCTGAAGAGCTGAAAGGAAGCTCATAATCAACCTACTTTAGTCACTATTTTCTTTTCTAGGCAGATATTAAGAAAGTGAGGAAAAATTCATGCTATAAGAAAGACATAGACAAAATACCTCCATATCACTATTGCTAGGATAGACACACACATATAGATACTTTTTTTCTGTGTTACTGGACTAAAACAGGAATAGCCCAGGGACCAGAGACTGGAAACCAGAACTCATCTATAATACAGTTGTTGAACTGCAAAGCTATCAGTCCCAGAGTTCTCTTCTTATGTCATTAAACTGCACTGATTCATGTAAGGGCTTCAAAAGGAAGGTGGACAGTTTTGCCACACATCCTGTGTCAAATCCCAGTGCCTGATAGCACTTGATGCACTCTCCTGGGAGCCACAGGCTTGAATTCCAGTGATGGTATGGGATACAGGCCCTTCATCTCCTAAACCACATCAATTTCTTCACTACAGAAGTTAAGTACTATTTTCAATTAAAACAAAAATGGAGTCGCTGTAGTGCCATTTTCCAGGAGCCCTATTTGAATAGCTTGCACAAAGCCTGCTTTGAATCCATTCCCTAGATGTTCTTCAGGGATTTACACCTCATTCTACCTAGCTCCTGAATTTCAGCATGGGCAAAGCACCTCATCACTCACATCAAGGCAGTTCAGAGAAAGCAAAGAAAAATGCTAGCTTCTAGAGAGAATTTGCAAAATGTGAAAATAAAATGCCTACAAATTTTGGATAAGAGAATTTTTCTTTCAGATGGCTTTTTGGATGTACAAGTTTAAAGTCAGCCTATGTTCTGTTTATGAGAGACACGTAATTATTTTAGTGTGTCTTCTCCTTTCTGAAGCCGTCTATAATTCTGTACATTAAACATGTTATTCACTGACTCTCCATTACTTATACTTAAAAAAACCCACAGTTTGCAAGTGTGAGTTCTGAATCTGGTTTTCATAACGCCTATGAGTACTGTGATGCAGTACCTGCTAGAAGTGATTATAATTCCATATTGAAAATGAGCATACTTTGCCAAGAAAATAAAGTCAAGGATTTACTAAGAGACAAATTTTTTAATAAATATGGAAATTAAATGTCTAGGTTATTCTCATGCCATTACTGTGCGACTGACTGCACAGCTGGAATAGAATAGCCCCTCTTATAGTACAGAAGGCATGAAGCTACTTTCATTAACATCAGTCAAGGTCAACCTCCAATGTGCGGCAATTTTATATTGTAACTAATATTGCATTATTATAATTAATTTTAATAAATTATAACTGAATAAAAGTTAACCTATTTGTCTTGATGATAAATAAATTTAATAAACTATGCATAATTTTTATTGTAAATCATATCGTGGTTGAATGCTGAACTTTAGTCCTAATAATCTGCTCATAATACTTTGTGTAGATCTTAGCCAGAAGCTGCTAATTAGTAGCACTGCCATCAGTCAGATTCAGTCAGATCACATGTGTCCTCCCTTACTGCTCTGTTTAAGCCTTGGTAATATCTGAATGCAGATATGATGCTACTATATATTCACTCTGTTAGATTGACTTTACTGAACTAATAGAATAAAATATAGTATGACATGGCAGAAGAAGTAAAGACATAAAAAAAGGCGTGAAATCAAAGCATTCCTTCTGGATGATTTTCTGAACCCATCCAAGAAGTGAGTTGGTACTTCTATAAGTGTGTTGGAAGAGAAGAATGGACGGTCTATGCAAAAGGTGATGGAAAATTGATAAATCCTGGAAGAGAGACTGGAAACAAAGTTCTAAATGCATAAGACTTTTTCTTTTTATGGTTAAAGAGATAAGAATATGTGTAAGAAATCAATGACAGGATTGTTTTTAAAAACCATTTGATTACTGTTAGTATTTTTTACTAATGATACTACTGTGTTTAATCTTAAGATCAGAAGGAATTACATCTGAATTTCTGTCTAAAATAGGTTTGTCTCTAGAAATCCAGAACACTAAGGTCAAACCCAAAAATGACTGAGAGCCAAATTCTGAGAAATTCACAGGACAACTTAGGAAACAATAGGTCAAATAAATCCTGCTGAATAGCCAATCCTGAAGTGTACCAGTTGAACCTTTTCTGGTTCATTTTTTATCCCTGGGTAGAAAGCTTTCCCCAAGAGTAAAATCAGTATTTAAGCTTTTTACAGCAGTATCTCTGGCATTCTTGACTCCTCTGGAAATTTATGTATCACATCTTTATTAAATTAGAAATACATGTTGAATTGCTTTTTTTTAAGTAAAATTTAACTCTCTCAGAAGTGAGATGTTCTTCTCTTAGTTCATGAGGTTGTTGCAATATTGAAACTGCTGCTATTGCATGTGCCAGAAAAGGCCCAAACACATCTCTGATGTCATGCAGGGTTCACCACTCATCTTCTTGGCTCCTGGGCTCTGACAGCACAAGAATGGCCCAGCTGAGCCGGTACTAAATGGAGGCTTTTACTGCAAACATTCCCCTGTATTTCTCTGACTTTCAGGACTAAGTTCCTTCATTCTTCACTGGTAACAATTGCAGCTCTGTCCCCCAGCAAAATCCTGCTTTAATTCAAGAGTCAAAAAAGGATATGCTCTGTGTTGGGGACTGTTTACTCATTTCTGAGAAAAGACGGGAATAAAGGGGAGGGGTTATCCCCCGTGGCATTTGCCACTTCACCACAGGAATCCCTGTCCCTGTGTTTTCAAAAACATTGCTGATTTTTGAGGTTGTGGTGCTCAGAACTTCCCTGGAGAATGTAAACACTGGATAATGACAGCTTTAGGTAACAAAAACAATGCCTAATAGGCAAACTGGGTGGCCAGCCTCCAGAAAGGGAACACAGACACAGCCTGCAGAACTCCTGCTGCAGCTGTACTGCACCTTCAGACTAGACAGTCAAGAGCAGTAGTTTGCTTATTTGACTCTTTTATTGTCCTGCTTCTGTCTGTTCCTGCTCAGTTATCACTCACTTTTATTTTCTAGACTTTCTTGTCCAAATGGCTCCAGGTAACTTACGGTGCATAAGCTATGGTAATCATGAATGCAGAACATGAAGGGTGTATGGTGAACAGCTGATGTGTATTTTCCTTTTCAGGGGTCAAAAAGCACATGACAAACATTCATTTGCTACATCTCATGCAGAATCCCTCTGAGGAAGATGTCACGTATGTTAAACCAGCAAATTAGCAGTAATATCTCCCTATCAGTCAGGAAGAAGTTTTATTTTTTCCCCACACACATTTGCAGTTAATGTTTAACTGTGATTTTCATGATTTACATTGTACTTTACAAAATCTTCCCTCATTTTTCAAAGCACAGAGAGAGCCCTGTTTTTCAGATTTGCATCTGACAACATTAAAATTCACCGTCCAGTAGTGTGGGAGAAAAAACCCCACATTTCTTAGAAAGTTATTGCTACAGTTTTCCACATCAGTAACTTCAATGGAGTGCTTCAGACCATTTTCTTCCTATTCTTTGATACTGAAATAATTTGATTTATCCCCATATTAAAAGCTTTACTGTGTAAATAATTAACCATATTTAGAAATATGCAGTTTTGTATCCTGTTCCTGCAGACACTAAGCATACAAAATTCTCTTTGGAGTTATTTGAGAACTTAGGATGCACTTCTGGGAGGTTATTCAAAGAGGTGGTGGAGTTTGGGTTTGGAGAAATCCAAAAGCCTTCTGGACATGGACTTGGGCAACCAGTTGTAAATGGTCCTGCTTGTGCAGGGGAGGTGGATGAGATGATCTCTAAAGGTCACTTCCCAGCTCACCCCTATTGCCACTATAATTAATGAGCAAGAATGCATATGAATGCAGGAATACAGGAGCATCTATGCACATCGAGGAAACAAACTGTTATTCATACTCAGTGAGGTTAAGGTAAAATTTACTCCCATTCTGGATTCAGATCAATATTTACAATTCAAGGAGCCTAGTGACAGAGCATCTAGTTAATAGGTTTTAAACAAAACTGGTTACAGTGATTACTTTGAAGTACAAACCAGCTGTCATAGGATTAAGAATGCACTGGGGAAAAAAAAATACAATTTCTGATTTTCATCCAGGTGTTCCTCACAATGTTGTAAAATAACCTTGATTTTAAGGCGAACAGAGTTTGCCAAAGAAAATAATAGTATTGGTAGGATTGTGTCGAATAAAGAATAGGAAAGGGTGATTAGCCATAAACATCTCTGTGATAGGCATAGACCTCCTCACAATGCTAGCTCCTGTACCAGCCGCTGCTACGGTGCCTTCCTCATTGACTTCCACATATGTCTTATGGACAACATTTGACAGCACCAGAGATTTTGCAAACGACATTGCAGAGAGGTCAACTTTTGATTCAGTGAAAATATCAGTCATCCCCATCTCTTGCAACACCTCATTGAGGTTAAAGGTGTCTTCGAGCTTGAATCGGGGGAGGTAGACCTCCACTGTTGTCTCAAACATGTTCTCTACAGAGGTCCACAGCATTAAGTTTTCATAGGTCATTGTGCTTTCAATCTGTAAGAGGGAGGAAAAAAGAGATTAAAATAGGTGGTCAGGTTTAAAAATTTAGATCTTTCCCCACTGTTAATTCAGACAATTAACTTTCAGCTTTAGCCCATGGTACAAACTGCCTTACCTTCTCCAGCCCATTGATAGATCCATCAGCCACGTCACCTGGCAGCAGGATGATCATGCTCAGTGATTTCTGAGCATAGGGGAGTTCAAGGATCTGAGCACCCACTTCCTCAATGTAGCCTAGTTTAAATGTGCCTTTCTGGTACATCATCTGCACGGGTTTTTTTCTGTTCTATTGAAAAGAAAATTATGAAGTCACTTGAGCAATACAGCCCTTACCAACACCTCTTCCCAACAGGAGAGGTAAGTTAAGTTCCCAAAACACTCTTACCTGAATAACGAGGCATCTAAGCCTTGGACATTGTGCTTTTGAAGTGATCACACTTTCTAGAGTAAATAATGTTAAGATTTACAGAGTGTAGATGTACCTGATTCAGTTTAAAATCTCTCTGTACTGTTTTTTGTTCCTCAAACTTGTGTTCCCAGGGTGCTTTGAAGTAGATTACATTCACCAGCACCAGCAATGCATGTCCATCAATCACACCAGGAGCAAAGAGTTCCTTGATTTTACCTAAAGGGAATTTTGAAATACGTAAGTATTTATTAGTTGTCATTAAGACTCTGGATTTAGACTCTTATAACTGGTCTGTGAACTTAGTTTTGGGAAAACTTAGGAACTTTTGGTTTATTCAAAGGACAGAAACAGTATAAGTAAACAAATGGTAGATTCCTCTGCACTGTCAGCAGCCAGGGAGGACAGGAGAACTGTGGGTCACCAAATTACCCAGCTGTCAGTGTCAGTGATCATACATATGTGCCAGGTGACATTTACCATGGCAAAGGAGACAGCACCATTGAACACCTATTTTGGTTTGCAGGAAGGCATCTTTCCCTTCCTACCAAGCACAGCATTTAACTGGCCATGGAGCTTTTGGCTTTCTACACAGAGGCTGAGGTAGGAGTTAGCAGGTTCACAGGCTTCATATCAGCACCCAGAGCAAGGATGGTTCCTAACCTTGTCTGAGGTGGCTTCTGAACTTTCAGCTCTCTTACTGGGAGCCAACTGGGGTTAATAGGTCTTTCCCACACCAGTCACAGGCCGTTCTGCTCATACAAGGACAGGCTTGGTCAGGAGATGGGCAACTGAGAAATTGCAGAAGCCGTCAGATCTATTTGCCTGTTCCCAAGGAAGTTCTGGTTTATGTTCAGCCAGAAGATTTAGAAAATTTTCATCCCATTGCTACTGCAGATCTGGCAAAACTAAAGGAAAATGGTAGATATCATGTTTAGTCTAATCAGCAAAAGCCAATGACCAGCTGGTCAAATGATGTCATTGGTGAGTCTTGGTGGTGTCATATCTCTCATCTTTGTGGGCATTGCTTTACATATAACCAGGTCCTCAGATGGGTTCTCTCCCCACCACCACTCTTCCTGGCTGTTCCCAGTCTCACCACGAATCTCATGGCTTCCATCCCCTGCTGTATCTGCATTTGTGGTTGTTTGCAGAAGCAGCTGGTCTAGTCAAGCCTTATAGGTATTACTTTAACTACCATGCCAGACATAAGGATGGGAATAAAAAAGTATTTGACAACAAACAAATTTTTAATTCAGAAATAATTTATCTGGTAACTTACTCTAATATTTCAAGAATGGATTGGAAGACAAACTATATTTAAACAGCATAAGAGTGAACACCCAGAAATGTAGACAGGTATTTGCTTTTCATATTCTGGAATTTCATTTGTTGAAGCAGTGTAAGAAGGCAGCGACAGTATGACAATGGTTTTGCTTTGTTTTACCTTGTGTCTCACTCTCAACCCAATCATTAATTTTTCTTCTGGCAGCTTCAACAGCACCATGAAAGTCCACTGTTTGCAGCACTGCTCCATACAGTTCCTTGGTACACCTTAGAAATTGCTGTAAAGTAAAATAAAGATTATGACTTGGTCATGTCTATTAAGTACTTATTCCCTTTGGAAATAAATCAATGGTTCAACAGTGTTTTAGAAATGGTGAGGGACCTGTTGACTCCATAAGGCAAAGTTTCATTTTGGAAACATCAACTATCTGAAGTTTATTGAGAGAATCTTTGAAGACAAGATAATTGTTCTATTGCATAGGCAAAAAGGTAAATAAGTAAAAAGAAAGCCAGAAGAAAGAGTCCTCTCATGGAGAATTGCACAACTGATGTCCAGATAAAAAAACAGGAAAGAGAGAAAATGTGAAATATGTTTGATGCTCAAGTATTGAAATAACTCCACAGAAAGAACTGACAGAAAAGTAAAGATGTGACTTGCAAGGTAGCCTTACCAAGTAACCTCAAGACCACTCTTCACTCAGTGAGAAAGGAGCAAGAAATTCAGGGCAGCAGCTCTGTACATGAACCTGTTCAACATCCCAGGTGATAAGCCCTCTCCAAACTTACTGCTGCCCCAGCTGTACCATTTGCAAGCCCAGAAGTAGGTAGTTTATAGACAGCTTGAATAGGCCATTTTTTTGGCTATCAGTTCACCCATGGCTGAGTGTGGACTTGTGCCAAAAGTGAACAACCCTCTGCTTTATTTTTGTTCTGTAGCCATTGATATCCACAAGGTGCTTGGGGTTTTTTTTAATAAAATAACTGAAAGTTCACAATCTTGTCTCTTTCCCACCAGCCCCAAGAGATACAGCTCCAAGAAGCACATTGAGTGCTCCAAAGCATACACAAGAGGGGCAACAGTGAGACTCGGTTACAGAGAAGCTTGAGGTCAGCCCCACAGCAGTTTGCAGGTACAGGTAACTTACCTGCTGGATTTCAAATCCTTGTTGTAGAAAAAGATTGTTGGCCAGGGTTAAAACATATCTTTCTCCAAGGTTTTGTAGTTGTAAAAGCAATGTCTGGAACTCTTTATGGTTAAGATCTCCATCCTTGTTACACTGGGATTATTAGAAACACAACAATTAAAATGATTCCTCTGTATAGCTTTGGTTGTTAATTTCCATCTTAATTAGATTACACTATAAGGCTGACTCCTGCTGAAGTAATTTTTAAATCCAGCTACTCCAAGCTTTGTGGCCTAATCCTCTTTCAGATGAGATCACGGAAGGCTTTGGTATTGAGTTATTGGAAGGTTTATCCCTTAATAAAATAACACCTTGTATCAGGCATTTCCTAGAGGATTTGGCAGACTTTGAGCCTGTGATCTTGACTCCCTCCAGTGGCAAACCAGTGCTTTACCCCTACTAACCTACCTCACAGTGAAGACAGGGTTCCAGTGCTTCCCACCCAAGGACCCACCTGTGAGAAGGAAGGCTGCCTCTCCCGGCTTTCTTCTGGCTCCATTTCTGGGGCTGCATTATCTTGATCATGTCCAAGGCTCATTCCTCCTGCAGATTTCCTGACGTGGAGCACCTGTGGTTGAAGATGGCAAGGTATGGCAACTGTAATTTGCACTTAATCCCCCAAAATGTTACTCTTCACTACCTCAGAATGTTTATATTTGATTTGTGTTTCATTGCTACAGTTACATTAAATTTCAAAACAAAAAGTTGCCCCAAGCACAGAGATAAAAATAGTTTTCCTTGAAAACATCAAAACTGTATTCTTGCAACCATTCTTAATACTGGCATCAGATTAGGAAATATATCAAAACCATGGTGCTCTTAATGGAAACCAGTCCTTGTTTCTAATGCACGAATATCTCACTGAAAAATTTCCAGCAGCTTCTCCATTACAATAATGTTGCATCATACATAGACTTACTCTCTTTTTATTTAGGATACTGATATTAAGCAGTCCCCATTTGTTTTCTAAAACAAGCAGCAGTCCCTGTGTAGAGGGTTGATGTTATGGTAGCCAGGGGGCTGCAGGCCTCTGTGTGAAGAGAACAGACTCTATATGTCAAACTGAGCTGGTTCACCCAGCTCCAAAATGAGTCAGGTCTGTTTTGCCATGACCCTAGTTGCCAAGTGATGTCCCTGTCCTTGCCTTGATCCACAACTTTTTCATCTTATTTTCTCTCCCTGTCCTTGTAGAAGAGCGGGAGTGAGAGAATGTCTGGATGGGCACCTGTCAGCCACCAGACAAGGTCAACCCACCACACCCTGGAAGCCTCATGAGGAGAGTACATCTACCTTGGCTTTGGGTGACCCAGCAGTCAGACTGTGCACACGGCAGTGTTAGAATATGATGCATTATAATGTAGCAGTACAGAGTCAGCTACTGACAAGAACTTTTGCCTTAAGATTTTTGGGGTTTTTACAACTCATGGGCTCAAACAGGAAAAGAGAAGAAAGGTTGTAGAAAGTAGAACTTGGCTTGCAGGGAGTAAAGGCACGGTGATTGAAGGGGTCTCTGTGAGGTGAGATATTTTGACTCTTGAATGTCATAAGTGACAAGTGAGCTAATGCTTCCAGCCATGCAGGTGCAACCACTTCAGGTTTCTGCAGCTCTCCCCACTGCCCACCCAGAAACACTTGGAGGATTCTCATAACACCCATGACAAGAAACGCTGATACATAATTTTGAAACAAAGTCTGATATTCTGACAGCAGGCTGGGGACAAGCCAGAGTGCCCCACTGTGCTGTACCACCTCCTTCCATTCAGCCCTTGCTCCTTGCTCTTGCATGAGGGTACGAGAGATTCACACCAGCAGATGGCAAGGATCATAGTGAACCAAGCACAACAGTGAAGGCAGCATCTGTGCCTGCATCTGTGCAGGTTTCTTACGAGACCCTTGCACATGTGTCGTGCTAAAATGCCCAACATTTCCATTAAGGGAACAGCAAGAAATGTGGAAGCATCTCGGCATGGTTTGTTAATACTTACTTTTTCTATCTGAGCAGCAGTGTTGTTTCTTGCACCTAGATGGATCAGGGCCAGGGCAACAGAGATACTCATTGGAGAGAAGACTATATTTGTGTCCTCTGCATTTCTGTTGAGCTTATTGTAGAGATCAAGGCAAAACTCAGTAACTGGTCTAGAAATGGAGTCCATCATGAAGCTTCTACTACCTGGGAGCACAAAAGAATGAAGGAATTTAATGCAGCTTGTCTAGCTAGATGCTGTGAAGCACCTGTCTGCCCTGAGTTTATCCCATAGCTGGTTGCTAAATAATAAAAGTTTTCTAAATTCTGAGAGTTCGAAACAGCCAACATTGCACATATTTGTCAGTCTATAATGCACAGCAGTAGCAAGGACACAGAGGGTCTGCAAAAGGGACCCACACTCCCAGAGGGTCCTCAGAAAGGACCCTTTTTCTGTCTTATCCCATGCTATGTCTTATTTCAGCTCATGGTATTGAAACCAGTCAGCTATGGATTAATGTTTTCCTTCTTCAAACTGGTTTGATGGACATAGTTGCAACAACTCTTTCCTCTTTTAACAGTGTACAGTGACAGAGACTTGGTGACAGAAACTGATGCCTGCATATAACCATGTGTGGTAACAACAGAGAGGCAGTATGAGGGTTTCAAGCAACAGGTTTATAAAAATAAAATCACTATTAATTGAATGTTTTCATACATCAAAAAGGGTAATTACAGCTACGGAGACTGAACAACATATGGAAACATTAACAGCTTGAAATACACTTTTTCAGCTCTCGTGAGTTTTCCAGGAGGCACAGATTCAGGCAGGATACACAACTAAAGTAATAGCTTAAGAGTCCTGAAAAAAAATTTTAAGTTCCTGCTCAATGATATGACAAGATCTGTGTCAGTCTCTTCTTTTGTACTAGAAACATTACAGTCTGATACCTTTCCCATGGGTCATTTACTTTCAATTCACTCTGCTAAGAACAAGATAGGACCACCTTCAGCTTGGTCCTTGCAAGAAGGAGACCGTGAAGAAAAAGGGGGTTATAAACTCCTTTCCTGAATCTTAGGAGAACTGTAAAGGTGTTGTGTGGATATGAGTGGGATCACACAAACTTTTATGGAATCATTATACCAAAAAAACCCACAAAACCCAACAAAAAACAAACCACTTCACTTTCAGTGTCAAACAAACAATATTTTGAACAGCACATCATAAAAAAATGTATGAAAAGCAAAGCATGCACTCCTGCCTTCTTGCAGACATAGAGCTAGGTAACTATGGTCTCTGTTTCAGAAAGATGATTTATTTAATGAAAAATATATGGCCACAGTATGTAGAGAAGTCCTTCATGTCTCCCATGGCACAGACCTGGCTGGCTCTCCCTTTCAGTCTGCACTGGAACTAGCATGGGTCAGGTCCATAGCAAGCTGCCAGAACTCCTCTCCATTTTAAGAACAAGTGAGTGCTCAGCCAGGTGGTTGTGCCCAGTGCCCACAGAAGGCCATGGCACAGCAGGCAGGCCCTCCTTCTCAGCCCTGTCTGCCTGGCTGCTGCAGCCTGCTAGGCGAGGTTACATGGGGAGCTCCAGTCTGTGTCACCGGAGGTTAAGGATGGGGAAAGGCTTGTGAAAAGCTGAACTTCAAGATCTTTTATCAGCAGGGGCTTTATACAGCTGGTCCTGGGCTGTCACTGCCCCTCTGAGAGTGGTTTAGAGCCTTCATGGGAAATGTTGCCTGGTGCTGGAGACCTCTATCCCCTTTCAGCCAATGCTCTCCTGTCACCCTGCTCTCCCAGTGAGGCCCCAGTTCTTCAACCTCAGCCACAGCTCCCCCATCTCACAGAGACCCTGCCCTTTACAGAGTTTTTCAGAGCTACTCAAAAGGTCTTGCACTGTTCTTAAGATGCAGGGTGCAGGCTACCTCTTACTCAGCCATGAGCCAGGCATGAATTTTGCATGAGAAGCTGGAACTCAGGTGCCAGAAGAAGTTGCCAGACCGTTGGGTGTTGACATGGCTCAGCCAAGATGCAGCATCTGTCTGTGCAAACCACCTTAGCCCTCAGCAAGTGCCAGACAACGGGAACGAACTCAGCCCACAGAAAACCAAACTAAGTCTAAGACAGATTGCTGCAGAGGCTTGGAAGAGCTGAAAAGTCAAGTTTCTGAATACATGAAGGTGTAATGTGTGGCAAATGCAGACACTTCTTGCCATTTGACAAGCTAGAAAAGCACAGCAATAATGAATGCTTTGTCCTGTTTCTGAATGACAAAAAGAACGTGTGATGCTGAAAGAAAAAGTTCATAAATGTTTCATACTGAGACATTTGTTTTACCCTGAAGTCCAGAAGTACTTCACATAGGGTCCAGAAGTACTTCACATACAAATGGAGAAAGCAGAGAAGAAAGACCCAAGAGGTTCTCTGCACAGAGAAATCAAAGATCAGTTTTATCTCATTAATTCTGAAAACAGTAATTCTAGCTCTGCTTTTTGTGTCTTTGTATGAAATATAGTTTTCATTTTCCTTTTAGTAGTGCGGTCATCTTACCACAAGACATTGCACTGAATAATCATTTATCTTTTCTTTCACCTTCATATCCTACTATTCAGAAACTTCTGAAAAAAAAAAAAAAGCCCTCAGTGCATCTTTGGTTCTGAAGTTATTATTGCTCTACTTCTACAATTCTTGAAAGATCTGAAATGAAGCTGTGAAATCACTCACGGTGAATGTAGGCCATGAGACATATTGTAGGTGTGCCCAAACTTCAGAATAAGTCAGGGAGAAAAAAAGAGTTAATAAACTTACTCAGTGGGAAGGAGGCACCTCCACCCCACCCTGCAGGGAAAGGACTGCATACAAAGAATGGAGGGAGAGCCCAGGATCTGAGAACAGGTTTTAAAAGCGAGTGCCTGGCATATTGAAGTGGCCACTCCTTTTGTGAAAGCAGTAGGCTGTCCTCCAGGTGCAAACACTACAGCCAACTCCACGGTTTTGTGAGTGGGAACTACTTAGAGAGCTGCCCTAGAAACCCAAAGGAAGGGGAGGGAAGTATGGGCTGGTTGAGGTTCTTACTGAAGATTTAAAGGATTTAGTGAGCTTTCATAATCTAAATTGGGGTGAGAACAAGTGTATGAATGATTCCACACCATTAAGTCTTCTGTATAATATCTATGTAATAATTCAATTAGAGTTTTGGAGCTACTGCAAGGACCGTGGCATTTGGAGAACATCTACATGGTGCACAACAAATGGTAATGCTACTTTTAAATAATCTTGGGGTGACAAGGAGGGACAATATTAAGAGCAAATTAAGTGTTGCAGGAAGATCCTAGCTGCTGTTCTGCACTAGCCAAAGCATCTGCACTGGGCATGATCAATAGCGCAGAGACATTGATGAAGGGAGATGCTTTGCACAGTAGTTCATCAGCGTTTAACACAGTCTAGCAGATGGAAATTACCGGTGCTGCTGTATGTGTGCAAAAGCCACCCAGAAAAACATCTTCCTTCAGAAGAAACCACTGCACACCACAGACCTTGCAAGGATGACAAACTTCTTCCATACCTGTGTGAAATGACAAGCACTTCTCTATAACTATTCATGATCTGTTCTCCCTTTATAGTTTTGGTTTTGGCTAAGGGTAAATGAAATCAAAATTAAAATTATCAAAGGTTAAAAAAAAAAACCTGTGCTCAAATCCATCATAATTATTGGGTGTATTTAGATTATATTATTCAATCAACAGAAGGAGGCAGTAAATAGGGCAGAGAGGCTGAGAGGTGTAGCCTTGTTTTTAAGGTAATTCTGTATTTCATACAAGGTAAAAAAGAAGGAACCCCTTTCCCTGATGCCACATGGTACTTCCTATTGCATGTTTTACTTATTCAACCTGCTTTCCATTAAGGTGCTTTAATACACATTCACCTCTCATACACAAAGGAAGACAGAATAGGCAGAAATTACATGTGTCTATCCTAGAAAAAGACCACATGACAGATAGTGCTGTTTCCTCACACGAAAATTGGTAGAAGTTACTTTCTTATTTTTGATGGTCATTCTTACAAAAAGACAATTCCAAGTGTTTCTGTGTTAATTTGGAGAGAAAGGGACAAAAAGCACATAAGAAAAATTAAACTTCCTATAACACAGAAATTCTAATTATTCCTAAGTGACACAAAACATTTCCAAAGTAACATATTTTAAATTAAAAAACAATACATTTCAGTAAAAAACAGCTTTTCAAGCAAAATGGTGCCAATTTCGTTTTCCAAACAACCCAGACTCTCAGGATGCTACTTTTATGCCAGAAAGCTTTTCTACTGACTGCTTTTATTAGTTGGAATCAGTCCCTCCAGTATCTTCTACACCTCCTTCTAGGCTAATTATTTCTGCATAAACAGATGTGGATGTACATTGGCATGTTGCAGGCTGTACAGTGGCAAGTTATTTGCTGTGCCTGTGTGCAGCTGCACAGGCAAGCTTCTGAACATTGTTGCCAAACCCAGGAGCTAATATTTTTATGGCTAAGACTAGCATCCCCACTAGCAAAACAAAATCTGAATACCCCTCCACTCTCCCTATTTTATAGTCATTGTTTAGGAACATAAACAGTTTTTCTGGCAGGTGGGATCAGGGTATCAGGGTACAGGGCAAATGCCTAAGAACCCAGTTAAAGAACTGCATGCCCTCTCTCTCATCTAGTGAATATTTCAAGGCTTTTTCTTGTGCCATGGAAACCTGAGAAAAGAAGGAAAATTAACATATATCTCCCACTCTGTGGGTGAGTTTGCTCAGGTCATCCGCATCATCATTTTACATGAAGCCCATTTCTGCCAGAGTAGGTACAGGTGCTCTGAAGGAGTCTGACCTTCACCCTTTCTGGAGATAAAGGCAGAAAAGCATCTACTTTCTTGTATAAGCCACTGAGCTCATCAGTCCTGCAGAAATAGATCATAGTGGATTAACAGAGAGGTTCTGGGGAAATTTCAGATTCAAAAACCTATGAAATTTAGGCAAGAATCTTTAGACTGATAGCTTTGGGCATGTGTTCCTAAACTCCTCATTCATGTCCCACAGAAGACCAGCTCCTTTGTGTAAGCCACCTGAATTTCTGCAGTGTTTTGCTGCCTTCAGCCTGTAAACCCTCTCTGTTCCATCTGTAAACATGAGGTTTACTTTGCCAGCCTGTAGACTACTTTGGATCTGCCAAAAAAAAAAAAATCACATTATTTTGAGGGGAAAAAACAACAAAAACAACATAGAATTTTTACCTTCTTGCCTGAAGAGGTTAAACGAATAGCACAACAGCTGAGCTCTGGAGCACGTTCCTGTGACTACCGTATTACAAAAATCTCCCACTCTCTTGTTCAGTCTCTAACCAATTGCTGCTGATAGCAGCATGTTGCAGTTCAATGTGAATGCCATCAACATGAGGTTTCCTCACAGAAGACTGGTAAACCTGCATCTAGCAATATGCTATTAGCACTTCTCTCAAGGCTGCCCAACAAGTTTGGCAGGCAATATCTGCTGGCAACACCTCCTGATTGCAATGCCAAGTCACCCTCATCTGGAAAACTGATTGTTAACCCTGGAGATCCATGGCTGCACTGCAATGAGTAGTCCCTTTAAAATTTGATGGGCTCTGGCCTGGACACAGGTGTTTGCATGCCAGGATTGTTTGGAACTGAGCTTGCTTGCAGACATGAAGCAAACGAATGGGAAATGCATGAGCTTTATGTTGCCTACAGTCCTCTCTCTCTCAGGTAAGGAGTCAGTTTTACAAGCATGGAAGGAGCTTAATTAGAGAAGGGAAGAAGTATTTCCTTTAAGTGTAACAGGAATCCCCAGCCAGGAGGTATTATTTTAAATCCTTGGAGCTAAGAATAAAAGAAAGCCAGAAGTGGTTGATCACACAGGTTAAGTCTCCAGTATAAGGTGAGAAGAAATTGAAGAATGGGAAGTATGAAGCTGCATCAGCAGAGTGTTTGATCTCCCCTAAGCAGCACGACTGAGCTCAGTTGCAACACTGGGTTATGGCAGCTGGTCTCAGAGATCAAAACTGATCTAGGGATGTATGTAGCTTTGCAATCCTGAAAATTTTATGTCTTTCCTTTCTCACCTCTTCTTTCTTCCTACAAAGTACAAAACTGGCTTTGTATTCGTACAGTCTTTGAGGAATCAAACAAACATGGTAAGCAGGAAAGAGAAAGAAGGTTGCCCAGCATCATCTTGCCCTTCCCGCTGTTTCCTCCTAGTGCTGAAGCTGGACCAACCTCTTCCTTAGGCACAGCTCCCATCAGCTTTGCTGTTCCCTATTCCTCTGCCAAGGTCTCAGCCCAGCTGGCCAGGCTCCAGTGCTCTCTTCCAAAAACTGGCATTTGTAAGCAATGCAAGACACAAGGATAAAATAAGTGTTCTTGTTACCTCTATTCTTTTCCTTGCTTTTTTGCTTTTATTTGCCATAAACTTCTTTGTTTCTGTTTTTCCTTCCTCCATGTTTCTGTAGTGCTCCTTAGTCTTCCTCCTCTGGTCTTTCTTTCTCTATTTTTAAAACTTATTTATTTATGCACAGTGCCTTTTTGTGTATCTTGTGATGCTTTTGTGAGTCCTAGCCTCTTTTCAGTGACAGTCCAAGTGTTTTTTAGTATCTTGCAAGACTTTTTTTCTTCCAACCTCTGTGCTTTCTCCCCTCCTCCTGCATTGATATCATTCCTGCACTGATTCATTTTACTTGCTATGCCATATATTCCCTCAGAACTTCCTTGACATCAGCTTAACTGCTTTGCCTCGGGAAATGTCAATGTATGTGCAAATTCTGTCTTTTCTAGGCCCTTAGGACACTACATTAATGAAAGTGTCCTGCTTTTCCAGTAAGACAAATTGTCTATACCTTGCATTTTTCAAGTTTCAAGTCCAAACTGCTCTTCTCCTCAAACAACTTTTGCTACCACCAGACATTAAAATGTAACCTTTCTCCTTAGCCAAATGTTAGGAGCAGGAAGTGGGCAATGAATGTGCAGATGAGCAAGTGATGAGATGACTAGGCACATAACACTACAGTTTGCAACTGCCTGCCAAAGCCAGCCATGGCTTGCTTTTTTCCATCGGGGGCATCATCCATCACAGGATAGTAATGCTCTGTTGAAAGCTGAGGTGGAGCACCTTTTCAGTCTGAACAAGTCCTCAGCTATGTTCACTCTCTCCATTGTAACCAACACCTTTCAGCGCATAAGTGTTGCTATACACAAACTCCCACACACGTTTTCCCATGTCCTCCCATGAGACTTCTTGCCCAAGGCCCACAGGGGTGTTCCAGCATGGGTGGAACAAACAATGGACTGTAACATGGTTCTCACACCAGCAGGAGCCTCATGGATACTTCTCCCTGAGGAGAAGTGCTGCAAGATGAAAAGGCTTCACACTGGGACTGGTAGAGAGAAGAGGTAGAAGTGAAAAATGAAGAGTTTCACGGGCAAGGCACCCTGATTATAAATGACTAATAAGGAGGTTTGCCTTATGTGGGCTAAGACAGCTTTGTATCTCTAACATCTGCTTGCCTTGCACAGGCTGGGATACCTTGATATTAGTCAGGCAGTGGAGAAAGAATGGGCCCCACCCTAAGGCCGTGTTTCACTCTGCTTTCATGGGATCACCCTTCCTGGCAAAGCTATCACCAGGAGAAGACATGCTTACATAAATTTTTGGGGATATGCCAAATGCTCTGATCAGCATTTAAACAGAATACAACCTCTATTAAATGAAGATTGGCTCCTGAAACAGAATATTTTGAGAACCTGAAAAAGCTTTGGAAGTGATGTCTGAGCTTTTCTCCTGGATGAGCTTTTCTCCTGAGTAAATCTCATCCAGGCATAAAAAGAGAGATGGGTAATCTGCCAGAGGTTTTCATCAGTCTAGCAGACCAGCAGTAAGCAGATGTAGCAGTAAGCATGATATGGCCTGCTGAACAACTGGAACTACCTGACAAAGAGTCAGTGCCCAAACACAAACTGCGCAGGCTGGAGGCAATTAGTCCATCTTGCCTATGCACAGACCACCTGTGCAGCTGCTTAATCATCAATCCCATGCACAGTGTCCTGACATACCTCATACAGGAGAACCAGTAGAAACCATCGTGACGAAATAGCCCTGGATGAATCTGACCCCAGCCTCCAAAGCAGATCAGACCATGATTGGGTGTATCAATCATTCCCAGTCATTCAGGTATCACTGAAATTGAGCCAGTAAAGATCTTTGCAGGTAATTTCTTCTTGCACAGGATGGGCTGCACAGTAATTTTTATATTTTTCATTCTTCTGACTACTATCCATGTATCAAGATACCTGACGCATATCAGCAAAGATCCATAGAGGTCTGCAGGGTCTCACTTCCCACTGTTTTTGGTGGAAGTTAGTCTCCTCAGTACCCACAAAGACCCCAGTTAACCTCTGGTACCAAAGACCCCAGTTAACCTCTGGCATTAAAATGCATTAGACCCACTAAAGGTCCACAGAGGGAAGGAAACAGATAAAGCTACTGAATCACCGTGACCGAAAAACTACTGAATCATTGTGAAATCCCTCATGGGTTGATAAGAATCAAAACAGTCTCTAAATTCTCAATAACCACTGCACTGCTCTCTGATGTGGAAAGTATGCATACTAGGGCTTGCCTGTTCCCATTTAGAAATCTCTTCTCAGTTTCTTTTGGACCTGAGGCACCAAGAGGATTTCTTAAGCAAAATGTTCCCATCTTTTGAGGATAGATAATTGAATTCTCTTTATATCCTGACAAGCTAGTAACATATTCCTTACTGGAAACTATTGTCATGTGGCCCAGAAGGGCAATCCAGACATTCACTTAGGGTTTTTTTCTTATTCTGACTTTGTGGCCTAAGTGAATCTGTTCATTGCCATTCCTATTATTTATTGGAAGTCAAGAGTGAACAATGGCACTGTCAGTGAACACAAAGACTGACACTGGAGGTAGTGCTCATTTGACACATTTTATAGTGTTTTATTCTGAACAGTAATTAGGTAAATCAGTACTAAACATATGCAGCAGGCAGTCTTTAGATAGAAATGCAATCTGATTACCATGATCTCATGTGGAATTTGAAGACTAGTAATTACAAAGTTAATTTCACTTAAGTTGAAGTCCTTATTTCTTTCTCGTGCTTCAGACGTTAAGTAACTGTAAGGAGTTTCCTTAATGCTGAATCCAGGACTAGAAATGGCAGATAATCTGCACATGTAAAGTGTGGCACTTCCAGTATTAATCCAACTGTGTTCTATCCTTGAATTGCATAACGTTCTTTTTCTTAGGATATATACAACAGGGCTCCTCGTAACTGTGCTGAATTTGTCCCATCTTCCATGTCTGAAGGGAATGAATGAAAAAAATACCACAGAGCAGAGTCCAACCTCCCCAGTCTGGGAAATGATGTAGCTCATGCTGAAGAGTCTTCTGGGTATAGATTATGTCACCATGATTTTTGCCTCTGGTGTCCACAGGCCTCGGTGTGACTGCTGTTTCACAGATGCAAATTCCGATGCCAGCCCGAATAGTTTAGCTATGCTGCAGAACTTGGGCACTGTTTCACTGAGCATTGGTAGGGTCTGGTAGGGCACCCCGGACTACCAGAGTGTAGCCAGGTAGAAGGGGAGAGTTTATCACACCGCATGTCCACAATTCTCCTTATAGGCAGTAGGAATCCAGAGAGTCTGGGTCACAAGGGAGAGTGGTTTGAATAGGGAGCAGGAATGCAGCCCTTCCTCTCAGAGCCCTTTCCAACTTCTGGTCTGTCTTAAATCAGGCTCTCAGTTCATTTCATTTTGGGAAAAAGGTGCCACAGAGGAAAAAACATTCTTGTTGCGAGGCTGGGATACTTCTCAATGAAGTGTTTTTCACAGCGGAAATCCTTCAGCTTAAGGGGATGAAACATAAGTAGATAAACTAGTTCTGCTGCATATGTAGAGTACATTGTATTACCCAGCCAATATATGAACCTCTTAGATTTCCTTTCAAAGATGATTGTCAGGATGACAAGCTTTACAGGAGAATGCACCATCATAAATGTAACTGTGCTTTTTCATAATGAATATGCCCTGCTTAGGGAGAACAGAACCGGCCTGTGAGAATCACATTGCGAGTTTTGTTATGTCTAAACAAAAAGATAAATGGATGGTCAGCTTTAAATTCATCTTTGTGTTGCAGAATCCGATATCCTGGTACCTCTCGGGAGTCGCCACCTTGTTCATTTACTTCCAAGGAGACTTTGTGGATGATCTTTGACAAAACCACACCTTTTGTCTCACACATCTCAGAGAAATCTGATGCACTTTCATTGAAGATATTTGTCATTCCCAGGCTTTGCAGAAGTGGCTTCAGGTCGTAGTCACCTTCTATGCTAAACTTTGGAAGAAATACATTCACTTTGGTGTTGGCCATCATGCTGGGATTGGTCCACTGTAATAATGTCTCAGGAGTCAGTGCCTTTTCCAGCTGAAAACGTAAAGGAACAAAGGAAATAAATGAGCAGTCCAAGGAAAGAGAGGAGAAAAACAAAAGACCATTCCTGAACTTCTCTCTCTTATCAAGTCTCCGAAAAATAAAGGCTGAAAGGCAACTTGTGTTTTTCAATTCACAGCTGTAGCATTTAGGCTTAACATACTCTCAGTTACACTGACGCAATCATTTAATCCATAGGACTGGCCTCTAGAAGAAATCTACTGTATGTGCATGCTCTGGCAAGCTTTTGATAAGCAATCACCTCAACAACTGCATGAAGGAACCTGAGAAAGACAGTTCCTACCCAGGTTACACCTGGCCAACTGGCAGAGATCCAAAGTCTTTATTCCTGACCCCGCAGAGTAATAAAATTGCTGCTATTTGCGACAGAAAAATACTCCAAATACAGAGCCTGATCTCAATCAAACATGCAGCTGTTTGAGCAATTTTTTTAATACTGGAAAGTGAGGAGGTAGAGTGTGGGGCCACAACAAATTGCTATCAGGAAAGGCATTTTAAGATATGTGTGTTCTTTAATTTACTCTGGTATATAAAAGTTTCTTACAGATGCAAAGACAGATGCCTTTAAAATTTGTGGACAGCTGCAGCAAAATACAAAAGAGAACTGTGATTATCTTTCGATTGTCTGTGATTGTCTTTTAATCCTTAAATAATTTTATTGTAAATTAATTAGTCCTGTAATGAACTTTGAAGAGGGGTGAAAATATGTTCTAAAATTTTCGTAGAGAAATGACATAAGAAATTGTTGTTCTTCAGGAAATGCCTTATTAATTTTCACAAACTTACTTTTTGTTTCCTTATGCATTGCTTCTAAATAACAAAACCCTTCCATAAACATATGGCATTATAAATGGGCTGTTTCCAAGGGAAGTATCATAGCAATCCTACTTTTTTCTCTCACCTGCTCCAAGCCAGTGGTGTCATCTTCAATTTCTTTGGGCAGCAGAATGAGCATGCTTATATGTTTGTTAAGGCATGGAAGCTCAAGGATGGAAACTTTTAAATCTTTTACATATCCCAGGCAAAAAGTAGCTTCCAGATTCATCATCTGCACTGGTTTAGTTTCAGTCTGCAAAACATAGAGGAAACAATCTCTCATTCCTTTTAATTCAAAAATCAGATGCTGCGACAGAAAAGTTTGCAAGCTTTCCTGGAAGTGGTATATCGAGTTACCACCACAGAATTTGTTGGCTCTCATGAAGGCAGCAGCAAAAGACCCTGTTGACTTTTTATAGTAGGCAGCTTTCCAAAGAAAAGTGGAGCAGAATTCTGTTTAATACAATAGCAACATATTGAGGATGTGCCTTAAAAGAGCAATTTACCTAGTATCGATGGCCCTTTGTGCCTTTTTCCCTGAGTGCTACAAAGTATACTATATACAGGGCATCATAATGCCAGTAAGTGTCAAGCACTGAGCACATCTCAACAGTGAAGGTCAAGCTGTTCATATGAATAATTGATCTTTCAGTTCAGAAGCTGAAATAGAAGAAATTCCAGGCTTACCTAAATCCCTATGTCTTTGCTTTTTGTGAATGAAACAAAACAAAACAAAATTCTTTATTTCATAGGGAAGGTTTAAAAAACTGTTCTGTCCACATGGAAATGGTCAAAATTCAAATTCAGTAGAAAACATTATTTTGGAAAAAAATAACTTGAGATGTTTCACTTAAAAATTTTTGTGTTGATTGTATAATTTTAATTTTTTTTTTACATGTAGCTATTGGTTGAAGAGGCAATTTATTAATATTTTTAGGGAACCTGAAACTTCAACTTTTCTTTTGCATCTATATATAGGTGTATGTCTGTATATACTTGGAGTAGGTGGGGCAACACCTCTGTTGAGGAAAACACAGGGCCAGGCATCTAAGGGATGTACTCAAAGAGGTGAAACCACTGTAGACATTTCACTAGCTCTGTGACCACAACAAATGCACTGTTTCATGCTTCACCTCTGATGGTCTTTGGATGCAGCCTCTGGTTCCTTCAACCTTTCAATCTCTTGGAATAAGCTACTCATGACTCATGAGAATGTGCAGGCAATGGCTGCTTCTGATCACTTGTACTCAGATCACATACTAACTAGTGTGTACTCACTCACAGACTAACAGGACGGTCTGGGAGCCTTGCAACATCATATAGGTTTAGATAGAGTCTACGAATGCTGTGATGGAAAACATTTCTCATTTTCTCTTGTGATTTCCTTAGCTCAAAGTTTTCATCTTCATGAGAGGAAACAGTACTCTATTTTATTTGATTTTTTTCTCATAACATACCTTGTTGACTTTAAAAGGACATTCTTTGATCTCTGCCTCTGGGAACTTCTTCATCCAGTTTGTGACAAAATAAGCAGCATTAACTAGAAGGATCTGGGTCTCACCACTTACACTATCCTCATTCAAAATATTCTCCATTTTGCCTGTGAACAAGTTTAAGGTGGTTGTTAATACAACAATACATTAACAGTATATCAATTACTTCAAGTTAATATGATAGAATTTCACTGAACTAAAAACATTTTTGTCCTGCACCTCACAGAGATAAAAGATTTTATTTCTAATGGAAAATTTCAAAAAGAAGCACTTACTTAAAATTGCAGCTAAATTTTTGATATGGGATTTGGGATCAAGGCAGATCTTCCAAATTACATGTTTTGTTGGCTTATATTGCATGGAATCAAAAATATGTCTCCTGCATTTTTTCAATACCTTAAAGAAAGTGCTGATTTTTTAGTAAAATTCAACAGGTATAAGTGAAAAAACATTTGTCATTTGGACAGAAAGACTTGAAGGGAAGTTACGGACTAGCAGCTACTCATTTCTAGACTGATACATGAGAATAAAATTATCAGAATAACAAAAAATGCTGCTCTGATTACCATAATAACCAGATACTGCTACAGACTTCAAAAAGAAGATGTAAATGATGTGTCCTCTCTCTGTTTCAGACCTGTTCAAGCACTGCCGTAAGTGACCCTGAATTCAGAGCATCGGGGAGGCGAGCTCTGTCTTCAAATTGTACAGGTAGGGTAAGATGGTTCCACATGGACACCTGTGCCAGCCTGGAAGGACCGGACTCATAAACAGTGTTTTCTTATTTGTACCACACGAGGGCAACAGGTGGCAACCAACCCCAGAGCCATCTCTGCCCAGGGTTCCATAGGAAGGCAAGTAAGAGATGCACATCTGCTTGTGTTACCCTTGCTGGCAAAAGGGCGTGGGGGGTTAATTAACAGCCTGAAATTCAGAGTCCAGCAAGTACTTCCCATTAAAATAAAGCTTTTAAAGGAGTTAGAGTTCTGGGTTCAATGTATTGGTGTAATAGGTTTGTGATGCTCCACGACCAGAACCTGTAATCCTCCCAAATCATCTTGCTGCAGTCAAAATGTGAGAAGTTTTTCCCAAGGCTAATGCACGGTCAGTCTCACATTTCCACCTTCAGAAGTGCCTCAGTAGTGAAATCAGTGATTTCAAAACAGGCTGACGCTGCTAATCCTCATGAATTCAAATAGTAGGTCTAGTCCCACTGCTTTCATTATGTATTTACTTCTAAAGCCATTAGTAAAGAAGTGTCATGAGGACAAAGATATTTCTCCAAAGAGGCAAACAGTATCCCCAAGGTTAAGCTGTACTCACCATCAGTTAGCTCTGAAAGAGACTTGTTGATTTTCTGTCGGGTTTCCTCTGTTTTTTCTTTGAACTCCACTAATTCCAATTCAGATGGAAAAGGCCTCTTTGTGGAGTTGACAAAGTCCTGAAAGACACAGGGTACTAAAGTCATGCTTGGTTAAATGCCATCCACTCAATGGTTCTTTAAGAGTCTTCAACATCAACCTCGCAAGCTTCACCATGGCGTAGTTGAGGAGTTCATGATAGAAAGCTATTAAATAACTGCTAGTGACAACCAGGATGCAGAGCTGCATCCAGCACATTGCTCCCAAGGTTGTGTTCAGTCCAATGGTGTTACATCAGCAGCTTAAGTAACTTTCATATTGCAGGAGTGACCATGTTGCCAGAGTTTGAAAGGCTAAAACAACCCTCAGTCTAGGCCTAGGTAAGACTGAGAGACAGCCCACAGGCTGCTCCCATCCTGTCTCTCCTCACTAAGTCAGATACTTATTGCTCTGGATGGGTATTGGCCTTTGCTGTGTCGGAGGCTGAACAGCAGACAATCTGATTATAGCATCACTGAAGCATGTTCAGGTTTCTGAAACATGACTTTTAGGCTGATGTTATCTTTCTTGGGACCCTATTCCATGACAACTTTCGGAAAACAAAACAAAACAAAACAAAACAAAACAAAAACCCAAACCAACACACAGAGAATTCTTCTGAGTTTTTTGCAAGGTTCATAAGTTATAAAGCCAAACACCACCTTCTTCACTTGTTTTGCTTCAATAGCCAGGCTTCTGCCTCACAGACAGATTAAAAAACAACAGTTTATGCAGTAATTACTTGGGTGTGTGAACTGGACACACACTTGCCCCACCATCTTTTTTTATACTCCTTTTTGCTCATACTTGCCATGCAAAGACTTTGATGTGGCATAGAGGTTATGTTGCATTCAAAACAATCTAGCTACTGACCTAAAGTATATTAATGAAATAATTAGAAGTATGGTAATAGTTGCACAGATACATCCTCCTACAAACTTCTATGGCAGATGTTCATCATTTGAGTCTAGTCAAGCAACAGCAAAAATTAAAAGAACTTATTTTAAATAACATTGCACTCTGGCACAAAAATCTGTCAATGGGATAGCCAAGCAATTCATAGCACCAGCATTTTCCTGCAGTACTTACTGTGGTGGGATTAAGAGACTTGTCCACAAACAGCCGTTTGACCATTTTCAGTGCAAAGAAAGAGCTGAGTTTGGAAACATCTGAAGTTATTGTTTGAAACCCGAAAGAAACGTCTTTGACATCTTTTAAATGGAGTACCTGTTAAATGAACATAGTAAAATACTAAGCATCTTACTTGTTACCATTATCTAAACATTATAAACAGCTTAGCAAAAAATAATGCTAATCTGTGACCAGAGCTGTGGCTTTTTGTATTTAAACTGATGACAGAGCCTCTCACAGTTGTTCCTCAAAAATCATTTATTTATTTGACATCCTCACATAAATCTAAAAACCTGATTCTACAACAACTTTAACCAAAGGCATTTCTTTCCCATGAGCAGTCCAAAGAAATCAGTTGAGCTGTTCATGCTGGTGATGTGACTTTGTCAACTAAAACTCTGTGGTATGGAGTCATAATGTTTTCACCAAACTTACATTCCCATCCAAAAATATGGAGCTTCTAAGGTAGTTAAATGAAGGCTGCAGATAATCTTTCTAGAATTGGGCTACACCTTTAAAAATGCTTGACACATCATCAAGTTTTCTAACAGCTGTGACTAATACATGACATCACATAACATTTCAGCAAAAACTGATCAGATAAATGTGTCTGTTTTGGTAGACACAGTATAATTATGAGTAGGGCTGCTGACCCACACATGGCCATCTCCCAGCTCCTTGCAATGACAAGTCCAGGAAGTACAGGGTTGACCTAAAACTTGCTGCTTTTAGGCACTAGAGGTGAAAGGTTATTGGTGCCTTTGCTTGAAAATAACCCTATAAATACGACCTGAACTTTCAATGCCTACTTATTACAGGGTCTTTGATGGTGGCTGTTTCATCATAGGCAGCCTGTCCAATCTCCCTCGTCTGCTTCAAGTTTCTGCATGAGGCATAATAGGCACTAGTGACCTTCTTTCCCTTTGTACATCACTCCTGCTCTTTCTCTCAGAAGACACCTCTTCACAGATACAACAAACTGCTGCTCTTTCATAGAGTCACCCTTCCACATCCTCCTCTCTCCTTGCTCAGTGGATGCAGAAGGAAATAAACTCCCAAAGACACAGCACCAGCACAGCTCTCACAGACAAACTCCATAGTCTTTTCCTCAGAAACCACTTTCTCAACTTATTTCTTTTTCCTCCAACAGTTTTATTTCTGTGCATGTTAAGTGCAGAAAGCTTCTATGCCTGGGAACTATGTTAGAGGAGAAAGCTACTGCAATTCTCTACCTGGGAGAACTTTTGGCACAAGTTTTTTAATGTTACAGAGTACAGCTGCCAATCTGGCTCCTTTTGTATTTAGTGTTTAAAACCCAAGCACAAAGTCAGGGACAGGCAGAAGCCAGAATGGGCATGGAAAATAGGAGATCTTACATTTAAAAACATACCAAGCTCCCCTTAGTATCTGAAGTCAGCTCTTTTTAAATATCACTAGAGAAATATGAAATATAAATATGCTTGTGTAATAGAGCTCCACTTGTGGATGTGTAGGCTAATGTATTATTATGAAATGGTTCAAAGCAAATTGCAGAGACAAGTGAAAACAAAATAAGGGCAGGTTAATAGGTTGAACTCTCCCGTCAGAAAGACAATGCTTGAATTTTGAAATGGTGAGGGAGCTTCAGGGTGCCATTTAAATTAAAAATTAAAAATGAAAATGAAAAACAAACAATTAACTCTAGAGTTAATTTTTTAATTTAAATGAAAAATGCTGTTTAAAAAAATTTGCAATTCCTACAAGATCCATCCCTGAAAGTGTTCATAGCCAAGTTGGATAGGGTCCTGAGCAATCTGGTCTAGTGGAAGATGTCCCTGCCCATGGCAGGTCCCTTCCAACCCAAACCATTCTAGGGTTCTGTGATCTTCATGGACATATTGCAGTGTGGCTCTGTGAACAGCACAACTTCACTGTAATCTGTGGCATAAGTAGAGGCACAGAAGGTTGTGCTCGGGGGTACTTTCGTTGAATGAGAAAGTAAGGGAGGCAAAACGCATTCAAATATGTAGAAACTTTCAGAGGCAGGTGATAATCAGCATACAAATGCATACTGACTTTGCATCTCATCCACCTTTTGATAACTGCAGAAACCATGGGGACGCTCACTGGGATAAAAAGGAATAGATCCATCATTGCTTACAAAGAGGTAGCAGAAGAGGCTGGAGGGCTGCCTCCCTACACCATAGAGTGAGCTTTATAAACTGATTTAATCATGACTGCCATGCTGCATCATGGTACTGGAAACTCCTTGAACACCACAAGCTGCTTGTAAGGAGGAACACAGCTGAAATTGTGCCCCTTCTGCTGCATCTGCCTTCTCTCAGCAGCTTTGCAGGAGAAAAGGGAAATGACAATGGCAGGGCTGCTACGCATACTTGCTGCTGACAGACAATGGCAAAATTCTTTCCAATTCTATAAAGCCTAAGTGTTTTTGAATAAAAAAACCAGTTATCCAGAAAATGCAGTGATTTTGACTGTGTCTTGCAGCTAGAAACAACACTGTGCTAAAAGGAGACAAGGCTTTAATGCAATTCTTAAGGACCCTGCCATGTCCTCTTCTGCCTTCTACACACTTGAAAAGCTTTTTCTTTATGACAGGTTTTGTCTTCTGTTGTGTGGGGTCATGGAGTGTGGAACCGTTCAGGAAATTCAGAGGGGTGGTTTGAAGTCTGGCTTAAAGGAACCAGACATCCAGGAGAATATTTACAACAATAAACAAGAGAGACACCTACAACAGCCGTATAATTTTGCAGCCACAAATTTGCTGACAGTTTACCTGTTTCATTTGGTCTGCAGTATCACCTTTCGTAGCTTTATATGCCAGAGCCAGAGAAGTTGAGGTACACAGTGGGGAAAAAATAATATTGGCTGTTTTGTCCTTCTCACATAGTTTTTTGAACACATCAACCGCAAAGGCAGTGTTCGCTAGTTGCAGAGCGTCCATTGTCATCCTGAAACAGAAAAGGAAAAAGAGAGATGACTCAGGCTGTAATTCTAGCTCCTGGGCAAGGGGCTATGCCAAAGGACTGAAAGGGCTGGGCACCAGTATCTGAACTGGATAGCTTGAACTTTCAAGGAGAAGAGAGGAGAGGTTTAGTAATAGCCATCATCTTCAAGTGACAGCTGGCAATGCCACATTATGTGGAGCCAGTATTACCAGAAGAACTTGAGAAAATCTGTGTAGGTCAGGGTGACCCAAGCATACTGAGTCAAATTGGATCACATATGAATTTAATCTGTTTTTAATTGATACTCTTAAATTAAATATGCCAACTCAGAAGGCACTTTGCCTATGCTCTGGGCCCTCCTGGCTCTTAGGCAGGCCTTTAATGGTCTCATAACTTCTCTCTCTCTTGTTTCATAGCTAACTGTTCATTGAGCTTTAGCTTTGGTACATGTCCTTCCTTCTTCTAAGGGTTGATTCACCATTCTCTCTAGCCTTGCTAGGAGTCTCCAGAAAGCTGTCTGGTCCTATAGGTTGAAATTGTTACAGAAACTTGCAGGAGGCCTTTGAAAACAAATACTGCTGTGTGCCCACCCATCACTTACACTGTTTTAACTGAAAATATTTTCCTAGCCGTTCTTAATAACTGCAGTTGCCACAGTGCTGTTAGATGATCTGTGCAGTCAGGAGTGACACAGGGGGCCCAAGGGGCAGTTGCTGCAGTCCATGCTCTAGGAAAGCCAGAGACTATTCCCATCTTCACATATCCAAAGTTGCACTTTAGTATAAGCACATTTGTGTAGATTCAAGCCAACAAAGGTGAACCACAGAATTTCAGTCAATAGCACAAGCCTGGCTTTAGACAAGCAAGCACTCAAGAGATGACCCCTTTGGCAAAGTGAATTTGTCACTACTCTGCCCTAAACATGTATCCCTAAAAAAAAAAAAAAAAAAGACAACTGGTGTTAAACAGCTCCATCATCCATCAAAGCTATTGACAGAGACAGAAAGGAAATTAAAATGACAAATATTGGGAGAGTCTTCGAAAGGTATAAGATTTCACACAGAATCTAAAAGGTGTCCCCAGTATTTACTTCCTCCACAAAAACCAGCAAAATAGTGGAATAAATATGATATAGAAAGGTGATTTTAAAAAGGTGGTGTTCTTATCCACAAACATACCTATCTACATTTGCATTTCAGACTCAGACACTGATCTAGGGGTCCTATTCTATCCTATCATGCAAAGGAAAATTGATTATGTCTTAGGTTGGTAGGAGGTTTGCTAATCTTTGGAGAAACACCTTAGTGACAGGAATTTCTCTCTAATAATTGAGTACTTAATAGTGCAGCCTCAAACATTTATTTAGCTAGTTCATAGCAGTTGCAGCCTAGCCAGCAAAGACCTCACCATGTGAGAGCAGAAAGGTATGAGAATACAAAAAGGGGAAAAGGAGGCAAGGAACTGTCTCCAGCAAGGTATCTTTCTTGACCGTTCACTCTCATCTCAGTTTGGAAAGGCGTTTTGAATTAGAACCTGAATGAGAACTCTTTGAGTGCATGTGTCATACTGCCCAAACGTAGCTTAACATCTGACACCACTGTACAGAGATACTGCTGAGCAGCTGTGGTGCTTGACAGTAGTGAATGATTTCCAAATAATCTGTGGTAGTTATACATTTTTATAGGAGTAACAGAATGGGTGCATAATTTGCCTGCAACACAGTGGAGAAAACACTTTGACTTACTTGTAAGACCTGTTTGACTACAGAAGGTCTTTTACAAAATAAATGTCCTTATTTTTATTTTAATTAACTTATACATTTTCTTGGATCTATTTGGTAAGGCAATTGTTTTACTTGACAGCTAGTTTGTTTTGGGCTGAAAGATGCAGTGTAAAAGGTTAGTGAAATGCACTGCACAGTCTAATCAAATTAAAAAAAAAAAAATACTGGCATAAACCCAAGGCTTTTTAAGTTAGTGTTTGAAAAGAACACCTTATCAGCCCTGCAGTCTTTCAAAATGTTCTGACGGTTGATATTAGCAACAAACTGTTTTCTAATAAATCCCCTACCACTGGGGAAAAAAAAAAAAGAATTTGTCTGGAAGAGAGCAAACATTAAACATATTTCACTGAAGAAATTTATCCCCACATAAAAATACAGAGGAGTATGCTTTGCAGCCTCAAGAGGTTTTGCCAGAACCCTGAATTCAGAATGGGTCTGGCTGGATTTGTCCATCTTCCAGTCGTCTGGTAGTGCCCAGCAGCTGCTTGGTAGAGAGAGGTTATCCACATCGGATTCCATTTTACAGCATCAGCAGGCAGTGAGCTGATGTCAGAATGAGGTTCAGGAAACACGTCTCAGAGATCTTATGGGTGTAAAGGGAGAACCTAAGCGCCAGCCTTGCACTGCAACCATCTACCTTGTTTATGCAGACACAATTTCTCAAGCATGAAAGCAACTAATTAACAAAAAAGTCAAGCTTGCCAGCAACCATGAGCTCAGCACACACCTTAAAGGAGGAGAGCTTTAGGCAGGACAGTGGCAAAAGGCAGTTAAAACAAGTTGGAAGGACTGAGACTGCTGATGAAGGAGTAACTTGGAACTATGGGTAAAGAAGCAAATGTAAAATCATTCTTTAAAATGCCTTCCTGCAATTCCTCATTACAGACGTGCTCCTTCGTGCCTGTGCATGTCTTAAATAAACTAGCATAGGCTACCTACATTATCTTCACCATTAACTCAATCATTCTCACATGAACACACAATACATTCTTATATTTTGTCTCCTTCTCAGTCTCACTCTCTGACCCACCCTAGCCCCAACCCCACCCCCCAAACTAAAATGTGAATATCTGGGGCAAGTACAAACTTCTCTGGTATTTCTTACTGAGGAGCTGATGGAAAATTACCCAAGGAACCAAGAATGCGTCATTCAGTAAATATCTAGCACTCTCAAAAAGACAAACAATACAAAGAATCTCACATGAGGCATGCAGTGCACCTCAAAAAATTCACTTGTCATGGGGTGGAGTATCATTATTTAGTTCTGGCTGCCATGATATTATTCTACTTAGGTCTCTGGATCTTCCTTACAGGCCAAAAATCAATATGCAATCATAACCACTTAAAAATACCCCTTGTTCGTTTCTGCCTTAATGTTGACTTACTATGTGCTACCTGCGCCCTCTTCTTCCTTATGCCAATTAAAAGGTGTACCATGGCTTAAAAACTCTTCTGACTTCATTAGTGACTCTGATACTATTCAAGTTGGATCACCTTTTATAAAGTTTCAATGTTTCTTTTCAAAGCTCAAAGCTTCTTTAGTGCAGAATGCAACTCTTTCTGGTAGTGGCAAAGCTATCCATTCTGGTTTCTTTCTTTTAGTGCTACTATTGAAATAAGGACCATCAGGGTATGCTGGGAAAAAAGCTCAGTTTCACCTTTAACCTTGAATAAGGAGCTGGATAGTAAAGAATAATCTCTATTCCACAACCTTTTTCAACTGGTCAATCACTTTTTCTTTTCCATTTATTAATGATGTGTGATATTTAAGAGCTCATTACAGTCATATTATTGAAAAGAATTTACAGAATTAAATATTACAAAATCTTAAATCTCGTTAAAGCCTTGAGCATCCCAAGCCTTGTGAGTCCAGTAAAGCCAGTTCCAGACAAGCAAGAAGGGTTGAGGCTCCCAATAAAAGGAAAGCCCATTAGCTGCCCATTAGCTGTCTCAGAAATAAGACGTAGCTCCCAAGCCAGTAATCACAGGGAACCCTCAAACGGGGAGGAGTCAAAAAACTGAACACGGAATTTTAAACAGGTCTGCTGCATGGATTCTTGCTGAGTCCCTCCTTTCCCAGGAAAGCAGTATGTCAGCATTTCCAGTGAGGCCCGCGGCACTGGGGCATCTTCTAAGTGCAGGGATCTTGTGATCCACCCAGCTTTGCTTAAAACTGTGACTGTCACAGTGTTAAAGAAACACCTTCAGACACATAAGGGAGCTGAAGGCTAATGAACCAATTCAGAAAAACCTGATTTAAACTTGTTTATTGGCATAAGACACCATTTTTGCTTAGTCACTTCTGGATGCAGCAACAGCAACAACAACAACCCCTGCCCCCCAAAAAAAACACAACAGAGAGGCTTGTTTACTATCTGCTGAGAGAAAAGTTAAATATAGCTTATAATTAAAAATATAATTACAAGAATAGCAGTGTCTGTGTGGAAATGTCTAACAAGTCAAGCTAGCTATATGGTAGGAATAATCTGATAAAGCTGAACAAGTATTTAGTTTAATCTTGTCTCAGTTAAGAAGTCCTTCCCTAAGAAGACACCTGTGGTAGATAAAGCATAGACAGTGCTGGCCATCCAGTTCTGGAGTTATATTGGGTTTATATCTCGGGAGCTGTGAGCTCCAGCACTGTAGTCTCTCCAGTCCAAACAAATTTCCAGCAAGAGGATAAATTATACAAAACAATCCACACACGTTTCACAAGTGAGGCATTAATATTGAAATTAGATCAAGTGTTTAACATGACCACACTTCAGCTCTTACTCAGCAAATACAAAATATAAAGGGGATAAAATATTTCTGCAAGCCTTTTCTTCTTCTGCAGAAATGACAACTCCCCACCTGGAAAACTACCTGGATAAAAAACAAGGACTTAGTTTCCTCTGAACAGACATTGAGGAATGCAAGACATCAGACTGATGTGGGACCAGAGCATCGCATATGGTTGAGGAAAAAGCACTATCAGCAATACAGCAGAGAAAGTCACTTCAGGAAGGAAAGAGAAACAAGTCACTGCAATATGCTTTGTTGTACTTCAATAGCCAGTGAACTCTTCAAACCAAATGGTCATACTGAAAATAAATTTTTAATTACTAGGCCTAAATTCCTGTCCTTCACTTTAAACAAGTGTGGATTAGTCACTTGGTTAATAACTCAAAGCAAACAGAGCAGAGCATACACACCTCTGCAGAAAAGGAGAGGAATATTCCTCTGTAACAGAGACTTACAAAACAGCCTAAATCCTACTTTGGCACAAGGAGCATTTTCATGGCATCATACACAACCTGCTTTTTCTGATATGGGGAAAGCCATTTTCAATAAACCACCGTATTTTATTAATTCCTAATGCCCTTGATGTCTCACCAGCCAGATCCTATTCACCACTTCCAATGAATCTTTTCAGAGGGGAAGAAATATAGCATAAAGTTTGGAACAAAACCAAAACACTGTAGTTTGGGAAGGTAAAAAAAAAGCTCCTTTAATTCCACATAATATCTACCTTTTTGTGCAAATTTCCTTACCCCACTCCCTCTACGCAGGTGTGTTTCACAGCCAAGATTTGTTAACTGTTAGGTAGGCACAAGTTAAAGTATCAGAGGAAGAAAAAAGATGTACTTACTTTGCAAAGCTATAATCCTGGCAAACAAATCAATGAAATGAGCACAGAACGAAGAACTAGCTGCCCGTGCTGAAACCTAGCTGAGCGGAAGACTTTGTTACTTGCCTACTCATTGACACCACTCCCACTTTCCCAACCTCAATTTGTGCACACACACACACTCACTCCCTCTCACTCTCGCTTTTTTTTTTCCCCTCCCTTAATCATTCCTCATGGCAACTCCTACACTGGAGGAGCAAAATGATTCACACCAGAGTTGTCTTTGCCTGCCCAGCCAGTGAAGACAACAACAAGCTCTTGCAAGAATAAGCAGCCTTGTGTGTTGCCTTCAGCAAGCACAGTACAGGCACCAGGAAAGAATGAACCAAGGATACAAAGAAGAGAACACAGGAGTAGATGAGCAATTAAGAGACCTCCTGAGCAAAACCAGTACTCCAAATAGCACTGGTATTGCCGCTGTTTCCAGAAAAATTGTCATTGTGAAAAAGAAACCCAGGAAGACAACCAAAACATGTAGGAGCGTGTGGTTGGGTGCTTTGCACATGTATATGCATTAAGACAGTATCTTAACTCTAAGAGGCATATCTGTGTTTTTGGCTGCCTTAAAAGCCCAAGGCCAGATTGGAGTTAACACTCCAGGAAAAACCTCAGTCCTTCTTATTGCTGTAAAGCAGGAGCTCCCACCCATTAGCAGACGAGTTGTCTGCAGAGGAGCAGCCTTCCTTGCTGCAAGCTGTTCCCAGAGGCGGAAAGGGAACAGAAAGTCCCCTGCAGACAACACCAGCAGGTACTCCTTGGGAAGCCACGGCTACACTTGAGTCCCCATGAGGAAACAATGCACCACATCAGAGGCACAGTTCAGGTTTACACCTCAGTAACCTTAGGTGGCCCTGCATACCTTTAGACTACAAAAGTTATAGGCAGGATAATTGAATTTGCATTCAGCTTTGCAGTGCTAGTGTGCCCAGCTGCCCAAATGAAAGGGGTAGGACACCAAAGGATGTGTTTCCACTGACACCATACTTCCTTGGTGACAGTGGGAACTGGGGAGATGATATCTCCTTCTGGAATTACATATTTCTGTGTTGCTTTGAGCATAAATCAGGCCACACCACAGCATCCTGATCAGGTCCTACCCATGTTTCCTTCCGAAAGGCTACTATGCTTTTGTTACCCAAGGGAAATTGTTTTTCTTTCTTCTGAGATGCAGATGGAGTTCACTTTCCATCACTGCCAGACTGCAAATTTAAAATTTGTATTCTTTGCCATAAATGAATTCATAACAAAGACAGGGTGTGGATATGTTTAAGCAATTAACATAAGATACAGGCCAGCTGGCTAAGCTGTACCATCTGGGCCATCATTGTTATGTATCTAATTAAGCCTTCTGTAAGAGAAATGTTTATGAAAATACACAATAAGGTTGGCTGCCAGACTCTTCTCAGATGTCTGCCGGTAATCTAAAGCCAAACATTGCTATCTCTGCAGGAGCAAATCTTCCTTCAGACCCAGGTCTAACAAGTATGGTTACCATGAAGTAGCTTAGGAGCTTCTGGATAAGCTGCAGGGAGGTGGACAACAGCCAGACTGCCTTAACAGAGACAGCACAACTCACCAGATCCATTTCCTTGCTAGTGGTAAGTGGAAAATACAGATATAACTATATGCCTCAAAAGGCTGGACAGTGGAAAAGGGAAAGGACTCTACACTGCCGATCTGGAGGTGTATAAATATCACTTATGCTTCACTAGATAACTGCTCTGTGATAGCTGAGGTGTGGCACTGTGTAGCGGTACAGAGTCTTTCAATCTGACCTGGTTAATGATGAAAAATTACTTATTTCTGATCATGGTGTCATGAAACTAATAATTACTGCTGCAATTGCAATGCTTCAAGTGAAGGAGTACACACTGGCACTGGTAACTGAGTGGCTCAGAGGGCAGGTTGCTTCCCCTAAGAATGGATAGTTTGGGCTCATTTGCTCCTGGAGGCACTATTAAAGTAACTGAGAGTTCCTGCTAGCTATTTATTCGGATGTAAGGGAATTGCTGGCATATAAGTGGGTCTTACAAGGAAGATGTGGAAAAGTAGAAGATGTTAGCTTGAAAAGTAGAATCTTAGGTAGTAAAGGTTTGCACAGGACAAGAAGTAAAGCACTTCTCCCCCTGTCCAGGAACACTCTTTCTCAGTCTGACTTGCATCAGCTTCCTTGTCTTCTGCACTTACCTTTCACTAAATTAGTCTTCTTCAGTTTAAAGTATTTTCAACACACACCTATTATGACCTGTATTTCTATCATCACATTAAAATAAAAAAAATTGGAATACATAACGGGATTTTTCCTTATAAAAAAATCAATACTACTTTTAAGCCCCCTGTTAGTTGGACACCTCCTACTGTGATATTATCTCAGAAAATAAAGTAAATAAATAAGGTAGAAACAATGAGGGGTGTGACATGGAATACTCTGATTCTTAAAGTATGAAGCCTCTTAAAACAGGCAAGTTACAGTCTACTGGCAAAGTAATAAATGAGTTACTGTCCTTACTCTTCCAGGTCTTCAACAGCTCAAGGAAAACTTCAAAGATGTTGTTGGATGCTAGGATCCAGCAGTTACATTTGCATATCTCAACCTCTGAACTGGTAAGCCACACACACATCGTTTCAGAAGGGATGGAACCCACCAGGTGACTCTCCTGTTACTCAGCTTGCTCCCAGTTCTCACTCCCCTGGCTCTCCCTGCCACTCCCTCCTAGGAACACTGTTCCTACATGCTGCTGGAAAGGAAAAAAAAACAACTGCCTTCTCTCCACTCTTCAAGCAAGTTCATTTTGGGAGGAAGGAATACTGTTGCTGCTCAACACAGCATGAAGAACTATTTCAATTATTTCAGAGGCTCAAAGCAACCACTGTAGTCTTTATTTTTCCTTCCCCCAAACTTAATAATTCTCAGTGCATGTCTGCTTGAAATTAACGCTGGCATGTTTAGGAGACCACATGGGAAATAATTTACAAGTGGGACTGAATAACGAATAGAATAAGACTGGTCATTCTTTCTGTGCTGTCAGTCATGACAGATCTTCTAATCAATTTACATCTTTCACAATAATCTTTTGATCTTGCAAGGAAACTAGAGATAGGAGGTGATTTGAACACTTTTATTTTGATTTAGTGACCTACAACTTTAAAACAATTAGAAATATTCAAAGGGTAAGAAAGACTGAAGTGTCTGTAATTAGGTATACACAGCACAGCTTTTCATATTTTTCACATAATATGGGTCTAGATTACTACTTAACAACAGGAATAAGCCATAGCCAAAATATTTTTCATTTCATAAGAAATGCTAGCAAAGATCACATCAACCACAAACTAATTTGAAATTAAAACACCACTTACAATAACAAAGCATTATTCTATGGTTCCATTGAGAGAGACACAAACTGAACAGTAACAAGCTCTCTTTTTTTTTTTTCCCTCCCAAGACCTGTGCCCCAGTATGTGTACAGGGTGGTGTCACACAGCAACACACTGATCCAACATGTATGGTAGCAATATAGTTTTCTTCAGATATGTCTGCTGACGTAGAAGTATTACTCACCAGTGACTACTTCAAACAACACACAGGAAATTAATTTCTCACATTTACATGTGCTCTCTTTTGTGGTTTTTTTTTTCAGTGAGGCTCTTCTGAACTTGAATATATGTTTCATTGGGGAAAAAAAGTGAAATAGGCAACCAAACAGCTGACAGATTTCAGTGAGAATAAAACCTTTAACCCAGTGAATGGGAAATGAATGATCCCGTGTGCTGGAATCAGGTTGTTGAGGATCTGACTATTTTCCCTAAAGGTGCTGCTCCCAACACTTGGCACCAGGCATAAAGCTTAGTGTAATACAAATAAATCAGCTTAATAAAGACATAGATTTGACTGACTACTTGGAAGAGCCTGTGGAAATAGCCTCATAATATAACTAGGAATTCAAAATACAAGGGGAAATTAATATATGTAAACCAGACTAAAAACCCAGAAACATTATTCTGAAACTTTATCTGTTTCCCAGCAAACAAAGACTAAGATAACTTCTGTATGGCAAAAGTAGAGAGACAATGCTTTGGATTAATTACTTCTCACTAAAGCACTCGTGATCCACTCCGTCCATAAAAAACCTCAGCTTTGAACATATCCATGTGTGCACTGCTGGTTCAGGGTGCCATCTCATGGGCACACAGATCATAGTCTTTTTCCTTTGTCACTTATGCCTGTAGTTACTGCATCAGCTGCCTTTCTCAGGCTGGAACTATGATGCAAAATCACCTGCCCTACCTTTGTCCCAGAAAAAATGCAAACATGCTCTCATTTGCCATGTTTCCACAGTAATTTTTTTAACCATTTAGTGATATTTTCAAATGTTTGAAGTGCTACTCTCTAAAATTGTTTAGGTGAATGGATTCACCTTATTGAAACCACCTTACCACAGGAATGATGTTACTAAGGATGTTTTCCCTACATATCTACAATATGTTGTGCTTGATTATACATTTGTGGAAGACCCCAGCTAGTGAATTACTGGCAGAATAATAATCCATCAGTAAATTCCAAACTGAGTATAGGACCAGCTTTAGAATTATCTGCCTTCAAACAGCAAAATAAAACCCCAATGAGGATAGGATTGCTCCTGTGACTAGATCAGTGCTGAAACTCTAAAGAGAGAGATCACATCAACATACGGTAAATTAGCAGAAGTATCTTTCCCAAGAGGAATAAAGGGATCAAGCAGCTCCCTCCTTTGGACACCAAATTAGTTTTGACTCCGAGCTTCAGCAGATTCTGGAAGGGATTACATGACCTTACTGCTCACTGTTGCAGACATGGACTCTCAAACACAGATTCTCTTCCAGCTCTGTGTTTCTATTACTCCCTCAAATGTCTCCTTATCATGTCTACAGGCAGTTGGTAGGAGAACTAGGGGACTTTTTCCCCTCTTGTTTTTATCCATTGTCATCTGTAGATGAGTCACTTTCTTCCGTAATCCAAGTAGTTAAGTGTCTGTATGATTAACGTGGATGAAGGCACACACTTTCCTAGGCTTGTTTAGTGCAGTTTATAGCCTGAATATATGCACATGAAAGGAAAAGAAAAGCTTAGAATCAATATTTGCTGAATATTTCACTGGAAATGGGCGTGCCTTCACAGGCTGGATTTTCTCCTCTTGTGTGTTATCAGGGTAGGATGAAGGCCTTTGTTTATCCCTGAATGCAGCTAAAACAAGGGGTTAACATGTTAATTCTTGCTTCTCCAGATTAAAGGTAACTAAATCACAGTGTGCATTCTTACACACGACTTCAAGGAACACACTCTGCACATTGTCTGTACGATCAGTAAATTACAGAAGTTATACCTGCAAACCTATCTTGACTTCCAGTATTAGAATCTACAAATAATGGTCCAAAACTCCAGCAAATGTAAACTGATTAGTGCCCATGAGACCAGGGAGCTATTCCCATATCAGCAATTTATTCCGCTCCTATCACTCCAACCCAGGACTGCAAGACTTGCATCACAAAACACAGAGAAAAGAATTTTATATTAGTCCATAAGAGGGAAAGTATAAAACAGTTCTAAACTGTGAAACATGACTATATATTTTACAAAAGAAAGTGCTTGGACTTGATAATAGAATTTTTCCTCTTTACTTTCCCAGTTATGTTTACCAAGGTGACAGATAACCCATTGAAGAGTTGTTTTCTTCAGTCCTTCTGAGACCTAATGGTCCCATTAAGCTCTATGGAGAAACTTCAGAGGATACTGCACGTATATTACAACAAGCTAACAAACTTACTAGCACAATAACATTAACATTTATATAACAGAAATAGGACATGAAGTTGTAATAAGGTAAGATGTAATTACTTGTGGTCATGCAAATACTTATTCCTCTGTCTATGTCTCTCAAAGCCCACTGAAAAGGTAACCACTGACTTCAATGGGTTTGGGGTAAAATAGGGCAACAGATTTGATAGGGAAAATTGTATTGAAAGGTGTGGGGAAAGCACTGTACATGTGGAAGCATTATAGACAACTTATGGTAGAATAATGGCCTGGATCAAAGAGCTTCCTGCTTAAAATGAAAATTATTCTGCTAAGAGTGGCTTGGATCAAGAGAAAGTTAAATGACTTCTCCATCCGGTTTTTGCTCCTTTTCATACAAGACCTAATTAAAAGGCATAGGAATTAATAAAGAGTGATCCAGTAGGGAAATTCTAGCCCAGAAATCTAGTGCAGACTATACTGCAGTAGTTGCACAGCTAGTCTAGTCCCATACCAGCTCTATTCCCCTTTATGACCTTAATCATTCAGACTACAAGCCATTCAGTAATGTTGGAAACACTGCTCTCTACTGTTACACAGGAAAAAGTCACTTTAAATTTAGCATGAGAATAAAGTATGCTGGAAGCATCAGGGATAGCCCCTCAGTTTTGAAACTTACTCATGTAGGTAACTCTTTTGCAACATCCAAGTTCAGTTATTCCGCTGTATATTGGAACGGCAAAAGTTATGCCCCATCATCTGTTGAGAGGAGTCTGGCAACACTTCTAAAACTACCTACTGGAGCAGAACTGGTTTTATGCTTCTCATTGCCTAACACAATTTAGATTTCTTCTACTCTGGTAACAGTAAACACTAAAAAACACTAAAAACTTTTTATTGCACAGGAGACCAGGTTCCTGGAAAGAAAATCTGGGTCAACTTACAGATTTGTTTCTTTTTAAGACAGTGAGACACACACTGTGACGACCAGCCGGCTTGAACCCTTGCATAACACAGGCTGCAGAACCTGATCTACCAATTTTATGAGTCCCTTGATTTCTCTCTGGATTACAGCATATATTTTTGAAAAATCTGGCAGTGATTAAAAAAGACCCCCAGGTGACGAGAACATCTACAATATCCTTAGGAGTTGTTCCAAAGACTCTACAGGTCATCAAAATTTTAAATGAAGGCAGCTAGAAGCAATCCAAAGTGCACAGTCCAAACGTGAAGCTTTCTAAACTCGAAGAAACATTGGTTGGGGAACACTTTCTAAATTTTTAACCATAAAATCTCTGAGGCAAGTAGGGCTCTATAAGGCTGTTAAGGGCTGTGACTATGAAAACATTTCTAAAAGAAATGCTGCTTCACCAAATTCAACAATGCATAGCACAAAATCCCTGAACTCATATATGTGTAAAAGAGCTGGCAGTCTCCTGCTGGCAAAATTGTATATTTTAAATGAAAATAAGTCAACCAATACAACCTTGAAGCCACATCTGCTCGACTGTACAAAAAGTCATCATCGAATAGATTTTATTCTATTCAATCTCAGTGAGTTAGCAAGATCTAACATATTAAATGCTATGCAGAAAAGACCAAGGTGAAAAGTTTGTTCTTGGCCTCTGTACAGAATGCCCATATGAGTGTCCCTGACTGGTGTGTTCAAGATGAGAAAAGACTCAGAAATCCCCAGACTTATGCTCGTAGAGGGCAAATATTGCCCTTGAAGACAACACATGCAAAACTAATAAAAATACTGTTTCAGATTTCATTTTTATTCTTCTGGCAACAATTTCTGTGGGTACACATGTAACAGTGGGAAAAAAAGTCCTGAAATTCACTATGCTAAATATTGTTCAGAAATATAGTAGCACTGGACTTTATATTTCACAACTTAAGAAAAAATGCTACATTTTTATTTCTATGCTTTGTCAAAAGATCCGGTGAACAGTCTAAAAATGTGCCCTCAGTTATACCTGTAGCCATTATCTTAGGCTGTTTTCCCGAAGTGCCAGATTAATCTCACTATGAAGTGAAGGAATATACATCTTGAGTCATTCCATTACCAAAAATAAACTAACTTAGTCCAGAAGACAACACATTTTGTACACACACACACCCTGATTCAAAAACTTAGTGCATCTTCAAGCATTTACATATTTTGAGTTTCCAAGTTTAAAAACTAAACCAGAAGTAAGTGAAAATTAACATAACTAAGAAATCTAAAGAGTTCATCTCAAAAGTTATAAATATTTCTTTTTCTGGAGAGGCACAACCAGATCCATAACTGTATTATGGCAGGAAATATATTGCCACCATCCACCTTGGACCCATGGGATGGGACAGAGTCTGAGGACTACTTGCTCCTCAAAATCCAGTGCTAGAAGTCCTGCCCCAAAGCTCACTCTTGTCTCTGGCAGTATAGATGTAACATGGCTTTATTTTGTCATCAATCTTTCTGGTCCTGAATGCAGCTTTAATTCTTTTCCTTCAGGGCTCCATAGTTACACAATAACCTCTCCGTGCCCAGAGCTCTGAGTGCTTTAGGAATAAGAGTTAGGATACATCTGTTAGGATATTTGTTAGGATACATCTCTCCTCCACAGTGCTGGTGTGGTTTCAGTGCTATTAGAAGTGGTTACATAGGGCAGCCATCCACCTGGGAATACCACAGCAGCAGTACTCCCAAAGGCACTGCATTACAGGCAGACAGGTTCCCAAGGACAGCTGGTGGCTTGAACCTCTTAGAAGAGCAGTGCTCCTGCTTTTTGGCCCAGCATGCTTCCCGGTGCAGAGAAGGGACATAGTTGCACTTCAAGCCTATGTCAGGTCCAGTCCCGGTAGCATGAGCTCATTGTGTGTACATCAAACTGGATCGAGGTAATGTAATGGATTGATCTTGTTGTTACAGATCTTGCAGCAACATTTCATCAGGCAGAAAAATACAAAAAAATAGAGGCTATATTTTCCTGCCTTCTCTGTCTGCACTGTTAAGCTCTTTAAGGCAGTGATTTCCCTTAACTGCACGGCTCTTGCGTCATCTAGTTAATAGCAGTCTCACTCTGATAATGACATTAGTCATCCCAGTCAGCTGCCACAGCAGAGGGGAATCACAGATATGAAGCCTGGCTGTGTAGTAGACATGCCTTGTTTTACTGATGTATCCATCTATTCTTGGCCCAAGGTGTCCAGGCAGCATGCAGGGTGGATCCTCTCCCTCCATACCAAGATATGGTAGCAGGAAGCATTCTCCACAGCAGCTTACTCAGCCTTAGAAAACACGGGAGATCTTCCACGCTTCTGCCGCCTGACACCAAAGCAATGTAAGCAACAATGACCCAGGCAATGATGAGATGGACTTAGCTGAGGCCAAGAGGTACCCATATCAACATTTTAGATATGTTCTATTTTCATTATACTTAGTTGTACAGGTAGCCCCTGGTGGTCTAGTGGTAAAGGCGCCGCGCTATCACCGCGGAGACCCGGGTTCGATTCCCGGTCAGGGCCACTCCCGGGCAGGTGGGGCTCATTAGCCCTTAAAGGCAACCCACCTACGTCCTAAGGACCTCGCTGCCACCGTCCAAGCTCGCTTGGCCCCGGCAGATGAACTTTAGGATTAAAGGGTGGGCTCAGTTCTGCGCACACTGTGTCTCACCTAAAAAATCCAATGCGCAGGCTGGAAGGTGTAAAGACCTTCCCCGGATCTTCGCTCGCGAAGACTGGCCATTATTATTATTAGTTGTACAATCGTTATGATATGAATTCTGAGAATATGGTAACACAGGATCTTCAGCACTGGGAAGTATTAGATAATGTGATCATACTTGTCCCTCAAATTGAAGAAATACCCTTGACATGACACTTCATTAGCTTCTCAGTAAATAATCTTGATGTCATTACTCAGCATTCATCCAGTCTTTCCTCAGGCAGAATGAGCTGTAAAGTCAAATTATAGCAGGAATATTGTATGAGTAAGACTTCAGTAGGGAGTGCAAGATTTAGCCTGGTATTGTAATGACACAAGTGCCTTTTCTGACTTAATTTTTCAAATCACACTGTTGTTTTTTCTGGAGTTCAGAAGCTAGTTCAGTGTGAATGGAGAGACATTACTACTTACACACTTGTGACATACTTACTGTTTTAGACCTAGGTCTAAAAGCTAGATAGACATTAAATAATAAATATTAAAATATTACAGAATTAAAAATCATAGGTACAGAGGACACAGCCAGAAATATTAGTGTCAGGAATGTATCTCAGAATACTCTGTTACACTAATCAGAATGAGAAGGCAAAGCCAAAAAGGAAGTGACATCCCCAAGGAAGTAGTGTATTTTAAATAAAAAGGAGGTTAAAAGGAACCCACGGGCTCTATGATGGCATAATCAACTGTGAAAGAGTAAAAGGGAGGTTTTGCCTCATCCTTTGAAGATGGAATTAGAAAGAAATTCATATATGTGATTTAGCCCCCGGAGTTTTCCTGAGCACTTTCCACCACTGATGGTATGCTTGAATCCTGATGACCACACGGCTATAAAATTCCTTCAGAAATCATCTGCTCTCCCTTCACTTTGGCCAATTTCAGTTGTCTTTTGTGGCAAACTGCCTTTACCATGTCATTTCCAAAGCCTGATTACATGACTTAATCTTTGCTACATCATATCTTTACACACTTGCAGTTGAGCTGAGGAGAACAGTTGTTACTGACCATGCCTAAAAATCAACCAAAGCATCCTCAATACGTGAGGACACTTACCAAGATAAACTACCAACCAGGTGACTTGAGGAAAATATTACCATGACCTTCCTTGGTACAGTGAGGACTGTGGATGTGCTTTTTTTTCCCCCTCTTCCCAGAACAGGCAGCCTACTGACAGTATCATAAAGGTTCAGTGAACTGTTTTATTTACCAAAAAAAAAGTGAGATTGAAAGCATTAAGTCAAATTTACACTGTGGTTACTTGGAGGTAGTCGGAAGAATGGGGTTTATTAACCTAGTGAAGTTTCCCAGGCATTCTTTTCTGCCCTAAAGGAATTAAAGTACCGGGGGAAGGATATGACACTAATTTAGCAGACATCCCTAAATCCATACAGCAGGTTGGCTTTACAGAACTGGTTTGTAATCAGCTGCGCGTTGAGTCACTTCCTCCTCCACACTCTGTGAGCACCGCACGTCACCCGAGCTTCATTACTGACCCACGGGCCAGTGACACTTGACCGCTCATGACTGTGTCAGGATGGATTAAACAGGATCGGGCCTGTTTAGTCTGGAGGAGAGAAGACTTGAGAGGGGATCTCATTAACGCATATAAATATCTCAAAGGTGGGTGCCAAGAGGATGGCGCCAGGCTTTTTTCAGTGGTACAGGGAGCAATGGCCGTAAACTAAACCACAAGAAGTTCCACCTCGACACGGGGAAGAGCTTCTTTTCGCTGAGGGTGGCAGAGCACTGGAACAGGCTGCCCAGCGAGGCTGCCGGGTGTCCTTCTCCGGCAACATTCCAAACCCACCCGGACGCGTTCCTGCGTCACCTGCTCTAGGTGACCGCTGCCTTAGGAAGGTGGGGAGGGGGGGTTGGACTGGATGATCTCCAGCGGTGCCTTCCAACCTCAGCGTGACTGGGAGCGGCTCAGGGAACAGCAGGGAACAGCAGGGGCTGCGCGGGGCGCTCCCGGGGCCGGGCGTGCCCGGAAGCGGAAGGGGTGCGGAGGGGAGCGGGGCGCGGAAGGGCGGGCGGAGGCTGCGGTTTCGGTTCCCTTTCCCCTTCCCGGGCCGGGGGCGCTGCGATAGCGGCAGCCGCGGGGCCGCTCTCCCTGCTCCGGCCTCCCGCCCTCCGCCGCTCCGCCATGGCGGGCAACACCGGCAACCTGCAGGTACGGCGGCGCCGGCCCGGCGGGGCGGGGCGGGACGGGACGGGGGCGGCGGGCAAGAAGGAAGGAAGGAAGGGAGGAGCGCGGCCGGGGCAGTCCTGGGGCCGGGGCTGTCCTGGGGCCGGGGCAGTCCTGGGGCCGGGAGTGTCTTGCGGGCGGAGCGGCGGCACAGGGAGCGCGAACGCCGCCGGCCCGCCGGGCCACCGGGGGACACCGTCGGGAGAGCCGCGGGCACCCACAGCCACGGGGGTGTGGAGGGACTGGGCTCGGCGCGGCGGAGCCCGCAGGGTCACCACTCATCGGCACCGGGGCTGAGAGCCCGGGAGGGGGTCCCTGCGCCCCTAGGGAGGGGGTCCCTGAGCCCCTGGGGAGGGGGTCCCTGAGCCCCTGAGGAGGGGTCCCTGAGCCCCTGGGGAGGGGTCCCTGCGGGCAGCAGCCCTGCGGGACGCGAGGCAACGCGGCCTGATACCCGCCTGGGAAGCGCTGTTGCCTCCTGTGGTCTGGACGCATAGTTTGGACTGTGTTTCTTGCTGTAGGAAGCCCTTGCCTGCTCCGTCTTCTGCGTGTGTTAACCCTCGGTCGGGCCTGTGTAATCGGTGCTGCGGCAGGCCGGCAAAACAGATCCAGAAGTGACCTGAGTTCAAAACAGTCTCTTTTCTCTTCAGCTGTTTGAGCCATGATCATTTCTGTATGCAGTGTTTACACTGGTAGTGTAATGTTTATACTAGGATAGACAGAGGATATGTTACACGGTCTAGAATAACCGGAAGGGGAATGACACCTGTTAAGGCTGACATTCTTTCTGAGGGCAATGTTCATCAAACTATCAAACCATGGCCTGTGAACATGGTTTGTACCTTAGGGATAGTTAAAGCTGGTCATCTATGCCCTAGTTCATAGAACTTTCTAATAATGATTTTTTGTTTGATAGTAGTGGTGTTCTTATAATCACAGAATCATAGAATCAGTCAGGTTGGAAACGACCTCTGAGATCATCAAGTCCAACCCTTGATCCAACACTGCCATGGTTACTAGACTATGGCACTCAGTGCCACATCCAGTCTCATCTTAAAAACCTCCAGGGACCGTGAATCCCCACCTCCCTGGGCAGCCCATTCCAATGTCTGATTACTCTCCCCGTAAAGAATTTCTTCCTCATTTCCAACCTAAACCTCCCCTGGCAGAGCTTGAGACCATGCCCTCTTGTGTTACTGATAGCTGCCTGGGAAAAGAGACCAACCCCCACCTGGCTACAGCCTCCTTTCAGGGAGTTGTAGAGAGTGATGAGCTCACCCCTGAGCCTCCTCTTCTCCAACCTAAAAAACTCCAGCTCTCTCAACCTCTCCTCATAGGACTTGTGCTCAAGTCCCTTCACCAGCCTTGTTGCTCTTCTCTGGACCTGCTCCAGCACCTCAATATCCTTCCTGAACTGAGGGGCCCAGAACTGGACACAGCACTCCAGGTGTGGCCTCACCAGCGCTGAGTACAGGGGAAGGATCACTTCCCTGCTCCTGCTGGCCACACTGTTCCTGATCCAGACCAGGATGGTATTGGCCTTCTTGGCCACCTGGGCACACTGCTGGCTCATGTTCAGCCTCCTGTGCAGCTGATGTAGGGAAGTATTAGAGCTGAGAATCTAATAGCCAGGTAATAGTCTTTGGCTGTTTACAAATCAGGCAATACATGATGTAGACTTTTTCAGAGGAGCAGGTCTGCAATATGCCCTGTTTACTCACAGTTCTGTTTTAGCAGGTGATCTTTGCCATTTATTCTTTGGATTTAGTTCCATGTGTATCATTGTCTTTGTACTGGATTCAGGAGTCGTTGGGCTGCCCCATAGTAATTGAAGTCACTGAAGGGACTTAAGAGGAAAGAAACTTCTGTTTGAGGTTAATTTTTGCTCTTTTCCTAGATTTGAATGGTGCTCAGAGGTGCCTAAAGGAGGCAGTACAAAATGAGCCCCCAAGGGCAGGACTGCCCATTTGTAGCTGGGTAACTGCTTATGAGCTCCTGGCTTCTCCTAAAAGGAAAGATTAAATCCTGTTCCAAAGAAACAGATGCTTACAGTGTCCCAACACTTGCCACAACAGAGCCATAGAGTCTATCTACTTTATTGGTTCTTTGTTTTTAAATACCTTTGATTTCAGGTAGATCTGTTGAGATAATGTTTGCTTCCAGGACAGCAATGCGAAGCAATAGAATGAGAGATTTTGCTGTTTCTCTCTTGGCTGTTGTTTACTGTTTTGGCTGTTGTTTTGCCTGAAACACAGCAGAGTGTCTGGATAGTGGCAAGAGTATCTGTACTGGAATGTCTGGTGGAAAATCCTTGCTGCAGTTGGCGCTCTCCTCCTTGCTCTCTGACAGTAATCATCCTGAGCATACTAGCAATGCTTAGGAAAAGCAATTGAATGTGAAAAGATAGGTGAGGAGGGACTAGAGAAGATTTAGTTGATGGTGGTGTTGGTTATCTCCATCTAACCAACTGCTTTTCTTTAGCTTATGTGAAGTAGTGGTTGAAATGCGGAGTTTTAATTGTCCTGAAGTGGTATTGGCATTCCAAGGAGGGAAGTGTAATAAAAGTAATAAGCACTTACGAGCAATGAAATAGCGGTGATAGCAATAAATCCACGGGCCAGTGTGTGCAATATGGTAGCTCAAATCACAGATCTATTTGAACAAATAAATTAAAAATCAGTTCATAACTGCTCACAGAATGCTTTTGATGCTTGAGATTTGGATATGTTCTCTGCCTGGTTTTTTTGGTGTTTTTCTTTCTCCCACTGGAGTGGTAGTTAGAATATCTTGCTTGGATATCAAGAACCTAAATCCTTCTAGAGAAACCAAGCAACTAGTCCTTGAAGATGTCTCCCAGCTTAAGATTGGAAGAGTGATAGTGCTAGTTTCAGTGATTGTCATCAAGTACTTCCTGTATTGGCTTTACTGTTTACAGGGTTTACTGATGTCATCAGTCATAAAATTATAAATTGTTTAGATTGAAAAAGAGCATTAATATTTAGTCCAACCATTAACCCAGCACTGTCAAGTCCACCACTAAACTGTGTCCCTAACCACCACATCTGTACCCTAGTTCAAACTGTCTAGGTCTATGGTAAAAAAAACCCTTGTAATGGATTTCCATAATCAATGCAAGAGATTGGTGAGGAAAAATACACAGACAATCCATTAGTAGTTGCAGCTTAGTACACAGAAACTTGTTCTTCTCTTGTATGCTTTTTTGTGTGCTTGTAAATGGCTGTTCATAAAAGGATGGAAATATTGTGTCGTGTACGAAACACCACCTAAGACATGCAGTCAACTGCCTTCAACTTTTGGAGGTAAATGTTGAGAAGCGGGAAAACTTGCCATCAAAAAACAGAGTTACGGCATAAAGTGTCTCTGGTGCAAAATGCTTTTGCACAGCACTTAATTACTTGTTTGTGTTACAGAAAGCAATAGACCTTGCTAGCAAGGCAGCACAAGAAGATAAAGCAGGAAACTATGAGGAAGCCTTACGCTTGTACCAACATGCTGTGCAGTATTTTCTCCACGTTGTAAAATGTAAGTGTAATGTATTGGATGATTAAGTAAAGTTTAGTAGTCAGATTGCACAAGAGTAACCTCGTATGTTAACATCAGCATTTAAATTTTTACTCTCATCAGCAGTTGATACTTACTAATTGTAGTTTGGCTGAGGTTGTGTATTTTTCAGTTTTTGCCTTTACTGTGTTGTGTGCTTGCTCCATTCTTGAAAGAAACTGGATTATTTTTTACTTGTGTTTTGGTTTAGGGTTTTTTTAAGACAGGAGGCAGCTGTTTTCTGTCTCTCCTCTGGACTTTTGTAGCAGTGTTTCAAGCTGTCCACTCCACGAGGAAATGTGACAATAAGTGCAGGGATCCCTACATTTCTGTTGTACTGAAATCCATGTGACCCATGAAGTCTTTGCTCTATCTACGGGGTGTTTTTTGCTCCTTTTAACTCATACCACTTGCCTTTCTACAGTCCCTCTGCTGGCATTTTTTGCTCCTTAATGTCATGGTCTTGCTGTTCATCTTGACCAAGAAAATGTATGAGATGGATTTGAATGTTATAACTTTTCTTCAGTTTCCATATTCTCGTTATCTTATGCCTTTTCACACTTCTGTGTAACATTTTATGCTGTGTCCGGTGTTTGTATGCAAGGAGTGCGCCTTCTTAATGTAGGTACAGCCCTAATCTAAGTGGATCAGGGTTGCTTGCCTGACGTAAGTGCACTTAAAGATCTCCATGATTTGAAAAAAACCACTATTTTCTTCACAGTTCTTTATTGTTATGATAATTTGTGTTTATCACTTTCTCTCCATTTATGTCCTGTAGAGTTTCTCAGAATATCGCTTTCTTTTAACAATACTGATATACTTTTGGAAACTTAACACATAAACCTGATGTTAAATGTTGATTGCTGATTTGAAATACTGTAATAGTGACTTCAAGAACAGTGTGGCTGTTGAAACACAATTCTTTCAGATACTTTATTTAATTTTTTTCTTTATCTTTTAAAATTAGCAAGCAGTGGAAAAATCAAGTATACTTCTCAATAAAAATTGCTTAGCATAAGCAACATCTTGATGAGCTATTTTAGAAAATCAGTTATTAAGGCAGTGTCTAACAGCTTGAAGGGCTGACACAAAAGCTTCCAGTGCCATTATCCTTAATCCTTTACAGTCAAATTTTAAGCCAAGGCAACATTCAGGTGTATATTTGATTTCTGTTACATGATACATCCTTCTGTCTCTTCTTGCCATGGTACAGTGGAAAAATAAGTTGTTGAGGTATTTTGTTATGTGATGAGCCCTCAGAGAGCTATATTGATAAGATATAAAGAAGACAGAGATTTAGTCTTGTTTTCTGATGATGCACATGTGTTTTGCTGCTAACTAAGAAATGTTTCTCTTCAAACTTTTAGATGAAGCACAGGGTGATAAAGCAAAACAAAGCATTAGAATGAAATGTAGAGAATACTTGGACAGAGCAGAAAAACTGAAAGAATATCTGAAAAAGAGAGAAAATACACCAAAACCAGTTAAAGAGTCTGGTCCTACTGACGCAAAAGGGTATGTTTTTGGAGAAGGTAAAGCAAAATACTTCCTGAACTCAGCTTATTCTAAAATTCAACAATTGAAAGATCATTTTAAGCAGTGTTTTTGAAATGTGTCAAGTGACAACTGTGCTGAAATACAGTGGGCTAACAAAAATACCATGAATTACCAACACAGGCATTTTTGTGCTTGTTTACTAAAATGTGTGAACATTTGCATAGCAAATTGACTGAAGAATGAAAGCTGAATCCAATGACTATTGGATTTAATGGCAATGAGCCCAATGACCTTTAAATTTTTTCTGTATTAAATACTAACTAGAAAATAAATTCAGACTGATGATTACTGGGTTTACTGAGTTCAATGTGTCTCACACTTGATAAGAACTGAAAAGTTCTATGTGGGGTAAAGTTCTCTAAGATGGACTGAATCACTCTGATGTCTTGCTGCTGCCTGATCTCTCTGCTGCTTTCCTTTTATGAGATTTGTTTCTCACTTTGCATATCAGAGAGCTGAACAAGCGGAGCCACCCAAACAAGCCCAGCCTCTTTTGTGTTTGCTATTGCTGTTATAGGAGAGAGGAAAAGTTCAGGATGATACCTTCTGGTGGGGCTGCCCTTTTAGCAGTCCTGAACAGCTAAAGTTGCGTAGTTGTCTCTTAAAATGTCACTCTTTCATCTCATCAGTTTAATTTTTTGAGCTGTACTGTGTCCTGCTGATTTATTTTCAGAAGGAGTTGGTTAATACCACAGAGGCTACGTGTATTTCCATGACCTCCACTCCACTTGTTCACTATGTAGTCTCTTTTTTCCTTCTTTTAATTTCCACTTTCCTTTGCTCTGATGAGAGTGTAGGGTTTCATAGTACTAGATGGAATTGGCCAAGTCCTATTGCAAGTCCGGATCGTCACTTTTGCCCTACGTCTACAAATAAACCGTTTTATTGCTTCTGTGTTGCTGAATGTGAGGGTTTTGTTTTCTGAGGGCTGACTCAAACCATGTAGAAGTGTTAAGAGGGCTCAGACCCATAAGAGAAAACTGAAAAGACAAGGAGGGTGAATGAGAAAGAAATTGTAGGAAAAGTTCAGAAAAGTGTACAAAAGCAGGAGTACAATCATGTAAACCTGTAGAGGCCTAGAAGCATCTCGTGTTTCTTTCATTCCTTCCTCAGCCTGGTGTTTTTTCTGCTTCTTGCATTGTGATTTTTACCCTAAGACAGCAGTCTCTCTTACTGTATTTAAAATTTTTTTCCTTGTTTCCGTATCAGGAATGACAGTGATGGGGAAGGGGAATCAGAGGATCCTGAAAAAAAGAAGCTACAGAATCAACTTCAAGGTAATTTGAAGCATCCTTTACTATAAATAGGAATGACCTTGGTCAAGCAAGTTCCTACATTTTTGCCATAAATATTATGGATTAACTTAATGTGTGTAAGTGGCTCAACTAGTGTGCTCAACATGTTCAAAAACATAGTCTTTCTGGAAGTATGGGCTTATGTGCCATGAATTTATACAGTGACTATATTGAAATGTATCTCCTGTACCCTGTGCTTCATGTTCAAATTATACCATCTTTAAGGATAGCATTTTCTGACAGGAGAAGTCAAAATCCCAGGTAGCTATTGGCTAAACTGAATCAGTATTTTTTTCTCTTAAGTGCATGAGAATATTGCCTACGGCTAAAGTAATGATCATAAAACACATAGTGTAAGCAGGACTGTTTTCACAAAAAAAAAGCTTGTACTCGAGTTTAGGAGTAAAGAACATGGAGTATTTCCCATTCATAATAATGGGCAGCATTTTCCCATATGCAGTGATGATGCTGTCACGGCTAAGTAGCATAATAGTTTGGAGTTTTGCGCTCAAATGCAGAATACAGTCAGTGATGCAATGTGTGGCAGCTACCAATAGTTTTGTGTGCAGTAAAAAGGAGGATTTTTTTCATATTTATTACCCTTTAATGATGAAGAACTTCTCAGAACTCCCCTGACAGAAGGTGTTTATGGATCTGAAGAAACCTCATTTGTTGTCCCGTTTTTCAGAAACTGTCCCATGCTTTTTCTACTTCTCTGCACACTTATTTAATGCTATGCACAGTTATATGGGACAGTTTCCTACTTTTTAAAAAACGACAGAAAATTGCCGAGCATTGGAATCTTATCCTGTTTCTCACTATAAAGACTTTGTTTCTTCCCACATGAATCTGACCTTCAGGTCCTACTTCAAGAATAGTTTCCTGCACCCGGAACTTCCTTGATACTTTCTATAAAATGACAACCTTCTTGCTTTTGTGTTTGGTTGCTTGAAAGTCTGAGTAACCTTTAAACTTAACACAGGTGTTACTCAGGTAACAAGCTCTGCATAGTCTTAAGACTGCTCATTTTCATTTTACTTCCTGTAACAGCCACAGAAATTTCATGTATTTAATTTTGCTGCCTTGCTGCCAAGCTCCTAGTGGAGTTTGTCTTACGGACCTTTCCCATATTTGTGACTATTTAGATTTTAATTATGATAGTAACTTATTGTGGAAAAAGTGACCAGGTGACACTCAGACTGTATAATAGTTGGGGGTCTATTGTCATTACTCTTGTTTAGAATTTTAAAGGCCTTTTGCACTCTATTGCTTAATCTTCCAGCTGTTCATTTACACCTACAAAATTAGGAAGCCTACTGTTCCAACTCCATTTCTGTCGTGGTACAGGGGATCTCTTACAGTGCAGTGATTTCAGTTGCCATGGTATGTCTGGTCTAGATCACTGATATTTTTACTTTGAAATAATCTTCTGTTCCGATCGGAACTGTTACTTGTTCTGCTAATTGTTTTAATAATGGAGCCCATAGTTTTGTGTCAGAAAAACTGAGATGTAATCAAACTAGCAAAAGAATTGAATGCATTGAAAGTGGGTGGTTGAATTAATTCCAGTATATAGATTGCAAACTAAGACAGTTCACAATTAACTTTCTCTAACATTTTTAGCAACTTAAACAATATGTTGTTGGGTTTGGACTCTAAATTCCAATTTGTTAATACTTGCAGTTATTAACAGAAATTGTTCATGTAAATCTTATAGAGAAGGAATGCAGCAAAAGAAGAACTCTCCTTTATTTGCTTTATTCATTAGCCAGCGAGTAACAGTAAATTTTCAGTCCCATAGAAATAAAAAAGTCTTAAATTACTTCACAGAGCTCTGAAGGAATGAGATGAAAATGCTGAGAAAATACCTAGTGAAAGCCAATTGTGAAATTACAGAAAACCCCTTGTAGAGAATTAGGGCAACCAAAACTTTTATTGTGTTTGAATACTTAGATAAGCATTGGATTGTTTGGCATTTGTTCCTCTGTGAAAATTTTTATCTTTTGGATTTGCCTTGGCTAGGATTACAAGATCTAGTATTCAATTACTATCCAAGTTCCAAGTTTTTCCATAGAAGTAGCAGAAACAAAATAATATTTAGCACGTCAGACTAATCAGTCTGAGGTCTGAAGAGAAGGCTAAATTACGGCTCAAGATGGCTGAACTCATTGCTTGAGGAAGATGAGACTTGGTGATAAATTTTGAGAGAACATGGCTTGACTAAGAAGATACTTCTGCAGCTAAGTAGGCTCTATGTAACTTTTCTGACACTTTCAGCCCTAGCTCTCAAACTTCTTTACGATTAGGTAGTCCAATCGTTTGCTGAACATCTGGAAATACCAAACAAGTTACTTCATCTGCTGGAGAATCTTACACATCCTGAGCTAGTGCAGCTACATTGCTTAAAATGAAATTTCAGATTTCTTGGGAAGTGCAGTCGTGGTTTAGTGAGGAGATGGTTCCTGCAGGACTTCTGCTTACTCACAAGTATTCTGGTTATCCATGCTTTATTTTGGTAAAACAATGTGACAGATTTCTGTAGAAATAACGTCCATTTGCCTACTGGAATTTTGTGTTTATAGCTACTTAGAAATGCCTTGGTTTTATTCAATATAGACGTGGGCGTAGATTTTTTTATAATTCTTTTTTGCCAAATGGAATTTGTTGTAGTTGTGAAGATATGTGCATCACTAACTTACATAATCCTTTCTTATAGGAGCAATTGTTATGGAGCGACCAAATGTCAAATGGAGTGATGTTGCTGGCCTCGAAGGTGCCAAAGAAGCACTTAAAGAAGCAGTCATCTTGCCCATTAAATTTCCACACCTGTTTACAGGTCAGAATTACACTTATTTACTATTGGCCAGTCAGGACTGACACTGGGGCCCGTGAAGTGTGTTATGCCAATGTATCAGAGACTCAAGCTGAGCTCTTATCAAAGAGATTGTGATCCATCTGACAGAAGTTTCATGGGGAGATGCGGAAAACCTCAGAGTACATGAGAAGGGCGTAATCAGAAAATAGATTCAGTCTTTCTGCAGTATTTTGAAGACTGCTGGTTTCTGTTTTGCAGGCAAGAGAACACCCTGGAGAGGGATTCTTCTTTTTGGACCACCAGGAACAGGAAAGTCTTATTTAGCAAAAGCTGTGGCGACAGAAGCCAACAACTCTACCTTCTTCTCAGTATCTTCGTCTGACCTTGTCTCAAAGTGGTTAGGTGAAAGTGAAAAGTAAGTTGGAGTTGCCAGAGGTCCAGGAAAACACTTTCAAGAAGAAATTAATGTAGAGCTAGATAAGTTACTGTAAAGAACTGGAATTTGAGGGAATGGTCTTGTCTGTTTAAGAACAAACTTGAGGTGTTTCTATGTTTCATGCTGCAGTGCCATGTTAAGGTATCATCATGTGCTGCATTTTGAGAAGCTGCATCTAGATCTCTCTTCAGGGCTCAAGATAGTTTTAAAACTAGCTCAGGAAGGTTTTGGGAACATCATGGAGCTCATTCCGATTCTGAATTCAGCTATGACTGCACACTGTCAGTCTGAAGTGCTGGCTTACTTTGTTTCTTGGCATCTCCCCACTCATCTGTCCCAGCAACT